>NC_134089.1:11054130-11762880 GCF_000715075.1 Nicotiana tabacum
ACAGTTCAAATTGGTGGAGTGAATGCCTTCTATGTGACGATAGAAGACAGTCAAGTGGAAAAAAAAGGAATTTCAGGAACCTGTAAAATCACTATAAAAACATAGAGCCTGAATGACATTAGTCTACTTTGACTCTCTCAAGCAGTTCATCATACCTATGATTAACTGCTTTGGCATCTAAATCACAATGTTACCCAAGTTTAAATGTCCTACTTCCAAAATACCCAATACAAAAGCTACGTCTAACTTGCTATGTTCATTCCACTAACCATAAGAATTTCTTTTGGGGCAGCAAGTGGATGACGAAAACAAAGGTACATAAAAAAAAATCCTGGTCTTTCTAGAGTTCTGAGCTTTCCGATACCATCTTGGTACCTTTTCAATAATACCTTTACCATTTGAAGAAAACAAGTACATAGAAATTTCATCTTGATGTCGACAAGACAGATCACTTGGGAGTAGGTCAAAAAGCTCAGGATGAAGCACATTCAACATGTACATAAATTAGGTCAAAAAGCTCAGCATGAAGCGAATTCGGCATGTAAATAAATTTGTTCTACAAGTGGAACGTGCTTCATCCTGAACTTGTGGCAAGTTCATTGGAAAAAGAAAGACAGGTGCCATCTACTATTCAAATATTGGCTGAGGGGCATACCAGACAGGACAAACAATGGCCTTTCCATAAGCTTGACACATAATTATCAAGCTAACGAAGCACTCAGCTGTAATGAAACAGGCTAATCTGCCGCCTCTAGCACCAAGTATGTGGATACATGCTGATGGGCCAAGTCATTTTCATGAAATAATGCTAAACTTCTATTCTAGAATGAAGGCAAGAAAACTACTCTTTTAGCCTCACACTTTGAGCATGAATATGTCATAAAAGAACTGAGCAATGCCATCCAATCCAAGCACACTAAAAACCATAGAGTAACCATTCATAGCAGGTTTATGCGGCACCATGTAATCTTTACTTCAGCATCAACACCCCAAAAACTTAGTGAATAAGAAATCATTTACATTCTACCCAAAAAGAATAGTAGTCTCTGCGCGAAGTACAAAATCAGCTCTACAAAATCAAAGATGGAAAGTCATGCAACTGAGTCAATGCTGCCCACAAAAAAAAACAGTTTGGAGAATTGCCAGTTTCAGAACTCCATTTGCAGAGTCCTAGAAGTGTTTCTTCCTCTTTGTTGCCTATTTCGAAAACCACAGCAACAGAATACTCCTCAGAACATGACAAAAATCTCTCCAAACAGGTTGGACTCACATATATCTAAAGCATCCCTTCTATGCCATTGCATAAATATTCAAAAATTCTTCTTCAACCAATTGACATCCAAAGGCAATTCACTAACTTTAATCACACATCCTATAATAGTCAGCAAGTACAGTTTCAATTATTAAGGACGACAATTGGTAAATACATAGTTCCTATACAGTACTTCTCGTCATTAGCCTTTTAATTTTAATAATAGATTGTGTAAAAAAAATTGAGCATCCAACCCAAAATCTTAGGACAATGGGTGAAGTGTCCCAAGACATTAAAAAATCCCTTAACACAACCAATAAAGGACAAGTGTATTCTCTAACACCCTTCCACACATGTAACCCGATTCTAGGGCTTATGCATGCACTTAAGACTTCTTTTTTCCTTTTCCTCCTTTTTTTAGGAAGCATGAAGGTAGATTTGATTTAGAGAGAGGGGGGGGAGGCCTAGAGTAGAAAGGGAGAGTAGGTTCAACAGGATGGAGTGTCCTAAAGCAAATTTAGTGGCTTGGTATGATAAATTGAGAGATAGATGAGACAAGCCCAAAGTGATAGAATAGATAGAGAGAGAAAAGGTCATGAAACGAACTTACCAAAGTTTGACTCTTATACCATGTGAAAGAATCAGAGCATTCAGCCCAAAACCTTAAGGCAATAGGTGGAGTGGCCCAGACATTATAAACCCCTTTGGAAACCCTTACACAACCAATTAGAAGCAAGTGTATTCTCAAACTGATTGCTTCATCATTGAGTTAACAGCCCCAAACAACTTTCTAGAAAGACCAACCCAAGATGAATAACCCAAACCAAGTCGTCTAGATTTAGCTGAATAATGCTGTCCAAAAGGAGCCTCTTTAATGTTGGACGGTAAAAAACTATAAGGAGAGAACAGAGAAGATCATGGCCCATGGGATGTTACACGGCAAGCCATGATGCAGACTGTTTGGAGGGAAAAAACTTGGGGCTTTCGACGGAAAGGAGTAGACCTTCAATCAGATTCTGTCATATCTTTCGTATTTTTGAAGCACAAATAAGATTCACACGTGCACATATGAGTGGATGGATTGTGCCATAAGAATATACGCCTCTAAAGTCCATTGATGTAAGCTCCTTGTTTTTTTTTTCTTTTTTAATACGCGAGGAATCCTCGAAGGCCAACTGGCACACAGTACAAAACTCGTTGGATAATGGGTCCTCCCCTTTACCCTTCTATGCTTAAATACCGAACTTTTGTCCACGACATGATTCGAACTCGTGATGATGTTTGCCTAACCCAGATATCACGCATTGTGCTCTTACCATTGAACCAAAGCCTGAGGGGCCCATTGAATACTCCTTATATTCAGCTTTTGTTTTTGTTTTTTTACCATCAATAATATGCCGTACTTAACACCCAAGAGAAACATTTTAAAAACTACATTAATTATTATAGTCTAAAGATGCTACACACAGGACTACATTGATGATGTTTGCCTAACCCAGATATCACGCATTGTGCTATTACCATTGAACCAAAGCCTGAGGGGCCCATTCAATACTCCTTATATTCAGCTTTTGTTTTTGTTTTTACCATCAATAATATGCTGTACTTTACACCCAAGAGAAACATTTTAAAAACTACATTAATTATTATAGTCTAAAGATGCTAGACACAGGACTTACGGTTAGAATCTGGGTTGCCAACTGCTCCCTAGCCAGAGGATTATGGAGAAGAACAAGCAGGCGTGCAAAAAGCTCCTAAGAGACCAAAAATGAGGTTAGGTAGCTATATACATTTCTTAAACATGATGAAAACATATAAAAATTCTCCGCTGCTCAGTGAAACTAAAGTTGATCACCTCAGGATGCGGAATATCAGCACGAGCTTTACATTCCAAAACCCCAGCACCACTTTGAGAAGATCTACGCCTGCACAATTCTGATATGCATTTGCAGACCTACAACGAAGGTACTTGAAGGAGTTATTATGAATTTATGATATAAAAAGTAGGTGTGAAACCCCACTATCGATAGCAAATAGAGCATGTAAGCTTGACTTAAAGAGAAGAAATTTTCAACAGGCAAAACGGGTAGTGAACCATGTCAAAAAAGGAAGGTCAAAAGTAGACAGAAAATATCCCATACCGTGGCAACTGCACCCGTGTAAACCCGTGGTATGATCATCTTCAACAAAAATGGCCATAAAACATGCTACAATCAGCACAAACTGAATTCAGTTAGTCCCACAAATGATAATAAGCATAAGAAGAGGGGGTAAAAAGCAAATAACTAAAATCTGTTCACACAAGAGTACAAAACTGAAATGTCTCAACAAAGGACGGAAACTCCCATACCTCCATCTCAGGGACAGTAACAGTTATTAGAAGAAGACCCGTTTCACAGATTGCCCTCAATTCTGACAGTGTACCAACCTCCATCTTCGTCTGAGAGAACTCAAGCATCTTATAGTTTAGAATATCCAAAATTAAATCTGTGATTCTGAAAGAAATTCTGACACGCTAATTGAAACATATGCAGGAGTCATCTCAAGTTGAAAATTCCCCATTGATCTGCAAGTTCCAGAATATTTTACAAGAGATGCATACCTCTATTTTCTTGTACACAAAAGGGTAATAACCATCATTTGACGAGTTCAATTCCCTGGATCTCTCAGTATCATCTCTGTGCAGACCAAACATTGCAGAGTGGCGAACAAGATATTCAATGAACAACTCTCCAGAAGGACCAACCAAGTAACAGTGGGAAGCCATAACCACAATCAGCTACAAAGCCAGCAACATAATCACATAGAATCTAGAATAGAGTAAGTGTTTGCATAACTTGGTCACTAAGGCAAACTTTCAAATATTAAATACCTCTGCAAGAGCCTTACAGACCCCTAAATTAAGCTCATCCAATAACAGCTTCACAACTTCAATTAGTAAAGGCCTCTTATTATGCCAAGCCTCGGACAATCTACAAAAGTAGCCGATGACCGTCACATGGGGAAAGAGAAGATAAAATTAACATTAACAAATTAAGGTGGAAAAAAATAACCTGGGTAACAAATGCTTTAATACACAAAGTGCACCAACAGCCTGAGGTTCTTCTTTCAGCTTGCATTTCTGGCAGCAGCAAAGAGCAAATACAAAACATTTAGTGGAAGAATTACCTAGTAAATAATCAAGTCTCACTGTCTCACAACCAAGTTCGCCATTTCATTTTTTTTAAAGAAAGGGTTGAATTCTAGAGTTCAAAAACAAAGGGAGGAAAACGAAAAAAGGTTTTCCCCCCTATTGCAAACTTTTGATTTCCTTTCAATTGCCTCCTTGGTAGGTGATACACTGAGCATAATATCACAAAAACAGTTCACGCATTGGAATGCATGAAAGAGAAAATACCCACATTGAGAAGGAAGACAAACAGATCCTCCGGGTACACCAAACCAATTGTTAGGAAACAATGCTGAACTTCATTATAAGTCTGCCATTTGCATAAAAAGCCAAAAGAACTATATATTAATCAAATATAACATCGTGAAGATATATTAGAACAATTTTAAGAGATGAAGGAGATCTTTGTTACATGGCAATAAGAAAGCCCTGGTATGTTAATATGGCCAAGGAGTTGCGGAAGAAGGAAAATCAACTCTATACAACCTTAGAGAAGCTACTAATTTAAAGAATGGTATTTAGGGTGGCCAGTGTTGTTAGCCTCTCGACATTCTAAAGCCTTAGATGTGTTTACCAAGACCCCCAGAAAGCTTCATTTTTTACAGGTTGTACATTAGCCACTTTATTATCAACAGAGCTTCTTTCCTCCAAACTGAGGAAATAATAGCAGCAATCTTCTTCAAAAGGACAGCACGCAAGTACCCAAACTATCTATTCAGACATGTGGATGAACAGACTAAGGCCACAATCCAACCTGGGAGTAGAAGGAGTATCATCGGACTTTTTAAATGTAAGATCTTTCTACAATGCTCTGTTGAAGAGAGAATCCAAAGGCTTCCCTCACGCAGGTAGCTATCTGCAAAATAATGGCACACCGAAAAAGTTCCCTTTTCTTAGTGGCCAGCTGCTAGTAGTGTGATTCTTACTACTGAAAATCATAGGAGAGAGGAAATATGTGCGTTGGTGCCTCATGCATAGTCTGGAGAAGGTCATATAGGTCGCACATCTACTCTTGTACTGATCTTTCTTCAAAATTGTGTAATTTTTCATCTAGTCTGATGTGTGTTAAATGGGAGATGCCAAAAAGTAATGTGATCTCCTTTTATAAGCTGGAGAGGGAGAACCTTAGAAGTTGGAGAAGGAGAACAAGGAGGACAATCAGTTAAGGTTAGGGAGATCCTTCCACGTGCCATTTTTTGGACAGTATGGCAAGAAGCAACAGAAGAGCTTTTTAAGGAGGAAAGTTCACTGGTAATGAATTAAGGACATTTTGTTATCTCTTGAATATTTTTGAAATGCGAAGAAAACCCCCCTCTGTGTAGATGATTGAATGGGTTTCCTAGAATCTAACTCATTTATGTAGTGCTGATGTTCTATGGAGCTGTATCCCGGGTGTTTTCCCCTTTTGTTAATAAAATCTAAACTATCTCCAGCAGGAAAAGACCATCAGCTGGTAAATCAATTGAATTCACTCTTAAAGATAAAAATGAATAAATAAAACAAGACCTTCAGCCCAACTGAGAAATCTGAATGCTCTTTTTTGTCATTGCTCCTACAAACCACAGGAAGCAGTGTTGATAATATGACAGTAAGATCCTGCACACATTACAGATAGTCAGCTACCTCTCTTTATCAGAATGATGCTAGAAATGGAAATGATCTAGCAACATGTAAAATGAAATGAATGCATATAACAACAGGCATACATCACTCTAATGAGTGAAACCTAAACGGCTCTCGAGATAAGTTACAAGTGGCATCCCAACATAAATACAATTTGTGGCAGACTATATCCAGAAGAACATAGAATAGAACCTCAAGTTACCATTACTAAAATGAGTAGGTTCAACAATTTTTTTTGGTCAAAGGACCATACGAGGATATTTGTCTGCACTTTGGTCTAAGATAAACCCCTTGGACTGAATTCCTATGCCCTTTTCTTCAGACTTTTTTCAATGTGGTAAAGGCCTAAGGGTGAAATAAGTAAGGTGGTTAACAAGTTACGTTACATGAACTTGGTTATCAAGCCTTTCTATATTCTTTTGATAAGTCAGATTTTAGCAATCATCAACAGTAGGACCATGGCATAAAGTTCCTCTAATGAAGAGAGGAATGCCACTCTGTTCAAAGTGTTTCTTGTGTGGGATAGAAAGTGAAACAAACAGCCATCTCTTCTTACGGTGTCGGGTCACCCATAGATTGTGGCAGCTTTTTTGAGCATGAGAGGCTTGACATGGATAATGCCCTGAACTACTGAAGAGTTGCTAGCTTGCTGGAAAGAAACAGGCATATGTGCAACAAACAAGAGGTGGTGGTCTTATCCCTGCCTGCATATGGTGGACAGTTTGGAGGGAAAGGAACAACAGATGTTTTGAAGATATTGCTAACCATGAACAAAAGATAAAAGATAAATTATATATTTTTGTTTCACTTTTGGTGTAAAGCTGCTCTAGTACAGGATGTAGAGTCTTTAGTTGATCTAATTGGGGCATTGTAATTTTGGACAAGAATAGATTTTTTGGGTTGTTAGTTTTTTGGGTTGTCTGTAACTATGTCCTTTACTACCCTCAGCACAAACTTTGTTCTGGGGCTTACTTTATTATCATATATGAAATCTGTTACCATTTCAAAAAAAAAAAAAAAAGGAGTTCAGGAGTTCGAGTAGCGTGGTTACCTTGTATACATCTTTCATTTTGCAGCACATATGTTATTTCTCTTTCCCAAGCAACAAACAAAAATGTATGGGGACATGTTCTAGATCAACCTATGCTGCTTGTCCATCCTCCTTCCTGACTACCTTCCGAATGCTTTCATTAGAGTACTAGGCACCCAGTTTGACAAGACCAGCATATTTCTATTCTTCCAAGTAACGTGTATGTTCTGATATTTTTATAAGGCTGTGTATGTTTTGATATATCCAGATATAATATCAATACAGATGTCCTGCCCCTTTGTTCATAGGAAGTTGAAGGATGACTCTTTTATACACAAGGAGGAAGGGTAAAAGGGAGCACCGGTTCTATTATTTTTTCTGGTTGCTGCTTCTCTTTCCGTAGTTCTTTGTCATTAATGCAGTGATTATACTTTTCTTGAGCTGAGGGTCTACCGGAAACAGTCTTTCCACCTTCACAAGGTAGGGATAAGGTCTGCGTACATACTACCCTCCCCAGACCCCACTTGTGGGAATACACTGGCTATGTTGTTGAGGAAGGGAAAAGGGAAAATTGACCAGAAGAAGGTGAGACATGCCATTGGAATAACAGACTTGAGAGGAGGCAATCTGAGCAGCAGTAATGGCAAGTCACCAGTTGATGATGTTCAAAGTGGAAGTGCTGAGAAAGCAAACAACTGGATCATGTATATGGTCCAAATTGTGACTGCCTTCTTTTTCCTTCTTTTTTTTTGGGTTTTTGACAGGTAAGATTTTATTGATGTACAGCACTAAGGTAGTACTATAGAAAATTAAAAAAAGAAACAGTGACTTTCTGTTGTGGGGGAACATCAGAGTCCGAATGTATCTTCAAGGATTTGAGGAGATAGCAATATAACTTCATCTGATATAGTACAACAATGGCAAAAGGTGATTAGTTGAAAAGGAGATGAGGGTTTTGGCGAAGATAAAAACAAAAAAGGTAATGGAGAAAAAAAAAATTGCAAAGCTCTACCGATTAAGATTCACATGAGTAGAATGGAGACCAAGTAAAGAGTATTTCTTATAGAAACTAAAACAAGAATTGAGGGAAAGGAACCCAGCGAAAGGGCCACCATAAAGGTGATGTTGAGAGAGTGAGGAGCATGGTTAGTATGTCTGCAAGAAACAAAACCATTGCCTTTGCAAAAGTTAGACAAAAACTGACTAAGAGTAAGAGGTGCCTCTACAACATACTGTTTACAATTAATAATGACCAGGCACTATGACTTTACCAAGATTAATTCTTCTAGTAATGGATTCCAATTCCTTAATCCATGACAAGACAAGTAATCACAGGGAATTAGCAGTAATTGGAGAAGAATTAGCAGAATAGCAAGCTATTCTGCCGGACAGCAGAAGTACAAATTACTAGGTGTGCAAGAAAGAATATCAATTTAAACAGCAACATGACATGTGTTTCCTACCTCAAAATCAAGTAATGGTGGACCACTTTCTGAAAGTAATGAGGCGCTTAATACATTATGGAGGCTACAAGTTGCTACAAAGGCCACATCGTTATCCCTCTTGTACCTGAAAAACCGTAAGATTTCACCGTTACAGAGCCCACAATACCCAAGAAGATACAAGAAACAAGTGCTCCAACAGAAAGAGTGTCACTAGCATTTCTGACTAGAATAGAGAATTAGCACAAGCAAGGAGCTGGCCATTTGACATCAGAGGTATTCATGTCATTTGCAATTATAGATTTTCTCAAAACATAGCAGTCTATCGTATGTCTTACAGTTCCAATATAGTTGGAACAAGTCTTGGCAAAGCTGCCTTCAGCTGCGTTCTAGTAATAAGACCAACCATCTGCCCTAATGCTTCCACAGAAGATAAGCGAACCTGAGAAAATAGTATGTCAGGAAACAAAACTTCCTCTCCCCTTGCCAATTCAAAATGAGCAATAAATGTAATGTATGGAATGGAAGGAAAGAAAAAAGGAGTGTGAAATTTCTTGAATATATTAATAAGGGAAAGCAGCTATATACTACTTGCTGAGATAAAGCACCCTTAGCTATCATCTGTTCGACTAGTTTCAATGTGATTTTACATCAAACTTGTACAAAAGCAAGGAATGCTAGAAAATAAAATTAAAGACGACCATCAGGCAAGCTGCTTTCAATATCCATGGCCTCTGAACTTCGTCCACAGTGCATTTGCGGCACAAGGTGAAAATGGTAACTCACAAATTCAACTTGTTGCATCACTTTAACAAAAGAAAATTTATTACCATATCACACAAAGATCTTAGCATCCAGGAATAATGTTTATTCCGTTACCTTCAACCCCTTCACCATTCTTCCCCTGCTTCACCCTCTTCTCCCTCATTTCTCATTTCATCTCATACACCGCAATCTACTCGTTATCTTCTTTCTTCCAACTACTCTCTTTCTTACCCTCCCTCTTGCCATCATTTCATCACACTTGCTCTACTAGCTCCTGTTTAATATCTGTAAGCACTTTATGATTTAATCCTAAAAACCCTCAAGGGAAACCCCTGACAATTACCCGAACCCCAGAGTTTGTCCTCCCACTCATTCCATTATCCATTTCTCCGTGCAACTGCCAAAGATTGACTACTCTCCATTGTCTCTTTTCCCCCATTCATCCCCCAAGCATCTTCACCTTGGTCTTCCTCTCCCTCTTCTTCTAAGCATTCTCGCCCTTTCGGAACTGTCACAATATCTTGATGAGATGACTTTGCCCTTCTGGAACTGTCACAATACCTCGATGAGATGACTTTTGAGACTACCTTTCTCCCCTTACTTCACATTACCAATGTCATAGTGGCTTTGACACGATGTTTCAAATTGGAAGGAAAGGAGAAACTTAGAGAGACAATATTTACTTTTACTTGATACAATATGAGATACACCTTGTAAAATACGCAATAGTAAATACATAAATGTATATCAATCCAACTCAAAACAAAATTGAGGGTGACACATTGTTGCACCGCACTGAAAGTTGACTTTGACTACAGTCATCTCCATGAAAATACGAGAACATACCATTAGCCCTCTGTTGGTATTTACTATTAAGTTAGCACCAAGGTTTTTGCAAAATTCAGGGGCTATTTGTTCTAAACATATGGTATATAACTACCTCTTGGAAAATTCACCTGAAGGGCAAGTAGTTTTCCTTAAACAAAAGAAATTGACCTCAGCTATAAGTACTCTAAAATGGAAGCGAAGTTGGTCATAACACTTGATCTGCCGTCACAATGAAACTTACGTAGATTTTTTTTTATAAGGTTCAAAAAAAAAATTTAGAAGGAACTTAGCTATACTTTTAACAAGCAAAAAAAAAATATGGATGAAGGAAGCTAACCACGCATAAAGATTACATTCTTTTAGGTCTAGTGATAAGAGCACAGCTCATGATGAGTGGGTTAGGTGCATGTCACATGTTCAAAGCTTGCTGCAGATAATAGCCCGGTATTTAAGTGGAGAAGAGTAGAGGGGCGGGCTCATTATCCATTGAGCTTGGAGCCGTGTGCCATTCGCCGTGGGAATTTCTCGGTTATCCAAGAAAAAGAGAGAGAAAACATTCTTTAAAAAGTTCTAAAAGGAACTGAATAGGCAAACCTTCAGATCCCGTGAAATTGCCCAAACTCTCAATAATAGTTCAAATGCCGAATTCAAGAAAGACCTGCACAATTGACACATTTAAATCACCATGAACATCTAAATGAAAAGCCTTGAAGAAAATCAAAACCAACCAGAAGCAGAAAATTGGTCTCACATGATATCAGCATCTAGAACGGAAGACAAAGGGAAGTCGACACTGCACTGCCAGCAAGATTGGCACCAACATTTGAATGCTGGAAAAAATAAAAACTTTAGACCCTTCAAAGAAAACAAAGGACACACTTGAGCAGTAAAGTCTAATCGTAAAGCAAAACATTTTACTAGAACAACTTTTTTCATGGATAACTGAGTTCGTGATTTGTATCCCTCTTTACCAATCATGTGCACTGATATGAACTTTGAGATGAAAAGAAGCTTCACATTAGAATTTCAAATGTACAGTAGCAAAATGTTTATGGCTTTTACTCAAAAAATATTTAGGGGCGGTTTTCACAACACTGCCATTACTTTCCTCTTGCTTTATGAGTAAACCTTTTTTTAAAAAGGAAAAAGTAGTGCAAACCTCATAGATTGATTTCGCAATCATAAAAATATACTCCCTTTGTTCCAATTTATGCGGCAACATTTCCTTTTTAGTCTGTTCCAAAAAGAACGGCAGCTTTCTAAATTTGAAAACAATTTAACTCATACTTCCTATTTTACCCTTAATGAGAAGCTTTTACAGCCACACAAATATATGGCTTGTTTCAGACCACAAATTTCAGAAGTCTTCCTTTTTTTCTTAAATACGTACCAATTCAAAATTTGCCCCAAAATGAAATGGAGGGAGTATTAAGATAGCGGTATTTAACAGCCCAAACTATTGGCTTAGAGGTCAGCACCTTGGACCTAAAAGCTGGTGATAGAGCAGGTAACTAGTTCGATTCCTGTAGCATGCATCCATTCTAGTGTTGGGCAACGAAAAAATATTTTCATGCTCATAAAAAACGAAGCAAACAAAAAAAATGCCGGTCAACACAGTTAAGAAATCCAAAGAAAACTCTCTCCTCAATGTTAGCCTCTCGCCATCACAAATTTTTCTACAGATTTTCCTCGCTGCTGCCCACCTAAATTTTGTAGTCTCCTCTACAGAAAATCAAAAGAAACCCCTTAAATTTGTAGTCTCCTCTACAGAAACCAAAGAAGTCGGAAGAACTGCCAATCCCATTAATTACTCACAAATTGTTTGTGTCAACAGAGTAAAGGGATAGCTGTTATCCCCTTTTGCTACAAACCCTTTCTTCATCAAGAGCCATCTTTAAGTCCAGCTTCACTCCTCAGAGCACATAGGTGTCATCTCATGGCTACCACATTCCAGTCGGTGCCGTCACCAGCCCATACTGTTCCTTCTCTTCAGGAATTGTCAGCCAAGCAAATTTTACCAACTTCTATGAAACAGAATGATTCTAACAAATTTAAACAATTTACATAAAAAATAATCTTCAACCAGATGTATTCCCAAACTGAAAATTTAAAAGTTACAGCATCCCCATAGTAAATTCTCCTATTTCTTCTGTTAGGAGTGACATATTTTGCTAATGTTTTTAGAAGGATTATTTTGCTAATAATGAGCAAGAGAAAGCACTTCTTATTATGTTAGATCATAAAAAGTTCTGAGGTCTATTACCATTTGCAAAAATAGGCCGGTGTATGTCCCTCACATTTCCAAGAATGGGCACCACTCGTGCCAGTACACCCTTAAGGTGAGGAGTAAACTGCAAAGCTTCAAATATTGTAGACATAGATCAGATAAGTAATTTGGGTAATAATGTTAAAGCGGCCCACAAAGTATTTGCAAACAAATCGAAAACGAACCATCAGATGATGCAAAGACTGCAAGAATTTGAACCATGGCTGGCAGAGCAGAATTTGACCCTGAAAGATGGAGGAATATTTCTTCCATCATCTGCCACGGACAATTGAAGAATTAAACTAAGAATAGGGAAACTTCAGAGTATCAAAAACCAAGAAGAAAGAAAGAGTGTTGGACACACAGCTATTTGTCAGAAAACTGTGCAACTGCAACAAAAGTAAACATAATACAAAAAAGGTAACGAGCCAAATCCTTTGTTCTTTTCTCAGTGACAAGAGAAATGTCCATCAAGGAAAAGAAGCATTCATCTCTGAAATTTCAATTACCACAGAAAGTACAACCTAGTATAAATCATCTAGTGATGAGAAGAATAAAACACTCCCCAGCTAAAGAAAATAACTGTGGTAAGCAGTCTACTCAGAGGGTAATGCATCAACAAATGATAGTTGGATTTTTTATGATTGCCTAATGTACTATACCAGCTAAAAAGGAACTTCATATGGTCTCATTGATTGTAAGGAATTCAATATTTTAATTACTATAAAGGAACAAACATGCAAAACTCCAATTATGAGATGAGTGAAAAAGAGTTTTGCAAATGAAAATATCTGTAGTCTGGTCACAGCCTCCCCATTTATTTCCTCTAGTCAAAGTCAACCCATAATATCACTATAAGAGCAAACTAGTTCAACCATCAAATAAAGCCACTTACGTGGAGTCGTTACAGCAATAGCCTTTAGCTACTTATCTGCACAAACCAACTGCTACCGACTCAGGTTCATGGAAAGCCTGTCGCTATCCAAATTATGCACTTCGCTCTTTTTCCATTTAGAATGGTTCATCCCCTCCCAATTTCCATCCAACAATAATAGTGTGATTCATTTTCTTTATAGGGGGTTAATTATATATCTATATCCAGTCATGTCACTCAAGCTTGTGAAAGAAGTTGAGCATTCTACCCAAAACCTTAGGACTGTTTTTTTATATCCCCTTTATGTCCTTTTATACCCAATGTGAGACCATATTGTGTTGCAAACCTAAAATAAATAAATGGAAGTGTCCCATCTCTAATTTTTTAAACTTTCAGATGAAGTCGTTCTACAACTCTCCATGGTATTGAAGTACATAGAGGTAATAATTTCGAGTTTCACCACCACCAATCAGAAAATATGTTTACATGTTTAGCTCAAGAAAAGGAATCAGGTTGGGACGTGACAGGCCAAGTTGCAGGTCTAAAGTAATTAAATAAAAGTGACCCCTCTCTTAAGACTTTAAACTTTTAAATGAGCTGATGCACACAACTCAACGGAGCTAATATGAAAAGCATTGAACAATTGAGGAGTTTCACGGCACTTTCTAATAGTTAGACTGAAAATTGGTCAGCTTACTGCTTGCAAGCTATGACAAAATCAACTCTACCACAAGGCTCTAAAACTTTGAGAGATACTATTGACAGTCACAGAAATAAGAAACAGGAATGATAAAAAAATACGTTCACAAAAACAACTGAAAGAAGATGTAAATTAGAAACTGATCAAACAAAAGAAGATATAAATTAGAAAGCACAGATTACATTCCCTCTTCTAGAATCTATTTTCATAAGGAAAAGAAAAGTGCACACTCACCAGATCAGGCATATGTGAACCAATTGATACAAGTCACCAGCCGCAGCTCTTTGCCAGTCAGCATTAAGTTCCTATCATGAGATTGAACATGCTGTTAGAGTAGTATGAAATACTACCAGCATTCCACTGGACTTGGAGGAAGTAAAGTTGATACCCATTATACAAATAACAAAGTACTGACTCCCAGTGGCGAAGCCAGAAAATTTCCTAAGGGTGTCAGACTTGAAAGGAGTAAAAACAATTTCTGACAAGGGTGTTCAATATATGTTATATAGATCTAAAATGGTGGCTTCGCCCCTGCTGACTCCCACACCAAACAACATGGTCAATGTACTGGCTTCCACACCAATCTGAATCATGGTGGAAAAAACCAATAACTCCACAATAAGGTAACAGGAAACTAGTACTTATGATCATTACAATCCCAGCCAACGAACAAGAGAGAACAATCCACTGTACAGAATATCACATTCGATATTCCCATATTGTGACATCATAACTTGAGGGTATACAACTAATCAATCTCCACCAGAGACTCTAGTCGAAACTCTAAATTGCTACATTTTGATTCATAGGAAATCAGTGCAAGACAAGTGGATGCAAGGGTCCAACAACAAGTTCGTCCACCACTTTCTACTCCTCCTCTACATAAATAGTTGGAATATTTTTGAAAGTGCATATATATGCTAATTTTGCACCCAAGTCACATAAAAGTTTAAAATTAAGGATCTGCATTTGGTTCAGCATGGTGATGTAGCTCCTGCCTGAACTATTATAACAAATTGTAGCACAAACTTAGAACTCCCTGTGTCCTAATTTATGTGACACTCCCTGACTCGAAAAAGAATGACACATTTCTATATCTAGAAACAATTTAATTTGAAACTTTTCATTTCATCCATAATGAGATGATTTATAGCCACAAAAATGTCAATGGCTTATTTTACACCACAGTTTCAAAAGTCTTAAACCTCATGCCCAGTCACACACCATCACATAAATCATTATGGAGGAAGTAATATAATGGGGTTTCGTTTACCTTGGTTGAGATCACCTCAGAAGTGGCAATCTTGGCCAACTTAGCCAGATAATTAGGATCAACATCTCCCTTATCCAAAGCCTGAATTGCCACTGACATCACTTGAAATAAACCAGCTATATTCCCAAACCTCTAAAAAATCCATAAAATCCCAATTAAAACACTACACTCAAACCCAATTGTTCATAAAATATCAAATTAATGAACATACAAAAACCATAGTTTCAGAACAGTACCCGTCGTCCACCTCTCGATACTGTTAGGCAACAATCAAGAACCAAAAGTGGGTTTCTGAAAGAACAAAAAATAATAAACTCAAAAGTAAACCCAGAACAGTTAAAAACAAGTTCTTGAAACCTTTCAAGCAAGGCAAAATACACATACGCACACACATAAATATTACTCCCTCCATTTCAACTTATGTGTCTTACATTTCTTTTTAGTTATTTCAAAAAGATTGCGACTTTCTATATTTAGTAACTTTTCAACTCTAAAACCTTGCATTGCATGATTAAGACCATACAACTCGAAGGGGAGTTTGGCACATTATACACATCTTTAGTTTAAGGTGCACAAATTTCAAAAGGCTTTCCTTATTTTCTTGAACTTCCTGCCTAATCAAACTAAGATACATAAATTGAAACAGAGGTAGTAATATATATACATAGGCAAAAATCAAGCAAGGGAAACACACACACATACACACAAAGGGGGGAGCTACAGGGCCTAATACAGGTTCAGCCTAACCTGTTAGCTTTTGCTCAACAGTGTTTTTGTGTTAAAAACTTCATTAAATATGAACAAATATTAAATTTAGAACCAGTTATTAGCATTTTAAGTCGTTGTTCTAAAATTTAGAACCCATAACATTGAAATCATGGCTCCATCTACACACACACACACACACACACACACACACATATATATATATATATATATATATATATATATATAGGAAAAGAGACATACAAGGAAGTGATGTCCTTGAGAGTAGCCATTGATGCTTCACGTACAATAGGTGAATCATCCGCCAATGAAGATACCAGAACTTGAACTGCCTCTATAGACAAAACACCAATTAAAATTTAAACAAAAACAATAAATCGAAAGCCAAAAGAATGAAATTGGAAATTAAATTTGATTTGCTATATAGGAAAAAGGGGTTACCAGCGGCAGGAACGGAGTTGCCGGAACTGGAAGACGCCATAATTTAGGATGGCGATCGACAAAAGAACGACGGAAAAAAGGAAAGACCCCAAAAGGGAATATAAAGAAGGTACAACGACAACGAAGCAAGCAGGTTGTGCCAAAGATTTTGGAAATCGCCAGATGTTGTGTCAAAGACTAATGTATTACGTTGTTGAAAGTTGGCGTGTCGAGCTCGAGATGCCCCCTTTTGGAACTGATTTTACTGTCCGCTGACGTTATAAATGCTGTCAACTGCTAAAAATTATTGCGTTGAAATGCTTGTGAACAAATGTTTTCTTTTTTCCTTTTTTTTAGGGTGAGATCATTTGCGATAGCAGTTTAATTGATATCAAAATTTAAATGGTAGGCTGTTAGGTATATACTTTACGGGTGGGCAAAACTCTAAGACTCATTTTGTACGAAGAATAAAGAATAATTAATTTCAATACTAAATAAAATTGCAGTATAATTAATTTGAAATTAGTTATCCCAAATTATAATTTTTTTTATTTCTGTAAAAGAGTAAAATAATTAATTATGAGATAACTTAGTTTCCCAATCAAAGAACCCTCATATTGTTATCAAATTTCTATTTCTTGGCTACTAGGCTATCCCCTTCGGGATAACTATTGAAAGAATGGTATTATATTGACCAAAATGACGACTCTAAAATTTGGTTTAAAACACGTGCTAGAAAATAGAAAAAAGAAATGAAGACAAACCGAAGAAGTTGCATAAAATGGAAATCATAGATTTTCAGGAATTTAACTAATAGTATCCAACAACGAAATAAAAATATCAAATCACCTTAATTTGTTGCAGCAATTAACCTGCCAAAAATAGATAGAACGTGTAATGAACTTCAAAAATCAGGCTGCTAATGAGAATCCAAACTTCTCTTCTAAACCTGACTAATTAAATTTTCTACTTTCAGGCAGCAAGGACTAGCATCAGGACAAAGCTCTTGTCATTTAAGAAAGTAATATGATTGGTGTAATAAACTAGTTAGGGCTATAACGTTCTTATAACTCTAACAAAATTATATACAAATTTTGTATCAAAACTCAAACCCTATTTGCTGAAGCTGTCTGACCAAAATTGTTACCCCCACAATAAGGTACAAGTGAGGTTGAGGTTATAAATCATGACCAAACATGTCCTCCATCCAACTTCTTCTGTTTCTTCTTTCTCTTCTTTTCTTGTTTTGTGTCTGCCCTTGCTTCAATACGTTTTGTGTTGCGTGCACGTATCTCCAATAACTTAGCCTTTGCATCACGAAATAGAGCATCCGAACTCATAGACATCAATTGCTGAGACAACAGAGATAATCAATTCACATCCTCATGAACTTGGAAAAGAGGCTGACAAAATCAAAATCACAAGTGTCTTACCTTGAGATGATTCATTGCAGCAAGGTTGAAACCGAGGGCATCTTTGCATTCCTGTGGTAGTCAGACATGAATTCGTGTCAAAAATAGAATGGGGTGTGATAATTTTAAAAAATAGAAGGTTGAAACCTCTCATACAGTGGTTCTCCATTTACATGCTTAATTTTAAAACAATATTAGAATGGGGTGAGGTGTGCAGGTAGTGAAAGTCACAGACATGGTTGAACAGTTTCAATTTTTTCTTTAATTAAAAAGAAAAAAGAATTGCTCAAAAAGTCATAGCAAATGTACTCAAACTTACCTTAACTCTTGCATGAAGAGTTTCTTTTAGAACGGTCAAGAGGGGTCTGGAAGAGACAGTTGAAAGCAGCTGGTGATGATGAAGTTGCAATAGCACTGTCGCTATCCTACAAACAAGTTCCACCTGCAAGAACCATAGAAGGATAATGACTGTGAAATTCAAGATTGGACATGGCCTGTAAACTGCAGAAGACAGGAACTTCATTCAAGCAAAGCATACATTGTACAATTACAAGTAAGAAGACAAAAAGCTACCTTGTCGATGTAGATGTGCAAAAAAATGTCGATTGCTACTTACCGTACTTTATACACGCACACCAAAAAAAAAGAACTTGTTGATTGCTACTGAAATTACCATTCTCCACTCTTTTGGAGATTAAACTTAATATGAGAGGAGATTCTATTCAATTATTTTGTTTTCAAAAGCTCAAGAACAATATTTGTGTTTACATACAACAACGACAACAACAACCCGGTAAATCCCACAAGTGGAGTCTGGGCTTACATAAATGTAAAAATTCTACTTCTCTTGTAAGAAAATATTAACCTTATCTGGGATACATGCCCAATCCTTCAGGTTCGACAAGAGCTTCAAAGCATCAGAAAAGGGTAAAGCCTGCAAGGATTATTTGAAATAGAATCTTATATACAAGACGAAATAGAAATTGACAGGATACAAACAATTTAAACTCAATTACAACAACAACAACAAAAAACCCAGTGAAATCCCATACATGGGTCTGAACAGGCAAATTCTAAGAGATACCAAATGTTAATATGTGTAAAGTTAGGAAAGCTGAATTATGGATTCAGCGGGATTGAGTAGGATAACACATTACTGGAGTGAGATATATAACCCGCATCTCAACCATTAGAGCGAATAGAATAAAGTAAAACTAGGTTTTTCAATGATGTCACTCTAACATACATTAGATGATATGATGTCGGAAAAACTTGGGTATGCCAAGTCTTTTTTCTGGGTAACACATGATGTAAGCAATGGTCACATACTGTATTTTGGGATGTGCCTTCCAACCGGATGGATTTAAGGCATAATATGAATTTTGAGTAAACCGCGCAACAATACCCCCAATGTCTTTTTTCTGGGTAACACATGATGTAAGCAACGGTAATTTGGGATGCCTTCCAACCAGATGGATTTAAGGCACAATATAATTTTTGAGTAAACCAAACAACCATGTCACGGTTAAGTTTTATGTCAAAGATGCCACACAGCCTTTCGCATCCAATCGACCCCATTTCGACCACAGATAGGCTCCAGAAACAGAAACATTTACTAGTGTCCTTACTCAAAGCTGGAAAAAGTTAGTTCAGTTTGATAATACTTGCTTACCTCTAGTGACAACTATCACGTGTATCCCTCCTCTAAGAAACAGAGACCAATTATAAATAACAAAAGATATTATTCCAAAATGCTGGAAACACAAGTATGAAAGAATTATAAAACCCTTTGCCATTGAACTTAAGAATTCCATTTCCGCTAGTTTCAAATTAATTCACTGCCCTAAAAAGGACGTTTTATCTCTTATTACGCCCCATCTGAAGTTAAAAGGGACAGACCTACAAACTTCCCAATATCAAAATAAACCAAAAGTAACCCAGGGCCCAACATTTAGGCACTGTGCCTCCAAGTAACAATTTGCAAACTTAAGCTCAATAAACTACGCATGGCCAAAGCTATAGCCTCAAATGTATGGAATCACAGCGATGATATTTGAATTGAAACAGTTATATAATAACATTTCAGGTGAGGAAAAAATATTAAAAAGACTGATTTTCCTAATTAAAAGGAAACATTTACTTCAAAATAATCACTTACCAGCAATGTTTGCTCCAGATCATTAGTATGAACACTCGATAATGCACGAAGAACATAATCAGAAGGAGAAAGACCAAGCATGAGAACATTGGGCCTGAATTCTGAAACTCTGCCCTTTGATTTGTCCTCCTAAATTGAAAATAGTATTAGCCATTCAAGAAATTACAAATTCAAAAGTTATGATAACAGTTTCATTTTTTAATAAAAAGAATAATTAACTAACCACTTATTACCTTCCACATCCATTCACCCAGTTTCAAAGAAAAAGGAGAGCAAAGAAAAGGCGCAAACATTCAGATAACCACCTCTTTTGACAACCTTTGTTTAGTTTTTTTCTTAATTAAAATCTTGTTCATTAGTTACACCAAAAATCTTCTGGATAATTCAAAATCATTTTAGCAATGTTTTACCAAGTAGGTTTCAGTCTATACAAAAAGATTACATAAATTCTAAAACCACTCTGCTTTAATTTCATTCTATTAACCCTTTTTCCCTGTAAAGGAAGATCAGTAAGAAGATGCCTCCAAGTAAGCCGCAAACCTCATGTTCAGCAATTCGTTTCAGTTCCGCTTCGGCCATGTCAAGTGCATCAATGATAGAATCTGTAGCAGTAAGAGTCTCTTGAGTCTTTTTCCCCGCTAATGCCACAGCTCCCTCCTCGGGAAGTTCTTCCTTTGGTCCATACTTATTCTCAAATGCATTGTCAATGTCTGATTCAAACATCTCTTCCAGTCTCTTTTCTTTCTCTTCCTGCAAATCCAAGTAGCAACTTATAATTATTTGCTTAAACTGTCTAAAACCGATGCAGTATTTCAGACATTAAAACAGAATACCTCAAGAAAAAATGGTTCTTCAGTACGATCCCATCGGCGTATGGACCGATCATGAGATCCTGTAACAATAAAATCACCACGGTTGCTAACAGCAAGACACCAGACTTCAGCATGGTGACCTTCGAGGGTTAAAAGCAACTCAAACTTGTCAGCATCCCAGTATTTCACCAGACGATCTTTCCCCGCAGTGAAAAAGTAATGGGTGTTGCGCACAAACTTAACTCCCATAACGCTGCGATGGAAACAGATTATCAGCATTGGTTAGCTGTGAAACATTACCTAGTGGAATACTAGATTACTTAATGCTTTAATCAAAGCACCTATCAGCATGCGCAAAAAGTGACTTATGGCAATCTCCAAAATCTAGACCCCAAATCTTCACATTTTTGTCTCCAGAGCCACTGACAAGCAGATCCCCATCTGAAGAAATATCCATACACAATACAGGCAGCTTATGACCGTAGAGTGAAAGAAAGAACTTGAGTGAATCCATATAGAAGACCTGAAAACGTATGACATCACAAGTATTAGGTCTAAATAAGACCGGAAAGAAATAAGAGCCTTGAGATGAAGTAAAACGCAAATGCATTTGGTGGACTGCAACACAATGATGAAGCAGAAAAACAAACTGAATTAAAAGTTTTAACAGTGTAATGAAAACAACCTGGATACGAAGCTAGATAGAATTTCGGGAGCTGACTTAAGAATCTAGTCTCAGTCTCAAACCGCTTCCAGGCTGTTCAAATGGATCTAAGTTAGGAAACAGGATATTTTGGGAAGTAGTTTGACTTTTGCTAAGGACCTTAAGGGTTAAACCTCAGGTTTCTCTGTTCAGCTTATTAGCATGGCACTTTAACCGGAGAAAACCATTGTTTGATTTTGCCTGAGAAGTTCTAATCTTTTGTTTTATTGATAAAGAGAAGTTCTGATCTTTTGTTACTTCCAGATCCTACTTCAGTGAATAATAGTTTTCCTGCTTTCTGCTAGACCAACCAACGTGGCTCACAGCAATATTGAGCTCTGCGATACAACATTCATTGTATCTGCTATCAAGATGAAAGCCCAAAATATTGGGAAAAATCACCTTCTGTAATGATGAAAACCGCTTTTCTTCTATGCCATAAGCTTACAGGTAGCTGGTAAAGCAGCAAAAATAAACATATGGCATACAGAAGCACTGAGCTTCTCCAGTAATCAAAATTAGGCTCTGAATTAAGCAGAAAGATAAATAGGCGAACAAAGCCAGTTGCAACGAAAAAGAAGCTGATATGACAAGCAGCATTTGTTTCTAGAAGCATATGTACCAAATAAGGTTTCTACCCACCATCTTAAGGAAACCGAAAATGAAAATGTAGTTGACTTTTGTAGCTAATATGCCTATCACTGTCAAAGAAATTACTTAAGAAGAGCTTAACTAATAATGTTAGGCAAAACCTTTTTGTTTTTTTATAAATAATGTTACACTTACACCGAGACATTTGATCAGGTAATTTCACAAACACTTCATAAAGAATACTTCCAAGTCCCAAGAGATGAGAATTTCTACTTTAAAGCTGTTCTTCAGAAATTATAATGTGGACCGACCATTCAAATAAGTTAGACCGTTACCTTTACTGTGCTATCCAACAAGGCAACAGCAATATATTTACCATCAGGGCTCACAGCAACGACTAGAACATCTTCATTCATTTTTAAGCTCCTTGTAGCAGATGCGGTTAAATGCTTAGACCCCTGTAAGTCAATAAATTAAACACATGATTACTCCCCAGCAAGAACAGAGATTCTTTTATCCAGCAGAAACTAGAATGTTAAGAAACAAGACCATGGTTGTAAGAATCCCAAGCCAATTTTGCATTCTAGGATTTGACATATGTATATTAGATAAATGCCTATTCAGCGGAGAACCTCAGTATGCTGTTTGAACCTCCATAGAAGCAATCAGTTATTCTATGCTACTATTTCTTTTGTACAAAAACATTATTATAGCCCCTCTTTTAAGAAGTATAAGAGCACCACTACAGCTGTTGAGCAATTGTATTAGTATGTGGTAAAGTGTAAATAATCTGTTTTCATAGGAATCCAGAGATCTCTATTAAGATCCTAAACCATCCAACATGAGATCCCAACATTAAGAACCAAAGTGCAGATAACAGCAGTACACTGTCAAGAAAGATGGAGATGCACAGTAATTTAGCATGAGTCATCCATGTTTAGCAATTTGGCATATGTTTGAATATGGAGAAAGCTAGATTACGCACTTCACCAGCCTTTTGTACCATTTGGAATTCCCAGAATTTAATGTCATGATCGGCACTGCCAGTAAGAAAACCTGTACCATCTGGAGTTAAAGCAATCGACTGAACAGAACCGCCATGGGCTTCCACTACATCCACACAAGTACCGCTTCTAACGTCAATAAATTCCAGAGTACCACCTTTTGTACCGACGACCACATACTTGTTACCTGGAACAAACAGTCCACAAAGACCATATCCTGAATCAATAGTGCGGAGGCAAGAACCAGTAGTAGGGTTCCATATTTTAATTGCACTGTGACTAGTTGTCATCAAAAGAGTGTTATCTGAGCTGAGAGTAACACTTCTGACATCAGAGCGATGCCCCTGAAGCTCAATAGCACTCAATTTAGTAGTTGAACTGCTTTCTATAGCATGAAATTCCAACAAATTATTGTTCAAAGACAGTGCTAATGTAGCCAGTGAGTTCTTTGAAGTGACTGGGGAGAAAGAAATTGAGGAGATCTTCTTTCCAGCCCGTAGAGTCTGAAGAAGCTTGAAGATATCCATGACTGTAACAACAGGATTGCTGCCTTCTTCAGCTCCAATATCTGTCTCTCCTTTTTCCGTTGCCTCAAGGCCTTCTTTGGCAGCTTTTTTCTCCTTCTTTCTACTGATTCTTCTTTTTGCTTTGCGTTTAGATTCAGACTCATCCAGCACACGGAATATTTCCACCGTCTTCCCTGCAACTTGACAAGCCAGCAGGTTTCCGGACTTATTAAATCTCACTGTTCCAACTCTATCTTTGCTTTGACGTTGAATTTCACCGAATGGCTTTAATACTTCCCATTTGTTTTCAGTAGGCAAGTCCTTATTTACATCAGTTTCACTTTTGTTTGCAATCAATTGTCCATCAGCTGAATCATGCTTTATAGTGTAAAAACGAAGCTCAAGGTCAGCCGAACCAGTGACAAGATATCTTTCCTCAGGGTCAATATCTATGGACCAAATTTCAGTATGATGGCCACTTATAATCTGCATGCAATGTTGAGTATCAAGATCCCATACCCTCAAAAATTTGTCCTTAGAAGCTGTTACCAGCTTTTTGCCAGAATCCAAGAAAACAAGATCAGTAACCTGTAACACGGATGGCAATGGAACAAAATTAGAATTTCATAAGTGACACGTGAAGAAGTCAGAAAAGAAAAGTACATCACTGCTAATTCCAAGGTAGTATGAACCTGATCGCGATGTCCCCGAAGGCGAAACAGACCAGACTCACCCACCACATCCCATAAAATAATGTCATTATCTTTGCTTCCTGATGCAAGCAATGATCCAAGCTTATTGAATCGAAGGGCAGTGACAGCCCCTTTATGCCCATTCAGTGTGGTTTCACATATCCCTTTCTCCAAATCCCAGATTCTAATGCTTCCATCAGCATAACCACTTGCTATCTGCAATTAAATCCACCTTATCATTACTAAAACCATGAAAATAAATCTTAAGTTTCACAACCTTTTCCTATGAAACAAAACAATATAAGAAACAAATATATCGCGACTGATCACTCAAAGAGGGCAAACAAAAACAATGACCTCGGAACATGTCTCGTCATTTAAGCTTTCCTGCTTCCCTACACCACAATAATTTGCTACAACAACTTACATTTTAAGATGCAACTCTATCTTAGATGAAAGAGTACCATAACTACAGTACATGTATAGCTACCCATAAATCAAGCATTCAAATTATTTCTTTTAATAATTGAGAAATCTGCTGTTTGTAGTTTTGAAACTAAATGGATAATGCAATCTCCCCTCTACTCTTCTCCACGTTGCTGTGAACTCATGATGTGCCCATACCACAAGTCATATGCTGGACCACCTTACTGTTGAACCAAAAGCATAGAGGAAATAATTCTTAATTGAGAAAAAAAAAATCATACTGGAAATAAGTTTTTCCCATTCATCATGCCCCTATCAGAAATTATCCAAAAATCATATCAAGCAATCAAATACACCTCAATCCTTCATAGTTGGGATTGGATATATGGAATTTCCTTATTCATTCTGCCTAATTGGACCCATTTCTTTCCACTACTCAATAAACACACCCCCTAATGTAAGTGAAATTATAACAACTAATAACTCTCAATTAATTGGCATCAGATCACATAGACCACTCAACCTAGCTTGTATTGCTGCATGCGATGCTTTATCCCCCATTCTAGCAGTGGCAGAGTCACAGCCAATGAAGGGGTTTCAACTCTGTTGGAAAATCATACAGAGTAAATAGGGCAAAAATACTCTTTTTCCAAATATATATAAACTTTTGATCCCTTAAAATAATGGAAGTAGCAAAGCTAGTTCAAACACTGATTTAGGTTGCAAGTTCTAATTTTTTGATTCCCCTTATTAAAATTCCTGGCTCCGCCACTGATCGCTCGTAGGTTGATAGGTCAAGTGTTTGCTTTCTTTTTTGGGTAGCTAAATATTTTTATTTATCACCAAAGAAATCGTACAACCATAGCTAACTAAATCAGTTAGCTATCAAAAAAATCTCTATCCGACTACTACATAGCCATAGAATTTCTACTAGAATCTAAACTTAAGTACTTCATCTCTAATTCTAGTAGGAGCTCTAACACTACAAACACAAGCAATATTTCTAGCTATAGTTTCACTATTTCTATGCACTTTCTCAAAGATTCTCATATATCTTTCAATCTGAATACTGTGGACAAATTCATATTTCTCAAGTGCTTGCTTTAATTGTGTCATTATTTTAGCTAAATTGTAGGTCATTAAAGATAACAATATAATGAACACTTATCTCTAGCAATATAAAAATTACAGCTTACGGAGAAATGCAGCAAAAAAAGGAAGGAAAGAGGGATTTACAAGGGATGAAGAAGAGGAAGCAATTGAAGTAACGGCAACGGAGAGGCCTTTCGAGTTAGACGAAGGAGGAGCTAGGTTTTTGGTGCAAACACCCTGCCTCACATGCCATACGCCGACTTTCTCTAACGCCGCCGTTAACAAGTGTTTGCCGGAGCTGTCGTAGGCGATGTTTGACTCCCCCGATACTATTACCCCAAACGACGACGCCGGCTCATACCGGAGATACGCCTTCACCATTGCTGCTGTTTTTCCTGTTTTTCTCTTCACGTGTTCTCAGCAATGGTGTGGAAGTGATAGTGGAACTTATCAGGGCCAGGGTTTAGGGTTTAAGCTCTCTTTCTCGTTTTCTTTTCTCATTTTTTTTTTCCATTCTTATTTTCTTCTTTTTAGTTTTTTTCTTCTTATTTCTCGGTTTTCTATTTAATTAACAACAACAACGCCCAGTATAATTCCATAAGTGGGGTCTGGGGAAGGTAACATGTACGCAGACCTTACCCCTACCCCGAGGGACAGAGAGATTGTTTCTAGGAGACCCTCGGCTCAAGAAAGCAACAAGAGACGATATATTAGTATCATCGATAGACTCGTAATAAAATAACAGCAATATAAGAGATACGAAATACGAAATAGATGGATGGTATAGTAATAACCTGCAGATAAAGCCCTGCATCAGTAGACGACCAGTAGCATCCTCACACTAACTCCTAACTGGCTAGTCTCACTCTCGTGTGCTGTAGAAATATTCACAACTTTCCCCTAACCAACAACTTTAATGCTCGACCTCCATAATTCCCTGTCAAGGGTCATGTCCTCAGTAATCCTAAGTCGCGCCATGTCCTGTCTGATCACCTCTCCCCAATACTTCTTAGGTCGTCCTCTACCTCTCCGCGTGCCCACTACAGCCAGTCGCTCACACCTCCTCACCGGTGCATCAGTGCTCCTCCTCTGAATGTGCCCGAACCATCTGAGTCTTGCTTCCCGCATCTTGTCCTCCATGGGGGCCACGCCCACCTTCTCTCGAATATCTTCATTCCTAATCTTATCCATCCTTGTATGCCCGCACATCCACCTCAACATTCTCATCTCTGCTACTTTCATCTTCTGGATGTGTGAGTTCTTAACCGGCCAACACTCAGTCCCATACAACATGGCAAGCCTAACCACTACTCTATAAAACTTACCTTTTAGTAACGGTGGCACTTTCTTGTCACACGGGACTCCCGACGCTAACCTCCACTTCATCCACCCCACCCTTATACGGTGTGTGACATCCTCGTCGATCTCCCCGATCCCCTGAATTACCGATCCAAGGTACTTGAAACTACCCCTCTTAGGGATGACTTGAGAGTCAATCCTCACTTTCACTCCCACTTCCGTCAGCTCAACTCCAAATTTGCACTCGAGATATTCCGTCTTCGTCCTGCTCAACTTGAAACCTTTAGACTCAAGAGCATGTCTCCAAACCTCTAGCCTCTCGTTGATGCCGCCTCGTGTCTCGTCAATTAGAATAATGTCATCAACAAATAGCATGCACCATGGCACCTCCCCTTGAATATGATGAGTTAGTGCATCCATCACTAGGGCAAATAGGAATGGGCTGAGCGCAGACCCTTGGTGCAACCCCGTACCAACTTGAAAATGCTCGGAGTCGCCTCCTACTGTCCTAACTCGAATCTTAGCTCCAGCATACATGTCTTTAATCACCCTAATGTAGGCAACCGGGACCCCTTTATCCCCTAGGCAGCTCCATAAGACCTCCCTAGGAACCCTATCGTACGCTTTCTCCATATCAATAAACACCATGTGGAGATCTTTCTTCCGATTCCTGTATTGTTCCACCATACTCCTAATAAGGTGGATAGCTTATGTCGTAGATCGCCCCGGCATGAACCCGAACTGGTTGTCTGAAATAGACATCGTCCTTCGC
The DNA here is from genome assembly GCF_000715075.1 of Nicotiana tabacum. NCBI lineage: Eukaryota > Viridiplantae > Streptophyta > Magnoliopsida > Solanales > Solanaceae > Nicotiana > Nicotiana tabacum. The sequence goes on from NC_134089.1 coordinate 11,081,966, forward strand.
ACTCTCATTTCTACCACTCTCTCCCAAACTTTCATGGTATGACTCAATAATTTGATACCCCTATAGTTGTTACAGCTCTGGATATCACCTTTGTTCTTATACAACGAAACCATTGTACTTCACCTCCACTCTTCAGGCATCCTATTAGTCTTGAATATAACATTAAACAATCCAGTAAGCCATTCCAAGCCTGCTCTACCCACACACTTCCAAAGTTCAACCGGAATTTCGTCTGGCCCGATGGCTCTGCCCCTTCTCATCTTACGCACTGCCTCCATAACCTCATCGACCTCAATGTCCCTACAATTACTTAATTCATGGGGACTGTCGGCATTCCTCAATTCCCCTAGTACAGTATCCTGATCCCCTTATTCACTTAGAAGTTTATGAAAGTAGGCCTGCCACCTCCTCTTAATCTGGTCATCTCACATCAAAACTTTGTCGTCTTTATCTTTTATGCACCTCGCTTGGTCCAGATCCCAAGTTGTCATCTCTCTTACATTAGCGAGTCGGAATAACTTCTTTTCCCCGCCGTTGTTCCTTAGTTCCTTATACAGATGAGCAAAAATTATCGTTTTAGCCTTCGTTACTGCCATCTTCGCCTCCTTCCTAGCTACCTTATACCTCTCACTATTCGCTCCCTTCTCCTCCTCGCCAGTGCTCCCTACTAACCGCAGGTAAGCCGTCTTCTTTGCTTCCACTTTACCTTGAACAACTCCATTCCACCACCAGTCTCTTTTGCGGCCACTGGTGTGTCCCGTAGATATCCCTAACACCTCTCTCGCCGCTTTCCTTATACATTCCGCTGTCGTGACCACATAGTGTTCACATCCCCGCTACTTCTCCAAGCTCCCATTGTCGATAACATTCCTTCCAACTCCTGAGCTTTATCTTGAGTTAAGGCGCCCCACTTAATCCTCGGGCGGCCTCGTCCTGACCTCTTCTTCCTCCTTATCATAATACCAATGTCCATCACCAAAATCCTATGTTGCGTTGTGAGGGTCTCACCTGGGATAACCTTACAATCTCTGCACGACCTTCTGTCGCATCTCCTGATGAGGAGATAGTCAATCTGAGTCTTCGCCACCGAACTTTTGTAAGTAACCAAATGCTCCTCCCGCTTCGTAAAACTTGAGTTTGCAATCACTATATCGAATGCCTTGACAAAGTCCAACATCGAAATGCCCCCTCAGTTCCGCTTTCCGAAACCAAAGTCGCCATGCAGCTCAGTGTACCGACGACCCAATATATCAAAATTGATATGTAGGTGATTCAAGATGTTCTGAAATGGTTAGACATAGATCTACAACTTTGGTGAAGACCCGAAAGTCTAGATTGTCCGTGCAGATCTTCAAAACTGAGTCACAACTCGGAACAGTGATACTGTCCAGAATTTCTATTTCAAACGTTTTTGGGTAATTTTCACCAATATCATATTTAGTTTGACTTGCTAAATCACTGAACTTATTTAGATACTTGATTATGTATTTAAGGTATATAAACCCTTGGAAAAAAATCAAAGGGGAAGTGTTTGAGGAAGTGGACAGATTTGGTTTGTTTACGGCGTAGACGATTCGAACGTCCCCAAGTTGTGATTGAACTGTTTCGTGGTAAAACACCAAGGTTTGTGTATAAACTTGTACTCTTTTGCTTGCTGGAATATGTTGAAATAACTTGATATTTTATTTTTCTTGACTTCAATTTATATTGTTATATTCGTACTATATCAAGTATTGTAAGATATTTGCTAAATCGCCCATTCGTACAGATTGTTTGATCATTTTGCATTCTTGTTGGGACTTTGTCCTTCTTGTGGCAGTGACTTTGTCACTCATCTTGGCATGCCTCTTGATTTGTATTTTTTGTCATCTTGACTTTGGATTTGTAGTTCGTCTTGAATTATGGAACTTGTCCGTGTTAAGTACGAACTAGGAAGCCATTTTTAATATAGTTCTTGATTCTGTTGTCTATTGGGTTTTGACCCTACTTGATTTGGGGCTTTGGTCCATCTTGATATCTGATTATGCTTAGTTTGATGGCATGACACATATTGGGCGAAAAATAGATATTTGGTATACTCTCTTAAATTGATAGTATACACTTTCTAGACTCTTGAACATTGTTATTGATATTTGGAAACACTTCAAAGTTTGATATTGATATGTTTGATATATTTGTTCACTTGTTTTAAATTATGTTAAATTGAGCTAACTATGACTGAAAAGGGGAATTGGAGAATTTAATGACTCCAAGCCTAAAGTTTATACACCACTAAGCTTTATGCTTAGCGATAGTTGTTTTCTATCATAGGAAATGTTCGGGATGAAATCTGAAGATGGCTAGGGTGAAGTAGTCTTTTTGGGAGAATTTATGGAGATCACATTTGCATATGCACCTTGGTTTGTATAGTTTTGGGACATGTACATGATATACATGATATACATGATATACAGGATATATAGGATATATATATATATATATATATATATATATATATATATATATATATATATATATGTCACACTTATGTTATTTGGAGGCTTGTTGGATTTTAAAGACCAAAATCTTGTAACTTGAATTTGTAGCCTATTTTATTGTATTAGGGTGTTTTAATAACTCAAGTCTTGTAATATGCTGAATTTACACTTTGTCTTGTAAATATGTAGAAAAGGAGAAAACTAGTTTCTTTTTTTTACCCGATTGTTTGAAATTTATGTACAATACAAACTTGTAGTGATTTTGAATGATTGTATAAATCTGTTAGAAAGTTGCTTTAATCTGTTGTTTAATCAAGAAGGGTTATATCACCATATGTTAATATTTTGACATTGTATTTCATTTAAAATAAAATTATGATGTATTCTCAAAAAAAAAATATATTGCACTTTGAACCTTTTCACATGGGCCTACTTTCGCTACTAAAATTATTCTGAATATTTTTATTAATATCTCTTTTAATATTTTGTAAGTAGAAAATTAGATTTGTTTCCTAAGTAGTACCCTCCCAAAGTGGTTGCTACAAGTTTTGGTATCAGAGCCACGGTTTGTGGTTCTAGGATTTGTTTTGTTGTGATAGTACCTAGTATTTGTTGTTATTTCCTTTCTTGAAAATGACTTGGAGTTTATAAATTTTTGCATACTTGTTTAATTTAATTTATTGTATTCTGTGTGCATATACATCATGTACATGTCCCTAATGCAGTGTGATCTTATCTTTTATAGGACTTCTAATATGGCCTCTTCTTCGAATAGAGCTGTTGAATCCATTGATGAAAGTCAGGTCCAGTATAATGTCATGCCTCACCTTCAGGGAGGAAATGAGGAACCCTTGCTGACCTAAATCATCCCCGTGTTAGTGGAAATGAAATGGGCAGTAATCCAAGAGCAATGAGTCATAATACTCCATTTATGACTCCCCCATTCCAGCAGATGGCTGAATTCTTTCGTCACTTAGCTGGGACAATGTCAGAACCTAATGAAATGAATTTTGAGAAGATGAGAAAAATGGGCGGAGTTGAATTTGAAGGCACTACAGATCCCACGGTAGCTGAACAATGGCTCGAGCGCATGGAGAGGGTCTTTGAACAACTGGAGAGTACTAATGCTGTCAAATTTAAGTATGTTATCTCCCTTTTGCAAAAAGATACCTATGATTGGTGGGTAAGTGTGCCAAATGCAAAAGCAAAACCTCCGGTGCTGACTTGGGATGACTTTGTGAAATCATTTCGTGCAAAATATGTTCCCCCTGTCTATTGTGATGCTAAAAAGAAAGAGTTTTTGAATTTAAGACAAGGGGGTATGTTTATTGCAGAGTATCAACAAAACTTTCTCAGGCTTTCTCGCTATGCTAAAGGTATTATTGATGGTGAAAGAGACAAGTGCAGAAGATTTGAAGAAGGTTTGAATGGTTACATTCGAAAATCAGTGGCAATCTTACAACTTGAGGATTTTTCCAAGCTGATTTCAGCTGCACTTACTTGGGAAAGAATTGACAAGGAAGAGGCTAGTAGGAGAAAAAACAGGTTTAGGAAGGGTAATTCAAATTATGGCGGTCCATCCAGAAAGGGAAAATTTGATTATTCCAAGACTGAGAGTACACATAAATCATTACATCATAAGCAGAATAAGTCAAATTTTTCTACTGCCAGTACTCCAAGTTATGGACAAGGCAAAACTCATACACCTACTTGTGCACAGTGCGGGAAGAATCATTATGGTGCATGTAGACGAGCTTCCGGTGCTTGTTTTAATTGTGGAAGTATGGATCATAAAGTGAAGGATTGTCCCAATCCTAATCCTCTTTCTTATACACATACAGAATGATCAGTTCAAAAGCCTGTCACTACTTATTCTCAAGCTAATAGTAGTGCTAGACCTCGAAATATGCAAGCAGCGGGCTCGAGTGTAGCTAATCAGGCTGGTGGGTCGAGAGCTGTTGCACGAGTTTATGCTATGAGACAGAAGAATGACCAGGATGGTCCGGACGTGGTTGCTGGTAAATTTCACTTGTTTGGCATATCTGTTGTTACATTATTTGATCCTGGATCTTCGCACTCTTATGTTTGCTCATCAGTTGCATTTCCCGATACTGTTAAATCTGTGAGACTTGACTTTGATGTGCTGGTCACGAGTCCATTAGGTCATCAGGCTGTTGTTAACAGGATTTACCGAGATTGTCCATTCATGATTCAAAATCTGGTCTTCCCTGTCGACTTGCTTGAAATGCCCTTCCGAGACTATGATGTTATTATTGGCATGGATTGGCTCCATAGGCACCATGCATTGGTTGATTGTAGGTTGAAGCAAGTGATGTTTAGAACTCATGCATATTCACACATGGTAGTTCAAGGAGAAAGATCATTGGCATCTAATATTATTTCTGCGGTCTTGGCAAGGAAGATGATTTGTCAAGGTTGTGATGCCTATCTTGCTCATATAGTCGATACACGATTGGGGAGTCCAAGTCTTAAGTACATACCAACTATGTGCGACTTTCCTGATGTATTTCCTGATGATCTTCCTGGGTTGCTTCCAGAAAGGGAGATTGAATTTCCTATAGAGCTTGTCCCTGGAACTACTCCTATTTCTATCGCTCCCTATAGAATGGCTCCAGCTGAATTAAAAGAGTTGAAGGCTCAATTGCAAGAATTTCTTGAGAAAGGTTTTATCCGTCCCAGTATTTCACCTTGGGGAGCTCCTGTTTTATTTGTGAAAAAGAAAGATGGCACTCGTAGGCTTTGTATTGATTACCGACAGCTGAACAAGGTAACAATCAAGAACAAATACCCACTGCCTAGAATCGATGACTTGTTTGACCAACTGAAGGGTGCCAGCTTATTCTCAAAAATTGACTTGAGATCTGGATATTATCAGTTGCATGTGAGGGAGCAAGATGTTTCTAAAACTGCTTTTAGGACCAGGTATGGCCATTATGAATTTTTGGTAATGCCATTTGGTTTGACAAATGCTCCTGCTGCATTTATGGATCTAATGAACCGTGTATTCAAGCCTTATCTCGATCAATTTGTGGTGGTGTTTATTGATGACATTTTAGTCTATTCCAAAAATAGAGAAGATCATGATAAACATATCCGAATTGTCATGCAAATTCTGAAAGAGAGACAACTCTACGCGAAGCTTTCCAAATGTGAATTATGGCTGAATGAAGTGGTTTTTTTAGGGCACATTGTATCATCTGAAGGTGTGAAGGTTGATCCTAGTAAGATTCAAGCTATTGTTGATTGGAAACTCCCTAAAACCCCAACTGAGATAAGAAGTTTCTTGGGTTTAGCAGGACACTACAGAAGGTTTGTGAAGGGCTTCTCTATTATAGCTTCTCCCTTGACCAAACTTTTGGGGAAAGACGCCAAATTTGTATGGGATGACAAATGTCAAGAGAGATTTGAAAAGCTCAAATCCTTGTTGACACAAGCTCCAATATTTTCTTTGCCAGCTGAAGGAAAAGATTATGTGGTATACAGTGATGCATCTCATCGTGGCTTGGGTTCTGTTTTGATGCAAGAAGGGAAAGTAATTGCTTATGCCTCTCGAAAGTTGAAATCGCATGAGTTGAATTATCCCACTCACGATCTTGAACTTTCTGCCATTGTTTTTGCCTTAAAAATTTGGAGGCATTACTTATACGGAGAGAAGTGTCACATACTTACTGATCACAAGAGTTTGAAGTACTTGGGTACACAAAAAGAGTTAAACTTGCGACAACGTAGATGGCTTGAACTCATCAAAGATTATGATTGCACGATTGATTATCGTCCTGGTAAAGCCAATATGGTTGCAGATGCATTGAGTCACAATTCCCTTGCAAGTTTAACTCTAAGTCCTTTGCATTTGCTTCTTGAATTAAGAGCCATGAATGTTTGCCTTTCATTTAATTCTAATGGTTCTATCATTGCTAATTTGCAAGTCAAGCCAGTCTTACTTGAGCAAGTCCAAGAAGCACAGAAGTTAGATGAGAAGCTTTTGAAACGGGTTGAAGAAGTCCAAAATGGAAGAGAATCAAATTTTTCATTAAGGAAAGATGGTACCTTATTTTATAAAAATAGGTTGTGTGTTCCTAATGATGATGAATTGAGAAAGCAGATCTTGATTGAAGCACATAGTTCACCTTATGCAATGCATCCTGGAGGTACTAAAATGTATCGGACCATTAAGGAGCACTATTGGTGGAGTGGTATGAAGAAAGACATTGCAGAGTTCATTTCTAAATGCTTGGTATGTCAACAAATAAAGGCTGAACATCAAGTCCCAGCTGGTCTCCTGCAACCTTTGTCAATACCTGAATGGAAATGGGAAAGGATAACGATGGACTTTGTTTCTGGACTTCCACGCACTCAAAGAAATCATGATGCAATTTGGGTCATTGTAGATAGACTAACTAAGAGTGCTCATTTCTTGGCAATCAGAATGGATTACTCACTTGAACGTTTAGCAGAATTGTACATTAATGAGATTGTGAAGCTACGTGGAATCCATGTTTATATTGTGTCTGATAGAGATCCGAGGTTTATATCTAGATTTTGGTCTAGCTTGCAAGAAGCTTTGGGTTCCAGGTTGAATTTTAGTACCACTTTCCATCCACAAACGGACGGCCTGTCTGAAAGGGTAATACAAATCTTGGAGGATATGTTTCGAGCCTGCATTATTGAGTTTAAGGGTAGTTGGGACAAACACTTATCCCTAATAGAATTTGCTTACAATAATAGCTACTAATAAAGTATAGGCATGCCTCCTTATGAAGCTTTATATGGGAGAAAATGTAGAACGCCTCTTTGTTGGAATGAGGTTGGTGAAAGAAAATTTGTGGGTCCTGAGATTGTGCAACAAACTGAAGATAAGGTAAAAATCATCAAGGATCGTTTGAAAATTTCTTCAGACAGACAAAAGTCATATGCTGATCTTAAAAGGCATGAAATTGAGCATCAGGTGGGCGATAAGGTATTTTTAAAGGTTTCTCCATGGAAGAAGATCATAAGATTTGGCCAAAAAGATAAACTTAGCCCTCGATTCATTGGAGCTTATGAAACACTTAAGAGAATTGGTCCAGTTGCATATAAGCTAGCTTTGCCACCTGAATTAGGTAAGATCCACAACGTCTTTCATGTTTCTATGCTTCGAAAATACCGCTCAGATCCATCTCATGTTCTTCCTATTGAGTCTATTGAGGTTAATCCTGATTTGACATATGAAGAAGAACCAATCCAAATCTTAGCGCGTGAGATAAAAGAGCTTAGAAATAAGAGAATATCATTAGTGAAAGTTCTTTGGAGAAATCATTCAGGCGAAGAAGCTACCTGGGAGCGAGAAGAGGATATGCGAGTTCAATATCCACATTTGTTTCGGGACTAGTACAAGGTAAATTTCAAAAGGAAATTTTTTTTTAGGGGGAGAGAGTTGTAACACCCCAAAATATTTTATAATATTTGCATTCTTGATTGGGCATTTTTATAACGAGGAAATATTTTACTTTGCACTTCCTAAATGTGAAATGGTCAATATATGAAAATTTCTTACTTTAGGTTGTGTTAATATTGGCAATAAAGTTTCATGATGTTGCTATATGTAACACTTAATATTATTTTGACGAGTTGTTATTAAATATAATATATAATTAAGTTTTGGTTTCCAACCTTTTGTATTTATCTAAGAATATTTAGTAGTTGAGTAACCATTTTGTTTCTACTCTTCAAGACAAAGAAGAGTAGCTATCCATCTCTCTTTCTATCTATCCCTCCTTCTCTCTATCTCTCTCCTTCGTAGAAACTTGAAAATCTGAAGTTTCATGAAAAAAACCATGGATTTCTACTAAATCAACAAGCAAATTTCATTTTTGGTGAAGATCAAGTTGCTCCTCTTGGTTAGTTTCTAAACTCGTTTTTATACTAGACACCTACTAGAATTTTCTACATATCTTTTTGTACAGAGCTTCAATTTAAGTGATCCAGGACTTTCTGAAAAGGTATTTCATAAATCTATAACTCTTATGAAGTAACCAAAATCTAGTTTTGTTGGTATTTACCTGAAAAAGGATCAGAAAGTACAGGGCAGGTGCTGTCCAGATTTTCAGTTTTAGAAATACTCCATGTACTGCTGTTAGTAATTTTAGCATAACTTTTTGTTCAAAATTGATATGGAGGTGATTCAAGATGTTCTGAAACAGTAAGACATAGATCTAAAACTTTTGTGAATACATGAAAGTCTAGTTTGTCCGTGTAGATCTTCAAAACTGAGTTACAACTCGGAACAGTGATACTGTCCAGAATTTCTGTTTCAAACGTTTTTGGGTAATTTTCACCAATACCATATTTAGTTTGACTTGCTAAATCACTGAACTTATTTAGATACTTGATTATGTATTTAAGGTATATAAACCCTTGGAAAAAAATCAAAGGAAAAGTGTTTGAGGAAGTGGACAGATTTGGTTTGTTTACGGCGTAGACGATTCGAACGTCCCAAAGTTGTGATTGAACTGTTTCGTGGTAAAACACCAAGGTTTGTGTATAAACTTATACTCTTTTTGCTTGCTGGAATATGTTGAAATAACTTGATATTTTATTTTTCTTGGTTTCAATTTATATTTTTATATTCGTACTATATCAAGTATTGTAAGATATTTGCTAAATCGTCCATTCGTACGGCTTATTTGATCATTTTGCATTCTTGTTGGGACTTTGTCCTTCTTGTGGCAGTGACTTTGTCACTCGTCTTGGCATGCCTCTTGATTTGGATCTTTTGCCATCTTGACTTTGGATTTGTAGTTCGTCTTGAATTATGGAACTTGTCCGTGTTAAGTACGAACTAGGAAGCCATTTTAATATGGTTCTTGATTCTCTTGTCTATTAGGTTTTGACCCTACTTGATTTGGGGCTTCGGTCCATCTTGACATCTGATTATGCTTAGTGTGATGGCATGACGTACATATTGGGCGAAAAATGGATATTTGGTATACTCTCTTAAATTGATAGTATACACTTTCTAGACTCTTGAACATTGTTATTGATATTTGGAAACACTTCAAAGTTTGATATTGATATGTTTGATATATTTGTTCACTTGTTTTAAATTATGTTAAATTGAGCTAACTATGACTGAAAAGGGGAATTGGAGAATTTAATGACTCCAAGCCTAAAGTTTATACACCACTAAGCTTTATGCTTAGCGATAATTGTTTTCTATCGTAGGAAATGTTCGGGATGAAATCTGAAGATGGCCAGGGTGAAGTAGTTTTTTTGGGAGAATTTATGGAGATCACATTTGCATATGCACCTTGTTTTGCATAGTTTTGGGACATGTACATGATATACATGATATACAGGATATATACATATATATATATATATATATATATATATATATATATATATATATATATATATATATATATATATGTCACACTTATGTTATTTGGAGGCTTGTTGGATTTTAAAGACCAAAATCTTGTAACTTGAATTTGTAGCCTATTTTATTGTATTAGGGTGTTTTAATAACTCAAGTCTTGTAATATGCTGAATTTACACTTTGTCTTGTAAATATGTAGAAAAGGAGAAAACTAGTTTCTTTTTTTTACCCGATAGTTTGAAATTTATGTACACTACAAACTTGTAGTGATTTTGAATGATTGTATAAACCTGTTAGGAAGTTGCTTTAATCTGTTGATTAATCAAGAAGGGTTATATCACCATATGTTAATATTTTGACATTGTATATCACCATATGTTAATATTTTGACATTGTATTTCATTTAAAATAAAATTATGATGTATTCTCAAAAAAAAAATATATTGCACTTTGAACCTTTTCACATGGGCCTACTTTCGCTACTAAAATTATTCTGAATATTTTTATTAATATCTCTTTTAATATTTTGTAAGTAGAAAATTAGATTTGTTTCCTAAGTAGTACCCTCCCAAAGTGGTTGCTACAAGTTTTGGTATCAGAGCCACGGTTTGTGGTTCTAGAACATATGTCTTATATATATGTATATACACTATATTAAAAATACAAAGGTCCTTAACGAAATGTCGTCTTTCTTACCCTTTAAATATAAGTTTTACACTAGGCAAAATAGCTATTTTATTATTTTTCTAATATTTAGTAATAGACATTAGTTATTTTTCCTAATATTTAGGAATTCGAAATCAAGTAAATTTTGTGTAATTATGAACTTTCCTTATTTTAAAAAATAATACAAGGACTGTAAAATAAAATAGGAATATAATAGCTTAATGAAATACAGTCTCCATGCTCCATATGTTTTCTTTAGTATCGTTGTCTATTCAACGCAATTAGCATAATGAGACTATCATACATCCTCCGTTTATAAGGGTAATTAACATATGAAATTCTTGTGCATGAATAAATTTATATTTATATCTATACTATATTAAAATCACGAAAGCCCTTAGCAAAATACGTTCATCTTTTTTACCCTTATAAATAGTTTTTGCAATAGACAAAATGACAATTTAGTTTTTATTCCTAATATGTAGGACTTTGAAATCACCTAAAATTATCTCTTATTAAATCTTTACTTATTTTGAATTAAAATTATTGTCTTAATTATATTTGAACGACTATCCTTTTGTGTATGAACTACGTATTATGTAAGACTTTTTCGTTTCCTTATAGTTTCTCACAACAATTTCCATATAAAAAAAATTTAGACACTCATTCTTCTCGCAGGGAACTTATTCTTATAAGGGAAAACTTCTATAGATTGTAACTATTAAATGTAAGAGGTATATATTTAATTAAATATTTTTTAATTATTGAATGTAATTTTAAAATATTATTCAAAAATTAATTAAGAGAAAAATTATTGTTCGAATAGGAATGGAGGTAAAAATTATCTATATTTTTTAAGTTATTTTAACAACACAAAGTCCCAATGCGAAAAAAATAAATCCATTGAATTAACTAAATAGAAAAGGAATCTAATTCAATTCTTTTTCAACATCTTCACGTAAGTAAAATTATTTTTAAGTTGATAAAACTCGTAAGTTACGTAAATTTATCTCCAAAGAAGAAGAACACTAGAGGTGAAAGAAATTAAAAAAATAGAGCAAAATTAGCTATATCATAGTACTGTTTGTTAGTTATTTTCGGTATTGGGTAACAAAAAATAATATATTTCATCATATATTCCTATATAAGCCATCAAAAATCACAATAAAGTATGTAAGGATTTTGACATGGCAGTATTCTTTATCTATTGAACTAGCTAAATTGGATAAACATTTATCAATGTTAGGAACTTATATTTTCTTTTAATTTTTGTTCAATAGCTCAAATACATTATTTAATAATAATAATTACTTAATTTTTTAAGATCGTATATTCACTTATATAGGGTACATGTGCAAAGCGCATAACCTAGGACTAATACTTTTTAATAGTTGCACATAGTTAAGTAATATGAATTTTGTACTTTGATTTATTAATTCTTAAAATTAATTATTTAGTTAGGTGTAAACACTCGAACAAATCACATATCCTAGTTCTACTCGATAATTAGAGGCTTCTTCATTGCAAGGGAAAACGATATGTTCACTCTCATAGTAAAGGATGGCTACTACTTGAGAGACTAACGGTTATGACTGCCTATAAGCCAATTAGCATAAAAAAAAATTAGCCAATTCATAAAATATTACCTCCAAATATTATAATATTAGTCAATTAGTTATTTGCAGCTAAAAAAAGTTAAATTTTTGCTTCCTTTTGAATGGGTATTGTTTGAATAGATTTTGCTTCCTTAAAGAGATTGAATCTCAGTTTTCGGATGATTTGATGGAGCCTTAAGGAGGTTTTATTGAAAATTTGAAGCAGAGAACATGGAAAAATATGATATGTGTAGCATGTGTGTATCACATATGTATCAAATATGTATCGCATATATATATTTATGTATACTTGTGTGTGATATACATGCATGATACATATTTGATACCTGTGTCACACAAGAATTTTTTAAGCTCCATTTTAACGATGAACTTTGACACTAAATCAATCCAAAATTGTGTTTCATCGCCTTGTTTACTAACTCATCTATGAAATTTCATTTCCGTCCTCTATCTAATGTTACTCATCACGCTTAAAAATATGGAAGGATATCTTTGTGTATGATTATTGGAGAGAAAGAATACTTTTTTATCTATATTTTCAATTTTGTATGTATTTTGCTAGTTTTGATAAATCTGTAATTAATGGCAAGATATTGATAAGTTGGGTTTATTTTGAAGTTCTGTAAGATTCTCCTATTGGCGATCCTTTACTCCGACAACATTTAGGGTTTCTTGAACAATGTAATATCTCACCCCGGGTAAATTCTTAACCCTTCCCCATCTTACTAAGACTACAAAATATTCTTGTAAATTATGGGCAATACCGGGTATATAACTAGTGATTTCACCCGGTAGATGCTACATCATAAATACTTTGAGAGTGGAAATACTTATACCCATATACATAAAAAAACACTACTAGAAATTCGGCAAAAACCGACCAAAGTCGACCTACCAACTTTGGTCGGTCAAAAAACCGGCCAAAAAACTGAATAAAATTGGTCGTTTTTTTTTTAAAATTTTTTTTTTTGCTAAACCAACCAACTTTGGTCGGTTTTCTTTTGCGCGAAAATGAGGGAAACTATTTTTGAGTCCCACAAAATTTATTTTTCAAGAAACCGACCAACTTTGGTCGGTTTTCATTTAAAATAAACTAAAATTAATATTTTAAAAAACCGACTAAAATTATTCGGTTAATTCGGCCAGTCATTTTAAAAAACCGACCAACTTTGGTCTGTATTTTTTTTTTAAAATAAAACCGACCAATTTTGATCGGTTATTTTCGTGCAAAAATACAATTAAAGAGTATAAATCAAATAAAAGACAGTTTAAAAACAAAATGCACCAGTGATCTAGTGGAATAGTATCCTGCCATAGTACAGGCCCTGGTTCGATTCTCAGTTGGTGCATTTTTTAATTACATAATTAAAATACCGGGCAACTCTGGTCGATTTTTTTTAATATAATTGATCGGCCAAAGTTGGTCGGTAATTTCCGACCAATTTTGGTCGGTATGCCCTTCCGACCTTTAAAATACCGTCCACACATAAATGATCACGTTTTGGACTTTTATTGGTCATTACTAACCAACTTTGATTGAATTTTTTGGACGATTTTACCTGAATTTCTAGCGGTGGAATGACAGCAATGGAATGCCTACTTTTGTAGCTAACATAGCACTGCTTCACATACTTGTTCCACCACTTTTTTTCCAAGAAGTCCTAGAATAAAAAGTTCTAAGCCAAAAGAAAAGGAAAAAGTCATATATAAATTTTCAAATGGTAGACACATCACATGGATCGTACAGTGAACTGAACCTTTTTGTTGGTAGATGTGATCTGAATTATGCATTGAGAACCACAAGTATAAATCACAGAATATATTCTTTTCTCCAATATGCACTGACATGAATTTATGTGTGTGTTACACTCTCAATAATCATGTAATTAGGTTGAAGACAACTGTAAAGACTATTTTCCAAAACTAAACTTTTAATAAATGGCTCCATTTTGTTCGAGAAATATATAGTTTTTGTCGTTCTCAAAAATAGTAGCCGATAAATATATATATTATATACTTTTTAGTTTGAAACTAAATAAAGGAAGAAAAAATGTAGTTGGAATTAAAAATTAGTATCTATCCGATGAAAATAAAGTATTCTTAATTCTTTCCTCAATATTAAGTATTTTGCTTCAAATGCACAATTTATGAATCTTGAAAACGAGTTCATATCTATGTATTTATTTGCAATTTGTGCAAATGGTGTTTACTTGTCAAATGTGTTCTTTTCTTTGTAAACTAACACATAGTGGAATTTGAGACTTAAGTCACCAAAATAGTCATAATTATCCACAAGACAATTAACCACCCTACCCCACGGTACTCCACTCCACCACTCACAATTTTTTAGTCGTTAGGTATTCGAAATTTATTGGTTCGACTAATCTGATCTTATATCAAGCCTCTTGCATCGAGCCCATTAAGTAGGTAAAGCATTCATCAAAAAAGTTTTTTAGTTCGCGGCTCTACCCCGAGATCTCTTATTATAAATAATGAAATCTCAATCATTCTACCATATCCCTCGGTAATATCCACCACCACCTCAAAAAACAAGGGAAAACTAGTTGTCACTGGTGTTTTACCTTTTTTTTTGGGTTCGTTCCCTCCGTATATAAGCTATCTATAATGAGTTGTCACCATTTAATCAAAAACGGAGAACAGCATACTCCAATGTACTTGCATTTCTAAGCAAAGTGATTAAAAAGAGAATAATACGAAACTTTTAAGAATAACCTTAGATGGATAGTTAGAATGGTCAGATCATAGGAAGAAAAAGAAAAAGAGAAGCAAGCCTATATATGTCTAACCGTCCAAAATGCGACCATTTACGAGTGGACGGTATTTTGAAGGTCAGAAGGGTATACCGATCAAAATTGGTCGGTCAATTAAATTAAAAAGAAATTGCCGAAGTATTTTAATTATGTAAATAAAAAATATACCATTTGGGAATCGAACTGAGTTCTATACTGTGGCAAGATATTATTCTACCACTAGACCATTCGTGCATATTGTTTTAAGACTGTCTTTTATTTCATTTATACTCTTTAATTGTATTTTCGCACGGAAATAACCGATCAAAGTTGGTTGGTTTTATTAAAAAATAAAATTACCGACCAAAGTTGGTCGATTTTTTAAAATGACTGGCAAATAGGTCGGTTTTTTTAATATTAATTTTAATTTATTTTAAATAAAAAACCGATCAAAGTTGGTCGGTTTCTTGAAAAATAAATTTTGCGAGATTCAAAAATAGTTTCCCGCATTTTTGCGCCAAAGAAAACAGACCAAAGTTGGTTGGTTTCGTAGAAAAAAAAAATTGAAAAACCGACCAACTTTGATCGATTTTTTGGTCATTTTTTTGACTTTCTAGTAGTGTTTCAAGTAACAATGTTTTTAAAATCCGAATAAGTTTCGTTTAATACGAGAAGGAAAGTCTTGGAGCAACGGTAAAGTTATTTATGTGTGGCTTATATGTTACCGGTTCGAGCCGTTGAAGCAGTCACAAATATTTATATTAGGATAAGTTATCTACATTACACCCCTAGGAATACGATCTTTTCTTGGACCTTACGCGAATACCGAATATACTTTGTACACCAAACTCTTTTTCGTTTAATGTTGATTTGTTTTAAGGATGAGGTAACAAAGTAGGAAAGTGGAGTCATAGTCAGGTACTACATGGGAAAGATACAATTGTATTCCACTTACAATATATGGATGATCATGTTCCATTTATTGAAACATGGGGGACAGTTTGCAAGGACTTTTTTGATAAGGACATTGGTTTTCTTCAAGATGATATAAAAATGGTATAAAAATAAGATCGTAATTGTAGTATAAACTACCTTTCAAAATTGCTTGTATATACCAAAATTAAAAATCAGCTAGACATTCAAATAAAAAAATCTTGCATTTTATTCTGATTGTTAACCCCTTATCCTTGTAATCAAATGATCCCAAAGGAATAGTAAGAGCCCGTTTGGACATGATAATTTTTTTTTCACTTTTTTAACAATTAACTTTTTTTTCGAAAAAAAATTATTTTTTTTTTCGAAATCAGTGTTTGGTCATAAAATATTCAATTTTCACTTGAAGATGAATTTTGGAATTTTTCGGAAATTTGAAAAACTCCAAAAGGTTATTTTTCAAAATTTTCACTCAGATTACGCACAAAACTTCAAAAATAACCCAAAATTATATTCATGTCCAAACACAACTTTAATTTTCAAATATCATTACTTTTTTTTTTTTTTTTGAAATTTTACAATTCTTATGTCCAAGCCCATTAAATGTTGACCACCCTCAAAATAATAAAAACAACGTAGAAGTTAGTCAGTATTAATAGGTCAAATCTCATACTAGGTGTCGACTTTATAACCCCCACCCCACCTCCCCCACCCAAGTAGGCCAATTACCCTTTGTAGAGTCAACAAGTAGTTGGTGAGTTGGAGCTAAATTTTCAAATCCTGAGGCTATATTATCATAAGAGAAAATGTTTAAATTTGTTCATCTATTATTTGAAACTGAGTAACTTTACCATTCGTCAAATTTTTGGTCTAATATTCCCCTGTCATTAGAAAAAGATATCTTCTTTACCCTTGACCCTTAAACAAAGCTACAACCATTGAGTAATTTTAAACCATAAAAAAATGGTAAATTTCTTTTTGCTGAAAAAATAATTTGGACAAGTGGAGTCCATCAATTTTATATTTCTAAAATGTATAATACAACAACAACAACAACAACGACCCAGTATAATCCCACAAGTGGGGTCTGGGGAGGGTAATATGTACGTAGACCTTACCCATGTCCCGAAGGGTAGAGAGACTGTTTCCAGGAGACCCTCGGCTCAAAAAAAGCAACAGGGGACGATATATTAGTACCATAAAAATGCATAATAAAATAACAACAATATAAGAGATATGAAATACAGAATACGAAATACGAAATAGATGGCTGTTATAGTAAAAACTAGCACGTAAAGCCCTGCATCAATAGACGACCAATGACATTCTTAGTCTAACTCCTAACTGGCTAGTCTCATTCTATTGTGCTATAGAAATATTCACAACTTTCCCTTAACATACAACCTTAATGCTCGACCTCCATAATTCCCTGTCAAGGGCCATGTCCTCAGTAATCCTAAGTTGCGCCATGTCTTGTCTGATCACCTCTCCCCAATACTTCTTAGGTCACCCTCTACCTCTCCGCGTGCCCACTACAGTCAGTCGCTCACACCTCCTCACCGGTGCATCAGTGCTCCTCCTCTGAATATGCCCGAACCATCTGAGTCTTACTTCCCGCATCTTGTCCTCCATGGGGGCCACGCCCACCTTCTCTCGAATATCTTCATTCTTAATCTTATTCATCCTTGTATGCCCGCACATCCACCTCAACATGCTCATCTCTGCTACTTTCATCTTCTGGATGTATGAGTTCTTTACCGGCCAACATTCAGTTCCATATAACATGACAGGCCTAACCACTGCTCTATAAAACTTACCTTTTAGTAACGGTGGCACTTTCTTGTCACACAAGACTCCCGACGCTAACCTCCACTTCATCCACCCCACCCCTATACGGTGTGTGACATCCTCGTCAATCTCCCCGATCCCCTGAATAACCGATCCAAGGTACTTGAAACTACCCTTCTTGGGAATGACTTGAGAGTCAAGCCTCACTTCAACTCCCGCTTCCGTCGGCTCAACCCCAAATTTGCACTCGAGGTATTCCGTCTTCGTCCTTCTCAACTTGAAACCTTTAGACTCAAGAGCATGTCTCCAAATCTCTAGCCTCTCGTTGACGCCGCCTTGTGTATCGTCAATTAGAATAATATCATCAGCAAATAGCATGCACCATGACACCTCCCCTTGAATATGATGAGTCAGTGCATCCATCACCAGGGCAAATAGGAATGGGTTGAGCGCAGACCCTTGGTGCAACCCCGTAATAACTGGAAAGTGTTTAGAGTCGCCTCCTACTATCTTAACCCGAGTCTTAGCTCCAGTATACATGTCTTTAATCACCCTAATATAGTCAACCGTGACCCTTTATCCTCTAAGCAGCTCCATAAGACCTCCCTAGGAACCCTATTGTAGGCTTTCTTCAGATCAATAAACACCATGTGGAGATCCTTCTTCCTATCTCTGTACTGTTCCACCATCCTCCTAATAAGGTGGATAGCTTCTGAAATGTATAATATATATGAAAAATTTGAGAAATTTTGAATAATACAAAAGCAAATTAATTTAGTCCACCAAGTTGGCATATATTAAAAAAAAGGCTAAACCCATAAGCAGCCCTCTAAAGTTGGCTTCACTTTTCATTTTGACACTCTTACTTGAAACATTTTCATTGTTACACTTCAAATCATACTATCACGTGCCACTTAAACACAAAATGATTATCAGTCAAAAATATGAAGAGAGTGTAATTCACACGCAGCTTATGTGGCAAAGTAACCAATGGAACGATGACATGAGACTTTTGTTACCAAATAATTTCAAAATGGATTTTGAGCACAAAAAAAAAAATGAAAAAGAACTATTTTCAATCAGCCCTCCGTCATCTTCTCCGGCCACCCCACCCTCTGGTTCCATCATCATTTTCCACAATCACCAGATCTCTCACAACTAAAATCTTCATTGGCTTTAATCACATTAAAATCTAGTATAGTAATAAAATGAGTATAACTCTTTAACCAAAAGAATAACTCACTACAAAGCTCTAATTAATTTGCACCCACGTGATTTTGCTCGCATAAGAGTTAACCAAAAATCAGTTTAACTCTTGATTATGTAAGGAGAATTCTTCTGGCGAAGGATGGAGATTTTACAAAGTATTTGACGGCAAATCTCTGGGTCTCTATTGCTGTTGACGGCTTTGAAAGTGTAGATTGTAGAAGTGCACTGGTGGTGTTGGCAGCAGAATTGGTAGTGGAGCAAGCAGAAAGATAAAAAAATTAAAAAGCAAAAAATCTCAAAATTTGCCTAAAGGCTAAGATCTCAAAATTTTGTAGTGAATTATGTTTTAGTATAACCTATGTAAGCACGTGATTTTTGCTTTACGAGCAATCGCTCCAAAAGAAAATAAAAATAGTAACAAATTGTTTCGCTGTACAATTGTTCGAGTTTTCGTGACATGTGTTGTTAGTCATTTGTGGATCTGTCCATTTTTGCATTTAATCATTAACAAACAAAAATACAAAAATATGTATGTTAGGATGATTAAATCATAATTCGGTCAGTAAAAGAAAATTCAAAAAAATATATATGTGTGCATCGTTCGTTCTAGGCTTTTAGTTAACTTACTTAAATATTTTTGTGATAATTGTGTTAAAATGTTGCATTGTTGTTTAGTTTTAATTTCGTTATTTTATTATTTATTATTTTTATTTTGTTTTAAAAGAAAAATGAAATTAGAAAACAAAGAGTGAAGGAAATCAGTTTGGGCCAAAAGAAGTGGAACAAAAACAGGCCCAACCAGCACTCAGATCCAGTCCAAGTCCAGGCCTGCCCAGGCACCTCCTGAAATGACGCCGTTTCAGGCAAATCAATCTGAGCCGTCCGTCCAGGCCAATCCAACGGCTCAGGACCCCTTTCAGCAACCCGTGTTCAAACCCGACCCAATAACCAATCCGACCCAACCCCTCACCTAAACCAAACGACCCCGTTTAACTACCAAACGACCCCGTCTCATTTCTCACCCTCAGATCCAAGCCGTTGAGATCATCTGATCTAACGGCTCAGATCCGATCAACCTCCCCATATATAAACTCAGCCCTTTACCCCGCACCCCCTATCCGAACCCCACCCCTCACTCGTCTCCTTCCCCAACCTGAAACCCCCAAACCCTAGCAAGCCGCCCTAGTTTTTCTTCCACCAAAACCCGGCAGCATGAACGCCGGTGGCCACCTCCCGAACACCCTAAGACCCCCTCACTCCCCTGAACACGAATCCACTAACCATGAACCTCGAATCACCTCCTGTCGTCTCGAATCTGGATTTGAAGATTCGAGATGAAACTCGATCTATACCAAACCTCACCATCTTTGTATCAAACACTCCCCCGACCTTCCTCGTGACCAAACCAAGCTTGGTTTGGTCCGAATCTACCCACAACTCCCTAAAAATCAGATCTGGAAATCCAGACCTTAGAACACATGCACCTGGGGAATCCGGCCGGTCTTGACAAGGGTTTGAGGTCTAATAGACCTTAATCAAGGTGTTCTCATGTGAGAACACCCTGATTAAAGTTTGTTCGGCCTCAAGAGTTCAAAGTTGAGTCTGATTTGGGTCCGTTTTGATTTCAAACTTTTTCGGTAAGTTTCCTTTTCTCTTTGTTTAGTTCTAATTAAGTTGTCAGCATGATTTGTTGTTGTGGTTATTTGTTTTGGTCTGTTACTTTGTCTGTTTTTTCCATCTCTAGCAAAGACCCTTTATTTGGTCGATTGATTTTCTATGTGTGTATTCTGAATGTACTCTGTGATAAACATGATCGTCGATTAGTTTAATCGTCAGATAAGTTAACTCATATAGGCCCCAGTAATTGAACAAAAATTGTCTGATGCCCTTTAGGTCCCTGAACGTATTGTTTATATGAGCGACTGATTATTACCTGCTATAATTAGTATAGTCAACTCGATAAATGTCGTCGTTTAGTTTTCTATAACTAATGAATCGAATGAGCTAATAATGTCGCATGAATAATTGAACGTTGCCACTGACTGAATGCCCCAGCATTGTTTAAAATGGTTTGTTTGCATTGTAAAAATGACTGAAAAGGTTCAGTCCAGGCAGCCTTGAATTTGAACTTTCATCAGTTCAAAACTGCCCTGATGCTGCAATAGGCAGGGCAGTAATAATCAAGGTTAAGCAGGGGTATTCTGGGGTGTTAAAAAGGACAGAAAGATTAGTTTAAATGAGCTGACAAGTAGGGTACTAATTTAGGATTAAACTAATACCAATGGGGAGCAAGACATGAGAGTATGGGGCTTAAAATGAATAATAAAATGATGCCCATAACTCTTGATTAAACAAAAACCAGGCGTGGGGAATAAAGGGGCTGGCACCAAAAGATGCTTAGGCATGGGCTTTAAGGGGTATGGGCAGACTGCAAGTTGCAGAAGAGGCAGCTTAGCTGCACTTGGTCATTTTGGCTTATAAATAGGCCATTCAAGAACTTAAACGGGGGCTGGACTTTTAGTCTTCAGAAAGAGAGAAAACAAAGTGGAAATTTTTTTTAGTCTTAAGGCTAGAGTTCTAATCTGAAAAGAGGTCTAGTGAGTCAAAAGAAAAACTGAAAAACATAAGATAGCTTCCAGTAAACATTGCAACCAACCACTGTCTGAAAGTTGTATAAGAGTGCATTTTGGTCAAGCTGTCTTGGCCAAGTTCTGTTGCTGGCATTGACTGAGCTGTTTATGGTTTTTGAATTGTTGGTGTTGCTGCATTGAACACTTTGTTAGTACTGTGGTTTCTCTACTCTTTCCTGGGATTACTCGACTATCTGTTAGTTCTTCTGTTCTGGGAAATATTGCTGGTTGTCTGCGGGCTGTGGAAAACAATTTTGGTTGTTGGTTTGTTGCTGTGCTGTTGCTGTGTATCTGCTATTGCTGTGTTTACTGCATACTGCCCAGCTGATCACTCCTATCTTCTTTGTCCTCTATACCAGGTACACAATTACACTACCAATGTAACTCGAAAGTTTGAGCAATGAGTATAAAAGAGAAGATCTGCAGATGTTGTTTATACATATGTACTGCTGTGTTGAATGTCATGTAATGTCTAATAGCTCATATTTTGGGATACTGAAGTTAGCTTACAAGCCTAGTTGATGTCAATGTAGGGTATCGAATGATAATTGTATATATAAGCTGTTAGATAAAAGTGGTCTCAATGAACTAGGTTGCATCTCAGATTTGGTTTACTTTGCCGTATATACTGTAACATATGCCAAACACGAAAACTGTACACAAGGGGTTAAATTCTTCCTTTTCTGATTGATGGTCTCATATAACTAATAAACCACCTGTTAAGATAAAGAACAGGGAATTTGTAATACAAACCCCGTGAAGGTCGAGTTCAGGTCCAAACAGGCCAAGCAGGCCTGCTTCGAACAAGCAGTGGCCCAGGTTTGGCCCATCACGCATGGGTCGAATTTGGGCCCATGATTATTTATTCGACTGACTGTGCACGCAGCCTTGTCCCTGATTTTAAGCATTTCCGAATTCTGTTACAAATAACTTGCAAGCATTAATTAATTAGGACTATCTACTGCTTTCGATTGATAGAGACAAACACGACAAGAAACGTAGTTGCTATAGGATATCCTTTTAAAAATAAGAATGAGATGAGCCTCGCCGAATAAAAATACAAATTGCGGGGCCCTCAGTAAATACTTGTTTTAAATTACTTAGAATTCAGGAGGGTCGCTTAGTGAATTTCGTGGTCTTCCCAAAATAATAACACGATAGTCTCTTTAGGCGCGTGTTTAATAATCTATTTTCTTAAACTTGGGCGTGCATTTCATGTGACCCAAATCCAAATCTCAAAACATCAAATAAAATGCGTTCCGGACTGTGGGTGCATTTCATGTGACGCAATCCAAAGACGTGTTTTATGCGATGTTCACATTCTTTTGAAATAACCATAATAAAGCGGTAAAAAGTTAAAATTGGCACATTGGTTCATAATTGTATTTAAAATCAGATAAATAAGCCGAATATAACAGTTGAGCGACCGTGTTAAAACCACGGAACTCGGGAATGCCTAACACCTTCTCCCGGGTTAACAAAATTCCTTATCCGGATTTCTGGTACGCAGACTGTAATATAGAGTCATTATTTTCCTTGATTCGGGATTAAAATTGGTGACTTGGGACACCCTAAATCTCCCAAGTGGCGACTCTGAAATAATTAAACCAATCCCGTTTCGATTGTCCTTTAATTGGAAAAAACTCCCCTTCGCCCTTCGCGGGGTCGGAAAAAGGAGGTGTGACAGCTCTGGCGACTCTGCTTGGGATTGTAAACCCAGAACCACTGGTTCAGGGTTAAGAATTCGAGCTTAGAATAATTGTTATTATTTGGCTTTATTTATTATCTGATTTTTACATGTTTGAGCCTAATGTGCTAAATGCTGCTTTACTGCTTTGATATTACGTGAACTGTATATAAACTGTGCCGAAACCCCTATACTTTCTGAGTCTTCTAAATCATGAAGAAGGGCATACTTCGTATGACTTCTTTTCTGTATAGTGTCAAATCCCAATTTAGAACGAGGTTCGGATAAGTTGCTAAGCCGGTGAAGCTTCTGTATTCTCGGTACGCTGCCCCCCCTCGGCTCGAGCTGTCCGCTCGGGTAAGCCAGGTCTAGAACAAACACCCAGGTTCTGAACCTAGAATAACTCAACTTCATGCCGGATGCCTAGTAGGAACGCTTATTTGCATCATGTGCATTTTTGACTTAGGGGACTCAACACAGGGGTTGGGTCCGTCTAGGAATAGCAACCTGAAGTAGAAAGGGCCATCCTGATGCATCCTACTCACTGCTTGTGCATTTATTTGCTTCAAACATGCATGATGACCGGTTTTGAATGTTGGGAAATTTTTAAATAAAAAAAAAAATAAAAAATAAAAAATAAAAAAATAATGATAAATAAATAAACTAGTTAGTTTATCACCCGAACTACGTCGGTTTGATTCTCACCGGATGTGAGATACGTAGGCAACCCTCATCGGGTCCAACTTTTTTTTTCCATTTTTACCAAAAATGATATACCATAAAGCACATATGTATATATGTATACACATGTATATAGATACATATATTGTTTGTTTTTGTGCCCAAAGATTTTTGTTCAGAGTCAAAATAAAGGTTTTTGTTTTCACCTAAAAGGTCACCCTAATAAATGTGCAGGAAGAACACAGAGCAAAATGAACCATTCTCGGCCCTCAGCGAGGTCCCTCTACAACTCCACATGTGGTGGAATGACTTGGAAGCCGATAGCAAAGGGGTAGTAGGAAGAATATTGGGAGGTTTTGTAAATTTGTTGGGTGTTGGGCCGAGGACAGATATTCTTGAAGCTCTAATACCATTTTGGGACCCTACCTGCAATGTATTCCGTTTTGTTGACTTTGAACTTTCACCGACACTTGAGGAGGTTGCCGGATATGCGGGACTGAATGAGAGGTTAAGAGGGCAATATTTGCTTTCGCCAAGGCCAGTGTCTCCGCATGCGTTTCTGGATCTACTAAGCATTAGTCGGAAGGTACAACATGACGATTTATCGAGAGGGTGTTGTGATCTCCATTTCTTGTATCAGCGGTACGGAACCCCGCAGGGTTTCGAGGAACCGAACCTTGGGCTAACTCACGGCGGGAACAGAAACAAATGGGAAGCAAGACGTACTTTGGCTTTTATCACAGCATTCTTGGGAGTCATGGTCTGCCCAATGAAGGATAAAAAGATAGAGATAGGTCTGGTAGGGATGGCCGACGTGGCAATCAAAAGAACCAATAGTACTGTGGTTCCTTTGATTTTGTCTGAAATCTACCGGGCTCTGACTATATGCCGAGAAGGAGGCAAGTTCTTCCAAGGTTGCAACCTGTTACTTCAGCTATGGATACAGGAACACCTCCATCACCGAGTAGGATACATGAACCACGGGTTGACCGAGAGGAATTGTATCAACGGATTCAAGAAGCGCATGACAGGCGCCAGATTTCCTGAAGGTGTCGAAGAATGGTTTACACGGTTAAGGTCAACAACAGCTGACCAAATTGAATGGGCATTTGGTTGGTTGACTGATACTGAGGTCATCTACATGTCGGCTGAAGAATGTCATGTTCTCTTAATGGGGCTTCGCAGCATCCAGCCATATGCCCCTCATCGGGTATTACGACAACTGGGCAGGTTTCAAGTAGTCCCTAATGATGAAAATCTGAGCAAGCATGCCTTGGAATTAAGCCCGGGAGTCATATTCCCCGAGGGGAAGATTAGAAAACTGTGGCATGAATGTAGATTCTTGGAGCCCAAAACCATGGTACGAGAGCTAGCTAAAGGTGAGGTAGACCCAAAGTACGATGCTTGGTTCGAAAGAAGGTTTCAGACTCGGCAAAGACCTGCTAAAAGGGCCCACGTCCAACACTTCACCAATGATTCACAAGAGCAATGGGGATGGTTAAAAAGGGAGAAAGGTTACCGGGTCGAAATCGGGAAGCTAAAGCAACAAGTGGAAAGGCTTGTATTTGAGAAAAATGTGCAAGTCGCCTCGGAGCAGGCTGAAAGAAACAAGTTAGCCCAAGAAAACCAAACCTTGAAGGCCCGCCTTCGCCAAGCCAGTAAGAGTAACGTTGACCGACAGAAGCGTCGCTCTGATGAAAGATTGATAGCAAGTTTGAGAAATCAGGTCATCCAAAGCCAAGAAGAATTAGAACAATCAAAAGCTTGCATAACAAGGATGAAGGTCAGATGGGCAAAGTACGGAATGGCCCGGAAGCAGCGTTTGCAACAGGTCATAAGGGATTATGAAATGAGCGTCAGAATATTAAGGGAGACGAGCTCCACTCTACATGATCGGATCGTCAAACAAGCACGAGACGCCCAGGCCGACAGAAGACAGTGCTACGATGCAATGGCCTGCATGGAAAGACAAATGAAGTTGTTTCAGGATCGACTTGCCGACGATGCTCAGGCACTGGGGTTAAAGAACCAACAAATCAGGCAGGTTCTTAGTGAAAGAGATAACATTCGAGCAAGGATTGATGAAATAGGGCATTACATCTACATGAAATGCTTGGCATGTGAGCGAACACCTCGGAAGACCCTCCTTGTTTCCATCATGGGCTGCGTCCACCGGATTATGAACGAGTTGAAGAGCCTGCAAAGAGACCTTACACCTAGAGCCGCGGAAAGGCCGAATGATGCCTCGCAGGCCCTTAAATTGGAGAATTAGTTTTGGTCGAGTCCTGTTTATTTGGCTTTGGTTGTTTTCCCATATGTTGTTTTCTTTTCGTTAAACCAAGTTTAAAACCGTGGAGTCTGTACTTCTGCTATTTTTATTTTAAGTACTGTGTAATAGCAAATTTTGATAATGAAATTAACTGACTCCAGAAGAATTACTATGTGTCTTTGCTTTGAGGCAGAACTACGCCTGGTCTGATTCACGCGGGGACGTGATACGTAGGCAATCCCCATAAGATTCGACCGCTTTAAATAAATAAAGAAGAGAAAATGTAAATAAAATAAAACGCAAGGTTTCGCAAAATACTTTAAAGAGACAAATGAGCAAACCGGGATGACGCATGTTGTTTGAAGCAAAGCATGTAGAAACGGTTAACTGCCTAGGCGCATTGCATCCTCTATGTATTGTGATCAAATCTGTTAAGCTCTAACGCTAACAAAGTTTGTTGTTGTCTGATACCAGACAGTTAGTTGTTAAAGAATTCTGGCAACACATTCATACCAAACCAGATCCAAAGGACCGATAGCATCAAGCATGACTACTTCGGAGAATAGCAATGAAGAAGAAAGGCCGATGAGCCAGTTGTTAAAAGAAGCGATGGAAAAGATTGAAAGGATGGGACTAGAAATGAATGCAATGCAACTAGCCCTAGCCAAAACCCAAAAGAGCCCCGACACACTAGGACACCTGCCGGAGTACCATCACTCTGGCCCTTCCACAAGCCGCCCAAATCCCCTCTATCATCAAGAAAGAAGCCCTCATGATTCCCAAGCTCCACCACCCCATCAACCTCTCCCAACGCCCAATATTCCCATTTTTGTGGGACCTACATCAGCCCCTTTGCAGAGAACGACCAGTGAGCCATTGTTTCAGGCTCACGATACCCAATACTATCCCCCCGAGCCTACATTCCATGCACCCGAACCACAGGCTTACAATCCCCATTTGGAAGTACCGGCAGAGGTTGAGAAGCCGGTTAAGGCCCCTGAACAGGATGAAGTGTTGAGAAAGTTCAAAAGCCTGGAGCAATCCTTCAGGAACTTGCACGGGCTGGGCAATCAAGTAAGCGTGGCATACAAAGATCTGTGCCCTTTCCCAGATGTCCAACTCCCGGCTGGGTTCAAGATGCCCAAGTTTGATTTATATGAAGGGCACGGTGATCCCATGGCACATTTGCGGGGATTCTGTAGCAAAATGAGAGGGGTAGGAGGCAAGGATGAGCTTTTGATAGCTTATTTCGGCCAAAGTCTGAGCGGATCTGCACTGGAATGGTATACCAGGCAGGATTTCAGCAGGTGGTACACGTGGGATGATCTGGCGCAGGCTTTTGCAGGTCATTTCCAGTACAATCTAGAGATAGTCCCTGACCGTCTCACGCTATTGAGAACTGGGAAGAAACCCGGGGAAAGTTTTCGCGAGTTCGGGTTCCGCTGGAGAGAACAAGCAGCTAGAGTCGATCCTCCCATGAGAGAGGGAGAGATGGTGGATTATTTTTTGCAGACATTGGATCCAACCTACTTTGGTCACTTGGTGACAACGGTTGGAAAATCTTTCAACGAGGTGGTCAAAATAGGGGTCATGATAGAAGAAGGTTTGAGGTCGGACAAAATCTTGAACTATTCGGCACTCAAGGCCACAACCCAGGCTATTCAAAGCGGCACGGGAGGTGCGTTAAGAAGAAAGAAAGAAGAGGTTGCCACGATCGAGGCAGGCAGTTGGTCTAGGGCTGGCAGGCCGCATTACAACCAACCTAGGCCCCACCGGTCAAACTACCCATACAACCCACCACAAAATTTCTATCCACCTCGAGAACCACATTGTTCCGTACACCAAGCCCAGGTATACACTCAGCCTCCGGTTCGCCCATAATGGCGCGCACCGGCTCCCTAGAACATATATGCACCACCACAAAACACCTACCCTCCTCCAAGGGCATATAGAAACCCTTCAGGGGCAGGCTTCCGGGGAAATCCAGATGCTAGGAATGACAGGTTGCGGAAGCAAAGAACCTTCACAAAGCTGGGAGAAACCTACACCGCTTTGTTCCACAAGCTGCGGCAATTGGGTTTGGTTAGTCCTGTCCATACTCGGGAACCAAATCCCCTACCTCAGAATTTGGATCGTTCAATCAGTTGTGAATACTGTTCAGGGATGCTCGGGCACGATACCGAGAAGTGCTGGAAGTTAAGGCATGCCATACAGGATCTTATTGACACCAATAAGATCGAGGTCCAGACACCGGAGGCTCCTAACATCAACCAAAACCCACTGCCAGCGCACCACGAAACTCACATGATTGAGTTGGTGTGTGAGGGAGGAGAATTAAGAAAACCCTCACAAACAGTGATGATGATCCAAGCCGCTCCGAAGGAAGTCTTAACCAGTGGAGGGACGAGTGTACAGTCGCAGGGAGGAGGCGTCAAGCCGGTAGTAATATTGGGGAAGAGCCCGTCCGTCATAACAAGCAAACCCGAGCCAAGCAAGTTGGTAATACCAGGGATCCTGCCCACACCGGCAGTCGTGTTGAAAGGGGTGTGTAGAGAACGGGTGACCATAAAGCCTGTGGTACAACTGCCGATGATTGACAGCAGGGCTGTACCTTGGAAATATGAAAAGGCAGTGGTGACGTACCAAGGAAAACAGGTGGAAGAAGTCAGCTGTGAAGCGCAAGGGCTGACTCGATCAGGTCGATGTTTTGCTCCGGTGGAGTTAAGAAAAACCAACCCAGTGGCAACTAAGAAGCCAGTGTCTGAAGAAGAGGCTGAAGAATTCCTAAGAAAGATGAAAGTGCAAGACTATTCTGTGGTTGAGCAACTGAGAAAAACACCTGCCCAGATCTCACTATTGTCATTACTCCTCCATTTTGAGGAACATCGTCGGGCCCTGTTGAAGATACTGAACGAGGCTCATGTACCCAGTGAGATTTCTGTAAACCACCTGGAAACCATTGCCAGCAAGATCTTCGAGGTGAACAGGGTAACATTCTCAGATGATGACCTGCCGGTGGAAGGTACGGAGCATAACAAAGCTCTGTACCTAGCTGTCAAATGTGAAGACTCGGTGGTAACTCGAGTATTGGTGGATAACGGCTCAAGCGCCAATATTTATCCATTATCCACCCTGGACCAGTTAAAGATTGACCGTGGAAGAATCCGGGAGAATAGCATCTGTGTCCGGGGGTTTGACGGAAACGGAACAGCCACTGTGGGGGATGTTGTACTTGAACTGACCATTGGTCCGGTCCTGTTTACCATGGAATTCCAGGTGTTGGACGCCACGGTATCTTATAACCTGCTGTTAGGACGACCCTGGATTCATGCAGCCAAGGCGGTGCCTTCCACCCTACATCAGACGGTGAAGTTCGAGTGGGAAAGACAAGAGGTCGTGTTACACGGCGAGGATACAACGTGCATCATGGAAGGAACCATTGTGCCTTTCATAGAGAACATTGATGACAAAGGTCCTTGGGTCTACCAGATTTTTGATGCAGGGTCGGCCAACAAGATTTCTGAAGGAGAAATCATCCCGCACCCTAGGGTAGCTGCCGCAACAGTCATGATGGTCTCAGAAATGCTGGGTAATGGATGTAAGCACGTGATTTTTGCTTCACGAGCAATCACTCCAAAAGGAAAATAAAATATAAAAATAGTGACAAGTGACCCCGCGGTACAAATTTTCATGACATGTATTGTTAGTCATTTGAGGGTCTGTCCATTTTGCATTTAATCATTATCAAACAAAATACAAAAATGTGTGTCATTAAAAGAAAATTCAAAACATATATATGTGCATCGTTCGTTCTAGGTCTATTTACTTAAATATTTTGTTGCCTTGTTATTTAGTTTTAATTTCATTATTTTTATTATTTGTTATTTTCTTTTTTTTGTTTTGTTTTAAAAGAAAATGAAATTAGAAAACAAAAAAAAGAGGGATTAAAGTCGGTTTGGGCCCAGAAATTGAAACAAAAAAAGGGCCCAAAACCAGCATTCAGACCCAGTCCGAACTAGGCCTCAGGCAAACCTCCCAAACGACGCCGTATAAAGGCGTTTGATCTGAGCCGTCTGTCCAGGACGATCTAACGGCTCAGGACCCCTTTCAGCAACCCGTGTTCAAACCCGACCCAATAACCAATCCGACCCAACCCCTCACTTAAACCAAACGACCCCGTTTAACTACCAAACGACCCCGTCTCATTTCTCACCCTCAGATCCAAGCCGTTGAGATCATCTGATCTAACGGCTCAGATCCGATCAACCTCCCCATATATAAACTCAGCCCTTTACCCCGCACCCCCTATCCGAACCCCACCCCTCACTCGTCTCCTTCCCCAACCTGAAACCCCCAAACCCTAGCAAGCCGCCCTAGTTTCCCTTCCACCAAAACCCGGCGGCATGAACGCCGGTGGCCACCTCCCGAACACCCTAAGACCCCCTCACTCTCCTGAACATGGATCTGTTACTCCCTAGCCTCGAATCACTTTCCTTCGTCTCGAATCTTCGTTTGAAGATTTGAGTCGAACCCGGACCTATACCAAATTACCCATCTTCATACCAGACACTCCCCTGACCTTCCTCGTGACCAAACCAAGCTTGGTTTGGTCCGAATCTACCCACAACTCTTAAAAATCCAGATCTGGAAAAGCCAGACCTTAGAACACATGCACCTGGGGAATCCGGCCGGTCTTGACAAGGGTTTGAGGTCTAATAGACCTTGATCAAGGTGTTCTCATGTGAGAACACCCTGATTAAAGTTTGTTCGGCCTCAAGAGTTCGAAGTTGAGTCTGATTTGGGTCCGTTTTGATTTCAAACTTTTTCGGTAAGTTTCCTTTTCTCTTTGTTTAGTTCTAATTAAGTTGTCAGCATGATTTGTTGTTGTGGTTATTTGTTTCGGTCTGTTACTTTGTCTGTTTTCTTCCATCTCTAGCAAAGACCCTTTATTTGGTCGATTGATTTTCTATGTGTGTGTTCTGAATGTACTCTGTGATAAACATGATCGTCGATTAGTTTAATCGTCAGATAAGTTAACTCATATAGGCCCCAGTAATTGAACAAAAAATTGTCTGATGCCCTTTAGGTCCCTGAACGTATTGTTTATATGAGCGACTGATTATTACCTGCTATAATTAGTATAGTCGACTCGATAAATGTCGTCGATTAGTTTTCTATAACTAATGAATCGAATGAGCTAATAATGTCGCATGACTAATTGAACGTTTCCACTGACTGAATGCCCCAGCATTGTTTAAAATGGTTTGTTTGCATTGTAAAAATGACTGAAAAGGTTCAGTCCAGGCAGTCTTGAATTTGAACTTTCATCAGTTCAAAAATGCCCTGATGCTGCAATAGGCAGGGCAGTAATAATCAAGGTTAAGCAGGGGTATTCTGGGGTGTTGAAAAAGACAGAAAAGATTAGTTTAAATGGGCTGACAAGTAGGGTATTAAGTTGGGATTAAACTAATACCAATGGGGAACAAGACACAAGGGTATGGGGCTTAAAATGAATAATAAAATGAGCCCATAATTCTGGATTAAACAAAAACCAGGCGTGGGGAATAAAGGGGCTGGCACCAAAAGATGCTTAGGCATGGGCCTTAAAGAGTATGGGCAGACTGCAAGTTGTAGGAAAAAGGCAGCTTAGCTGCACTTGGTCATTTGGCTTATAAATAGGCCATTCGAGAACTTAAACAGGGCTGGACTTTTAGTCTTCAGAAAAAAGGAAGAATTTTGAGTCTTGAGGCTGGAATCTTTAAGTCTTAAGAAAGGTTTGTGAGTTAAAAGAAAAGACTGAAAACATAAGAGAGTTCCAGTAAGACATTGCAACCAAACACTGTCTGAAAGTTGTATAAGAGTGCATTTTGGTCAAGCTGTCTTGGCCAAGTTCTGTGTTTGTATTGACTGAACTGTTTTTGGTTGTTGAATTGGTAGTGTTGCTGCATTGAATACTCTGTTGTTGCTGTTGTTTCATCATTCTTTTCTGGGTTCACTGGTTTGGTACTCGACTATTTGCTGGTTCTCTTTGGTTCTGGGAAATATTGTTGTTTGTCTGTGGACTGTGGACACTACTGGGATTGTTCATTTATTGTCCGACTCTTTGCTGAGCTTTATCATTATTGGCTGGTTGTTTGTTGCTGTGTTGTTGCTGTGAATCTGCTGATTGCTGTTGTTTGCTGTGTGCTACTCAACTGATCCCTTTCCTTCTTCTTCTGTTCCTCTATACCAGGTACACACCTAATACACTGTCAAATGTAGCTGGAAATTTGAGCGTGAATGCAAATGAAAAGACCTGAAGAATGTTTTTTTTCTATATACATAATTTGCTACCTTAAATATCATGTAATGTAGAAAATTTTATGCTTGTTTTGGATGCTGGGGATAGCCTTCAGGCCTAATACTGACAATGAAGGGTAGTTGAATGTTAGATTGTGTATATAGGATGGTGATAAGAGCATGCACAAGGTAATAGGTTGTATCTCAGATTCAGTGCAATGGTGCAGCATAAGCATGTAATGTATGCCAAGCATGAAAATCGTATACTGTAAATTAATTTCTTTCCTTTCCAATAAATTTCATATATAACTGTTAAAACCATTTTTAGCTAAAGAATACGGTTTACAATCTCAACCCCACGAGGGTCGAGCCCGGGTCAAAACAGACCTAGCAGGCTCGCGTCGAACAAGCAGCGGCCCAAGTCTGGCCAATCATGCGTGGGCTGGATTTGGGCCCATGATTATTTGTTCGGCCGACTATGCATGTGGCCTCATTTCTGATTTTTTTAAGAATTTCTGAATGTTGTTACAAATAACTTGCAAGCATGTAATTAATTAGGACTATCTACTATTTTCAATTAGTAAAGACAAACGCGATAAGAAACGTAGTTGTCATAGGACATCCTTTCAAAAAATAAGAACGAGATGAGCCTCGACAAACAAAAACGCATAAGATGCGGGGCCCTTGTTAGAATGTATATTATCGGAGCATTTAGTTTCCAGGACGGGTTGTTTAGCAAATCTCACAACCCTCCTAAAATAACAATACGCTAGACTCTCTAGGACGCGCCTTAATAAATCTTACCTTCTTAAACTCGGGTGCACATTTATGTGACCCAAATCCAAATCTCAACGAAGTCGAAATGTGTTTCTAATCACGGGTACATTGATTGTGACGTGGTTCGAGATGCATGTCCATGACGTTGCAAATTCATTTTTTAAAAATAAATAAATAAATAAAATAAATAAGAATGAGATGAGCCTCGCCAAATAAAAATACAAATTGCGGGGCCCTCAGTAAATATTTGTTTTAAAAATTATTTGGACTTCGGGATGGACCGTTTAGTAAAATTTCACGGTCTTACCCAAAATAAATACGCTAGTCACTTTAGGCGCGTCTTTAATAATTTAATTTCCTTAAACTCGGGTGCACATTGATGTGACCCAAATCCAAATCTCAACGGAGTCAAAGTGTGTCGACGACCACGGGTACATTGATTGTGACGCGGTTCGAGATACATTTTCACAACGTTGCAATTCCTGATAAAAACAGTAAAATGATAAAAGCGGTTAAAAGTTAAATTTTGCACATAAGTTCACACTTGTATAAAATCAGATAATCAAGCCGAATATGACAGTTGAGCGACCGTGCTAGAACCACGGAACTCGGGAATGCCTAACACCTTCTCCCGGGTTAACAGAATTCCTTATCCGGATTTCTGGTACGCAGACTGTAATATAGAGTCATTATTTTCCTCGATTCGGGATTAAAATTGGTGACTTGGGACACCCTATATCTCCCAAGTGGCGACTCTGAAATAAATAAACAAATCCCGTTTCGATTGTCCTTTAATTGGAAAAAAACTCCCTTGCGCCCCTCGGGTGCGAAAAAAGGAGGTGTGACAGCTCTGGCGACTCTGCTGGGGATCAGTGACCCAGAACCACTGGTTCAAGGTTAAGAATTCGAGCTTAGAATAATTGTTATTATTTGGCTTTATTTATTATCTGATTATTACATGTTCTGAGCCTAATGTGCTAAATGCTGCTTTTACCGCTTTGATATTATTTGAACTGTATATAAACTGTGCCGAAACCTTTCTCTTCTTACCTCCGGGGATGTGCTCACTGGTTGAGACTCCTTATTCTGTTAGTGTCATACCCTAAATAAAAGAGGCTCGGAAAGTTTCTAAGCCGGCTGGCTTTTTGGTTCCCGGAAAGGAGCTCCTTCCTCAACTCGAGTTGTCCGCTCGGGTACACTGTCTAGAACACCGACCCAGGTTTTGAACATAGAATAACGTGACTTCATGCCGGATCCCTAGTAGGAACGCTTATTTGCATCATGTTGCATATGACTTAGGGGACTCAACACAGGGGTTGGGTCCGTCTAGGACTAGCGACCTGATATGAAAAGACCATTCTGATGCATCCTATTGTTTTCCGTGCATTTATTTGTCTCATGCCCGCATGCTGACCGGTGTTTGAATATTTGGAAAATTGTGAAAAAAAAGAAATAACGGTTAGGGAATTGATTGATTATTTTAAAAAAAAAAAAAACAAATACTGTCAAAACCCTGCCGAAATTTTGAAAAATCATTGTTCTGTTCTGTTTTTTTTTCAAAAATAAAATATAAATAGAAATATATAGTTTGTCTTGCCATAAAAATAAAAAATTAAAAAAAAAGAATCTTATTTTTAAAATGGTTTTTATGAAAATTCGAAAATAATAATAAAAAAAAGGGAGTGAAAAAAAGGGAGTCTTATTTTGCCTTTACTTCTATTATTTGTTGCAAATATGTGTATATATATATATGAAAAATTCAAAAAGTCTTTCTTTACTTCAAAAAATGTATATATATCTTTATTTGTTGCAAAAGTATTTGTCTTGCCAAAGGTCTAGAGAGTTCTTTTAGGCTCCCAGTTTTCGAAACAAAAATCAAAAATATTTTCCGTTATTGACTTCTTTAGAAAGTTTTTTTTATATATATACGAAAATTCAAAATTCAAAAAATCGCATATATTTTTGTTTTTATCAGAATAAGTGTCGTTTGTTAAAATCTTATTAATAAATGTGCAGAATGAGCACGACTCCGAATGAACCCTTTTCAATCATGAGTAAAATCCCCCTCCAATTGCGGCTCTGGTGGAATGATTTAGGCAAAGAAGGGCATGGCGAAATCAAGAAGTATCTGAAAGGCCTCACGAGTTTGTTGGATATCAGGCCACGAGGAGATATCATAAGGGCACTAGTTCCCCACTGGGATCCTGCGCACAATGTCTTCCGTTTCTCAGATTTTGAACTTACCCCAACTTTAGAAGAAATAGCAGGGTATATCGGCAGCACTGAGACTCCTTTGAGGCACAAATATCTGATTGCTCCAAGAGCTGTAGCAATACACCGGTTTCTGGACTCCTTAAAGATAGTCAGAACAATTCATAACCCTGACTTGGCAAAAGGTTTTTGCAGCATGAGTTTCATATATCAAAGATATGGTCACATAGGAGGATTCGACAAGCCAGAAAACCAGTTGTGCAGCAAAGGTAATCGCCAAAAGTGGGAAGAACATAGACAGATTGCTTTCATGATAACTTTCTTAGGACTACTAGTATTCCCAAGAAAAGACGGGAATATTGACATAAAGATAGCAGGGGTCGTCAGTACGTTGCTCACACAGAGTGATAGTACGTTGGCGCCCATGATAGTATCTGATATGTTCCGGGCTCTCACATCTTGCAAAGCCGGAGGAAGCTTTTTCGAGGGTTGCAATTTGTTGTTGCAAATGTGGATGACCGAACACCTATGTCACCGAGCCCAGTTTCTGAGCCATGGATCCGCTGGAAAGACCTGCATAGAGGAGTTCTATACCAGAGTTAATAAGACATACCTACTAGAAGGAGTCATAGCATGGACCTCATATTTCCGTACCCTCAATGCCAGTCAAATACAGTGGGCGCTAGGATGGTTACCGATCGACGAGGTCATATACATGCCAGCAGCCAGACCCCATTTTCTCTTAATGGGACTCAAGAGCATTCAACCATACGCGCCGCATCAGGTTTTAAGGCAACTGGGGAGGTATCAGATAGTGCCGAAAGATGAGGATCTAAGCACCCAGGTGATTGAGATCAGTCCCGACGGCCAGTTTCCCGAAGCAAGGGTGCGTCAAATTTGGAGCCAATGTCAATACTTAGAAGCAAATACTTGTGTAATGAATCGGGCAAAAGGGGAAGTTTCGCCCAGGTATCAGGCCTGGTACAAAGGGGAGACATCATCTGGAAGACCGACCAAAAGACCTCACCTGCAAGAATTTGCCAAATCTTCACAAGAGCAGTGGGGCTGGTTGGCCAAAGAGCGGGAATATCTTGCCGAAGCAGGCAAACTGAAGCAACAAGTTCAGGATATGAGGTTTGAGTGCCAATTACAGTCTGCCGCCCACAAGGGAGAAAAGAACAGATTAATCAGAGAAGGTGAAATCCTCAAAGCTCAGATCCGGAGAATGAAAAAAGAGGCTAATAGCCAGCTGAGAAGCCAGGCAGATAAAAGATTGATAGCAGGGTTAAAGGATCAGGTTGCGGAATGCCAGGAAGATTTGGAAAGAGCCAAGGCCAGCACAGCAAGATTGCGGACCAAGTGGGCAAAGGGTGCGATAGCTCGGAGGCAGCGCCTGCAACGAGTCATAAGGGATTATGAACTGAGCATCGGGACATTAAGGGAAACGAATGCCTCTCTTCAAGAGAGGGTCTTCAAGCAAACACGAGATGCCCAAGCCGACAGAAGGCAATGTTACGATGCAATGACCAGAATGGAAAGGCAAATGGAGATGTTCCAGGACCAGCTTGCCAGCAATGCACAAACACTAGGATTGAAGAACCGACAGATAAGGCAGTTGTTCGCGGAAAGGGACAACATTCGGGGAAAGATCGACGAGATTGGGCATTACATCTACATGAGATGCCTGGCATGCGAGCAAAAGCCTCGAAAGACCCTCCTTGTTTCCATCATGGGTTGCGTCCACCGAATCATGAATGAGCTGAAAAACCTGCAGAGGGACCTCACACCAAGGGCCGCGGAAAGGCCGAATGATGCCTCGCGGGTCCCTAAGTTGGAAAATTAATCTTTGGTTGAGTCCTGTTTATTTGGCTTTGTCGCTTTTCCATATGTTGTTTTCCTTTCTTTTAGTCAAAACGGGTTAAGAACTGTGGAGTCTGTACTATTGCTATTCCTTGCTTGAAGTAATTTGTAATAGCAAAATTTTGAGAATGAATTTAATGATTTCACAAGAATTGTGTGTTTCTTTACTTTAAGGCAGAACTACGCCTGGTCTGATTCACGCGGGGACGTGATACGTAGGCAATCCCCATAAGATTCGACCGCTTTTAATAAATAAAGAAAAGAAAATGTAAATAAAATAAAACGCAGGGTTTCGCAAAATACTTTAAAGAGACGAATGAGCAAACCGGGATGACGCATGTTGTTTGAAGCAAAGCATGTAGAAACGGTTAACTGCCTAGGTGCATTGCATCCTCTATGTGTTATGATCAAATCTGTTAAGCTCTAACACTAACAAAGTTTGTTGTTGTCTGATACCAGACAGTTAGTTGTTAAAGAATTCTGGCAACACATTCATACCAAACCAGATCCAAAGGACCGATAGCATCAAGCATGACTACTTCGGAGAATAGCAATGAAGAAGAAAGGCCGATGAGCCAGTTGTTAAAAGAAGCGATGGAAAAGATTGAAAGGATGGGACTAGAAATGAATGCAATGCAACTAGCCCTAGCCAAAACACAAAAGAGTCCTGAAACACTGGGACACATGCCGGAGTACCCTCACTCTGGCCCTTCCACAAGCCGCCCAAATCCCCTCTATCATCAAGAAAGAAGCCCTCATGATTCCCAAGCTCCACCACCCCATCAACCTCTCCCAACACCCAATATTCCCATTTTTATGGGACCTGCATCAGCGCCTTTGCAGCGAACGACCAGTGAGCCATTGTTTCAGGCTCACGATACGCAATACTATCCCCCTGAGCCTACATTCCATGCACCCGAACCACAGGCTTACAATCCACGTTTGGAAGTACCGGCAGAGATTGAGAAGCCGGTTAAGGCCCCTGAACTGGATGAAGTGTTGAGAAAGTTCAAAAGCCTGGAGCAATCCTTCAGGAACTTGCATGGGCTGGGCAATCAAGTCAGCGTGGCATACAAAGATCTGTGCCCTTTCCCAGATGTCCAACTCCCGGCTGGGTTCAAGATGCCCAAGTTTGATTTATATGAAGGGCACGGTGATCCCATGGCACATTTGCGGGGATTCTGTAGCAAAATGAGAGGGGCAGGAGGCAAGGATGAGCTTTTTGTCACACCTCCTTTTTCCGCACCCGCGAGGGTGCGTGGGAGTTTTTCCAATTAAAGGACAATCGAGACGGGATTGGTTTATTTATTTCAGAGTCGCCACTTGGGAGATTTAGGGTGTCCCAAGTCACCAATTTTAATCCCGAATCGAGGAAAAGAATGACTCCATATTACAGTCTGCGTACCAGAAATCCGGATAAGGAATTCTGTTAACCCGGGAGAAGGTGTTAGGCATTCCCGAGTTCCGTGGTTCTAGCACGGTCGCTCAACTATTATATTCGGCTTGATTATCTGATTTTATACAAATATGAACTTATGTGCAAATTTTATATTTTAACCGCTTTATTATTATTGTTTTTAAAAGAAATATGAACATCGCTTAAAACACGTCTTTGGACTGCGTTACATGAAATGCACCCACAATCCGGAACACGTTTTATTTGATGTTTTGGGATTTGGATTCGGGTCGCATGAAATGCACACCCAGGCTTAAGAAAGTAAAATATTAAACACGCGCCTAAAGAGACTATCGCGTTATTATTTTGGGGAAGACCGTGAAATTCGCTAAACGGTCCTTCCGAATTCTAATTAAACCATATATTTTGTGAGGGCCCCGCAATCTATACGTTTTAGTTGGCGAGGCTCGTCTCATTTTTATTTTTAAAGGATAAACCTACAATGACTATATTTTCTATTAAGTTCGTCTCTAAAATAAAAGAAAATCTCTTAATTATTTACATGCTGAAAAACGTAACTTATTAGTTATTAGTTTACGGCTAATGCGAATGGAAAATTGCGATCGAGTTTGTACAAAGAAAAACTGCTTTCATTTTATATTCTGTTATTCAATAATACTAGAACATGAGATTGACCATAATATCAAAACAGATTAATTATTCTCCGTAATTTAAACTAACATTATTAGATGAAGAAAGTATACATATGCAACCTCATTATTCATTAATCATTCAACTACATCTTTATACGAAGAAAGAAAAATTATATTCAACCACAAATCTAAACAGGAGGAATTCAACAGGAACAAAGCCTGATTAATATTTCATTTTTTGCTTCAAGCCGAGATTGTACAAATGTGTACCTGGAAACAGCAGTACAAGAACAAAAGAAGGAGAAGTCAGCAGCAGTAATAACACAGCAACAGCAGATTCAGCAACATCGCAAACCAGTACAGTAGGAATAGCAGAAAACCCAGGAGACTATAAACGACTCCAAGTATAGTGAAGAAGTAAAAGGTAGGAAGGTTCTGACTATTTCAGATCTTAAGCGAGGCAATGAAGCAGTAACTATTCTTTTTCAACTTCAAAACTCTCCAAAATGAATTCTGCCCTTGTATATTCAGTGTATCCAGAATGTATATCGGGTGTATACTTCTCACTCCGCCCCCTCTTTTTTTCTTCTCTCTATCTAGTTTTTCCTCTCTTTTTTTCCACCCTTCTTCCTAAATTTTCTCTTCTATTTATAGCAAAATTTTCGAAATTTTCAGATTTGTTTTTTATTATTTTATTATTTTTTTAATTAAAAGAAATCCCACTTACAAATTGCTTTTATTTTTTTAGAAAAAGAAATCCCACCTTTATTTACTTTTATTTTTAAAATTCCAACTTTAATTACTTTATCTTATTTAAAATCCCACTTTTTATTTTTTTAAAAGAGAATCTCACTTTATTTAACTTTTCTTTAAAAAATAAACCACTATCTTTTCTTTTTCTTTTAAAAATGCTACTTTCAATTACTTTAAATTTTTTAAATTTTCAGATATCTTTATATTTATTTTTTAATTCCAACCTTCTTTTACTTTTAAATTTTTTTAAAACTTTTTACTTTTTTTTTTAAATTTTCTACATTCTTTTACATTTTTTTTATTTTTTTATTTTTTATTTTTTTAAAATCATTTCCGAAATTACTATATATATATATATTTTTTTTAAAATAAAAATAATAAATAAAATAAAATATTTTCGGATTTTTTTATATATATAAAAAAACAAAAAATAAAACTATTAATAGTGATAATTCACTTTTTATTTTTTTTTTTTATTTTTTTTTGGTTTTGTTTTGTGTTGGACAAAAATGAAGAAGGGGTGTTGGGTTAATGGACTGGGTCGACCCAGTTCGAAATGGACTGGGTCGTAGGGAAGATTGGGCCATTTTTTGGGCCTATAGCTTGAAATTGAAGAAGAGGCCCAATTCCGACTTTCTTTATATTTTCGCTCTCTTTTCTTCTTTTATTTTTCTAAAACTAAATTATAAAAATACTTAAACTATTATTAAGAACTAAATTAAGTTATAAAGGCGCAAATTAACTCCCAATAACAATTAACGCACAATTAAGTATTAATTAAGCATAAAATTGTATATTTGGACATTAAATGCTAAAAATGCAAACGATGCCTATTTTTGTAATTTTTAATTTTTGTAAAACAATTTTAATTACTAACAATTGTAGAATTAAATCCTACATGCAAAATGCGACATATTTTTGTATTTTTTATTAATTTAGCGAATAAACACGCACAGACAAATACAAATAATTCTTCAAAATATCACAAAATTGTACACCAAAGAAAAATCATTTTATTTTTGAATTTTTTGGGAGTAATTCTCATATAGGGCAAAAATCACGTGCTTACAGCTGCCCCTCTTTGCCCGGAGACACGAAGGGTTTTCGTGCAAAGATAAAGCGAGCGATTTTTGCCCATCCGAGTACTCCGTTGAAGCATTTTTTGAAAAAGATTTGACCGAACCTTTGCTTCAAAGGTTTCCTACATATCCTGGGCTAAACAGGAATCAGGTCAATGTAGTTCGAGAAATTTTGGTAGCTGGGACTACCGTTGGAACTGCAATGTTACTGTTGTTGCATGTTATTACTACTGCTTACCGATCTCCTTGTTACACCGTGCTTAAAAAAAACAAGAAGCTAGGCTAGAGTACAATTTGTTTTTGTTGTCTTGCTTCCTTGTCTGCTTGCATTTCTTTCGGTGCTTTACTTCTTTTGACACATGTACTTGAGTTTGTATTGTGACCTCTTGTTGCAACCTTCTGTTTCCCGGTGCCGGGGAATTTTATTGTTTCCTGCTGGGGATTCCTATTGTAACCCTCTGTTTTATTGTCCTCTGACTTGATTTTGAAATGTATGCCTCTGTTATCTGGGCGGGCTCCCAATTTTAATACTTGAAAATTAAAGACTTGAAATGTATGCCTCTGTTATCTGGGCGGGCTCCCAAGTTCAATGCTTGAAAATTAAAGACTGAAATGTATGCCTCTGTTCTATGGGCGGGCTCCCAACTTCAACAACAACTTTAAAAATGAATGTCATTCCTCTCTTCAACCAATACATCGCCATTCTGTTCTTCAGAGGGGGCTCCTGATTTCAACAACTTTAAAAAATAAAATCCTATTCGAGGGCGGATGAACCCGAAATATCCTATTCGAGGGCGGATGAACCCAAATATCCTATTCGAGGGCGGATGAACCCAAAATATCCTATTCGAGGGCGGATGAACCCAAAATATCCTATTCGAGGGCGGATGAACCCAGAATATCCTATTCGAGGGCGGATGAACCCAGAATATCCTATTCGAGGGCGGATGAACCCAGAATATCCTATTCGAGGGCGGATGAACCCAGAATATCCTATTCGAGGGCGGATGAACCCAGAATATCCTATTCGAGGGCGGATGAACCCAGAATATCCTATTCGAGGGCGGATGAACCCAGAATATCCTATTCGAGGGCGGATGAACCCAGAATATCCTATTCGAGGGCGGATGAACCCAGAATATCCTATTCGAGGGCGGATGAACCCAAAATATCCTATTCGAGGGCGGATGAACCCAAAATATCCTATTCGAGGGCGGATGAACCCAAATATCCTATTCGAGGGCGGATGAACCCAAAATATCCTATTCGAGGGCGGATGAACCCAAAATATCCTATTCGAGGGCGGATGAACCCAAATATCCTATTCGAGG
The DNA here is from genome assembly GCF_000715075.1 of Nicotiana tabacum. Lineage (NCBI taxonomy): Eukaryota > Viridiplantae > Streptophyta > Magnoliopsida > Solanales > Solanaceae > Nicotiana > Nicotiana tabacum. Next base: position 11,124,389 of record NC_134089.1, read on the forward strand.
GCGGATGAACCCAAAATATCCTATTCGAGGGCGGATGAACCCAAAATATCCTATTCGAGGGCGGATGAACCCAAAATATCCTATTCGAGGGCGGATGAACCCAAAATATCCTATTCGAGGGCGGATGAACCCAAAAATCCTATTCGATGGCGGATGAACCCAAATATCCTATTCGAGGGCGGATGAACCCAAAATATCCTATTCGAGGGCGGATGAACCCAAAATATCCTATTCGAGGGCGGATGAACCCAAAAATCCTATTCGAGGGCGGATGAACCCAAAATATCCTATTCGAGGGCGGATGAACCCAAAATATCCTATTCGAGGGCGGATGAACCCAAAATATCCTATTCGAGGGCGGATGAACCCAAAATATCCTATTCGAGGGCGGATGAACCCAAAATATCCTATTCGAGGGCGGATGAACCCAGAATATCCTATTCGAGGGCGGATGAACCCAGAATATCCTATTCGAGGGCGGATGAACCCAGAATATCCTATTCGAGGGCGGATGAACCCAGAATATCCTATTCGAGGGCGGATGATCCCAAAATATCCTATTCGAGGGTGGATGAACCCAAATATCCTATTCGAGGGCGGATGATCCCATTTTCAACATCTTGGAATTGTCTTACCTCCGACTGTTTTTCTCCAAATCTTATTGTCTTGCTATCTCTTAAAACTTGAATTGATTTCCTTGTTCTTCTGAGAAAATTTTCGACCATGGCAGAAAATCTTCTGCCCCAGTTTTGATGCTTTTCCTTGTTCTCCAGGTGGACGCCTGACTTCTGATATTTCAACTCTTCTTCCTTGTTCTCCAGGTGGATTCCTGATTGCTATTTCAACTGTCCTTCCTTGTTCTTCAGGTGGACGCCTGATTTCTGATAATTCAACTGTTTACCCTTGTTCTCCAGGTGGGCGCCTGATTTCTTCTTCGATTTTTCATCCTCATTCTCCAGGTGGACGCCTGACTTCTTTTTCAATTTTTTCATTTTTTTTAAATTATTATCCTAGGAGAAAATTCATCAGACTAGGATTTGATATCTTATCTTAGGAGAAAGATTCATCTGACTAAGATTTTATCTTGGGAGAAAAATTTCATCAGACCAAGATTTTGACTCTAGGAGATAAATCGTCAGACTAGGTCCATTTGTTGTGATCTTAGGAGAAAGATTCATCCGACTAAGATTTTATCTTGGGAGAACAATTTCATCAGACCAAGATTTTGACTCTAGGAGATAAATCGTCAGACTAGGTCCATTTGTTGTGATCTTAGGAGAAAGATTCATCCGACTAAGATTTTATCTTGGGAGAAAAATTTCATCAGACCAAGATTTTGACTCTAGGAGATAAATCGTCAGACTAGGTCCATTTTGTTGTGATCTTAGGAGAAAGATTCATCCGACTAAGATTTTATCTTGGGAGAACAATTTCATCAGACCAAGATTTTGACTCTAGGAGATAAATCGTCAGACTAGGTCCATTTTGTTGTGATCTTAGGAGAAAGATTCATCCGACTAAGATTTGATATCTTATCTTGGGAGAAAAATTTCATCGGACCAAGATTGTATCGGGAGGTAAATTTATCAGACTAGGACTTTTTATCCTAGGAGAAAAATGTAGTAAAGATCAATGATTTGAGAAACTTACCTTCGTAATTTCTTCTTTTCTTTTCTCCTTCCTTTGCGCTGCTTTGTTCTTGCTTGCCGGGGATAATACCACTGTGGGAGTCTCCTTTCTTCCCCTCCTTCAAATTTGTTGTTTTTTTTTCTTCTTTTTTTTTCAACACTGCTGGGGATAAAAGTGTTATCTTCTTGGGATAACGTTGTTGAGGATAACGCTGCTGGGGAATTTTATCCCTTCAAATCGATGCTTCATTCTTGTGGAAGCTGCTGGGGATGATAATGGCTTTTTGCTTTTCTGAGCACAAGTGTCATCCCTTTATTCTGTCTGCTGGGGATAACTTCCTCCATTGAAACTTATTATGTTGGGGCAACACTGGTTCAAAGACCACTTCCTTGGTGTTATCTTTATTCTTCCCCAGATGGGTACCTGATTTTCAGAAAATTTTCTAATTGAAAAGAAAATTTTCTGCCCCAGTTTGATAATCTTTTTTTTTTATGGCATGCCTTTCTGTCATCAATGCCATTTCCTTTACCTGTTTCAAATCAAAAATTTGTTAGCTTAAAGCGTGGTAGTTGGCTGTGATACTTCACTCGGATGGCTTTTCCCTTTATCCTTCCTTGCTCTGCGTTCCACAACTTGCTGGGGGATGATATTATTTGCTGGGGATAATCCTTTTCTGCTGGGGATATCCCTCTTCTTTAGTGGCATGGCTCGGAGACTTTCATTTTCCCGACCTTTTAGTTTCGCATGAATTTCCCAAATCATGCTTATTGCTCTCTTTGTTTGTCCACGGGCCTTGGCCTTGAGGTTTTAATAACCTCTTATTTCGGCAAGGATATCCCTCTTGACACTCGTTGATCTTTTTGTCAATTCCCTTTTGCCGGGGATATCATTTTTGATACTAGCCTCACGCTTGTTCCTTGCTGACTATATCACTTGGATGTATTAGTCAGATCTTATCTTGGAAAGCTGATGGCTTATTTTGAAGTCATTTCCCACTGGTTCTGACCAAACAGACTCTACTGGGGAATTTTCTATGAAAGGAGAAAGATAAAAAGGAACAGAATAAAAGACAAAGGAAAATGATGACTCTTTAACAAAAGAAATTATAAATAAAAACCTATCAAACGCAGACACCGACTCTAATGGTCATGACATGCATATGTGGCCTATCCTCCGTCGTCAATCGTCTTTCAAGATCTTCCCTTGACTATCCTCCATCTGATTCCCAATCTTATTCGACTTGTAGTGCCCAAAAGGTTTTCACCATCAAGTCTCTCTCATTTTGGTTTTTCTCTCAGCTTTCATCGCCTTATGGTGTCCGTGAAGATTTTCACCGATAAGACTCTCTCATTTATATCACTTTCCAGCTGGGGATTTGGAGTGTTGCCGGTATGACTCTCTCTGCTGGAGATTAGAGTCCTTTCTGCTGTGGAACAGAATGTTATGTTCGTCGGTAAGATTCTCATTTGTCTGACTTGGCATCTTTTGCAGACTGGTCAGAAGGTCTTTCTTTGGACCGTAAAGTGGGTTTTTTGGATAGGCTTAGAAAGAAAGGGTATTAAAGGCTCAAAAACAAATCAAATTTGGGGTTCAAAATTACAACTTTCGAAATCATATTTGTTTACAACAAGCGCAACCTTTGCCCCAGTTTCTTGCTTGGGGATTATTTATTATTATATATATTTTAATTTTTTTTTTACACTATGCATATTACGCACATTATGCGCACTATGCACCCTATGACCGAGCTGTGAAGCGCCTACGTATCCTCTTTGAGGAATCAGGTCAAACGTAGTTCCCAATTCCTCTGTTTTCTTCTGACTTTCTTTTGTTTTTTTTTGTTATCATTTTTCTCTCATTTTTTGTTGTTTTTTTTTTTTTTTTACCTTCTAGGCTTGTATTTCCTAGTCGTTGCTATTGATTCCGAACGAGGGGTATGAAAGAAAATAAAATAAGGCTCAAAAGGGGTAACGAAGGATAAAGTGTTTAGGTAGCAGAACAAAATGTCTTCGTCATTCCAGTCTTCAAAACATGCCAAGTGCAAACAACATAATTGAACATAGATTTATAGTCTCTTCCGACGGTGCTGGTCTTGACAATTATTTTAACCACTTGCTTTTTCATTTTGTCATTTCTAAAGCACTGCTGGGCGACACTCTCACTCTCATGCACGACCTTCATGCCAATTTGGCGAATCTTGCATTTAACGGTTTTCTTTATGTTTTACTTGCCCTAATTCCACATGACTCGGGCTTCAAATAATCTCACACCGTTCTTATTTCCTTTAAATGGTCTGATCACCTTTCCGAAGTTTTATAATTAACTTTTAAGACTAGGCCCAAACTGTGTGCGCATGTCATGTCCCTAGAATCGGCATTGAACAAAAATGACAAAAGGACTAAATAAAAAGATGACTGGAAATAATAAAAGACCGGCTTTTGTATTAGACTTCCGGCGAAATGGTTAGAAAAACAAACAAAACAACCAGAATAAAATCTTAACACAACATCAACGAGACTTAAACAAACTGATACGACAAAAATGGAAAGATAAGAAGGTTTGACACAAGACAATATTCGGATTACAACCCTAAGAAAAATCCGGACAACAGAAATGACAACAAAATAAGACACCACCAACTTCTCTCTTGCTAACCAAGGAACGGAGCGTCCTCCCATTTTATCAAAATTGGCATCTTTAGCCACTGAGCTTTGCATCAGTATTGTCCAGACCATTTCCAACTTCGATATCATCAACCTTAGTCAACAAGTCCCAATAGGATTCGAGTGCTTCTGTTATCATGCCTGATCCCCACAAAGTGTGCTTCTGGGTCTTGTATTTCCGGCTTACCACAAACCAACCACCTTAACTTTCTTTGTGATTCAAAGCGAAACAGGTTAGAATGGACTCCGTTGGTCCCCATTATTAACAACATTTTTTTTTCTTTTTTTTTCGATTTTTCTTTTCATTTTTTTTCTTTTTCTTTTTCAATCTTTTTTTTCCATTTTTTCTTTTTCATTCTCTTTTTTTTTTTTTGCTTTTTTTCATTTTTTTTTGTTGTGGTCGAATCTTATGGAGATTGCCTACGTATCATGACCCCGCATGAATCAGACCTTGCGTAGTTCGGGCCAATAAAAGATAAACAATACTAATCATTTTTTTTTCAATTTTCATATTAAACAAAACTGGGTTTCAAAGGTTTGAAGATGACCTACAAACTCGAAAATCAAACAACCCACATATTCTAATTAAAAGATTTACAAACTCCAAAAATAAACGACCAGCTTCTTTTCCCGTTTGACAAAGACAACCAAACGGTTATTTTTCAAATGTGGCCCCTTCCAAATTTTGAGGCTGGAGAGTATTATTTTACGACACTTTACAAACTTGTTCATTCTTTTACGAAAATAGCCTTTCAATAATTGAAAGATACTCTAGGGTTATTTTGGCAAGAACGGTTTAAGACGTGGTCAAAGCTGGGTCGGCTTATTTTGACCAAAAATCCAAATGGTATTCACCTAACCGTTGACTCTTTGTTTTTTTTTTCAAATTACAATAAAAACCGGGTGTTGCAAACACGGCCCTTCAGCGCCTCGGGGACGAAGATTTTTTTTTTTAAGGCCGTGTGGGTCAACTGAACCAAAATCCTACACATGACCCAAAAAGTGGCTGTTTATGCAAAGTCAGCCTTCCGGCGTCCTTTTCGGGAACATTCGGCTATGTCTTGATAAAACAGCGTCACCCGATTTCTTTATGACAAAATTAAAATTAGACATATTTTTTTTGGCTATTTTTTTTAGCAAATGGGAGGCTGGACACTGCCCGACTTATTTATGACAAAATTAAAATTTTGACACGTTTTTTATTTATTTATTGGTTTTTGGCTATTTTAGCAAAAAAAGGGGTTGGACCCGATGAGGGTTGCCTACGTATCTCACATCCGGTGAGAATCAAACCCGCGTAGTTCGGGCCTCGTGAATAAGTAAATGAACTAATATTTTTTTTTATTGGAACTGTGAAAGAACTGCTCAAAGGAAGTATAAATATTTTTTTTTGATTGATTTCTTTTTGAAAGAAAAACTCGTAAAAATTCCTTTTCTTTTGATTTGAACTTTGAAAATTTCAAAAGTAAAAGGAAGTTTTTTTTTTCGAATTCCATTTGTCTTTTTTTTTATTCTAAAGAAAAAAAATATTTTTGGAATTTTACTTTTGATAAAAGAAATGCTTCTAAAAATATTTTTGAATTTTGAATTTTCTTTTCAATTTTGAAAGAGGAATCAAAATATTTTCGGATTTTTTTTTTACTAAAAGAAAACATTTTTATTATTTTTGTTTTATCAACAATGGAAAATAAAGATATTTATATTATTTTTTGCAAGACATATTTTTTTGGAATTTTATTTTGAATTTTCTTGGCAAGACAAATACTCTTTGCAACAAATAAAGATATATATATCTTTTGGAAATAAAAAAAACTTTTCGGATTTATATATATATATTTGCGACAAATAATGAAAGACCTTTTTATATATTTGCGACAAATAATGAAAGACCTTTTTTTTTATTTTTTTATTTTTTTTTGCATTTTCATAAGCAAATAAAATAAAAAAAACCATTTTTAAAAATAAGACTCTTTTTTTTTCATTTTCTATTTTTCTTTTGCTTTTAATAAAACAAACTAATAAAACATTTTTTTTTATTTTCTCAAAATTTCGGCAGAGTTTTGACAGTTATTTGGGCATTGGTTTTTTTTTCCAAAAATAAACAGTCAATTCCCTAACCGCTATTTTCTTTTTTTCAATTTTAAAATATTATTCATGATATTCAAAAGTCAGTCAACACACAAATCCGGATCAAATAAATGCGCAAGTAGCAGCAAGTAAGATGCATCAGAATGGTCATTTTTTTTTGGTACACCTGTCCTAAACAGACCCAACCCCTGTGTTGAGTCTCCAAAGTCAAATGCACGTGATGCAAACAATCGCTCCTACTAGGGATCCGGCATGAAGCTGAGTTATTCTAAGTGAAAAAACCTGAGGCATATTGATCTAGCCCTGGCTTACCCAAACGGACAGTTTGAGCCGAAGCGGGGGCAACGTACCGGGAGCACGAAAGTCTACCCGGCCTAGTTACTTGTCCCAACTTCGTCTTATTTGGTATGACTTTAACAGAAAGGTGGGCCACGCGCACGTGTGCACCATAAATTTAGAAGACTCAGAAAGAAGGGGGTTTCGTAGCAGTTGTATATATTCATAATTCAAATAATATTAAAGCGGTAAAAGTGTCATTTAGCACATTGGGCATATATCATGTAAAAAAAATCAGATAATAAATAAAGCCAACTATAACAATTATTTTAAGCTCGAATTCTTGAACCCTGAACCAGTGGTTCTGGGTTTCTTCCCCAGCAGAGTCGCCAGAGCTGTCACACCTCCTTTTTCCGCACCCGCGAGGGTGCGTGGGAGTTTTTCCAATTAAAGGACAATCGAGACGGGATTGGTTTATTTATTTCAGAGTCGCCACTTGGGAGATTTAGGGTGTCCCAAGTCACCAATTTTAATCCCGAATCGAGGAAAAGAATGACTCCATATTACAGTCTGCGTACCAGAAATCCGGATAAGGAATTCTGTTAACCCGGGAGAAGGTGTTAGGCATTCCCGAGTTCCGTGGTTCTAGCACGGTCGCTCAACTATTATATTCGGCTTGATTATCTGATTTTATACAAATATGAACTTATGTGCAAATTTTATATTTTAACCGCTTTATTATTATTGTTTTTAAAAGAAATATGAACATCGCTTAAAACACGTCTTTGGACTGCGTTACATGAAATGCACCCACAATCCGGAACACGTTTTATTTGATGTTTTGGGATTTGGATTCGGGTCGCATGAAATGCACACCCAGGCTTAAGAAAGTAAAATATTAAACACGCGCCTAAAGAGACTATCGCGTTATTATTTTGGGGAAGACCGTGAAATTCGCTAAACGGTCCTTCCGAATTCTAATTAAACCATATATTTTGTGAGGGCCCCGCAATCTATACGTTTTAGTTGGCGAGGCTCGTCTCATTTTTATTTTTAAAGGATAAACCTACAATGACTATATTTTCTATTAAGTTCGTCTCTAAAATAAAAGAAAATCTCTTAATTATTTACATGCTGAAAAACGTAACTTATTAGTTATTAGTTTACGGCTAATGCGAATGGAAAATTGCGATCGAGTTTGTACAAAGAAAAACTGCTTTCATTTTATATTCTGTTATTCAATAATACTAGAACATGAGATTGACCATAATATCAAAACAGATTAATTATTCTCCGTAATTTAAACTAACATTATTAGATGAAGAAAGTATACATATGCAACCTCATTATTCATTAATCATTCAACTACATCTTTATACGAAGAAAGAAAAATTATATTCAACCACAAATCTAAACAGGAGGAATTCAACAGGAACAAAGCCTGATTAATATTTCATTTTTTGCTTCAAGCCGAGATTGTACAAATGTGTACCTGGAAACAGCAGTACAAGAACAAAAGAAGGAGAAGTCAGCAGCAGTAATAACACAACAACAGCAGATTCAGCAACATCGCAAACTAGTACAGTAGGAATAGCAGAAAACCCAAGAGACTATAAACGACTCCAAGTATAGAGAAGAAGTAAAAGGCAGGAAGGTTCTGACTATTTCAGATCTTAAGCGAGGCAATGAAGCAGTAACTATTCTTTTTCAACTTCAAAACTCTCCAAAATGAATTCTGCCCTTGTATATTCAGTGTATCCAGAATGTATATCGGGTGTATACTTCTCACTCCGCCCCCTCTTTTTTTCTTCTCTCTATCTAGTTTTTCCTCTCTTTTTTCCACCCTTCTTCCTAAATTTTCTCTTCTATTTATAGCAAAATTTTCGAAATTTTCAGATTTGTTTTTTATTATTTTATTATTTTTTTAATTAAAAGAAATCCCACTTACAAATTGCTTTTATTTTTTTAGAAAAAGAAATCCCACCTTTATTTACTTTTATTTTTAAAATTCCAACTTTAATTACTTTATCTTATTTAAAATCCCACTTTTTATTTTTTTAAAAGAGAATCTCACTTTATTTAACTTTTCTTTAAAAAATAAACCACTATCTTTTCTTTTTCTTTTAAAAATGCTACTTTCAATTACTTTAAATTTTTTAAATTTTCAGATATCTTTATATTTATTTTTTAATTCCAACCTTCTTTTACTTTTAAATTTTTTTAAAACTTTTTACTTTTTTTTTTTAAATTTTCTACATTCTTTTACATTTTTTTATTTTTTTATTTTTTATTTTTTTAAAATCATTTCCGAAATTACTATATATATATATATATATTTTTTTTATAAAATAAAAATAATAAATAAAATAAAATATTTTCGGATTTTTTTATATATATAAAAAAACAAAAAATAAAACTATTAATAGTGATAATTCACTTTTTATTTTTTTTTTATTTTTTTTTGGTTTTGTTTTGTGTTGGACAAAAATGAAGAAGGGGTGTTGGGTTAATGGACTGGGTCGACCCAGTTCGAAATGGACTGGGTCGTAGGGAAGATTGGGCCATTTTTTGGGCCTATAGCTTGAAATTGAAGAAGAGGCCCAATTCCGATTTTCTTTATATTTTCGCTCTCTTTTCTTCTTTTATTTTTCTAAAACTAAATTATAAAAATACTTAAACTATTATTAAGAACTAAATTAAGTTATAAAGGCGCAAATTAACTCCCAATAACAATTAACGCACAATTAAGTATTAATTAAGCATAAAATTGTATATTTGGACATTAAATGCTAAAAATGCAAACGATGCCTATTTTTGTAATTTTTAATTTTTGTAAAACAATTTTAATTACTAACAATTGTAGAATTAAATCCTACATGCAAAATGCGACATATTTTTGTATTTTTTATTAATTTAGCGAATAAACACGCACAGACAAATACAAATAATTCTTCAAAATATCACAAAATTGTACACCAAAGAAAAATCATTTTATTTTTGAATTGTTTGGGAGTAATTCTCATATAGGGCAAAAATCACGTGCTTACACTTTTGATAGCTTATTTCGGCCAAAGTCTGAGTGGATCTGCACTGGAATGGTATACCAGACAAGATTTCAGCAGGTGGTACACGTGGGATGATCTGGCGCAGGATTTTGCAGGTCATTTCCAGTACAATCTAGAGATAGTCCCTGACCGTCTCACGCTATTGAGAACTGGGAAGAAACCCGGGGAAAATTTTCGCGAGTTCGGGTTCCGCTGGAGAGAACAAGCAGCTAGAGTCGATCCTCCCATGAGAGAGGGAGAGATGGTGGACTATTTTTTGCAGACATTGGATCCAACCTACTTTGGTCACTTGGTGACAACGGTTGGAAAATCTTTCAACGAGGTGGTCAAAATAGGGGTCATGATAGAAGAAGGTTTGAGGTCGGACAAGATCTTGAACTATTCGGCACTTAAGGCCACAACCCAGGCTATTCAAAGCGGCACGGGAGGTGCGCTGAGAAGAAAGAAAGAAGAAGTTGCCACGATCGAGGCAGGCAGTTGGTCCAGGGCTGGCAGGCCGCACTACAACCAACCCAGGCCTCACAGGTCAAACTACCCATACAACCCACCACAAAATTTCTATCCACCTCGAGGACCACATTGTTCCGTACACCAAGCCCAGGTATACACTCAGCCTCCGGTCCGCCCACAATGGCGCGCACCGGCTCCCCAGAACATATATGCACCACCACAAAACACCTACCCTCCACCAAGGTCATATAGAAACCCTTCAGGGGCAGGTTTCCGGGGAAATCCAGATGCTAGGAATGACAGGTTGCGGAAGCAAAGAACCTTCACAGAGCTGGGAGAAACCTACACCGCTTTGTTCCACAAGCTGCGATAATTGGGTTTGGTGAGTCCTGTCCAGACTCGAGAACCAAATCCCCCACCTCAGAATTTGGATCGTTCAATCAGTTGTGAATACTGTTCAGGGATGCTCGGGCACGATACCGAGAAGTGCTGGAAGTTAAGGCATGCCATACAGGATCTTATTGACACCAATAAGATCGAGGTCCAGACACCGGAGGCTCATAACATCAACCAAAACCCACTGCCAGCGCACCACGAAACTCACATGATTGAGTTGGTGTGTGAGGGAGGAGAATTAAGAAAACCCTCACAAACAGTGATGATGATCCAAGCCGCCCCGAAAGAAGTCTTAACCAGTGGAGGAACAAGTGTACAGTCGCAGGGAGAAGGCGTCAAGCCGGTAGTGATATTGGGGAAGAGCCCGTCCATCATAGCAAGCAAACCCGAGCCAAGCAAGTTGGTAATACCAGGGATCCTGCCCACACCGGCAGTCGTGTTGAAAGGGGTATGTAGAGAACGGGTAACCATAAAGCCTGTGGTCCAACTGCCGATGATTGATACCAGGGCTGTGCCTTGGAAATATGAAAAGGCAGTGGTGACGTACCAAGGAAAACAGGTGGAAGAAGTCAGTTGTGAAGCGCAAGGGCTGACTCGATCAGGTCGATGTTTTGCCCCGGTGGAGTTAAGAAAAACCAACCCAGTGGCAATCAAGAAGCCAGTGTCAGAAGAAGAGGCTGAAGAATTCCTGAGGAAGATGAAAGTACAAGACTATTCTGTGGTTGAGCAGCTGAGAAAAACACCTGCCCAGATCTCACTATTGTCATTACTCCTCCATTCTGAGGAACATCGTCGGGCCCTGTTGAAGATATTGAACGAGGCTCATGTACCCAGTGAGATTTCTGTAAACCACCTGGAAACCATTGCCAGCAAGATCTTCGAGGTGAACAAGGTAACATTCTCGGATGATGACCTGCCGGTGGAAGGTACAGAGCATAACAAAGCTCTATACCTAGCTGTCAAATGTGAAGACTCGGTGGTAACTCGAGTATTGGTGGATAACGGCTCAAGCGCCAATATTTGTCCATTATCCACCCTGGACCAGTTAAAGATTGACCGTGGAAGAATCCGGGAGAATAGCATCTGTGTCCGGGGGTTTGACGGAAACGGAACAGCCACTGTGGGGGATGTTGTACTTGAACTAACCATTGGTCCGGTCCTGTTTACCATGGAATTCCAGGTGTTGGATGCCACGGTATCTTACAACTTGCTGTTAGGACGACCCTGGATTCATGCAGCTAAAGCGGTGCCTTCCACCCTACATCAGACGGTGAAGTTCGAGTGGGAAAGACAAGAGGTCGTGTTACACGGCGAGGATACAACATGCACCATGGGCGGAACCATTGTACCTTTCATAGAGACCGCTGATGACAAAGGTCCTTGGGTCTACCAGATTTTCGATACAGGGTCGGCCAACAAAATTTCTGAAGGAGAAATCATCCCGCACCCTAGGGTAGCTGCCGCAACAGTCATGATGGTCTCAGAAATGCTGGGTAATGGATTTGTGCCGGGAAAAGGCCTGGGAGTCGAGCTTCAAGGGATAGTCCAACCTGTCTCCCTTCCTAAGAATCTGGAAACTTTCGGGTTGGGGTTCAAACCAACCGCAGCAGACAGAAAGCAAGCGCGAAAAATGAAGAAGAGGGTCTGGTTTCTGCCTAAACCAGTGCCACGCCTCTCAAGGTCTTTTGTCAAAGCGAGTGCCAAGGGGTCGCCGGTCCCAAAGATTCTAGGACCTTTGATCGGTATAAATGAAGACCTGAATCAGAGTTTTGAGAGACTATTCGCGGATGTCAGTATGGTGGAAGCTGGAGAAGGTTCCAGCAGAGCAGAGATACAATTTGTGGGGCCTGAGGCCAAGACCAACAATTGGACGGTTACTCCTCTTCCTGTCCGAGGGGAGTCTTGGTAGTAGGCTTTGATTAATGTTTTGTTTGTTTGTTTGTTTGATCGGATTATTCAAGGGTGTAATCCAAATTTTACTTTCGTTTTTGTAAAAGTGTGAACCCTTTTATCCCGCAAATTTAATAAAGTTCTTTTCTTTTGTCCCATTTTAATTTTTGTTTTGTTCTTTTTCTTTCTGAACAGTTCCCATTTTACTGGTTCTAATGACATGGCATGCACTGCGGATCTTCGACCTAGTCTAATAAATCAATCTGAAACCGACTCAATGATGCAAAAGGTCGTTTGTGACGATGAATCTGAATGTGACGAAGGTGAAGCCTTCGAAGAAATAAACAGAGAACTGTGCCAATTTGAGGAGAAACCCAAGCCTAACCTAAATGACACCGAGTCTGTGAATCTAGGAGACGCTGATAACGTCCAAGAGACCAAAATTAGCATCCACATTGAGCCGAATGTCAAAGCAGAATTGATCAAAACTCTCAGGGAATTCAAAGATGTTTTTGCCTGGTCATATGATGATATGCCTGGATTAAGCACCAATTTAGTGGTTCACAAATTACCCACTGACCCGGCATACCCTCCGGTCAAACAAAAACTAAGGAAATTTAAAACAGAAATGAGTGTAAAGATCAAGGAAGAAGTGATTAAGCAGTTACAAGCGAAGGTCATTCGGGTCACTCGATATCCCGAGTGGTTGGCCAATGTGGTACCAGTCCCAAAGAAGGATGGAAAAATCAGGGTGTGCGTTGACTATCGCAACCTCAACAAAGCAAGTCCCAAGGACAATTTTCCGCTGCCCAACATTCATATCTTAATCGACAATTGCGCAGGGCGCGAGATTGGATCCTTTGTGGATTGCTATGCAGGTTATCATCAGATCCTAATGGATGAGGAGGATGCTGAGAAAACAGCGTTTATTACGCCATGGGGAACCTACTGCTATCGGGTAATGCCGTTCGGGTTAAAGAACGCTGGGGCAACATACATGCGAGCAATGACTGCGGTGTTTCATGACATGATACACAAGGAAATTGAGGTGTACGTCGATGATGTGATCATCAAATCTTGGCGTCAGGAGGACCATGTAGCAGACCTAAGGAGATTTTTCCAAAGACTCCGGAGGTATGATATCAAGCTTAACCCGGCCAAATGCGCATTCGGGGTTCCATCAGGAAAGTTGCTAGGATTCATCGTCAGTCGACGGGGGATTGAGTTAGACCCATCCAAAATTGAATCCATCCGAGATTTGCCACCACCAAGGAACAAAACAGAGGTAATGAGTTTGCTGGGTAGACTCAATTATATCAGCAGGTTCATCTCTCAACTCACAGCAACTTGTGAGCCCATATTTCGGTTGCTGAGAAAGGATGCTGCGGTAGGTTGGACAGCAGAGTGTCAGGAGGCCTTCGACCAAATCAAAGGGTATCTGTCTAATCCACCCGTGTTAGTCCCGCCTAAGCCCGGGAAGCCCCTAATCCTTTACCTGACGGTTTTGGAAAATTCATTTGGTTGTGTACTGGGGCAACATGATGACACAGGAAGGAAGGAGCAGGCCATCTACTATCTTAGCAAGAAATTCACAGTGCATGAGGTCAAGTACACTCAACTCGAGAAAACGTGTTGCGCCCTAACTTGGGTAGCTCAGAAATTGAAGCACTACCTGTCTTCGTATACTACTTATCTCATATCCCGTTTGGACCCGTTGAAGTATATCTTTCAGAAACCTATGCCCACGGGTAGGTTGGCAAAGTGGCAAATTCTGCTCACAGAGTTTAATATCATCTACGTAACAAGGACGGCCATGAAAGCCAAGGCACTGGCAGACCATTTGGCAGAGAATCCCGTTGATGAAAAATACGAGCCCTTAAGAACGTATTTTCTTGACGAAGAGGTGATGCATACGAATGATTGGGAATTACCTGAGGAACAAGGTTGGAAGCTTTTCTTCGATGGAGCTGCAAACACAAAAGGGGTTGGAATAGGAGCAGTACTCATTTCTGAAACAGGACGGCATTATCCTGTTACGGCTCAACTACGCTTCTATTGCACCAACAATATGGCCGAGTATGAGGCTTGCATTCTGGGTCTGTGCTTGGCTGCTGACATGGATGTCCAAGACGTCTTGGTCTTGGGAGACTCGGACCTCTTGGTACATCAAATTCAGGGTGAATGGGAAACACGAGATCTAAAGCTCATACCATACCGACAATGCTTGCATGATCTGAGCAAGCAGTTTCGATCGGTGAAATTCAAACACATTCCGAGAGTTCACAATGAGGTTGCAGATGCTTTGGCCACCTTAGCATCAATGCTGCACCACCCTGACAAAATGTATGTTGATCCTCTACACATCCAGGTCCGTGATCAGCACGCCTACTGCAATGCCATAGAAGAAGAAGCAGATGGCGAACCCTGGTTTCATGATATCAAGAAATACCTCAGGATGGGGATATATCCGGAACATGCCTCTGGAGACCAAAAAAGAGCCCTCCGGCGTTTGTCGAATGGTTTCTTCCTCAGTGGGGGAATATTGTACAAAAGAACCCCGGATCTGGGATTGTTGAGATGCATAGATGCCAGGCAGGCAACGACGGTTATGGCAGAAGTACATGCTGGAGTTTGTGGGCCACACATGAGTGGATATGTATTGGCAAGAAAAATCCTTCGAACAGGGTGTTATTGGCTCACCATGGAACACGACTGTATCACTTTCGTGAGGAAATGCCATCAGTGCCAGATACATGGAGACTTGATTCATTCTCCGCCAACAGAGTTACATACGATGTCAGCACCCTGGCCGTTTGTAGCATGGGGCATGGATGTCATTGGGCCCATCGAGCCAGCAGCATCCAACGGTCATAGGTTCATTCTAGTGACCATTGATTACTTCACCAAATGGGTTGAGGCTAAAACCTTCAAATCAGTAACCAAGAAGGCAGTGGTGGACTTTGTTCACTCCCATATCATCTGCAGATTTGGGATCCCAAAAGTGATCATCACGGATAACGGCGCGAATCTTAATAGCAGCCTGATGAGAGAGGTATGCCAACAATTAAGATTATACACCGCAATTCCACCCCATATCGTCCTAAGGCAAATGGAGCAGTCGAAGCAGCCAATAAGAATATCAAGAAGATACTGCAAAAAATGGTGGAAGGGTCCAGACAATGGCACGAGAAATTACCCTTTGCCTTGTTGGGTTACCGCACTATCGTCCGGACTTCCATAGGCACAACTCCTTATTCGTTGGTGTATGGAACTGAGGCCGTGATGCCAACGGAGGTCGAAATTCCGTCCCTCCGAATTGTCGCTGAAGTCGGGATTGACGACGATGAATGGGTCAAAGCTCGGTTGGAACAGTTGAGCCTGATAGATGAGAAAAGATTGGCAGCAGTGTGCCATGGTCAGCTGTACCAGAAGAGAATGGCAAGAGCGTATAATAAGAAGGTGCGCCCTAGGAAATTTGAAGTAGGGCAGCAGGTATTAAAGAAGATCCTCCCACATCAGGTCGAGGCAAAAGGCAAATTCGCCCCAAATTGGCAAGGGCCTTATATCGTGACCAGAGTATTGTCCAACGGTGCTTTGTGTTTGACAGATGTCGAAGGTAGATGTGTCGACATGGCTATCAATTCAGATGCAGTCAAGAGATATTATGCGTAACTTCTTTAATTATGGCAATTTTTGGTCTATTTGTTTGTATTTGGCATTCATTGGATAATGAGATGACGGAGACAATTCTTTCTTTTACCCAAACACTGTTTAACCCTTGCTTCCCCCTTTTGAGCCTTAAGTTATTCTTTCATACCCCTCTTTTGGAATCACTAATGGAAAAGACATGAAGAGAAAAGAAAAGAAAAGAAAAAGAAAATGAAAAGAAAAAAAAAGATAAAATCACAAATACAAAACCGTGGGAACTACGTTTGACCTGATTCCTCAAAGAGGATACGTAGGCGCCTCACGGTTCGGTCATAGTACGCATCATAGCAAATATAGGATGCATAATGTACATAGTGTGCATAATAGGCACAATGTGCGTAACGCACATAGCTCAACATAAGCGTAAAAAATAAATTCCCCAAGCAAGAAAACTGGGGCAGAGGTTATGTTTTAAGTTCCAACAAAGGTTTGATTCCAAAAGTTGTAGCACATCACCCTTCAAATTGTTTTCATTTTTATAGCCTTTCTTCAAACCCACACCAAAACCAACATCAACATCCAAAAGACCTCCCGATCAATGTTCGAGAGATGCCAAATCCGGCGAATAAGGCCGAGAATAATACACTGATCCCCAGCAAAGAAGAGGATCGTAAGACTGGGAATGAGTTGATAGTCAAAAGAATCCCCGGAAGAGAGGGTCGTATCTACAACACCCCGGATCCTCGAAAGAAATAAAATGAGAGAGTCTTATCGGTGAAAACCTTCACAGGCACCGAGAGGCGATGTAAGATGAGGGATATGAAATGAGAGAGTCTTATTGGTGAAAACCTTCACAGGCACCATAAGGCGCCGGGAGATGAGAGAAAAGAGAGAGTCTTATTAGTGAAAACCCCTCGAAGGGCACTGTGAGGGGACAAGACAGATCAGCAAAGCTACCACACTCGAAACGAAATGAACACTCCTTTATCATCCCCAGCAATTCAAACCATCGGGCAAATCAATTGATGCAAATAGACTGGGTCGGAATCTATGGTGCACTCCATGATCACGGGGACCAATTGTGTCCTCCAGATAAGTTCTTTTGATTGTCTCCTCCCACAAAATATTGGTTCAGAAAGATTTTCTCCTTTCCATATCTTTTATTTCTTTTCCTAAAATGTGTCTTGAAAGGATTTTTCAAAGCTTACTACCAGAAACCGGAGGGGAATTCATCCAATGCAGGATAATACAAACAGTCCTAAAGGCCGGTCCCAGGCAATGCAGTGATCATACCCAACACTGTCGGAGGAAGTAAATTCATAAAGGGAGTGGTTTCAGGAGTTAAGAGCAGACTCCCACAGCATGTGCTTTAAGAGAAAGCAGAAAGGGGAATTAATTGAAAGCCAATCCCCAGCAGGCTAGAAACCCCCCCAGCAGGCAACTCTGCCCGTTAATCGATTATGGGGACAAAGAGCAAGAAAAGGGAAAGAGAGAAAAATTGCTCGCCAGAAAGGCACCCTCTACCACCACGATTAAAACTGACTAAATCTTTTTGTCTGTTGCAGGAGAACAAAGAATTGATGATGGCAGAGAGATGCAGCGCCATGGAAGTCACCAAAAACCGGGGCAGAAAATTTTCTGCCAATTGTCGAAAATTTTCTCAGAAGAACGGGGAACCAATTTCAATACTTTTAAGTTCTAGGTCGCCCACCAGTATAATGCGGGAATACATTTATGTTCTAGGTCGCCCACCAGTATAATGCGGGAATACATTTATGTTCTAGGTCGCCCACCAGTATAATGCGGGAATACTTTTAAGTTCTAGGTCGCCCACCAGTATAATGCGGGAATACTTTTAAGTTCTAGGTCGCCCACCAGTATAATGCGGGAATACTTTTAAGTTCTAGGTCGCCCACCAGTATAATGCGGGAATACATTTAAGTTCTAGGTCGCCCACCAGTATAATGCGGGAATACATTTAAGTTCTAGGTTGCCCACCAGTATAATGCGGGAATACATTTAAGTTCTAGGTCGCCCACCAGTATAATGCGGGAATACATTTAAGTTCTAGGTTGCCCACCAGGTATAATGCGGGAATACTTTTAAGTTCTAGGTCGCCCACCAGTATAATGCGGGAATACTTTTAAGTTCTAGGTCGCCCACCAGTATAATGCGGGAATACATTTATGTTCTAGGTCGCCCACCAGTATAATGCGGGAATACTTTTAAGTTCTAGGTCGCCCACCAGTATAATGCGGGAATACTTTTAAGTTCTAGGTCGCCCACCAGTATAATGCGGGAATACTTTTAAGTTCTAGGTCGCCCACCAGTATAATGCGAGAATACATTTAAGTTCTAGGTCGCCCACCAGTATAATGCGGGAATACATTTAAGTTCTAGGTCGCCCACCAGTATAATGCGGGAATACATTTAAGTTCTAGGTCGCCCACCAGTATAATGCGGGAATACTTTTAAGTTCTAGGTCGCCCACCAGTATAATGCGGGAATACTTTTAAGTTCTAGGTCGCCCACCAGTATAATGCGGGAATACTTTTAAGTTCTAGGTCGCCCACCAGTATAATGCGGGAATACATTTAAGTTCTAGGTCGCCCACCAGTATAATGCGGGAATACATTTAAGTTCTAGGTCGCCCACCAGTATAATGCGGGAATACATTTAAGTTCTAGGTCGCCCACCAGTATAATGCGGGAATACATTTAAGTTCAAGGTCGCCCACCAGTATAATGCGGGAATACTTTTAAGTTCTAGGTCGCCCACCAGTATAATGCGGGAATACATTTATGTTCTAGGTCGCCCACCAGTATAATGCGGGAATACTTTTAAGTTCTAGGTCGCCCGCCAGTATAATGCGGGAATACTTTTAAGTTCTAGGTCGCCCACCAGTATAATGCGGGAATACTTTTAAGTTCTAGGTCGCCCACCAGTATAATGCGGGAATACTTTTAAGTTCTAGGTCGCCCACCAGTATAATGCGGGAATACATTTATGTTCTAGGTCGCCCACCAGTATAATGCGGGAATACATTTAAGTTCTAGGTCGCCCACCAGTATAATGCGGGAATACTTTTAAGTTCTAGGTCGCCCACCAGTATAATGCGGGAATACTTTTAAGTTCTAGGTCGCCTACCAGTATAATGCGGGAATACTTTTAAGTTCTAGGTCGCCCACCAGTATAATGCGGGAATACATTTAAGTTCTAGGTCGCCCACCAGTATAATGCGGGAATACTTTTTAAGTTCTAGGTCGCCCACCAGTATAATGCGGGAATACATTTAAGTTCTAGGTCGCCCACCAGTATAATGCGGGAATACATTTAAGTTCTAGGTCGCCTACCAGTATAATGCGGGAATACATTTAAGTTCTAGGTCGCCCACCAGTATAATGCGGGAATACATTTAAGTTCTAGGTCGCCCACCAGTATAATGCGGGAATACATTTTAAGTTCTAGGTCGCCCACCAGTATAATGCGGGAATACATTTTAAGTTCTAGGTCGCCCACCAGTATAATGCGGGAATACTTTTAGCTCTAGATTCTGGAATCAGTAGCCCCACCTGAAGACGGAAGGTTACAACAGAGATCCCCAAGCAGGAAACAATAAAATCCCCAGCGCCAAGAAGCAGAAGGCTGCAAAAGCAAGCGCACATTCAAAAGGAAGAAGGAACACGTCTCAAAAGAAGCAGTTTGAGAACGCTATGGCATGCCCAACATAACAATTCTGATGAAAAGCCATACCACTGAAGAAACCATTGAAAGATTTAAAGAGGAAAGCCATGTTCCCAGCAAATCAAGCAAAGTGATGAGAACTGACATTCAGAAAAGGTGAAGGACCAGCATCATCTCCAAGTTCACAAAATAAAGGCGTCAGAGGAAAGCGTCAGCCGACAAGAAAGCAAGACAACGAGAACAAGTTGAAGATATATGAGATCTCACACTCTAGCTTAGCTTCTTATTTTTCCTTTCAAGAATAATGTAACAAGGAGATCAGTGAGCGGTAGCATCCTACAGCAGCGTGCAACAGCGCACAACAGCAACAAGCAATACAGTCACACGGTAGTCCCAGCTACCAAAATTTCCCGAACTACATTGACCTGATTCATATTTCAGCCCAGGATATGTAGGAAACCTCTGAAGCAAAGGTTCGGTCAAATCTTTTTCAAAAATGCTTCACACGGAGTATTCGGACGGGCAAAAATCGCTCGCTTATCTTTGCGTGAAAACCCTTCGTGTCTTCGTGCAAAGAGGGGCAGCTGTAAGCACGTGATTTTTGCTTCACGAGCAATCACTCCAAAAGGAAAACAAAATATAAAAATAGTGACAAGTGACCCCGCGGTACAAATTTTTCATGACATGTATTGTTAGTCATTTGAGGGTCTATCCATTTTGCATTTAATCATTATCAAACAAAATATAAAAATGTGTGTCATTAAAAGAAAATTCAAAACATATATATGTGCATCGTTCGTTCTAGGTCTATTTACTTAAATATTTTGTTGCCTTGTTATTTAGTTTTAATTTCATTATTTTTATTATTTGTTATTTTCTTTTTTTTTGTTTTGTTTTAAAAGAAAATGAAATTAGAAAACAAAAAAAAGAGGGATTAAAGTCGGTTTGGGCCCAGAAATTGAAACAAAAAAAGGGCCCCAAACCAGCATTCAGACCCAGTCCGAACAAGGCCTCAGGCAAACCTCCCAAACGACGCCGTATAAAGGCGTTTGATCTGAGTCGTCTGTCCAGGACGATCTAACGGCTCAGGACCCCTTTCAGCAACCCGTGTTCAAACCCGACCCAATAACCAATCCGACCCAACCCCTCACTTAAACCAAACGACCCCGTTTAACTACCAAACGACCCCGTCTCATTTCTCACCCTCAGATCCAAGCCGTTGAGATCATCTGATCTAACGGCTCAGATCCGATCAACCTCCCCATATATAAACTCAGCCCTTTACCCCGCACCCCCTATCCGAACCCCACCCCTCACTCGTCTCCTTCCCCAACCTGAAACCCCCAAACCCTAGCAAGCCGCCCTAGTTTCCCTTCCACCAAAACCCGGCGGCATGAACGCCGGTGGCCACCTCCCGAACACCCTAAGACCCCCTCACTCTCCTGAACATGGATCTGTTACTCCCTAGCTTCGAATCACTTTTCTTCGTCTCGAATCTTCGTTTGAAGATTTGAGTCGAACCCGGACCTATACCAAATTACCCCATCTTCATACCAGACACTCCCCTGACCTTCCTCGTGACCAAACCAAGCTTGGTTTGGTCCGAATCTACCCACAACTCTTAAAAATCCAGATCTGGAAAAGCTAGACCTTAGAACACATGCACCTGGGGAATCCGGCCGGTCTTGACAAGGGTTTGAGGTCTAATAGACCTTGATCAAGGTGTTCTCATGTGAGAACACCCTGATTAAAGTTTGTTCGGCCTCAAGAGTTCGAAGTTGAGTCTGATTTGGGTCCGTTTTGATTTCAAACTTTTTCGGTAAGTTTCCTTTTCTCTTTGTTTAGTTCTAATTAAGTTGTCAGCATGATTTGTTGTTGTGGTTATTTGTTTCGGTCTGTTACTTTGTCTGTTTTCTTCCATCTCTAGCAAAGACCCTTTATTTGGTCGATTAATTTTCTATGTGTGTGTTCTGAATGTACTCTGTGATAAACATGATCGTCGATTAGTTTAATCGTCATATAAGTTAACTCATATAGGCCCCAGTAATTGAACAAAAAATTGTCTGATGCCCTTTAGGTCCCTGAACGTATTGTTTATATGAGCGACTGATTATTACCTGCTATAATTAGTATAGTCGACTCGATAAATGTCGTCGATTAGTTTTCTATAACTAATGAATCGAATGAGCTAATAATGTCGCATGACTAATTGAACGTTTCCACTGACTGAATGCCCCAGCATTGTTTAAAATGGTTTGTTTGCATTGTAAAAATGACTGAAAAGGTTCAGTCCAGGCAGTCTTGAATTTGAACTTTCATCAGTTCAAAAATGCCCTGATGCTGCAATAGGCAGGGCAGTAATAATCAAGGTTAAGTAGGGGTATTCTGGGGTGTTGAAAAAGACAGAAAAGATTAGTTTAAATGGGCTGACAAGTAGGGTATTAAGTTGGGATTAAACTAATACCAATGGGGAACAAGACACAAGGGTATGGGGCTTAAAATGAATAATAAAATGAGCCCATAATTCTGGATTAAACAAAAACCAGGCGTGGGGAATAAAGGGGCTGGCACCAAAAGATGCTTAGGCATGGGCCTTAAAGAGTATGGGCAGACTGCAAGTTGTAGGAAAAAGGCAGCTTAGCTGCACTTGGTCATTTGGCTTATAAATAGGCCATTCGAGAACTTAAACAGGGCTGGACTTTTAGTCTTCAGAAAAAAAGGAAGAATTTTGAGTCTTGAGGCTGGAATCTTTAAGTCTTAAGAAAGGTTTGTGATTTAAAAGAAAAGACTGAAAACATAAGAGAGTTCCAGTAAGACATTGCAACCAAACACTGTCTGAAAGTTGTATAAGAGTGCATTTTGGTCAAGCTGTCTTGGCCAAGTTCTGTGTTTGTATTGACTGAACTGTTTTTGGTTGTTGAATTGGTAGTGTTGCTGCATTGAATACTCTGTTGTTGCTGTTGTTTCATCATTCTTTTCTGGGTTCACTGGTTTGGTACTCGACTATTTGCTGGTTCTCTTTGGTTCTGGGAAATATTGTTGTTTGTCTGTGGACTGTGGACACTACTGGGATTGTTCATTTATTGTCCGACTCTTTGCTGAGCTTCATTATTATTGGCTGGTTGTTTGTTGCTGTGTTGTTGCTGTGAATCTGCTGATTGCTGTTGTTTGCTGTGTGCTACTCAGCTGATCCCTTTCCTTCTTCTTCTGTTCCTCTATACCAGGTACACACCTAATACACTGTCAAATGTAGCTGGAAATTTGAGCATGAATGCAAATGAAAAGACCTGAAGAATGTTTTTTTTTCTATATACATAATTTGCTACCTTAAATATCATGTAATGTAGAAAATTTTATGCTTGTTTTGGATGCTGGGGATAGCCTTCAGGCCTAATACTGACAATGAAAGGTAGTTGAATGTTAGATTGTGTATATAGGATGGTGATAAGAGCATGCACAAGGTAATAGGTTGTATCTCAGATTCAGTGCAATGGTGCAGCATAAGCATGTAATGTATGCCAAGCATGAAAATCGTATACTGTAAATTAATTTCTTTCCTTTCCAATAAATTTCATATATAACTGTTAAAACCATTTTTAGCTAAAGAATACGGTTTACAATCTCAACCCCACGAGGGTCGAGCCCGGGTCAAAACAGACCCAGCAGGCTCGCGTCGAACAAGCAGCGGCCCAGGTCTGGCCAATCATGCGTGGGCTGGATTTGGGCCCATGATTATTTGTTCGGCCGACTATGCATGTAGCCTCATTTCTGATTTTTTTTAAGAATTTCTGAATGTTGTTACAAACAACTTGCAAGCATGTAACTAATTAGGACTATCTACTGTTTTCAATTAGTAAAGACAAACGCGATAAGAAACGTAGTTGTCATAGGACATCCTTTCAAAAAATAAGAACGAGATGAGCCTCGACAAACAAAAACGCATAAGATGCGGGGCCCTTGTTAGAATGTATATTATCGGAGCATTTAGTTTCCAGGACGGGTTGTTTAGCAAATCTCACAACCCTCCTAAAATAACAATACGCTAGACTCTCTAGGACGCGCCTTAATAAATCTTACCTTCTTAAACTCGGGTGCACATTTATGTGACCCAAATCCAAATCTCAACGAAGTCGAAATGTGTTTCTAATCACGGGTACATTGATTGTGACGTGGTTCGAGATGCATGTCCATGACGTTGCAAATTCATTTTTTAAAAATAAATAAATAAATAAAATAAATAAGAATGAGATGAGCCTCGCCAAATAAAAATACAAATTGCGGGGCCCTCAGTAAATATTTGTTTTAAAAATTATTTGGACTTCGGGATGGACCGTTTAGTAAAATTTCATGGTCTTACCCAAAATAAATACGCTAGTCACTTTAGGCGCGTCTTTAATAATTTAATTTCCTTAAACTCGGGTGCACATTGATGTGACCCAAATCCAAATCTCAACGGAGTCAAAGTGTGTCGACGACCACGGGTACATTGATTGTGACGCGGTTCGAGATACATTTTCACAACGTTGCAATTCCTGATAAAAACAGTAAAATGATAAAAGCGGTTAAAAGTTAAATTTTGCACATAAGTTCACACTTGTATAAAATCAGATAATCAAGCCGAATATGACAGTTGAGCGACCGTGCTAGAACCACGGAACTCGGGAATGCCTAACACCTTCTCCCGGGTTAACAAAATTCCTTATCCGGATTTCTGGTACGCAGACTGTAATATAGAGTCATTATTTTCCTCGATTCGGGATTAAAATTGGTGACTTGGGACACCCTAAATCTCCCAAGCGGCGACTCTGAAATAAATAAACAAATCCCGTTTCGATTGTCCTTTAATTGGAAAAAAACTCCCTTGCGCCCCTCGGGTGCGGAAAAAGGAGGTGTGACAATGGATTTGTGCCGGGAAAAGGCCTGGGAGTCGAGCTTCAAGGGATAGTCCAACCTGTTTCCCTTCCTAAAAATCTGGAAACTTTCGGATTGGGGTTCAAACCAACCGCAGCAGACAGGAAGCAAGCGCGAAAAATGAAGAAGAGGGTCTGGTTTCTGCCTAAACCAGTGCCACGTCTCTCAAGGTCTTTTGTCAAAGCAAGTGCCAAGGGGTCACCGGTCCCAAAGATTCGAGGACCTTTGATCGGTATAAATGAAGACCTGAATCAGAGTTTTGAGAGGCTATTCGCGGATGTCAGTATGGTGGAAGCTGGAGAAGGTTCCAGCAGAGCAGAGATACAATTTGTGGGGCCTGAGGCCAAGACCAACAATTGGACGGTTACTCCTCTTCCTGTCCGAGGGGAGTCTTGGTAGTAGGCTTTGATTAATGTTTTGTTTGTTTGTTTGTTTGATCAGATTATTCAAGGGTTTAATCCAAATTTTACTTTCGTTTTTGTAAAAGTGTGAACCCTTTTATCCCGCAAATTTAATAAAGTTCTTTTCTTTTGTCCCATTTTAATTTTTGTTTTGTTCTTTTTCTTTCTGAACAGTTCCTATTTTACTGGTTCTAATGACATGGCATGCACTGCGGATCTTCGACCTAGTCTAATAAATCAATCTGAAACCGACTCAATGATGCAAAAGGTCGTTTGTGACGATGAATCTGAATGTGACGAAGGTGAAGCCTTCGAAGAAATAAACAGAGAACTGTGCCAATTTGAGGAGAAACCCAAGCCTAACCTAAATGACACCGAGTCTGTGAATCTAGGAGACGCTGATAACGTCCAAGAGACCAAAATTAGTATCCACATTGAGCCGAATGTCAGAGAAGAATTGATCAAAACCCTCATGGAATTCAAAGATGTTTTTGCATGGTCATATGACGATATGCCTGGATTAAGCACCAATTTAGTGGTTCACAAATTGCCCACTGACCCGGCATACCCTCCGGTCAAGCAAAAACTAAGGAAATTTAAAACAGAAATGAGTGTAAAAATCAAAGAAGAGGTGATTAAGCAGTTGCAGGCAAAGGTCATTCGGGTCACTCGATATCCCGAGTGGTTGGCCAATGTGGTACCAGTCCCAAAGAAGGATGGAAAAATCAGGGTGTGTGTTGACTACCGCAACCTCAACAAAGCAAGTCCCAAGGACAATTTTCCGCTACCCAACATTCATATCCTGATCGACAATTGCGCTGGGCGCGAGATCGGATCCTTTGTGGATTTCTATGCGGGTTATCATCAGATCCTAATGGACGAAGAGGATGCTGAGAAGACAGCGTTTATTACGCCATGAGGAACCTACTGCTATCGGGTAATGCCGTTCGGATTAAAGAACGCCGGGGCAACGTACATGCGGGCAATGACTGCCGTGTTTCATGACATGATACACAAGAAAATTGAGGTGTACGTCGATGATGTGATCATCAAATCTTGGCGTCGGGAGGACCATGTAGCAGACCTAAGGAGATTTTTCCAAAGACTCCGGAGGTATGATATCAAGCTTAACCCGGCCAAATGCGCATTCGGAGTTCCATCAGGAAAGTTGCTAGGATTCATCGTCAATCGACGGGGGATTGAGTTAGACCCATCCAAAATTGAATCCATCCGAGATTTGCCACCGCCAAGGAACAAAACAGAGGTAATGAGTTTGCTGGGTAGACTCAATTATATCAGCAGGTTCATCGCTCAACTCACAGCAACTTGTGAGCCCATATTTCGATTGTTGAGAAAGGATGCTGCGGTAGGTTGGACAGTAGAGTGTCAGGAGGCCTTCGACCAAATCAAAGGGTATCTGTCTAATCCACCCGTATTGGTCCCGCCTAAGCCCGGGAAACCCCTAATCCTTTACCTGACGGTCTTGGAAAATTCATTTGGTTGTGTACTGGGGCAACATGATGACACAAGAAGGAAGGAACAGGCCATCTACTATCTTAGCAAGAAATTCACAGTGCATGAGGTCAAGTACACTCAACTCGAGAAAACATGCTGCGCCCTAACTTGGGTAGCTCAGAAGTTGAAACACTACCTGTCTTCATATACTACTTATCTCATATCCCGTTTGGACCCATTGAAGTATATCTTTCAGAAACCTATGCCCACGGGAAGGTTGGCAAAGTGGCAAATTCTGCTCACAGAGTTTGATATCATCTACGTAACAAGGACGGCCATGAAATCCCAGGCACTGGCAGACCATTTGGCAGAGAATCCCGTTGATGAAAAATACGAGCCTTTAAGAACGTATTTTCCTGACGAAGAGGTGATGCATACGAATGAGTTGGAATTACCTGAGGAACCGGGTTGAAAGCTTTTCTTCGATTGAGCTGCAAACGCGAAAGGGGTTGGAATAGGAGCAGTACTCATTTCTGAAACAGGACGACATTATCCTGTTACGGCTCAACTCTGCTTCTATTGCACCAACAATATGGCCGAGTATGAGGCTTGCATTCTGGGTCTGCGCTTGGCTGCTGACATGGATGTCCAAGACGTCTTGGTCTTGGGAGACTCGGACCTCTTGGTACATCAAATTCAGGGTGAATGGGAAACACGAGATCTAAAGCTCATACCATACCGACAATGCTTGCATGATCTGAGCAAGCAATTTCGATCGGTAAAGTTCAAACACATCCCGAGAGTTCACAATGAGGTTGCGGATGCCTTAGCCACCTTAGCATCAATGCTGCACCACCCTGACAAAATGTATGTTGATCCTCTACACATCCAGGTCCGTGATCAGCACGCCTACTGCAATGCCATAGAAGAAGAAGCAGATGGCGAACCCTGGTTTCATGATATCAAGGAATACCTCAGGATGGGGATATATCCAGAACATGCCTCTGGAGACCAAAAAAGAGCCCTTCGGCGTTTGTCGAATGGTTTCTTCCT
Organism: Nicotiana tabacum; assembly: GCF_000715075.1. Lineage (NCBI taxonomy): Eukaryota > Viridiplantae > Streptophyta > Magnoliopsida > Solanales > Solanaceae > Nicotiana > Nicotiana tabacum. The sequence goes on from NC_134089.1 coordinate 11,151,998, forward strand.
CAGTGGGGGAATATTGTACAAAAGAACCCCGGATCTGGGATTGTTGAGATGCATAGATGCCAGGCAGGCAACAACGGTTATGGCAGAAGTACATGCTGGAGTTTGTGGGCCACACATGAGTGGATATGTATTGGCAAGAAAAATCCTTCGAACAGGGTGTTATTGGCTCACCATGGAACACGACTGTATCACTTTCGTGAGGAAATGCCATCAGTGCCAGATACATGGAGACTTGATTCATTCTCCGCCAACAGAGTTACATACGATGTCAGCACCCTGGCCGTTTGTAGCATGGGGCATGGATGTCATTGGGCCCATCGAGCCAGCAGCATCCAACGGTCATAGGTTCATTCTAGTGACCATTGATTACTTCACCAAATGGGTTGAGGCTAAAACCTTCAAATCAGTAACCAAGAAGGCAGTGGTGGACTTTGTTCACTCCCATATCATCTGCAGATTTGGGATCCCAAAAGTGATCATCACGGATAACAGTGCGAATCTTAATAGCAGCTTGATGAAAGAGGTATGCCAACAATTCAAGATTACACACCGCAATTCCACCCCATATCGTCCCAAGGCGAACGGAGCAGTCGAAGCAGCCAATAAGAATATCAAGAAGATACTACGAAAAATGGTGGAGGGGTCCAGACAATGGCACGAGAAATTACCCTTTGCCTTGTTGGGTTACCGCACTACCGTCCGGACTTCCATAGGCACAACTCCTTATTTGTTGGTGTATGGAACTGAGGCCGTGATACCAGCGGAGGTCGAAATTCCGTCCCTCCGAATTGTCGCTGAAGCCCGGATTGATGATGATGAATGGATCAAAGCTCGCTTGGAACAGTTGAGCCTGATAGATGAGAAAAGATTGGCAGCAGTGTGCCATGGTCAGCTGTACCAGAAGAGAATGGCAAGAGCGTATAATAAGAAGGTGCGCCCTAGGAAATTTGAAGTAGGGCAGCAGGTATTAAAGAAGATCCTCCCACATCAGGTCGAGACAAAAGGCAAATTCGCCCCAAATTGGCAAGGGCCTTATATCGTGACCAGAGTATTGTCCAACGGTGCTTTGTGTTTGACAGATGTCGAAGGCAGATGTGTCGACATGGCTATCAATTCAGATGCAGTCAAGAGATATTATGCGTAACTTCTTTAATTATGGCAATTTTTGGTTTATTTGTTTGTATTTGGCATTTGTTGAATAATGAGATGACAGAGGCAATTCTTTCTTCTATCCAAACACTTTTAACCCTCGCTTTCCCCTTTGAGCCTTAAGCAATTCTTTCAATACCCCTCTTCTGGAATCACTAATGGGAAAGATATGAAAAAAAAAGAGAAAAGAAAAGAAGAAGAAAAAAGAAAAGAAAAAGACATGAAAAAAAAATGAGAAGAAGGAAAAGAAAAAAAAAGAAGAAGATAAAATCACAAATACAAAACCGTGGGAACTACGTTTGACCTGATTCCTCAAAGAGGATACGTAGGCGCCTCACGGCTCGGTCATAGTATGCATCATAGCAAATATAGGATGCATAATGTACATAGTGTACACAATATAGCACAATGTGCGTAACGCACGTAGCTCAACATAAGCGTAAAAAATAAATTCCCCAAGCAAGAAAACTGGGGCAGAGGTTATGTTTTTAAGTTCCAACAAAGGTTTGATTCCAAAAGTTGTAGCACATCACCCTTCAAATTGTTTTCATTTTTATAGCCTTTCCTCAAACCCACACCAAAACCAACATCAACATCCAAAAGACCTCCCGATCAATGTTCAAGAGATGCCAAGTCCGACGAATAAGGCCGAGAATAATACACTGATCCCCAGCAAAGAAGAGGATCGTAAGACTGGGAATGAGTTGATAGTCAAAAGAATCTCCAGAAGAGAGGGTCGTATCTACAACACCTCGAATCCTCGAAAGAAATAAAATGAGAGAGTCTTATCGGTGAAAACCTTCGCAGGCACCGAGAGGCGATATAAGATGAGGGATATGAAATGAGAGAGTCTTATTGGTGAAAACTTTCACAGGCACCATAAGGCGCCGGGAGATGAGAGAAAAGAGAGAGTCTCATTAGTGAAAACCCCTCGAAGGGCACTATGAGGCGACAAGACAGATCAGCAAAGCTACCACATTCGAAACGAAATGAACACTCCTTTATCATCCCCAGCAAGTCAAACCATCGGGCAAATCAATTGATACAAATAGACTGGGTCGGGAATCTATGGTGCACGCCATGATCACGGGGACCAGTTGTGTCCTCCAGATAAGTTCTTTTGATTGTCTCCTCCCACAAAAATATTGGTTCAGAAAGATTTTCTCCTTTCCATATCTTTTATTTCTTTTCCTAAAATGTGTCTTGAAAGGATTTTTCAAAGCTTACTACCAGAAACCGAAGGGGAATTCATCCAATGCAGGATAATACAAACAGTCTTAAAGGCCGGTCCCAGGCAATGCAGTGATCATACCCGACACTATCGGAGGAAGTAAGGTCATAAAGGGAGTGGTTTCAGGAGTTAAAAGCAGACTCCCACAGCATGTGCTTAAAGAGAAAGCAGAAAGGGGAATTAATTGAAAGCCAATCCCCAGCAGGCTAGAGACCCCCCCCAGTAGGCAACTCTGCCCGTTAATCGATTATGGGGACATAAAGCAAGAAAAGGGGAAGAGAGAAAAGTTGCTCGCCGGAAAGGCACCCTCTACCACCACAATTAAAACTGACTAAATCCTTTTGTCTGTTGCAGGAGAACAAGGAATTGACAAAGGCAGCAAGATGCAACGCCAGGGAAGTCACCAAAACTGGGGCAGAAAATTTTCTGCCAATTGTCGAAAATTTTCTCAGAAGAACGGGGAAGCAATTTCAATACATTTATGTTCTAGGTCGCCCACCAGTATAATGCGGGAATACTTTTATGTTCTAGGTCGCCCACCAGTATAATGCGGGAATACATTTAAGTTCTAGGTCGCCCACCAGTATAATGCGGGAATACTTTTAAGTTCTAGGTCGCCCACCAGTATAATGCGGGAATACATTTAAGTTCTAGGTCGCCCACCAGTATAATGCGGGAATACTTTTAAGTTCTAGGTCGCCCACCAGTATAATGCGAGAATACATTTAAGTTCTAGGTCGCCCACCAGTATAATGCGGGAATATATTTAAGTTCTAGGTCGCCCACCAGTATAATGCGGGAATACATTTAAGTTCTAGGTCGCCCACCAGTATAATGCGGGAATACTTTTAAGTTCTAGGTCTCCCACCAGTATAATGCGGGAATACTTTTAAGTTCTAGGTCGCCCACCAGTATAATGCGGGAATACTTTTAAGTTCTAGGTCGCCCACCAGTATAATGCGGGAATACTTTTAAGTTCTAGGTCGCCCACCAGTATAATGCGAGAATACATTTAAGTTCTAGGTCGCCCACCAGTATAATGCGGGAATACTTTTAAGTTCTAGGTCGCCCACCAGTATAATGCGGGAATACATTTAAGTTCTAGGTCGCCCACCAGTATAATGCGGGAATACTTTTAAGTTCTAGGTCGCCCACCAGTATAATGCGGGAATACATTTAAGTTCTAGGTCGCCCACCAGTATAATGCGGGAATACATTTAAGTTCTAGGTCGCCCACCAGTATAATGCGGGAATACTTTTAAGTTCTAGGTCGCCCACTAGTATAATGCGGGAATACATTTAAGTTCTAGGTCGCCCACCAGTATAATGCGGGAATACATTTAAGCTCTAGGTCGCCCACCAGTATAATGCGGGGATACATTTAAGTTCTAGGTCGCCCACCAGTATAATGCGGGAATACATTTAAGTTCTAGGTCGCCCACCAGTATAATGCGGGAATACATTTAAGTTCTAGGTCGCCCACCAGTATAATGCGGGAATACTTTTAAGTTCTAGGTCGCCCACCAGTATAATGCGGGAATACTTTTAAGTTCTAGGTCGCCCACCAGTATAATGCGGGAATACATTTAAGTTCTAGGTCACCCACCAGTATAATGCGGGAATACTTTTAAGTTCTAGGTCACCCACCAGTATAATGCGGGAACACTTTTAGCTCTAGATTTGGAATCAGTCACCCCACTTGAAGACGGAAGGATACGACAGAGATCCCCAAACGGGAAACAATAAAATCCCCAGCACCAAGAAGCAGACAACTGCAGAGGCAAGCGCGCAATTCAAAAGGAAAAAGGAACGCGTCTCAAAAGAAGCAGTTTGGGAACGTTATAGCATGCCCGACATAACAATTTTGATAAAAGCCATACCACCAAAGAAACAATGGAAAGGCTTGAAGAAGAGGGTATGTTCCCAGCGAATCAAGCAAAGTGATGAAAACTGGCATTCAAATGTCAGCAAAGGACCAGCATCCTCTCCCAAAGTCACAAGATAAAGGCATCGGAGGAAAGCGTTAGCCGACAAGAAAGCAAGGCAACAAGAACAAGTGGAAGATGGATAAGATCTCATGATCCTCAGTCTAGCTTAGCTTTTTGTTTTCCTTTTAGAGCAATGTAATAGGGAGATCGTTTGAGCAGTAGCATCCTACAGCAGCATACAACAGCGCACAAAAACAGCAAGCACTACAGTCACACGGTAGTCCCAGCTACCAAAATTTCCCGAACTACATTGACCTGATTCCTGTTCGGCCCAGGATATGTAGGAAACCTCTGAAGCAAAGGTTCGGTCAAATCTTTTTCAAAAAAAATGCTTCACACGGAGTATTCGGACGGGCAAAAATCGCTCGCTTTATCTTTGCGCGAAAACCCTTCGTGTCTTCGTGCAAAGAGGGGCAGCTGTAAGCACGTGATTTTTGCTTTACGAGCAATCGCTCCAAAAGAAAATAAAAATAGTAACAAATGGTTTCGCTGTACAATTGTTCGAGTTTTCGTGACATGTGTTGTTAGTCATTTGTGGATCTGTCCATTTTTGCATTTAATCATTAACAAACAAAAATACAAAAATATGTATGTTAGGATGATTAAATCATAATTCGGTCAGTAAAAGAAAATTCAAAAAAATATATATGTGTGCATCGTTCGTTCTAGGCTTTTAGTTAACTTACTTAAATATTTTTGTGATAATTGTGTTAAAATGTTGCATTGTTGTTTAGTTTTAATTTCGTTATTTTATTATTTATTATTTTTATTTTGTTTTAAAAGAAAAATGAAATTAGAAAACAAAGAGTGAAGGAAATCGGTTTGGGCCAAAAGAAGTGGAACAAAAACAGTCCCAACCAGCACTCAGATCCAGTCCAAGTCCAGGCCTGCCCAGGCACCTCCTGAAACGACGCCGTTTCAGGAAAATCAATCTGAGCCGTCCGTCCAGGCCAATCCAACGGCTCAGGACCCCTTTCAGCAACCCGTGTTCAAACCCGACCCAATAACCAATCCGACCCAACCCCTCACCTAAACCAAACGACCCCGTTTAACTACCAAACGACCCCGTCTCATTTCTCACCCTCAGATCCAAGCCGTTGAGATCATCTGATCTAACGGCTCAGATCCGATCAACCTCCCCATATATAAACTCAGCCCTTTACCCCGCACCCCCTATCCGAACCCCACCCCTCACTCGTCTCCTTCCCCAACCTGAAACCCCCAAACCCTAGCAAGCCGCCCTAGTTTCCCTTCCACCAAAACCCGGCGGCATGAACGCCGGTGGCCACCTCCCGAACACCCTAAGACCCCCTCACTCCCCTGAACACGAATCCACTAACCATGAACCTCGAATCACCTCCTGTCGTCTCGAATCTGGATTTGAAGATTCGAGACGAAACTCGATCTATACCAAACCTCACCATCTTTGTATCAGACACTCCCCCGACCTTCCTCGTGACCAAACCAAGCTTGGTTTGGTCCGAATCTACCCACAACTCCCTAAAAATCAGATCTGGAAATCCAGACCTTAGAACACATGCACCTGGGGAATCCGGCCGGTCTTGACAAGGGTTTGAGGTCTAATAGACCTTAATCAAGGTGTTCTCATGTGAGAACACCCTGATTAAAGTTTGTTCGGCCTCAAGAGTTCGAAGTTGAGTCTGATTTGGGTCCGTTTTGATTTCAAACTTTTTCGGTAAGTTTCCTTTTCTCTTTGTTTAGTTCTAATTAAGTTGTCAGCATGATTTGTTGTTGTGGTTATTTGTTTTGGTCTGTTACTTTGTCTGTTTTCTTCCATCTCTAGCAAAGACCCTTTATTTGGTCGATTGATTTTCTATGTGTGTGTTCTGAATGTACTCTGTGATAAACATGATCGTCGATTAGTTTAATCGTCAGATAAGTTAACTCATATAGGCCCCAGTAATTGAACAAAAATTGTCTGATGCCCTTTAGGTCCCTGAACGTATTGTTTATATGAGCGACTGATTATTACCTGCTATAATTAGTATAGTCGACTCGATAAATGTCGTCGTTTAGTTTTCTATAACTAATGAATCGAATGAGCTAATAATGTCGCATGACTAATTGAACGTTGTCACTGACTGAATGCCCCAGCATTGTTTGAAATGGTTTGTTTGCATTGTGAAACTGACTGAAAAGGTTCAGTCCAGGCAGTCTTGAATTTGAACTTTCATCAGTTCAAAAATGCCCTGATGCTGCAATAGGCAGGGCAATAATAATCAAGGTTAAGCAGGGGTATTCTGGGGTGTTAAAAAGGACAGAAAGATTAGTTTAAATGAGCTGACAAGTAGGGTACTAATTTAGGATTAAACTAACACCAATGGGGAGCAAGACATAAGAGTATGAGGCTTAAAATGAATAATAAAATGAGCCCATAATTCTGGATTAAACAAAAACCAGGCATGGGGAATAAAGGGGCTGGCACCAAAAGATGCTTAGGCATGGGCCTTAAAGAGTATGGGCAGACTGCAAGTTGCAAAAAAGGCAGCTTAGCTGCACTTGGTCATTTTGGCTTATAAATAGGCCATTCAAGAACTTAAACGGGGGCTGGACTTTTAGTCTTCAGAAAGAGAGAAAACAAAGTGGAAATTTTTTTTAGTCTTAAGGCTAGAGTTCTAATCTGAAGAGAGGTCTAGTGAGTCAAAAGAAAAACTGAAAAACATAAGATAGCTTCCAGTAAACATTGCAACCAACCACTGTCTGAAAGTTGTATAAGAGTGCATTTTGGTCAAGCTGTCTTGGCCAAGTTCTGTTGCTGGCATTGACTGAGCTGTTTATGGTTTTTGAATTGTTGGTGTTGCTGCATTGAACACTCTGTTAGTACTGTGGTTTCTCTACTCTTTCCTGGGATTACTCGACTATCTGTTAGTTCTTCTGTTCTGGGAAATATTGCTGGTTGTCTGCGGGCTGTGGAAAACAATTTTGGTTGTTGGTTTGTTGCTGTGCTGTTGCTGTGTATCTGTTGTTGCTGTGTTTACTGCATACTGCCCAGCTGATCATTCCTTTCTTCTTTGTCCTCTATACCAGGTACACAATTACACTACCAATGTAACTCGAAAGTTTGAGCAATGAGTATAAAAGAGAAGATCTGCAGATGTTGTTTATACATATGTACTGCTGTGTTGAATGTCATGTAATGTCTAATAGCTCATATTTTGGGATACTGAAGTTAGCTTACAAGCCTAGTTGATGTCAATGTAGGGTATCGAATGATAATTGTATATATAAGCTGTTAGATAAAAGTGGTCTCAATGAACTAGGTTGCATCTCAGATTTGGTTTACTTTGCCGTATATACTGTAACATATGCCAAACACGAAAACTGTACACAAGGGGTTAAATTCTTCCTTTTCTGATTGATGGTCTCATATAACTAATAAACCACCTGTTAAGATAAAGAACAAGGAATTTGTAATACAAACCCCGTGAAGGTCGAGTTCAGGTCCAAACAGGCCAAGCAGGCCTGCTTCGAACAAGCAGTGGCCCAGGTTTGGCCCATCACGCATGGGTCGAATTTGGGCCCATGATTATTTATTCGACTGACTGTGCACGCAGCCTTGTCCCTGATTTTAAGCATTTCCGAATTCTGTTACAAATAACTTGCAAGCATTAATTAATTAGGACTATCTACTGCTTTCGATTGATAGAGACAAACACGACAAGAAACGTAGTTGCTATAGGATATCCTTTTAAAAATAAGAATGAGATGAGCCTCGCCGAATAAAAATACAAATTGCGGGGCCCTCAGTAAATACTTGTTTTAAATTACTTAGAATTCAGGAGGGCCGCTTAGTGAATTTCGTGGCCTTCCCAAAATAATAACACGATAGTCTCTTTAGGCGCGTGTTTAATAATCTATTTTCTTAAACTTGGGCGTGCATTTCATGTGACCCAAATCCAAATCTCAAAACATCAAATAAAATGCATTCCGGACTGTGGGTGCATTTCATGTGACGCAATCCAAAGACGTGTTTTAAGCGATGTTCACATTCTTTTGAAATAACCATAATAAAGCGGTAAAAAGTTAAAATTGGCACATTGGTTCATAATTGTATTTAAAATCAGATAAATAAGCCGAATATAACAGTTGAGCGACCGTGTTAAAACCACGGAACTCGGGAATGCCTAACACTTTCTCCCGGGTTAACAGAATTCCTTATCCGGATTTCTGGTACGCAGACTGTAATATAGAGTCATTATTTTCCTCGATTCGGGATTAAAATTGGTGACTTGGGACACCCTAAATCTCCCAAGTGGCGACTCTGAAATAATTAAACCAATCCCGTTTCGATTGTCCTTTAATTGGAAAAAACTCCCCTTCGCCCTTCGCGGGGTCGGAAAAAGGAGGTGTGACAACCTAAAGCATGATCGTTCGGAATATCTGAGGCATTAAAATTGGGAAGGATACCAGACTTGACCGGGTGAAACATTGTAAGTTTTTGGCAAAACTATATACAATGATGACTGCATAGAACATTTGTCTAAATTAAAAAGAGATCTTGATATGCATACACTCTCAAATGTTTGCCTCTATTTTCTGGTACTTGCCTCATTCGCAAGGGTTTGTAGAAGGCCTTCTGAAGAATAATAAGAAGAAAGCAACACCAAACAACCATGACTTTTCCTTCTGTGGAAAAAGTGGTGTTGGCGGCGGAGATGGAAGAAGGAGGAAGCAGAAAGATAAAAAAAAACTAAAAAGCAAAAAATATTCAGCTTTCCACGCGCTCAAAAGAGGTGTAAATCACACAATGTGACAAGTCAGTATTTTGTGTTTAAGTGCACATGAGAGGATGAGTTGGAATGTCAAAATGAAAAAGGTCGAAGTAAAAGTGTCAAGGTGAAAAGTGAAGCCAACTTTAGCGGCCGCTTGTGGGTTTGGCCTAAAAAAAATCTAGGTTTTGTATTTACTTCAACATGCAAAAGTAGCCACTGGCCAGTATACATAGAATGATTGATGGAGTCAATATTAGTAAAGCAAAAATTTATGGCTAATACATAGACTCAGCCCTCTAAAAAGCTATAAAGTACACATTAATAATTCTTACTTTATGGCTAATTAACAAGATTTAGCCCCGACCAACAAAGATTGGGGTGGAGAGATAAATATTCCTTTATTATTAACCAGAGGTCTCGGGTTCGAGCTTTAAGTATAGAGTCGGCTTTATTAAGGAGCGCCCCCACCCCCCTACAATGTGAGATTTTTGGTGCAAATTCAAATTTAATCAGGTTTCAATACGGATACCGAACACCTAATGGGAACCCTAAAAAAAAAATAGCCCCCCTAAAAAGCTATAACTAAACATAAATAATTAATATAGCAAAATGTCTGGTCAGAATAACCTTGCTTTTCATGCAAAATAACAAGTTCGACCAATTACCACTCAGTCCACTCCATTAGTACAATTTAATTTATGTTGGTGTTATGTGCGTTTAATATTAAAGTTATAATATAAATGTATTATTTCTTTTGACAAAAGAATGGTTGTTATCTTTGGTGTAACAATGTTAATTCATGTAATCACTAATGCTATGATCTATCACGAATTATCCACTAAAGCTTACATTTGTAATCATCAATCCATGTTCTATAATTTTATTATTCAACTACCTTGTTATTTATTTCATGAGAGAAATTCTACACCAATAAATAGTGATATTTTTCTCTTTTCCTTTATTTTGCTTGAAAAAATAATTTGCCAAACTTCATAATGATTTTAAGGGAGAAGTTTAATTAGATGAAAGTGAAGTTTCACACAATTTGTTAAGGGTGTAAGAAGGTATTAGTTCTGTCCATATGACAATATTCAAAATTAATTTATTTAATTTGCTTTTTGTCATGTCTACTTTGGCAACAAAAGCTGAAAAGATATTCGCCAGAATGCAGAATATAAATAATCAACTTTGATCATAAATACATACAAAGAGAGAAAAGACAAGATGCTAACTTCCGCATTATCTTTTTCTACTTCAGTTTACGTAAAAAAAAAAATCAATAACATCATGACACAAATTAAAGTTAACCTAATAAAGTAATAATTGCGCCCTTTTCTTGATATGTCTATGTGTACTATATATATTTTTTTTAAAAAGTTCGATGCACGATGAATACCGTGTTCATGCGAGATTCGAGGAATGTTACATTTTAAAGGATTGTGATATAGGCAATCAACCCTAATGCAAGCACCAGTGGATGATTCCATGGTTTGAATCCATGACATATAGGTCACACAATCCATAACATTTCAAACGCTAGCTTCTCCTAGGAGAACCTTGTCACCGTGAGCTCGAAAGGAACCAAATATATCATGTTCAAGTTCAATAATATAATCTTTGTTATAAAATAAAGACTGTAAAGTAAATAAACTGAAGACATATGTAGAAAGAGACTGATATATTATTCAACTTCAGACTAATGTACATAATGAACTGAAAAACTTCTCTATTTATAGAAGAAAGGAAGCAGCTGCGAGGTTTTTCAGGAAGCAGCTGTAAGGCTTTTCTGGAAGCAGCTGCGAGGCTTTTCTTGAGCTGCTTGTAAGCTGTCTGCATGAGCTGCTCACAACCTTCCTGTTTAATAAGAAGCTACTGCAAATTATTTCATTGAGTTACTTGCAACCTGCCTGCATCAGCTGCTTATAGATAAACTTCAACAGAGTACTAAATGGATAATCTTCTTCAGGAAGATTATCTATAGCAGAGTACAAAATGGACATCCACAATATAATAATTTCATAACACTCCCCATTGGATGTTCATTAAGAGGTATTGTGCCTCGTTAAAACCTTACAAGGAAAAATTCAATGGGAAAAATCCTAGTGAAGGAAAAAGAGTACACATATTTAGTAATACGCATTTCTAGTTGCCTCATTAAAAATCTTACAAGAAAAAAAAAACCATGGGGAAAACCTTAATAAGGGAAAAAGAGTATAACGCGTATTTTACTCCCCTCGATGAAAATCTTGTTTCAAATATTTGAGTCTCCACATTTCAATCTTACATACCATCTTCTCAAAATTTGAAGTTGGCAAAGATTTAATGAACAAATCTACCGGATTGTCACTTGAACGGACTTGTTGCACATCAATATCACTATTTTTCTGAAGATCATGTGTGTAGAATAATTTTGGTGAAATGTGCTTCGTTCTATCCCCTTTTATAAATCCTCCCTTCAATTGGGCTATACATGCAGCATTTTCTTCGTATAAAATTGTGGATCTTTTATCACATTCCAAACCATATTTTTCTCGAATGAGATGAATCAATAATCTCAACCATACGCATTCCGCACTTGATTCATGAATAGCTATTATTTCAGCATTATTTAAAGAAGTAGCAACAATAGATAGCTTTGTGGAGCGCCATGATATGATTGTACCTCCACATGTAAACACATATCCGATTTGAGATCGAGCTTTTAGTGGATCAGATAAATAACCTGCATCAGCATAACCAACAAGATCTGCACTATCCTTGTTAGCATAAAATAAATTCATATCAAGAGTTCCCTTTAAATATGACAATATATGCTTAATCCTATTCCTATGTCTCCGTGTAGGAGAAGAGCTACATCTTGCTAGTAAATTAACAGAAAATGTTATGTCAGGCCTTGTAGCATTAGCAAGATACATACGTTCACCAATTGCACTAAGATAAGGTATTTCGGGACCAAGGAATTGCTCAGCCGCTTCTGGAGGTCGGAACAAATCCTTATTTACTTCAAGCGACCGAACAACCATTTGTATACTCAATGGGTGCACTTTGTCCATATAAAAGCGTTTTAAGATCCTTTCTGTATAGGCAATTTGATGGATAAAGATTCCATCCGCTAAATGTTTAATTTGCATACCAAGACAAAATTTTGTCTTTCCAAAATCTTTCATCTCATATTCTTTCTTAAGGTATTCAATTACATTTTGGAACTCTTCTGGAGTTCCAATATGATTTATATCATCAGTATAAACAACAAGTATAACAAATTCTGATGATATTTTCATTATAAAAGTACATGGACAAATAACATCACTTACGTAACGTTCTTTCAGCAAATATTCATTGAGGCGATTATACCACATGCGCCTGGATTCCTTTAAACCATACAAAGACTTTTGTAATATGATCGAGTACATTTCTCGAGATTTTGAACTGTATGCTTCAGTCATTTTAAATCCTTTAGGGATTTTTATAGAAATTTAAACAAATAAGGCATATAGGTTATGACTTGCATTTAAATGGCATGACATCTTCAGGTATCTGGACTGCAGGTCCGATCCTCACAATCTTTTACAATATTGTATCAAATATATCGTCGAAGATCATTTTGTATTGGTTCCTAAGCGACATAACTTGTTGAGATCTCATCACTTTTTCTATTTTCAGGTACCTGGGCTTCTTCTGGAGTTTCATGAAATGTTATGTCGTGGGCTCTTCTAGAGCTCATTTCCTCCTCATTATGATCATTAGCTCATATCATTTTTCAAGGATTGTTACCTTTAGAACCGAATGGTCTACAAAGCTTCATGTGTACTGTAAACTCTATCCTTCAGGGACTTTAATTTAATAGGAGCATTTGCAGCTGAAATATGATATTTAATTTTGGATCAGCAAATGCTTCTGGCATTGACATGAATTATCTTCAAAGTGAGGATCATATTAATAATAATTCGATTCATATAGCATATTTTTCAGCTATTTATTCCATTCCCCAAATGTTAGAAAAACTAATATATATCCCCAATCTTCTTTGGGAAACCTATCTTTGTGCATTATTGTAGAGAAATTAATCATATACCACACATTAAAAGATAGTAAAAATATTTGGCTTCTGATTTTAAACAAATTGTGAGGGGAGGACTTATCATATATTGTTGGTCTGATGCATACAAGTGCTGCTATATGCAATTTAAAAAATCTTAGACCAACACAATGAAGCTTTATTCTCATAAACAATGGTTTAGCCATTAATATGAGGTATTCAATGCTAAACTAGCTTGGATATGAACCAGCATCTTCAAGATGAACTATCTTGATTACATATTCTGGAAATTATGCTCTTAAGTGAGAAAAACAATTTCAAATGCCAAACTGCAGGTTGACAATAAACATACATGTAACCATCTTATATATGCATCTATAAGTGGTTCACATGATAGGTGAATGAGCCCATATTCACCTTTTATATATTCCAGAATTCAAGGGTCTTAGTCCCAACTTTAGCTGGTATAATCAATTTATTATGAGAACAAACACCACATGAGAATTCTTGAAATAGTTCTTCAATATATGCTTATCTGAATTCTCAAATAGCTCATTTAAAAATGGCAAATGAAAACTTCAAGTTTATCATGGCATGTGCTATTTCTTAGCAAACTTCTGGTTTACTATGTCATAAACTTTTGCATTAGTAAACTTCTGATTTATTGTAATACATGATGTAGTACAAATTGAAGAATAAGGTGGGTAACTTCTCATATACATATTATTTTACCTCTATGATTGTGAAAATATGGAGATTTTCAATCTTCCAATCATTTGTAGTCTCAATATGATAGTCATATGTATTAGTAAACTTCGGTTTTACTACAACATATGTTTTGACCATAATCATATAATATGAATGACATATTTGTATAGAAGCTTTTCGAGAGCCTTTATTTATTATCCACAATCTAATATTATTCAGATATTACTTGTGTCATGTGTCTTCTAGACAAACAGTTAGTTTTTCAGGAGTTTTTGATACATTTTGTACTATCAAATATTGCTCAGACACTTCCAGTATCATGAGAGAAAATCATAATCAAATGAAAAATATAAAATAATTGTTTAAGCACAAGAAAACATCTCTTCATAATATTTTCCTACTTCAGGAGGAAATTTTAATTGTGTTACTTCTTCAGGAGCAAATTTAAAATACGAAAAATTGAGTATATATTCTCACAATCATATTACCTCTTCTGGAGGTGAAGCGTAATATATTTACATCAATAGCGCGCTCATATTTACGGCTTTATTAATATTGTCACATTCACTTCAGGGAATGATTTTGTACAAAATTCTCATCCTTCAGAAAATCAAACATAATTATCTGAACGCGCATTAATCACATCAAATTGTGATGCATCAGCCTCTTTTAAAATATTTACTACTTTTGGAGCAAATTGAGGCGGACATGTAATATAGAGAATATTTATGTAGCTTATCTTCAATTGTAACCATAGAAAACCTAAATTATCACTTCTGGTGGTCATAGGCATATACCACTTCCGGTGGTTAACAAAATTTAGTTACAATTAGATATACGAAACATAACCACTTCTATTAATAGTATAATTCTTGCAAACTCTGCTGGAGTTTAAGTGGATCTAACAATATTATCCACTTTATAATCCTTTATTAATATAACTAGGATGGAAAAAAAAATCAAAATAGGTATTATATACATCACATATAACAAAGTAAGAAATGATAAAGATAATAAACTAAATATAAGCAAAAGGCTCAAATTACTTTACACAAATTTGGCCACTCCAGACGTAAATGATATCCACATCACTACCGCCAAGAAGAAAAGCTCACCACCTCAAGGATAATCTGCCTTATGATGCTTGGAATGAACAAGATCTAACCATGGACGTAAGAGCGTCGCCTTACATCGGAGAAGAACACTGAAATAGAAATTAAATTCGAAGTAAGTGCTCAAAATGACAGAGTCTCGTGCTGATAACATGTTATAAAATAAAAACTGTAAAGTAAATATATTGAAGACAAGTATCGAGAAATCAACTTCAGACTGATATACAAAATGAACTGAAAAACTCCTCTATTTATACAAGAAAGGAAGCAGCTGCGAGGCTTTTCAGGAAGCAGCTACAAGGCTTTTTAGGAAACAACTGTGAGACTTTTCTTGAGCTGCTTGTAAGCTGTCTGCACGAGCTGCTCGCATCCTGCTTGTTTAATAAGAAGCTGCTACAAATTATTTTATTGAGTTACTTGTAACCTGCCTACATCAGTTGTTTGTAGATAAACTTCAAGAAGATTATCTATAGCGGAGTAATAAATGGACATCCACAATATAATAGTTTCATAGCAATCTTGCTTTTACCATAAAGAAAATTTGAAAATATGAAAGAAAACAAAAGAAAATCACGCAAGTAAACAAAAGACATGTCCATTATTTACAAGTGAAAGGTCAGCCACAAGCAAAATGATCCGTCATGTTTGTTGTAGGTTTTAGATAGCTCTTTAAATATACTTTGAACAGTTTTGGTCCTTCATATTTGTCAAAAGTGAATATTTTTAGTATTTATCAAATATTTAACAAACTATGACAGTTAAATGTAATGGGACTGTGACAAAAAAAGATTTTACCAAAAAATATCAGGTTAGTCCTGTCAAATATCAAAAATTGCAATAAAAACTACTGCATCAGACACCTGAAATAGACGAAAATAGCAGAAATTGCACCAATCATCAGAAATAGACCAAAATATAATAGAAAAATATGCACCTCCAAATATTAATTCTCGTTAAACCTCTTCACAATTCTCATGAGGAATTTGTTATGTAACGATCCAACCGGTCGTTTTGAGCTCTAGCACGTCGTTCGACAGTTTGAGGCCAGGAGCAGCTTCACTTCAGGTATTATGACTTGTACGCGTGGTTGGAATCGAATTCCGGGAAGTTCAGAGTTGATTTGGAAAGAGAATTCTTATGTCGAAAGCCTTAAGATGGAAGAATTGACTAAAATTTGATTTTTGAGTAAACAACCTCGGAATCAGGATTTAAAGGTTCCAACAGGTTCGTATGATGATTTTGGACTTAGGCGTATGTCCGGATCGGGTTTTGAATGACTGGGGAGCATTTCAGCGCCTATTGCGGAAGTTAGTCTTTAGGAAAAATTTCATGCGTTTGGGTTAAAGTGCATATCAGTATTATCGATGTTCGTTTGGGATTTCCAAGTCTGGGAATAGCTCCGTATGATGATTCTGGTATTGGAAGCGCGATCGAAAGTGAATTCGGAGGTCCGTAGGTCATTTTGGAGTCATTTGGCTAAAGATAGAAATTTGAAGGTTGTGAAC
The DNA here is from genome assembly GCF_000715075.1 of Nicotiana tabacum. Classification (NCBI taxonomy): domain Eukaryota; kingdom Viridiplantae; phylum Streptophyta; class Magnoliopsida; order Solanales; family Solanaceae; genus Nicotiana; species Nicotiana tabacum. The sequence goes on from NC_134089.1 coordinate 11,168,463, forward strand.
ACGTGATTTTTGCCTTACGAAAACTACTCCAAAATAAATCAAAAAATAAAATAAATTTCTTTTACTGTGTAATTTTTGAATTTGCGTGGTGTTGAATATTTGTGTTATGTCCGTAAGTGTTTACTTTGTCATAATAAAATGAAAATTAAAATAAAATACATGTTGCATGCATATAGGATTTAATTATGTATTTGAAAGATAATTTAAATAAAATCACCAAAATATGCATTTCGTTCTATTTTTTATATTCCACTGTGTGATTAATGTTTTATCTACGCGTTAATGGTTATTAAAAGATAATTAATATTATTGTAATGATAATTTTGTTTTTATAATTTTTGATTAGGATTTTATTAATTAATAATAAAATTAGAAAATAAAAAATATACAAGTTGTAAAATAAAAATTGGACCTGGATTAAAATCCAGGCCCAAATCAAATTACCCCCCCACAGCCCAATCCAAACAGCCTGTCCGGTCCAATTCAAAGCCAAGACCAAACGACGACGTTTGGTCACACTTTATCAAGACCGTTGGATCAAAGCCAACCAACGGCTGAGATCCCACGAACCGTAACCCATAGCCCGTACCCGATCCGATACCCGGTTCAACCCGTCCCCCCAGCTTAAACCAAACGACATCGTTTGGTTAAGTGAATAAATCCTGACCTCTCATCCTACTAGATCTAACGGTCAGCATCAACCCACCCCGTCCCTATATAAGCCCATAATCCTTACCCCGGCCCCCTAACTAAACCCCCCCTCTCCACTGTTCATCATCATCTTCCTCAGACCCACCCCTAACCCTAGCCGCCCTAGAATCCCACCGCCTGAAACTCGGCGGCATCAACGCCGCCGGTCACCAAAATAACACCCTAGAACCCCCTGAACATCCTCTACACAAATCTGACCTTAGTTTCCTTCGAATCAGACCCCAACTCTTCGAATACTAAATCGAAGGTGGGTCTGAAAACTCAAACCTTTCCAATGGCTTCCAAAATAACACCATAGTACCCCCTAGCATGCCTCGTTATGGATCTGAAGTTTGTTTGGCTCGAATCAGTTCCGAGCTTCTCGAATCTTCTTTTGAAGATTCGGACCAAACAAGAACAAACTCAGATCCGTTCTAAACTGACACCAAATGACCCCTAGGCTACCCTCACCCTTGTGTCATATTTGGTCCCCCTCGAATCTAACCAGAAATGGTTAAGTCCCAAATCGAACCTTCAAGAACCCTAGAAATACCAGATTTTTGGATTCTGTTCACTTCAGACGAAAGATTGAGGTTTAATCGACCTTAGTAGAAGTATTTTCAGTGGAAAATACTTCGACTAAGGTCTGTTTGATTTCAAACAAAATCCGAAGCCAAGTTGAATTCGAGTTTGATTAAAATTCAGAGGTACTGTTCTATTTCTGTTTGTGTATTCTGTATGTATTTTCGTTTGTTTTAATAACTTGTTAATTTTTTACATTTTTGTTTTGATTAATTCTGTCATTTTTTGTCTCATACCTGTGAGCACGTGATTTTTGTTTCGCGCGACAATCGCTCCAAAAGAAATAAAAAATAATAACAATTGGTCCTGCTGTACAATTTTTGGATTTTTACATGGCACTTTGTTAATTATTTACGATTTTTGCCCATTTTATTTTATTAAAACAAAATACAAAAAATGTATGTGTCATGCGTAATTTGAACCATAATCCGGTTGTTAAATAGAAAATCATAAATAGGCATCTTGGTCCGCGATTTTTGTTTTATTTGATTTTACCTGTTTTGAAATATTTTAATGTGTGTTCAAATAATTGTATTAAGTGTTTATTTAATTTTAATTTGATTTACTTAGGTTTGTTTTTAAAATAAAGAAGAAAATAAAATAATAAAAAAAAATCTTTTTTCCGGACTTGGGCCAATTTTGAACAAATTGGCCCAAACAAACTAAGCCCAAAACCCAGGCCTGCCCGGTCCGTGACCAGCCTACTCCGAGAACATACAAACGACGTCGTTTTAATCCAGGCTGATCTGAGCCGTTGATCTCTGAAAGATCAACGGCCAAGATCTCTCACCCCGAACCCACTAACAGACCCGACCCGTCTCACCCGGACCGACCCCAACCCTTTACCCTTGAAACGACGCCGTTCCCTGTTAGTCGAAGGATCCTGGCCCTTCATCACATCTCATCCAACGGCCAGGATCCACCTACCCACTAACTATATAAGCTCATAACCTTACCCTGCCCCCCTATCCGAACCCCAGCCTTCATCGTCTTCACAAGAACCCCAAACCCTAGAGCCGCCTCTGTACCCCTTCACCATGAAAGCCGGCGGCATGAACGCCGATGACCTTCACCTTAACACCCTAAAACCACCTTGACACCCTGAACATGGATCTGTAGTCCGTTTAGTTCGAATCATCCTCTAGGTCCTCGAATCTTCATTTGAAGATTCGAGCAAAACTCGATCTACACCGATCTGCCTTAGATTCATACCAGACAACCCTCGGACCCCCCTCGTGACCAAACCATGTTTGGTTTGGTCCGAATCTAACCCTGGAAGCCCAAGTTCCAAATCTACCTTCCACAAAACCTAAAAACCCCAAGCCTGGTCCGTACCTGTTAAGCCAAGAGGTTAGGGCCTAATGGACCTTAATCGAAGTGTTTCTCATCTAAGAAACACTTCGATTGTCCGTTCAGCCTTAAGAAAGGTCTGTTCGAATCCAAGTTAAGATTTTTTGATTTTTCGGGTTTTAAGGTGAGTTTGCTTTCTTTTCTTTATTTGTTTTAGTCCATGTGATTGTTCTAAAAGCTGTTCATGTTTGGTGAAATCTGTTGTTTTGAGTTTTATTAATTGTGTCCTGTCCACCTTGCCCGAGCCTTTGTGTTTGATTGTTTCTTTCTTCTACTTGTTACTGATAATGTGTATATGTGTATGTGCTGTGCGAATAATTGAGCTTCAAATTTGAACTGATTAACTGATTCCTCGAGTACAATTCTGCTTAGTCAGTATAATTCAAATCATGTGCTTGATACTTTTAAATGTCTGATTTTGGCTACGATTGTACCTGTTATGATTAATATAGTCGAGTTGACATATGTCGTCAATTAGTTTTAACTATCTGAACAATAACAAATTGACCTGCTGCAGTTAAACATTGCCTGAATCAATTAAGAACTGAGTCTAGTGCTTATAATTGTTAATTTGAATCAGAAATGTAAAATCAATGTTTTGTTTAGTTACAGTTTTGAAATTGGAGGGCATGTGCACTTGTGCACAACATGTGCATTTGTGAACAGCCTGTGCCCTGCCTAAGGGCTTTTTGAATTAAATAGTTTGACAGCATATGCTGTCAGACTACATCCTGCTGCCCACACCTTACTTTAATTTCAGAAATAATAAACATTACTAAAGGTAAGCCTGCCAAGGGAATATCATGGGGTTTTGTTTATACTTAATTAGCTAAGTGGAAACTGAAAAGGGGCAGCACATGGGAGGGTATTCTGATGGTCTAAACAGGCTGTTAAAGGGATGACTTTAGGCTTATAAAAGGGGAGGACTTCCATCAGTTTTAGAGATAGAGATAGGAGGGAGGACATCTGATTAGAGAGACAGACATAGGGGATTCAGACTGAATCATTGAGGGCTGAAGTTCTGAGAAATAGAGACACACACAAAGACAGACATTGATAAGAACAGAGTGAATTGAGAGGGAACACTTTTAGAAGAGTGAAGTTCTGAAAACAGAAAACTGGAAAAGAACTTTGTCTGATTAACTCAGACAGACAAAACTAGAAATTGCATTCTTCTCTGCTGTCTTGATTTCACTAGCCTTGATCTGTTTGTTCAACACTGATTTCTTCTAAATCCAATTGAGTCTGCTGGTTGTCTGTTGGTTTACTCTGGAACTTGGTCTAGTTGTTTTCTTAATTCTACTTGCCTCGTTTGTTGTTGCTGCTGCTGTTCTGCTTTCTGCTGCTGCTGACCCCTTTGCTTCCACTTCTTCTTTGCATTTCAGTATTCAGTATTCAGGTACACATTTCAAGTCCCATGTTGGTGTAAACTGTAACAGTTCGAAAGCATGAAATGAAAGGAGTTTGAAGAAGTTTAAATGTCTGTTTGTAATGCTCATGGTCTATTGATTTCTTTGTATAAATTGATTAGTGTGTAATTCAATAGCAAAAAAATCTAGTTAGTTAATACTTAACTGAGTTTTAGCCTCTTGTATCTTAGTTTATAGTTGTTTGTTGATATGAGTTAAGTAATGGTACAGTACGTAGAATGTACAAATATTTGACATAGTGACTGACCGGATTCCTGTTTAGCTATAATGATATGCATAGGATAGAATACCTCCACCTTACACAATGATGTTCTGTTTTATTTTAGTTTCTTTTATCAGGACCCGCTAGGCAGTATATAGGAGCACGTTCGAACCCCCAGTGGTAATAATGCCTAGTGGGTTAATTCCCTTAATCTAGCCTAAATGAGTCTAGTTTGAATTCAATTCAAGAGATGTTTTGGATATAAGCATAGCATTTTGTCATGTAATTTCTTTGTCAAATTAGAACATTTCTCATAAAGTATGACGTTTTTTTTTACTTTATAAATAATTAATCAGAAATTGATAAGAATTAGGCCCAAAGCATATACTTGAATTGACATGTATCTTCCTTCTTCAATTTTAGACTGAACATAGTAAAGATGTAGTCACTGCAGGTTTATCCTTTTAAATAAAATGAGACGAGCCTCGACAAACAAAATGCACAAGCTGCGGGGCCCTCTAAATGTATATATTAAAATACTTAGAATTCGGGACAGGCCGTTTAGCGAATTTTACGGCCTTCCCAAAATAACAATACGCTAGTTGCTTTAGGCGCGCCTTTAATGATTTAACCTTCTTAAACACGGGTGCACATTGATGTGACCCAAATTCAAATCTCAACGGAGTCGAAATGTGTTAACAACTACGGGTGCATTGATTGTGACGTGGTTCGAGATGCATTTTCACGACGTTGCAATTCTATAAAAATAAATGATAATAATAAAAGCGGTTTAAACTTAATAAAAGCACATAAGTCACAACATGTATTTAAATCAGATATTTAGCCATTATAACAATTTAAGCGACCGTGCTAGAACCACGGGATTCGAGGGTGCCTAACACCTTCCCTCGAGTCAACAGAATTCCTTACTTAGAATTTCTGGTTCGCAGACTTCATTTGGAAAAGTCGAAAATTTCCTCGATTTGGGATTCAAGATAAACCGGTGACTTGGGACACCAAAAGCCAAACCTTTCCCAAGTGGCGACTCTGAATTAAATAAATAATCCCATTTCGAATATTGTCACTTAAATTGGAAAAACTCCCTCGCGCATTTAACCCTTCGGGGCGGGCGCGCAAAAAAGAGGTGTGACAGCTCTGGCGACTCTGCTGGGGATGTTTAACCCAGAACCACTGGTTCAGGGTTCAAGAATTCGAGCTTAGAATAATTGTTATATTTGGCTTTATTATCTGATCTTTATTACATGTTTTTGCATAACGTGCTAAATTTTGTCTTCTACCGCTTTGATATTATCTGAACTGTATATAAACTGTGCCGAAACCCTTCTCTTCTTACCTCCGGGGAGAAGCTCGCTGGTCGAGACTCCCTATTCTGTTAGTGTCAATACCTGAAATAAGAAAGAGGTCGGACAAGTTACAAAGCCGGACGATCTCGCGGGTCCCCGGTACGTAGCCCCTTCCTCGACTCGAGTTGTCCGCTCGGGTACACAGTCTAGAACAAATACCCAGGTTACGAACCTAGAATAACTTGACTTCATGCCGGATCCCTAGTAGGAACGCTTATTTGCATCATGTTGCATTTGACTTAGGGGACTCAACACAGGGGTTGGGTCCGTCTAGGACTAGCAACCTGAAATGAAAAGACCATCATGCTGCATTCCTATCTGTGTTGCGCATTTATTTGCTTCGGTTCCGCATGCCGACCGGTTTCTAAAAAAGAAAAATAGCAGCGTAAGGAGATAATTACTTATTTTGGAAAAATAAAACCAATGTCCAAGTAGTGTCAAAACCTCGCCGGAATTTTCCTAAAAAAAGAGAATAAAAACAAAATTTGTCTTCTTAGTTTGAGTTATTAAAAAAAAATGTAAATTTTTTTCCTTTTTCTTATCACTTCCAAAATCAAAAAAAGAGAAGGTATTTATTTAAAAGTAAAAAAAAAACGGAAATTCATAATTCAAAAAAAAAATGTTGTCTCTTTCGTAGTACCCCTTTTTATAAATTCAGACTAATAGTCCAAATATTTCCTAAAAAAAAAATAATAAATATTTTCTTTAGTCTTTATCTCTTTCCAAAAATAGTATAAAAATATATATTTTTGTTTTCTAGGTTTATTTGATTTTCTCTATTCACGATAGCCCGAACTACGCCGGTTTGATTCTCACCGGATGTGAGATACGTAGGCAACCCTCGTCAGGTTCAACCCCATTTTGCTAAAATAGCCAAAATCAATAAATAAAAAAAAATGATGTGTCAGATTTTTAAAGAGTCATAAATAAGTCAGGTGATGCTGTTTTGTCATAAATAGCCGAATGATTCCGAAAAGGGACGCCGGAAGGCTGACTTTGCATAAACAGCCACCTTTGGGTCTTGTTTAGCATTTTTGTCCAGTTGACCCACACAGCCTTAAAATCTTCGTCCCCAAAGTGTTTAAAGGCTGTGTTCAAAACTTGATCCCCTCTGTAAAATATTTTTGAGTCAAGTCATTTTTGTTAAAAATCACCTTAATAAATGTGCAGGATGAGCACGATGCAAAATGAACATTTTTCAATAATGACCAAAATCCCTGTCAAGTTACGGCTATGGTGGAATGATCTAGGTGTTGAAGGACAAAATGAGGTTAAGAAATATCTGAAAGGTCTTGTGGGTTTGTTGGAAATCCAGCCTCGGGGAGATATCATAAGAGCTTTGGTTACCTATTGGGACCCGGCGCACAATGTTTTCCATTTCTCTGATTTTGAACTCACCCCGACTTTGGAAGAAATGGCCGGATACATCGGGAATACTGAACTTCCCTTGAGGGAAAAATACTTGGTCGCCCCAAGAGTCGTCACGGTACATCGGTTCCTATATTCATTGAAGATACCTAGAACAGTCCACAACCCGGATCTGGCAGCCGGATTTTGTACTCCATGCTTCATATATGATAGGTACGGTCATGAGGGGGGATTCAATAATCCGATCAACAAACTGTGCAGCAAAGGAGTTCGTCAGAAGTGGGACAAGCACAGACGGGTAGCGTTCATGATGATGTTCCTGGGCCTTCTGGTATTTCCAAGGAAAGACGGAAACATTGATTTGAAGATATCCGGGGTCGTCAGCACTTTACTCACGCAAAGTGACAGTACTCTCGCGCCTATGGTGGTATCTGACATCTTTCGAGCTCTTACAACTTGTAAAGCTGGGGGAAATTTCTTCGAAGGTTGTAACTTGCTCCTACAGATATGGATGACCGAGCACCTCTGCCATCATTCCGAGATTTTGAGCCATGGTTCCCCGGAAATGACCCGCATAGAAGAATCTTACCTGAGAACCAAAGAGATCAGTTTGCCCAAAGGAGTCCTGGCATGGACCTCATTCTTTCAAGCTCTTACTGCCAGCCAAATACATTGGACGTTGGGATGGTTGCCTGTTGATGAGATCCTATATATGTCAGCTAAAACTCATTTCTTACTGATGGGGCTTAAGAGCATTCAACCTTACGCGCCCTGCCGAGTTTTGAGACAATTCGGAAGATGCCAGACAGTACCTTATGAGGAAGATCTTAGCACTCAAGCAGTTGAAATAAGTCCTAACGGACAATTCCCAGAAGCGAAGATTCGCCAAATCTGGAGTGAGTGTCAATATTTGAAATCAGATACTTGCGTGCGGGATCGAGCCAAAGGAGAGACAGCGCCAGGTTACCTTGCATGGTATAGAAGGGAACTTGAGCATGAAAGGCCAACTAAGAGACCCCACATCCGGAATGTCACCGAATCATCGCAAAGACAGTGGGATTGGTTAGCAAAGGAAAGAGGCTATTGCGCCGAAATCAGCAGGTTAAAGCAACAAATGGGAAGCTTGAAATATGAGCACAACATACAAGTTGCTACCAATCTGGGAGAGCAGAACAGGTTAATTCAGGAAAACGAAATGCTTAGAGCCCAGATCAAACAGATAAGGGTGGATGCGGATAAACAGCCAAGGCGTCGATCAGACGAGCAGCTGATAAAAAGGCTAAAAAGTGAAATCAGGGAATGGCAAGATGGTTTGGTGAAATCTGAAAACGTCATAGCAGAGCTTAGGGCACGGTGGGATACAAGAGCAGATGAGCATCGCTGATACCTGAATCAATTGGAAGGCGACCACGAGAAGACTATTGATAAAATGAAGAGAGAGATAGCTACACTTGAGATCAAAGCAACTAATCAGGCCAAGGATTTCCAAATTGAGAGCAGATACTGGTACGACTCAATAGCCCAGATAAAGTTGGAAGTACGGCGACTGAAGCATCAGCATATACAGGATGCTCAAGTATTCAAGATATGTAGCGATCAGATAAAATGCCTACTCGTAGAGAAAAAGCAAACCAGAGATAGGATCAAGGCCATTGCCCATGCCATCACCAGACGATGTCTACGATGTGAGAACATGTCCAGCGTTACCGTCCTCTCGGCAGTAATGGGTTATGTCAAGCAGACTATGCATGAGCTGGAGCAACTTGAGAGGGATCTCACGCCTAGGACCGCGGTGAGGCCGAACGATGCCCCGCGGACACCAATTTTCAAAACCATAATGCACTCATAGGTCAAATCTGTATCTTAGCATCTTCTGCTTGTTTTTCCCATCAGGGTGATTTTTAGTCTATTTTGAGTCTAGGTTTATTTTCAAAGTTCGCTTTTTTTTCTTTTGCAAAATGTAGTTTGTAATAGACCATTTCAACAATAAAGAGGTTGCTTCTTTTACGCTCATTTGTGTTTTTCGAACTACGTAATGATCTGATTCATGTAGGCATCGTGATACGTAGGCAATCCTCATCGGATCCGGTCGCATTTCTTTTACTGCAAAATAATAAAAAATAATAATAAAAGAAAAACAAAAAAAAAAAAAGAAAAAAAAAGAAAAAAAGGGGAAAAACTAATAAGAGGAAAAATGCCGGAATGATGCATGCTCTCGTAGCAAACATATAGTAATCCACTTAACTGTATAGGTGCATCATGCCCAACGTGAGATTAACTATCTGTTATTTGCTGCAAATTAACCGTGCGTTTGTCGATGAGTATTCCAGGGTTTTTGGAAAGACGGTTGGTTTGGTGAAAGTCTGGCCTCGCACTCATACTTCACGAGGTCAAGGAGAAGTGTTCAACTACCTGTTGTTAGGACCAGAAGCAGTACTCACACTTACTTCACCAGGTCAAAAGGAAGTGTGGAAATGTCTTCAGAAATTCCATTGCAAACAATCCCTGTTTCCGAGGAAAGCTCGATCTCATCCGTCCTCACACCTGAATCCGCAACTGCGGAGGAAAATAGAATCCTACGGCTCTGCATGCTGGAAATGCTGGACGATTGGAATAATGGGAAAGAGCCTCCAAGTGTCGTCCCCGGATTCCCTGAATTATTCTCCAGGTCAAGTGGGACTTCTAATGTCCCCATAAATTATCCTGCTACCCCATTCGGGTACCCAGCCACCTCAGCCTTCTCTGCTGGATCGTCTTCTGAGCCTCATCCCCGAATGTCAGCCACCGATGCAAGCATGAACATCTTTACTGCATCGCCTTGCCCGATTACGGCACAGCCTACCACGTACAAACCAAGCTTTGACTCATCCTCTTTTACATTCCAAGCACCATCGTTCTCAATAGAACCAACTAGGTTCGCTACCAGCACTAATCCTCTACCGCCTCAGTGCGAACTTGCACCCGGGCAGGATCAGAACCCCAGAATTGCAGAACAAAATGAGATTGCCAAGAGAATGAGAAGCCTTGAACAAAGTTTGAAGAATATGCAAGGATTGAGCGGACAGAAGAGCGTCTCTTACGCCGACCTGTGCATGTTCCCTCACGTGCACCTGCCAGCGGGTTTCAAGACCCCGAAGTTCGAGAAATACGATGGGCACGGTGACCCCATTGCACATCTTAAGAAATACTGCAACCAATTGAGGGGAGCCGGCGGAAAAGAAGAACTGCTAATGGCATATTTTGGGGAAAGTCTAGTAGGGATAGCCTCGGAATGGTATATGGACCAGGAAATGTCCCGATGGCATATATGGGATGATCTCGCCAGAGATTTCGTAAAACAATTCCAGTATAACATCGACATTGCGCCAGATCGAAATTCGCTGTCGAATTTGAAGAAGAAACCTTCAGAAAGCTTCAGAGAATATGCTATTAAGTGGCGTGAACAGGCGTCAAGAGTAAAGCCTCCCATGGATGAAGTGGAAATGGTCACTACTTTTCTCCAGGCTCAAGAGTCTGACTATTTCCAAAACATGATGTCAGCCATGGGTAAGCCATTCGTGGAAGCGATCAAGATTGGAGAGATGGTAGAAAATGGTCTGAAAACAGGTAGGATTCTAAGTCAAGCAGCCATAAGGGCAACCTCCCAAGCCGTCCAAAGCGGGTCCGGAGGAATGACCAGAGGGAAGAAGAAAGAAGAAACAACTATGGCAGCCTCGGAAGCAAGGGAGTATCGTCATCCCAGGCCCCGTTTCCCGGAAAGAACCCCACAACACTATTTCCCCCACTCCAATTTGGCATATGCTCATCAGCCTTATATGGTCATGAATGCCCAACCTTATGCCCATCCACCACAACAAGCCAACCGAGGCCCAGCTCCACCTCCCAGAAATCAGCCTCCTTACCGCAACCACTATAACCCACAACCCCCGCAGAATAACTTTCGCCCTCAGGAGCCACCTCGACGGCGGACTTTCACGCCCATCGGTGAGAAATACTCTACTTTGTTCCCTAAGCTAGTCCAATTGGGTTTCTTGCAACCAATCCCTCAAACAAGGAAAAACCCGACGTCACCTTCTTACAAAGCTGGAGTCAGATTCACCTATCATTCAGGGGCCGAGGGACATGATACAAATGATTGCTTGTCGTTGAAAAGAGTGGTCGAGAATTTGATAGAGCAAGGGAAAATAGTGCTAAGGGACGAAGAGATCCCAAATGTGACTAACAATCCATTGCCTGCTCACAATAATGGGCCGCTGATCGGAATGATTTGCGAAGACAAAGAATTTGACCCTGCTTTGAAAGCCATAATTGCCATTGTCGACACGGGGAAGAGGCCCGAAACAGACCAGAAACCAGGAAAGGGGGAGGAGGCCAAGGCTATAAAGAAAGAACTTGAAAAGAAGGTGGAGAAAAAAGTGGTACCGGCAGGGGATGGAGTTCTTTACATACCAAGAGGTCGAGCTGAGAAGACGCAGAATTTCGGAATCAAAAAGACAAAACCTATGTACGTGCCAAAAGGGGCCTATGTGGTCCGGGGGACGATTCAACCACCTCGGCTGAATGAGCCAGTGGTTATCGGACGCGCGCCACAAAAGCCAATGACCAACCCGTCCACAGTGCCGTGGAATTATCAAAAGACTTTGGTAATGTACAAAGGTAAAGAGGTCATGGGAGAACTTCCAGAAAATACTTTCATTGGAAGGTATTCAAATACCCAAGAACTGAACAACGCCACACAAAGGCACTTCCCGCCAAAGAAGCCCGTAAGTGTAGAAGAAGCGGAAGTGTTCTTCCAACAAATGAAAATGCCGGATTACGAAGTGATAGATCAACTGCGCAAGTACCCCGAGCAAGTGTCCATGCTATCATTATTGATGAGGTCGGCCGAGCATCAAAAGATCTTACTGAAGACCCTGAATGAAGCATATGTGCCAGTTGAAACCTCGGTTGAACAACTAGAGCGGATGACAGAAAGATTCTTCGCCGTCAACCAAATCTCTTTCAGCAAGAATGATTTACCCCCGGAAGGAGCGACACACAACAAGCCTTTGCATCTAACAGTTAAATGCGAAGACTATTATGTCAAGCGGGTAATGTTGGATGGGGGTTCGGGTGTTGACATTTGCCCGCTCTCCACGCTGCAAAGAATGGAAATTGGGACCGAAAGAATCCGACCCAACAATGTCTGCGTAAGAGCTTTCGACGGCATCAAGAGAGATACCATGGGAGAAATAGACCTGTTGTTGGTCATAGGACCAGTCGAATTTCAAGTAACCTTCCAGGTGCTCGACATGGATACATCCTACAATTTTCTCCTTGGCAGACCTTGGATCCATGCGGCAGGAGCCGTGCCTTCCACTCTTCACCAGATGGTGAAGTTCGAGTACGAAGACAGAGAGATCGTGGTCCATGGGGAAGATGAGCATGCTATTTATCGGGACCCATCCACCCCATATCTGGAACCGAGAGAAGGGAGCGAACATACGGTCTATCAAGCTTTTGAGATTGTACTGGCAGAGCAGCACGAAGAGGGAATACCCTGCCCCAGCCTTTCTTGTCTAACGCCTCGGTTATGGTGGCTAAAGAGATGATCCGGCATGGATTTAGGCCAGGAAAGGGGCTTGGACGAACCCTTCAGGGAATAACAGAACCCATTACTTTGTCAGTCATCAAGAAACCTTTTGGACTAGGTTTCAAACCTACTCCAGCAGACGAAGAGTGGGCAAAGAAAAGGAAAAATGAGGTTTGGAAGTTACCTCAACCACTGCCGGATTTATATGCAACTTTCATCAGGCCAAGGTACGTTGAAGAAGAAGATGATGAGGTCTTCACAGCTGAGGAAATCGAGGAGATATGTGGGGCGATGAGGGAAATGCTCTACGAGGTCCACATGGTTCAACCAGGTGAAGGCACAAGCACTGCTGCAATGCTGTACATGGGGCCGAACGCCAAACTCCAAAACTGGGAGGCCACGCCATTCCCGACTAGACGGAAGTCTGGGTAGACCTGTTCTGCCACCTTTCCTGTGTCACAAGTTATCTCCAGGACATAACTCGAACGTTTTCTTCCTTTCCATTGTTGTTTTGTATTCCTGAGTTGTAAACGTTGTTGTCCTCCAACTTTCCAAAGAAAATAAAAATAAAAAAAATCATCATTGCTTTCCCATTCTTTCTTTCGTTCTGATTTTTGTTATTTTTCCTTTTATCTTTCTTTTCAGTTATAATAATGCGGCTTTAAATATGACATGCTTGCGGACTTCACGCCCAGATCACAATGAGCTATTTAACTGTGAATTAATGAACCCAGAATCAGAGTATGATGCGGAAGAGGCTTTTAGGGAAATAAACCGAGAGTTGGAATATTTTGAGAATAAACCTAAGCCAAATCTGAATGACACCGAACCGGTTAATTTAGGAACTCCTGAAGAAATCCGGGAAACCAAAATAAGCATTCACACGGACAAGAAAACGCGAGAGGCGATAATTCAACTTCTTTTTGAATTTAAAGACGTGTTTGCTTGGTCATATGATGACATGCCGGGTTTAGGGGTTGATCTAGTGGTTCATAAATTGCCGATTCATCCTGACTGTCCTCCAGTTCAACAAAAGCAACGAAAGTTCAAAACTGAGGTCAGTGACAAGATTAAAGAGGAGATCACCAAACAACTAAAAACGGGAGTGATTCGGGTAGTCCAATATACAACATGGTTGGCGAATGTGGTTCCAGTACCAAAAAGGACGGGAAAACTCGGGTATGTGTAGATTACCGAGATCTGAACAGAGCAAGTCCTAAAGATAATTTCCCGCTGCCCAACATCCACATCCTCGTTGATAATTGCGCCAAACACGAGATACAGTCTTTCGTAGATTGTTACGCTGGGTATCATCAGGTATTGATGGATGAAGAGGACGCCGAGAAGACTGCCTTCACCATGCCTTGGGGCACCTACTGTTACCGGGTCATGCCATTTGGTTTGAAGAATGCTGGGGCTACTTACATGAGGGCCATGACTGCCATTTTCCATGACATGATGCATCAGAAAATAGAGGTGTACGTGGACGATGTGATAGTCAAGTCCAGGACGCAGGATAATCACATCCAAGACTTGAGGAAATTCTTTGAGAGATTAAGGAAGTATGACTTGAAGCTGAACCCAGCCAAATGCGCTTTCGGAGTTCTGTCAGGCAAACTTTTGGGCTTCATCGTAAGCAGGAGAGGAATCGAGCTAGATCCAACTAAGATAAAATCCATCAGAGATCTACCTCCCCCGAGAACAAAGAAAGACGTGATGAGTCTGTTGGGCAGGTTGAATTACATCAGTCGGTTTATTGCCCAGCTGACAAGCATGTGTGAGCCCATATTCAAGCTGTTAAGGAAAGATGCAGCGATTAAATGAACCACTGAATGTCAAGAAGCTTTTGATAAAGTCAAAGAATACCTTTCGAATCCCCCGGTCTTGGTCCCTCCAGAATCGGGAAGGCCACTTTTCTTGTATCTGACAGTCTTGTAGAACTCTTTCGGTTGCGTCCTCGGGCAACACGACGTAACCGAAAAGAAAGAGCAAGCAATCTACTACTTGAGCAAGAAATTCACCGGCTACGAGGCCAAATACACTCTGCTGGAAAGGACTTGTTGCGCTCTCACATGGGTTGCTCAAAAGTTGAGACATTATCTCCAAGCCCACACTACGCTCCTCATAAGCAGGTTGGATCCTTTGAAGTATATATTTCAGAAACCAATGCCTACTGGGAGACTGGCTAAATGGCAAATCTTGCTTACGGAATTCGACATAGTCTATGTCACTCGCACGGCAATGAAAGCCCAGGCGTTAGCAGATCATTTGGCCGAAAATCCGGTCGATGAGGAATACCAACCATTGGATACCTACTTTCCAGATGAAGAAGTAAACACCGTAGAAGTGGTCTCGGAGGAAGCTCATGTTTGGAAGATGTTCTTTGATGGAGCCGTGAACGCTAATGGTGTAGGGATTGGGGCAATTTTGATCTCGTCTTCTGGTCAGCATTATCCCGCCACAGCTAGACTTCGTTTCTTTTGCACAAATAATACAGCTGAGTATGAAGCCTGCATCATGGGCATGCATATGACAATCGATCAGGATGTCGAAGACTTACTGATTATGGGAGATTCTGACCTGATTATCCGGCAAGCTCAAGGCGAATGGGAAACTCGGGATGTCAAACTTATCCCTTACCGACAACATGTGGAGGACCTCAGCAAGCGCTTTACCTCAATAGAGTTCAGGTATATCCCGAGGTGTCACAATGAACTGGCAGATGCGCTTGCTACTTTGGCTTCAATGCTACCCTACCCGGGCAACGCCCACGTCGATCCTTTGGAAATCCAAATCAAGGAAAGACACGGTTACTACAATATAATCGAGGAAGGATCAAATACGCAGCCGTGGTACCATGACATCAAGAGGTTCCTAAAGACACAAGAATACCCCGAGCACGCTACTGGAGATCAAAAGAGAACCATTAGGCGACATGCAAGTGGTTTCTTTCTAAGCGGTGAATTGTTGTATAAGAGGACCCCGGACCTCAATCTTCTAAGATGCGTCGATATCGAGGAGGCAAGAAAGATCATGCACGAAGTACACGCAGGTGTGTGCGGACCTCACATGAACGGGTATGTCTTAGCAAAGAAAATCCTTCGAGCAGGTTATTACTGGATGACCATGGAAAAGGATTGCTTTAGCTTCGTTCGGAAGTGTCATCAATGTCAGGTGCACGGTGATTTGATTCATGCACCTCCCACGGAGCTGCATCCCATGTCTGCACCTTGGCCATTTGTCGCCTGGGGCATGGAACGTCATTGGACCAATCGAACCGAAGGCTTCGAATGGACACAGGTTTATACTGGTTGCCATCGATTACTTCACAAAATAGGTAGAGGCCGTCACTCTCAAGTCGGTCACTAAAAAAGCTGTAGTGGATTTTGTACACTCAAATCTTATCTGTCGTTTCGGTATTCCTGCAACTATCATTACAGATAACGCAACAAACTTGAACAGTCACTTGATGGGAGATGTATGCGAGCAGTTCAAGATAACGCATAGGAATTCTACTCCTTATCGGCCGAAAGCCAATGGCGCTGTGGAAGCGGCAAACAAAAACATCAAGAAGATTTTGAGGAAAACGATCCAAAGTTCCCGACAGTGGCATGAGCAGTTACCTTTTGCATTGTTGGGGTATCGCACTACGGTACGCACATCAGTAGGAGCGACTCCTTATCTTTTGGTTTATGGTACCGAGGCTGTAATACCAGCAGAGGTAGAAATTCCTTCACTTCGAATCATTGTCGAAGCGGAAATCGAAGACAGCGAGTGGGTCAAGACTCGGTTAGAGCAATTGACTTTGATTGATGAAAAGCGAATGGCCGCTGTTTGTCACGGACAGTTGTACCAACGAAGGATGGCCCGTGCTTACAACAAAAAAGTCCGACCCAGGAATTTCGAAGTAGGTCAGCTGGTACTGAGGCGTATTCTGCCGCATCATGAGGAAGCAAAAGGGAAGTTTGCTCCAAATTGGAAAGGCCCATACATCATAAGGAAGATATTGCCGAGAGGAGCATTGTATTTAGGTGATATCGAAGGAAATGACCCCGACACAGCAGTAAATGCGGATGCAGTCAAGAGATACTACGTCTGAATTATACTCCAGTTAGTCTTGACGCATTTAAAATGACGAAGGTTTTATTCCCCACTACTCCCCAAACACTACCCAATTCTCTCTACAAACCTTTGAGCCGCTTACAAAAAAAAAAAAAAAACATTGATTGAGGCCTGAACTACGTTTGACTTGATTCCGAAAGGATACGTAGGCAGCCTCTCCCTGAGGTTCAGTCACACCAACAATAAAATCCCATTCGCCCTGAAATGGAAACCGGGGCACGTCGAGCAGTTGAGAAGTTAGTATTATCTACCTCTCTTTACCAAGCACAAGCCTTCAAATCAATTACCAAATATGGTGGGGAACCAATAAGCGTCGCAAATGGAGACCGGCACACTCTGAATTGAGAGAGATAAAATGAGAGAGTCTCGTCGGTGAAAACCTTCGGGCACCACGAGGCGACGGGAGTAGAGAAACCAAAATGAGAGAGCTTGTTTAGTAAAAAATCACAAAGAGTGCTATCAAGCGATGACAGGAAGAGAAATGAGAGAGGTCAGCCAGCAAAAACTCGCAAAGGGCGCTGTTGGCCGAAAAGAATGACTCCACCCCAAGGAAGTCTCGGCAAAGTTCCACCTGTTTGGAATCACAGATCCGTTCTGGTTCGGAGAAACGCAAGTTCATGGAAGGTCAGGCGTCCAGTCCAAAGAGCATGTCATGTCATTTCAAGCCAGCGTTATCTTCCTCAGATAAGTCTTTCTCGTCCCGAAAGGGACACTCCCTTCCTGAAATTTGTTTTCTCCTTTCTTTGTTTCTCTTCGAATCCCTTTTTATGTTTTAACCCCAAGTTCAGGATATACCAGAGAGGGCAGGTGGTAGGTTTGTTTTCACGGAATTCCGTTTCATGAAGGAAAACACCCCGTTTCGTTGGTGCGTCTGTCCAAACTTGATAAATCATGATATTTGATGGCGTTCGAAGTAAGGAGGAAAAAGAGAAATTCCCCCAGCAAGTCCGCCTTCGGACGAATCCCCACAGAGTCTCCTCCTGTACAATCCCCCGCAGAATCTCCCCAATACATAAAAAAAAAAAAAATCCCCGTTGGAATTTCCTCAGCACATTCCCAGCGAGTCCCTTTGTAAATATTCCCCAACAAGCTTACCCCAACAAACCCTGGAAAACTCGCTTTGAAACAAATACCCAGCATACCCCATTGTACAAAATCCACACAAAGAATCCACTTTGTAAATATTCCCCCACAAAGCTTCCTTTTGTACAAATTCCCACAGAATACCTCCAATAAAATCCCCGTTGAGAACCTCCAATCAAAATGGGACAAAAAAGAGAGAGAAAAGAAAAAGAGCCTTACGAGGCAAATTATCACAGAATCTGGAAATGCAAGCCTGAGCAGTCTAAAGGGTTCCGACATATGAATCAAATCAATAGCGGGACTTCGCGACAGAAATGAAGACGCAACAAGGCAACCGGGAACGATCAAGGTCACCAAACCGACCGTCATTTTCCGAACTAACAAATGTTCTTTGTCTGAAAAGTTCAAACACGCTTAATCCAAGACAACCGTGCAAGAAGCAGGTGTCGCCCAAAGAAGAAGGTACATGGGTACAAGAAACATTTTGGCAATAAGGAATTCACTCGAAAGGTAAGTTTCCACGAAACTCCCTTTTATTCTTTTACTAAAATAAGAAAATTCAAAAAAAGAAGTCAGTGGTTGTTCTCGAATTTTGTCCCCAGCCATCAGCATTAGGGTTTTAAACCCTAAACTGAATTTTCCTTTTAATCAGCATTAAGGTTTTAAACCCTAAACTGAATTTTCCTTTTAGCCAGCATTAGGGTTTTAAAACCCTAAACTGAACTTTGTCCATTCAGCCAGCATTAGGGTTTTAAACCCTAAACTGAGCTTTTCCATGCAATCAGCATTAGGGTTTTAAACCCTAAACTGAATTTTCCCTTTAGTCAGCATTAGGGTTTTAAACCCTAAACTGAACTTTTTCCATTTTAGTCAGCATTAGGGTTTTAAACCCTAAACTGAACTTTTTCCATTCAGCCAGCATTAGGGTTTTAAACCCTAAACTGAGCTTTTCCATGCAATCAGCATTAGGGTTTTAAACCCTAAACTGAGCTTTTTCCATGCAATCAACATTAGGGTTTTAAACCCTAAACTGGATTTTTCCTTTGGTCAGCATTAGGGTTTTAAACCCTAAATTGAACTTATTCCATTCAGCCAGCATTAGGGTTTTAAACCCTAAACTGAGCTTTTTCCATGCAATCAGCATTAGGGTTTTAAACCCTAAACTGAACTTTTTCCTTTAGTCAGCATTAGGGTTTTAAAACCCTAAACTGAACTTTTTCCTTTAGTCAGCATTAGGGTTTTAAACCCTAAACTAAACTCTTTTCCTTTAGTCAGAATTAGGGTTTTAAACCCTAAACTGAACTTTTCCTTTAGTCAGCATTAGGGTTTTAAACCCTAAACTGAACTTTTTCCATTCAGCTAGCATTAGGGTTTTTAAACCCTAAACTGAGCTTTTCCATGCAATCAGCATTAGGGTTTTAAACCCTAAACTGAACTTTTTCCTTTTAGTCAACATTAGGGTTTTAAACCCTAAACTGAACTTTTTCCATTCAGCCGGCATTAGGGTTTTAAACCCTAAACTAAGCTTTTCCATGCAATCAGCATTAGGGTTTTAAACCCTAAACTGAACTTTTTCCTTTAGTCAGCATTAGGGTTTTAAACCCTAAACTGAACTTTTTCCATTCAGCCAGCATTAGGGTTTTTAAACCCTAAACTGAGCTTTTCCATGCAATCAGCATTAGGGTTTTAAACCCTAAACTGAATTTTTCCTTTAGTCAGCATTAGGGTTTTAAACCCTAAACTGAACTTTTTCCTTTAGTCAGCATTAGGGTTTTAAACCCTAAACTGAACTTTTTCCTTTCAGCCAGCATTAGGGTTTTAAACCCTAAACTGAGCTTTTTCCATGCAATCAACATTAGGGTTTTAAACCCTAAACTGGATTTTTCCTTTGGTCAGCATTAGGGTTTTAAACCCTAAATTGAACTTTTTCCATTCAGCCAGCATTAGGGTTTTAAACCCTAAACTGAGCTTTTTCCATGCAATCAGCATTAGGGTTTTAAACCCTAAACTTAACTTTTTCCATTCAGCCAGCATTAGGGTTTTAAAACCCTAAACTGAGCTTTTCCATGCAATCATCATTAGGGTTTTAAACCCTAAACTGAATTTTTCCTTTGGTCAGCATTAGGGTTTTAAACCCTAAACTGAACTTTTTCCATTCAGCCAGCATTAGGGTTTTAAACCCAAAACTGAACTTTTTCCTTTAGTCAGCATTAGGGTTTTAAACCCTAAACTGAATTTTTCCATTCAGCCAGCATTAGGGTTTTAAACCCTAAACTGAGCTTTTCCATGCAGTCAGCATTAGGGTTTTAAACCCTAAACTGAATTTTTCCTTTAGTCAGCGTTAGGGTTTTAAACCCTAAACTGAATTTTTTCCTGTAATCAGCATTAGGGTTTTAAACCCTAAACTGAACTTTTTCCTGTTATCAGCATTAGGGTTTTAAACCCTAAACTGAACTTTTTCCTTTAGTCAGCATTAGGGTTTTTAAACCCTAAACTGAACTTTTTCCATTCAGCCAGCATTAGGGTTTTAAACCCTAAACTGAGCTTTTCCATGCAATCAGCATTAGGGTTTTAAAACCCTAAACTGAACTTTTTCCTTTAGTCAGCATTAGGGTTTTAAACCCTAAACTGAACTTTTTCCATTCAGCCAGATTAGGGTTTTAAAACCCTAAACTGAGCTTTTCCATGCAATCAGCATTAGGGTTTTAAACCCTAAACTGAATTTTTCCTTTGGTCAGCATTAGGGTTTTAAACCCTAAACTGAACTTTTTACATTCAGCCAGCATTAGGGTTTTAAACCCTAAACTGAGCTTTTCCATGCAATCAGCATTAGGGTTTTAAACCCTAAACTGAACTTTTTCCTTTAGTCAGCATTAGGGTTTTAAACCCTAAACTGAACTTTTTCCATTCAGCCAGCATTAGGGTTTTTAAACCCTAAACTGAGCTTTTCCACGCAATCAGCATTAGGGTTTTAAACCCTAAACTGAACTTTTTCCTTTAGTCCGCATTAGGGTTTTAAACCCTAAACTGAACTTTTTCCATTCAGCCAGCATTAGGGTTTTAAACCCTAAACTGAGCTTTTCTATGCAATCAGCATTAGGGTTTTAAACCCTAAACTGAACTTTTTCCTTTAGACAGCATTAGGGTTTTAAAACTCTAAGCTGAACTTTTTTCCTTTAGTCAGCATTAGGGTTTTAAACCCTAAACTAAACTCTTTTCCTTTAGTCAGCATTAGGGTTTTAAACCCTAAACTGAACTTTTCCTTTAGTCAGCATTAAGGTTTTAAACCCTAAACTGAACTTTTTCCATTCAGCCAGCATTAGGGTTATTAAACCCTAAACTGAGCTTTTCCATGTAATCAGCATTAGGGTTTTAAACCCTAAACTGAACTTTTTCCTTTTAGTCAGCATTAGGGTTTTAAACCCTAAACTGAACTTTTTCCATTCAGCCGGCATTAGGGTTTTAAACCCTAAACTGAGCTTTTCTATGCAATCAGCATTAGGGTTTTAAACCCTAAACTGAACTTTTTCCTTTAGTAAGCATTAGGGTTTTAAACCCTAAACTGAACTTTTTCCATTCAGCCAGCATTAGGGTTTTTAAACCCTAAACTGAGCTTTTCCATGCAATCAGCATTAGGGTTTTAAACCCTAAACTGAATTTTCCCTTTAGTCAGCATTCGGGTTTTAAACCCTAAATTGAACTTTTTCCATTTTAGTCAGTATTAGGGTTTTAAACCTTAAATTGAACTTTTTCCTTTAGTCAGCATTAGGGTTTTAAACCCTAAACTGAACTTTTTCCTTTAGTCAGCATTAGGGTTTTAAACCCTAAACTGAACTTTTTCCATTCAGCCAGCATTAGGGTTTTTAAACCCTAAACTGAGCTTTTCCACGCAATCAGCATTAGGGTTTTAAACCCTAAACTGAACTTTTTCCTTTAGTCAGCATTAGGGTTTTAAACCCTAAACTGAACTTTTTCCATTCAGCCAGCATTAGGGTTTTAAACCCTAAACTGAGCTTTTCCATGCAATCAGCATTAGGGTTTTAAACCCTAAACTGAACTTTTTCCTTTAGTCAGCATTAGGGTTTTAAAACTCTAAACTGAACTTTTTTCCTTTAGTCAGCATTAGGGTTTTAAACCCTAAACTAAACTCTTTTCCTTTAGTCAGCATTAGGGTTTTAAACCCTAAACTGAACTTTTCCTTTAGTCAGCATTAGGGTTTTAAACCCTAAACTGAACTTTTTCCATTCAGCCAGCATTAGGGTTTTTAAACCCTAAACTGAGCTTTTCCATGCAATTAGCATTAGGGTTTTAAACCCTAAACTAAATTTTTCCTTTGGTCAACATTAGGGTTTTAAACCCTAAACTGAACTTTTTCCATTCAGCCAGCATTAGGGTTTTAAACCCTAAACTGAGTTTTTCCATGCAATCAGCATTAGGGTTTTAAACCCTAAACTGAACTTTTTCCTTTAGTCAGCATTAGGGTTTTAAACCCTAAACTGAACTTTTTCCATTCAGCCAGCATTAGGGTTTTTAAACCCTAAACTGAGCTTTTCCATGCAATCAGCATTAGGGTTTTAAACCCTAAACTGAACTTTTTCCTTTAGTCAGCATTAGAGTTTTAAACCTTAAACTGAACTTTTTCCATTCAGCCAGCATTAAGGTTTTAAACCCTAAACTGAGCTTTTCCATGCAATCAGCATTAGGGTTTTAAAACCCTAAACTGTACTTTTTCCTTTAGTCAGCATTAGGGTTTTAAACCCTAAACTGAACTTTTTCCATTCAGCCAACATTAGGGTTTTAAAACCCTAAACTGAGCTTTTCCATGCAATCAGTATTAGGGTTTTAAACCCTAAACTGAATTTTTCCTTTGGTCAGCATTAGGGTTTTAAACCCTAAATTGAACTTTTTCCATTCAGCCAGCATTAGGGTTTTAAACCCTAAACTGAACTTTTTCCTTTAGTCAGCATTAGGGTTTTAAACCCTAAACTGAACTTTTTCCATTCAGCCAGCATTAGGGTTTTTAAACCCTAAACTGAGCTTTTCCATGCAATCAACATTAGGGTTTTAAACCCTAAACTGAACTTTTTCCTTTAGTCAGCATTAGGGTTTTAAACCCTAAACTGAACTTTTTCCATTCAGCCAGCATTAGGGTTTTAAAACCCTAAACTGAGCTTTTCCATGCAATCAGCATTAGGGTTTTAAACCCTAAACTGAATTTTTCCTTTAGTCAGCATTAGGGTTTTTAAACCCTAAACTGAACTTTTTCCATTCAGCCAGCATTAGGGTTTTAAACCCTAAACTGAGCTTTTCCATGCAATCAGCATTAGGGTTTTAAAACCCTAAACTGAACTTTTTCCTTTAGTCAGCATTAGGGTTTTAAACCCTAAACTGAACTTTTTCCATTCAGCCAGATTAGGGTTTTAAAACCCTAAACTGAGCTTTTCCATGCAATCAGCATTAGGGTTTTAAACCCTAAACTGAATTTTTCCTTTGGTCAGCATTAGGGTTTTAAACCCTAAACTGAACTTTTTACATTCAGCCAGCATTAGGGTTTTAAACCCTAAACTGAGCTTTTCCATGCAATCAGCATTAGGGTTTTAAACCCTAAACTGAACTTTTTCCTTTAGTCAGCATTAGGGTTTTAAACCCTAAACTGAACTTTTTCCATTCAGCCAGCATTAGGGTTTTTAAACCCTAAACTGAGCTTTTCCACGCAATCAGCATTAGGGTTTTAAACCCTAAACTGAACTTTTTCCTTTAGTCCGCATTAGGGTTTTAAACCCTAAACTGAACTTTTTCCATTCAGCCAGCATTAGGGTTTTAAACCCTAAACTGAGCTTTTCTATGCAATCAGCATTAGGGTTTTAAACCCTAAACTGAACTTTTTCCTTTAGACAGCATTAGGGTTTTAAAACTCTAAGCTGAACTTTTTTCCTTTAGTCAGCATTAGGGTTTTAAACCCTAAACTAAACTCTTTTCCTTTAGTCAGCATTAGGGTTTTAAACCCTAAACTGAACTTTTCCTTTAGTCAGCATTAAGGTTTTAAACCCTAAACTGAACTTTTTCCATTCAGCCAGCATTAGGGTTATTAAACCCTAAACTGAGCTTTTCCATGTAATCAGCATTAGGGTTTTAAACCCTAAACTGAACTTTTTCCTTTTAGTCAGCATTAGGGTTTTAAACCCTAAACTGAACTTTTTCCATTCAGCCGGCATTAGGGTTTTAAACCCTAAACTGAGCTTTTCTATGCAATCAGCATTAGGGTTTTAAACCCTAAACTGAACTTTTTCCTTTAGTAAGCATTAGGGTTTTAAACCCTAAACTGAACTTTTTCCATTCAGCCAGCATTAGGGTTTTTAAACCCTAAACTGAGCTTTTCCATGCAATCAGCATTAGGGTTTTAAACCCTAAACTGAATTTTCCCTTTAGTCAGCATTCGGGTTTTAAACCCTAAATTGAACTTTTTCCATTTTAGTCAGTATTAGGGTTTTAAACCTTAAATTGAACTTTTTCCTTTAGTCAGCATTAGGGTTTTAAACCCTAAACTGAACTTTTTCCTTTAGTCAGCATTAGGGTTTTAAACCCTAAACTGAACTTTTTCCATTCAGCCAGCATTAGGGTTTTTAAACCCTAAACTGAGCTTTTCCACGCAATCAGCATTAGGGTTTTAAACCCTAAACTGAACTTTTTCCTTTAGTCAGCATTAGGGTTTTAAACCCTAAACTGAACTTTTTCCATTCAGCCAGCATTAGGGTTTTAAACCCTAAACTGAGCTTTTCCATGCAATCAGCATTAGGGTTTTAAACCCTAAACTGAACTTTTTCCTTTAGTCAGCATTAGGGTTTTAAAACTCTAAACTGAACTTTTTTCCTTTAGTCAGCATTAGGGTTTTAAACCCTAAACTAAACTCTTTTCCTTTAGTCAGCATTAGGGTTTTAAACCCTAAACTGAACTTTTCCTTTAGTCAGCATTAGGGTTTTAAACCCTAAACTGAACTTTTTCCATTCAGCCAGCATTAGGGTTTTTAAACCCTAAACTGAGCTTTTCCATGCAATTAGCATTAGGGTTTTAAACCCTAAACTAAATTTTTCCTTTGGTCAACATTAGGGTTTTAAACCCTAAACTGAACTTTTTCCATTCAGCCAGCATTAGGGTTTTAAACCCTAAACTGAGTTTTTCCATGCAATCAGCATTAGGGTTTTAAACCCTAAACTGAACTTTTTCCTTTAGTCAGCATTAGGGTTTTAAACCCTAAACTGAACTTTTTCCATTCAGCCAGCATTAGGGTTTTTAAACCCTAAACTGAGCTTTTCCATGCAATCAGCATTAGGGTTTTAAACCCTAAACTGAACTTTTTCCTTTAGTCAGCATTAGAGTTTTAAACCTTAAACTGAACTTTTTCCATTCAGCCAGCATTAAGGTTTTAAACCCTAAACTGAGCTTTTCCATGCAATCAGCATTAGGGTTTTAAAACCCTAAACTGTACTTTTTCCTTTAGTCAGCATTAGGGTTTTAAACCCTAAACTGAACTTTTTCCATTCAGCCAACATTAGGGTTTTAAAACCCTAAACTGAGCTTTTCCATGCAATCAGTATTAGGGTTTTAAACCCTAAACTGAATTTTTCCTTTGGTCAGCATTAGGGTTTTAAACCCTAAATTGAACTTTTTCCATTCAGCCAGCATTAGGGTTTTAAACCCTAAACTGAACTTTTTCCTTTAGTCAGCATTAGGGTTTTAAACCCTAAACTGAACTTTTTCCATTCAGCCAGCATTAGGGTTTTTAAACCCTAAACTGAGCTTTTCCATGCAATCAACATTAGGGTTTTAAACCCTAAACTGAACTTTTTCCTTTAGTCAGCATTAGGGTTTTAAACCCTAAACTGAACTTTTTCCATTCAGCCAGCATTAGGGTTTTAAAACCCTAAACTGAGCTTTTCCATGCAATCAGCATTAGGGTTTTAAACCCTAAACTGAATTTTTCCTTTAGTTAGCATTAGGGTTTTAAACCCTAAACTGAACTTTTTTCCATTCAGCCAGCATTAGGGTTTTAAACCCTAAACTGAGCTTTTCCATGCAATCAGCATTAGGGTTTTAAACCCTAAACTGAATTTTTCCTTTAGTCAACATTAGGGTTTTAAACCCTAAACTGAATTTTTTTCCATTCAGCCAGCATTAGGGTTTTAAACCCTAAACTGAGCTTTTCCATGCAATCAGCATTAGGGTTTTAAACCCTAAACTGAATTTTTCCATTTAGTCAGCATTAGGGTTTTAAACCCTAAACTGAATTTTTAGTCAACATTAGGGTTTTAAACCCTAAACTGAATTTTTCCTTCAGTCAGCATTAGGGTTTTAAACCCTAAACTGAACTTTTCCCCAGTTGGTCAGTATTAGAGTTTCAAACTCTAAAACTGAACTTCTCCCCAGCTAGTCGGTATTAGGGCTCCAATCCTGAACTAAGCATTTTTATCTTCCTTCATCAATTTTATGAACTTCCTGGCGAATAATTAACGAAATTTTCCTAGTGAAACTGGGGCAGAAAATTTCGTTCTTTTGTTTTTTTTTCTCCCGCAGGTCTAACCTCGAGCCACACAGATCAAAATGACCCACGAGATGAGTCCCAGCTCAGAATCAAAGAAAAAAAAAAGATGTCCCGAGATATCGGAGTAAATGGAAGGCAGATTGACTCCAACATTTGATTAAGGTCCTGAACCCTGCCAATCGCATCTCACTCAGTATCCCAGAGATTAAACAAGTCGCCGCAACTCGCAAGCATCAAGATTCAGATCGGAGTCTACAAGCAGAATCAGCTAAGACCCAAGATCAAGTCGCAAAAGAATCATAGATAGGAATCTTGTAACTAGCAGTTGACATGCATATAAGTGTTTAGTTCAGTTTCAATTTTTCTTTGGTTGTAATAAGGCGGTCAGTAAAGCAGCGGTGACAACAGCAACAACAGTAACAGCAAGCATTGCAATCCCATGGTAGTCCCAGCTACCAAAATTTTCCCGAACTACATTGACCTGATTCCTGTTTAGCCCGGGATATGTAGGAAATCTTTGAAGCAAGATTCGGTCAGATCTTTCAAAAACATGCTTCACACGGAGTAGTCCATAGGCAAAAATCGCTCATACACGCTCACTTTATCTTTGCACGAAAACTCTTCGTGTTTCCGAACAAAGAGGGGCAGCTGTGAGCACGTGATTTTTGTTTCGCGCGACAATCGCTCCAAAAGAAATAAAAAATAATAACAATTGGTCCTGCTGTACAATTTTTGGATTTTTACATGGCACTTTGTTAATTATTTACGATTTTTGCCCATTTTATTTTATTAAAACAAAATACAAAAAATGTATGTGTCATGCGTAATTTGAACCATAATCCGGTTGTTAAATAGAAAATCATAAATAGGCATCTTGGTCCGTGATTTTTGTTTTATTTGATTTTACCTGTTTTGAAATATTTTAATGTGTGTGCAAATAATTGTATTAAGTGTTTATTTAATTTTAATTTGATTTAGTTAGGTTTGTTTTTAAAATAAAGAAGAAAATAAAATAATAAAAAAAAATCTTTTTTTCGGACTTGGGCCAATTTTGAACAAATTGGCCCAAACAAACTAAGCCCAAAACCCAGGCCCGCCCGGTCCATGAACAGCCTACTCCGAGAACATACAAATGACGTTGTTTTAATCCAGGCTGATCTGAGCTGTTGATCTCTAAAAGATCAACGACCAAGATCTCTCACCCCGAACCCACTAACAGACCCGACCCGTCTCACCCGGACCGACCCCAACCCTTTACCCTTGAAACGACGTCGTTCCCTGTTAGTCGAAGGATCCTGGCCCTTCATCACATCTCATCCAACGGCCAGGATCCACCTACCCACTAACTATATAAGCTCGTAACCTTACCCTGCCCCCCCTATCCGAACCCCAGCCTTCATCGTCTTCACAAGAACCCCAAACCCTAGAGCCGCCTCTGTACCCCTTCACCATGAAAGCCGGCGGCATGAACGCCGATGACCTTCACCTTAACACCCTAAAACCACCTTGACACCCTGAACATGGATCTGTAGTCTGTTTAGTTCGAATCATCCTCTAGGTCCTCGAATCTTCATTTGAAGATTCGAGCAAAACTCGATCTACACCGATCTGCCCTAGATTCATACCAGACAATCACCGGACCCCCCTCGTGACCAAACCATGTTTGGTTTGGTCCGAATCTAACCCTGGAAGCCCAAGTTCCAAATCTACCTTCCACAAAACCTAAAAACCCCAAGCCTGGTCCGTACCTGTTAAGCCAAGAGGTTAGGGCCTAATGGACCTTAATCGAAGTGTTTCTCATCTGAGAAACACTTCGATTAAAGTCCGTTCAGCCTTAAGAAAGGTCTGTTCGAATCCAAGTTAAGATTTTTTGATTTTTCGGGTTTTAAGGTGAGTTTGCTTTCTTTTCTTTATTTGTTTTAGTCCATGTGATTGTTCTAAAAGCTGTTCATGTTTGGTGAAATCTGTTGTTTTGAGTTTTATTAACTGTGTCCTGTCCACCTTGCCCGAGCCTTTGTGTTTGATTGTTTCTTTCTTCTACTTGTTACTGATAATGTGTATATGTGTATGTGCTGTGCGAATAATTGAGCTTCAAATTTGAACTGATTAACTGATTCCTCGAGTACAATTCTGCTTAGTCAGTATAATTCAAATCATGTGCTTGATACTTTTAAATGTCTGATTTTGGCTACGATTGTACCTGTTATGATTAATATAGTCGAGTTGACATATGTCGTCAATTAGTTTTAACTATCTGAACAATAACAAATTGACCTGCTGCAGTTAAACATTGCCTGAATCAATTAAGAACTGAGTCTAGTGCTTATAATTGTTAATTTGAATCAGAAATGTAAAATCAATGTTTTGTTTAGTTACAGTTTTGAAATTGGAGGGCATGTGCACTTGTGCACAACATGTGCATTTGTGAACAGCCTGTGCCCTGCCTAAGGGCTTTTTGAATTAAATAGTTTGACAGCATATGCTGTCAGACTACATCCTGCTGCCCACACCCTACTTTAGTTTCAGAAATAATAAACATTACTAAAGGTAAGCCTGCCAAGGGAATATCATGGGGTTTTGTTTATACTTAATTAGCTAAGTGGAAACTGAAAAGGAGCAGCACATGGGAGGGTATTCTGATGGTCTAAACAGGCTGTTAAAGGGATGACTTTAGGCTTATAAAAGGGGAGGACTTCCATCAGTTTTAGAGATAGAGATAGGAGGGAGGACATCTGATTAGAGAGACAGACATAGGGGAATCAGACTGAATCATTGAGGGCTGAAGTTCTGAGAAATAGAGACACACACAAAGACAGACATTGATAAGAACAGAGTGAATTGAGAGGGAACACTTTTAGAAGAGTAAAGTTCTGAAAACAGAAAACTGGAAAAGAACTTTGTCTGATTAACTCAGACAGACAAAACTAGAAATTGCATTCTTCTCTGCTGTCTTGATTTCACTAGCCTTGATCTGTTTGTTCAACACTGATTTCTTCTAAATCCAATTGAGTCTACTGGTTGTCTGTTGGTTTACTCTGGAACTTGGTCTAGTTGTTTTCTTAATTCTACTTGCCTCGTTTGTTGTTGCTGCTGCTGTTCTGCTTTCTGCTGCTGCTGACCCCTTTGCCTCCACTTCTTCTTTGCATTTCAGTATTCAGTATTCAGGTACACATTTCAAGTCCCATGTTGGTGTAAACTGTAACAGTTCGAAAGCATGAAATGAAAGGAGTTTGAAGAAGTTTAAATGTCTGTTTGTAATGCTCATGGTCTATTGATTTCTTTGTATAAATTGATTAGTGTGTAATTCAATAGCAAAAAAATCTAGTTAGTTAATACTTAACTGAGTTTTAGCCTCTTGTATCTTAGTTTATAGTTGTTTGTTGATATGAGTTAAGTAATGGTACAGTACGTAGAATGTACAAATATTTGACATAGTGACTGACCGGATTCCTGTTTAGCTATAATGATATGCATAGGATAGAATACCTCCACCTTACACAATGATGTTCTGTTTTATTTTAGTTTCTTTCATCAGGACCCGCTAGGCAGTATATAGGAGCACGTTCGAACCCCCAGTGGTAATAATGCCTAGTGGGTTAATTCCCTTAATCTAGCCTAAATGAGTCTAGTTTGAATTCAATTCAAGAGATGTTTTGGATATAAGCATAGCATTTTGCCATGTAATTTCTTTGTCAAATTAGAACATTTCTCATAAAGTATGACGTTTTTTACTTTATAAATAATTAATCAGAAATTGATAAGAATTAGGCCCAAAGCATATACTTGAATTGACATGTATCTTCCTTCTTCTATTTTAGACTGAACATAGTAAAGATGTAGTCACTGCAGGTTTATCCTTTTAAATAAAATGAGACGAGCCTCGACAAACAAAATGCACAAGCTGCGGGGCCCTCTAAATGTATATATTAAAATACTTAGAATTCGGGACAGGCCGTTTAGCGAATTTTACGGCCTTCCCAAAATAACAATACGCTAGTTGCTTTAGGCGCGCCTTTAATGATTTAACCTTCTTAAACACGGGTGCACATTGATGTGACCCAAATTCAAATCTCAACGGAGTCGAAATGTGTTAACAACTACGGGTGCATTGATTGTGACGTGGTTCGAGATGCATTTTCACGACGTTGCAATTCTATAAAAATAAATGATAATAATAAAAGCGGTTTAAACTTAATAAAAGCACATAAGTCACAACATGTATTTAAATCAGATATTTAGCCATTATAACAATTTAAGCGACCGTGCTAGAACCACGGGATTCGAGGGTGCCTAACACCTTCCCTCGGGTCAACAGAATTCCTTACTTAGAATTTCTGGTTCGCAGACTTCATTTGGAAAAGTCGAAAATTTCCTCGATTTGGGATTCAAGATAAACCGGTGACTTGGGACACCAAAAGCCAAACCTTTCCCAAGTGGCGACTCTGAATTAAATAAATAATCCCATTTCGAATATTGTCACTTAAATTGGAAAAACTCCCCTCGCGCATTTAACCCTTCGGGGGCGGGCGCGCAAAAGGGAGGTGTGATAATACCCGTCTATATGCTCAAAATATGAAATTGTTTCTGTTGTTCGTGATTATTTACAATGTGAGTAATCGACTCGATTAAGTTCGTCGATTAGTTATATTGTGAATTCTCATTTATGATAATGCTAATGGAAACAGTCTGCTTCTATTGTTTTAGACTGATTATGGACAAATGTTGTAAATAGTCTACTGATTAATATTTGTCAATTAAATCATGTTTGTTTGCAAATCAGTAAATTCAAATGTATGATGTGTATATATTGTTTTCTGAACAGGGCATTGTCAGTATATTGACAATGCTCCTGTGTATGTTTGATCTTGATTCAATGTTTAAGTCCAGTCTGAATTGTTATAATGATTTCATTGATATGTTGTTATGATGTTAGTTCTGAATTCAGTGTGATTTTACAAATGTTGATTAGATGTAATTGTGTTAGAAGGTTACATTCTTAGTTAGGATTCAGTCCAAAACTTTAGGATTGGTTATAGCTGCTTAAACAGATTTTAAATTCTGTATTGTTAGATTCTGAATTTAAGGCAGTAATAACAGTAATTACAGTAGGAAATCTGGGACATTTTCTGGGATAAAACAGTAAGGGTAATGTGGCATAATAGTGGGCTGAAAGTGGTTTGTTAATGGTTTTTAATTTAATAGGATAGTGGGAAACAAAGGGTAATGGGCTGCTGAAAAACAGGATAATAGCACTCAATAGGATTTAAAGTATTCAAAAGTAGTTTTAATGGAAAACTTTCTGATTTTAAAAGGAGAAAAGGGTCCAGGCAGCACTAGAAGGGTACTGGACAGCCCTGTATAAATAGAGGGGGATTGGGACTGATTTGGAGGCAGACTTTAGGATTTTGAAGAGAGAAAAAAATCAGATTTGAAGAGGAGAGTCCTTCAGAAGAAAAAATAGGAAGAGAAAAATCTGATTTGAAAGGAAAAAGAAATCAGATTTTAACAGTAGCCTTTCAGGAAGAAAAAGAGAGTGTGAGATTGAGAGAAAAATCAGATTTAAAGATCAGTTTTCAGAGAGATACATTTGAGAAAAACAGAAAGAAAGAAAGAGAGAAATAGAATTAGAAACAGAAATTTGAAAAGAAAACAGAAACAGAAAAAAATCAGAAATAGGAATCCGAAACAGGAAGAAACTGAAAAAAAAAAATGTTATCCTTCTAGAAACTGTCCGTTGTTTGTTTTTGTGGATATTATTCAGTCTGAATTTGAAATCTTTCCCTCAAGTTTCTGTCACTGTTCATCTGGGTTAACGGGTCTTGTTCAGACTTGCTGTGTTATTGGTATATTCTGCTGGTTTTTTTACTGCTGCAACTGCTGAAAATTTACTTCTTCTACCTTCATTTCCAGGTATTTATCTCTTAAAGTTCTATGTTGGAAAAAGATTCAGCATGACAAATCAATGAAGCTTGAATTGCAATTCTGTTTTCCATTTGTCCAAGTTCATTAGTTTAAATTTCATTTTTTTATTTCATGTTAGTTAACTAGTAGTGAATTCAATTTGGTAGCTATGAGTTCATTGTCTTATTTTGAAATTCATATAAAGCTTTGTAATAATGTTAGCTGTTCTGAAATCTCATTAGTTTAGTTATATTTGAACTGTCAAGGTAGGAAACTTGGCGTAAAGTTGGCCATTATTTAAACTTTATGGTATTGTTAGCTAAGTATAGCATAATATGGAAATATCAAGGAAAATATGCTATTAGTTTATTTTGTTAGTTAATTGTTGTTTAAGGCTAGATAATGATTGGTTGCATTTTATTCATATATGGTGTAATAGTGATTATGGTTAACATCAATAGTCGGAAGTTGCATTAGTATCCTCCACTATGTTCGCAAACGTCAAAATATGGCGAATAATGTTGTATGCAATATCACTTTATTAAGTCAATTAGGTAGATTTGTTCCTTTTTTTAAAAAAAAAAAAAAAATAATAACAAATGGCCTAGGAATGTTATAATGTGAAAGTTAGTAACAATGGTTCACATAAATTAAGAATCCAATCGGTTCGACGATTATATACATCTTACGTTTAACCATAAGCAGAATTAACAAAATAATTAGGCCTATTAGATTAAAAGCAAGTATATGAGAATAAGATGAGATATACAAATTGCAATACTTTATATCCATGACAATTAGAAATAGAATTGGCACTAAATAAATAATGAAAAATTGTTCAAAAATACTTCTTCCCTTCATAAATCATTTTTGTCAGTTTCATATACAATTCATTCTTTGGCATATATATGTTGTATTTGCTAAAATCATATTTTTATTCTTTCTTTGAATTTGAATAGTTGGGTTGAATACAATTTATATCCGGAAATTATAATTGACGGACAACATTTAATAAATTGTGAATTTCTTTTAAAAGAATTCAAAGACATCCCTTAAATATGAATTTCTCAGTATTCTCATATAAAATGTGTGGATATAACAAACAATTTGTGAAAACTCATAATACAGTTAAGAATATTTGGTGTAATTAGGGATACGTTCGCGTAACCTGATTATACCGATAAAAGCAATTCGAATTATGCGTACGCGCAATTTCGAGCGAATATTTAATATAAGGGATTTCTTCGAGGATGTCAAAATAGTTTCATATAAACCGAGACGTGCAGTTCATTGTCTAAATATAAGGATGATGACGTTCATAATTTTATTTTAAATCACGCACATATGAATTTGTAATAAAGGAAATAATATGGTCAAATTTTATTGTGTACACGTACGCGTGGCACGATTCCCGGTAATTATAAAAGGTATATAATACGAATATACGTACGCGTAATTCGTTTATATATTTGTAAACAATAAGTAAAAGCGGTAGTAAAATCATGCAATAAAAACGTGTTTAGTAAAAATCAAGATAATTAAGCCAATATTAAAAACAGTTAAGCGACCGTGCTAGAACCACGGAATTCGGAAATGCCTAACACCTTCTTCCGGATTAACAGAATTCCTTACTCAGGATTTCTGGTTCGCAGAATAACAAACAGAGTCATATTCTCCTCGATTCAGGGATTTAAAAATTGGTGACTTGGGACGCCTTAAAATTCCCAGGTGACGACTCTGAAATAATTAAATAAATCCCGTTTCGACTGTCCTTCAATTGGAGAAAACTCCCCACGAGCCCCGCGGGCGCGGTAAAAAGGAGGTGCGACAGCTCTGGCGACTCTGCTGGGGATAAAAGTGTAAACTGTAACCCAGAACCATTGGTTCAGGGTTTAAAGAATTCGAGCTTAAAATATCTGTGTTAATTGGCTTTATTTACTATATGATTTTCAACTGTTTATATGCTAATATGCTAAATGTTGCTTTTTACCGCTTTAATATTATTTGAATTGTGAATATATACAACTGCTACGAAACCCCCTTCTTTCTGAGTCTTCTGAATTTATGGTGTACACGTGCGCGTGACCCACCTTTCTGTTAAAGTCATACCAAATAAGACAGAGTTGGGACAAGTAACTAGGCCGGGCAGACTTTCGTGCTCCCGGTACGTTGCCCCCGCTTCGGCTCAAACTGTCCGTTTGGGTAAGCCAGGTTTAGAGCAATCAACCTCAGGTTTTACACTTAGAATAACTCAGCCATGTACCGGATCCCTAGTAGGAACGTCTATTTGCATCATACACATTTGGCCTTGGAGACTCAACACAGGGGTTGGGTCTGTCTAGGACAGGTGAACCCGAAACAAAAAGACCATCCTGATGCATCCTACTTGCTACTTGTGCATTCATTTGCCTCGAACATGCTTGTTGACCAGCTTAAGCGAAATCATGGTGAGAAGAGAGGAATAAAATGGGTTGTTTTTTTTAAATCTTGAAATAAAGATAATTTAATAAATAAAATGATTTTTTTTAGTGTAAATTTTCAAAAAATAAGTTTTGACTTTATTAAAATTAAATTTCAGATACAAAATGAGCACCACACAAAGCCCCTCATCCACGAGTACAGAAGAATTTCTCTTTCAGCTTCAAATGTGGTGGTATGATTTAGGCGAAGACGGTCAAAAATGGGTCGTCAAGCATTTGGGAAATCTCACGGACATTATGAAAGTTAAACCCCGTGATGATCTGATTGCGGCGTTAATAACTTTTTGGGACCCTGTTCACAATGTCTTTCGTTTCTCTGACTTCGAGCTAACTCCTACATTAGAGGAGATAGCTGGATATGCTGGTTTTGACGGAAGTCTAAAAAATCAAAGCCTGATATTCACAAAGGCTCCTTCGATATTTCGATTCTTCGGTCTTCTGAACATCAGCAGTCAAATTAGGAAAAACAATGTCATCAATGGATGTTGTTCCTTCAACTTTTTGTATTCAAGGTTCGGAAAGTCAGATGGGTTCGAAATTCATGAGAAAGGCCTTACTAACAAGCAAAACAAAGACACTTGGCAGATTCACCGTCGCTTTGCCTTCATGGTGGCTTTTCTAGGAGTCATGGTCTTCCCAAACAAAGAGCGAACAATTGATATTCGCACCGCGAAAGTTGTGCAAATCCTCACCACCAAAGAAAATCACACACTTATCCCCATCATTCTATCAGATATTTATCGGGCTTTGACTTTATGTAAATCAGGAGCAAAAGTCTTCGAAGGATGCAAAATTTTGTTGCAAATGTGGGTGATGGAACATCTCCAACAACAGCCCAAGATCATATAGTATGGGTCAAACAATGATAATTGCATCGAGAGCTATGAGGAAAGAACAAAAAATTATCAGGCTCCAGAAGGGATAGAAGCATGGGTATCTCATCTAAAGGCTTTAACGGCAAATCAGATTGAATGGACTTTGGGATGGCTCCCGATGAGGGAAGTAATACACATGTCAACCTCAAATAGTTATCTACTACTATTGGGATTGAGAAGCATTCAGCCGTATGCGCTACTAAGAGTCCTAAGGCAACTAGGGAGATATCAAGTAGTTCCTGATAATGAAGATTTGAGTATGCAAGTAATCGAATTACACCCAGAAGCCACTATTCCCGAGGCTCTACTTCAGCAGATGTGGAATGGATGTCGATACTTGAAAAGTGATACTCAAGTCCCAGACACTACAAAGGGTGAGATAAATCCTGGATATGCAAGGTGGTTTGAAAAACGGTCTCGCATGGATGATGTACCAGAGCCTGAACTAAGAAGGCCAACAAAAAGACCCCATGTTCAAAACTTCAATGATAAAATCCAAGAGCGGTTGATCTGGGGAGAAAAGGAAAAAGGGTACAAAGCAACTATCCATGCCCTAAAAGAAAATCTGAGAAGCCTCAGTTTGGAGAAAGATTTGCAAGCACAAGAAGCCGAAGGCGAGAAGAAGAGTATAGCTTGTGAGAATGAAAATCTTCATGCTCGATTCCAAAAAATGAAAAGAGTTTCTGAAACGCCAAAGAGGAGCTAGAAGGATCAAAAAACCATCATCAATCTCTTTGAAAGAATGCAAGATTATGATTCCATTCTTGCGGAAAACGAAAGGGCATTGAGCAAAGCAAAAGAAATGATCCAGCAATTAAACGAAGAAGCCAGATCTAATAAGGAACGCCAAGATAGGCAATCCGAAAAAGACAGGGCACAATTCAAGAAGGAAAAAGACCATTGGATGCGATCAGAAGACCAGCTTTGTGCGCAACTAGAAGAGGCAAGAAGATGCAATAGAGAACATCAACAAGCAGACCTCGACAGGGAAAGAGCGCAAGCAAGATTAGAGCAGGCCAGACTCCGAGCTCTATTAGAAGCAGCTCTAGATCGTGAAAACCGTGTCAGAGATATAGCCACCACTCGTCAGCAGCAATTGCAAGACCAAGACCAACGTCTCCAAGATTTCAGGGCACAAATCCACGACCTGACAGTCTTCACATCTCAAAGTTATGTAAACTGCCAAGGAATGGATTATGAAAGGTTTACAGAGCATGCGCCCACTTTTGCTCGTCATCTAGTAATGGAGTTGGAAAGGATGTATCGTACGCTGGGAGGTCATCCAGGTCAAGCTCCACATTGAGCAAATAGTCTAATAATATACAACACAAGTGGAAAGTGGGGCACGTTGTGAGATGTTAAGAATTGTAAGAATTGTATGTGTGTTTCAAGCCATTTTCTTAAAGTTTTCAAATGTAATTCCATCTTTGTATAATGAATAAAAGTGATTGCCTTTAGTCCGAACTACGCAAGGTCTGATTCATGTAATGACATAATACGTAGGCAATCTCTATAAGATTCGACCACCACGATAAAAGATATATATAATAAATAGAAGTGAATAACAATAAAAATTTCAAGAAAGCTGGGACGACACAAGCAGCCGAGTAAATGCATAATAGAAAGGGATTATTTGTTTAGGAGCATTGCATCTCAACGTGTGATTATATATGTTTTAAACTCTCAAAACTAACAAGTTTGTTCATTTTCAGAATTCAAGCAGTTAGTTTCTCTAAAGAGTATACTGGCATATTATCACTATCACACAAGATCAAAAGGACCAATACCCGAAAGTATGTCTATCCCAGATGTTGACACAGGTATGGAGCTAGAGGAGATGGATGTCGGGAAAATGAAAGAAGAGATGTTTAAACTCAAACAGCAAATGGCTGAGATGTACCAAGCATGGTCTACAGGACAGTTACCCCCATCTTACCCAAATAACCCTGCTCCATCAATGACCCAAACTCAGGATAATATTACCACTGAATTATCCCCAAATTTCCCCATTTACCAGCACTACCGAGGCACCACCTCTCAGACACCACAGTCTCCACCTCCGAAACCAGTTCCATACTTTCCTCCACCTATGACTCCTGTTTTCGTAGCACCTCCCCCTGCTACATTTCACAAATCTCCTAGTGAGCCTACATTCCAGGCCCAGGACAACCAATATTACCCCCGGAGCCCACCCTCAAAGCCTCCGAAATTAATTCAATTGCTCCTCGTTTTGATCTCCCAACCGAAATTGACAAGCCAGCCAAAAATGCTGAACAAGAAGAGATGTTCAGGAAGGTCAAGAGTTTAGAACAATCATTCAGAGACATGCGAGGATTAGGTGGGCAAGTCAGTGTAGAACACAAAGATTTGTGCTTATTCCCCAATGTACAATTACCAGTTGGCTTCAAGATGCCCAAATTTGACCTATACAACGGGCACGGCGACCCAGTAGCCCACTTAAGGGGTTTCTATAGCAAGATGCGAGGAGCTGGGGGAAAGGATGAATTATTAATGGCTTACTTCAGTCAAAGTTTAAGCGGATCAACTTTGGAGTGGTATACACGCCAGGACCATGGGAGATGGTACACCTGGGATGACCTGGCGCAGGCATTCGCATACCATTTCCAATACAATATGGAAATCATCCCAGATCGATTATCTTTGACAAAATTTGAGAAGAAACACAATGAAAGTTTCAGAGAGTATGGTTTTCGGTGGAGAGAACAGGCAGCAAGAGTGGATCCTCCTATGAAGGAGAGTGAAATGGTAGACTACTTCCTCCAAGCCTTGGAACCAACTTACTATGCCCATCTAGTTTCAGCGGTTGGGAAATCATTCAACGAAGTGGTGAAGATGGGAGGTATGGTGGAAGAAGGCCTCAAAACAAATAAAATTATGAGCTATTCAGCAATTAAGGCAACTACTCAAGCTATTCAAGGCGGGGTAGGAGGAATCGGAAGAAAGAAGAGGGAGGAAGCAGCGGTAGTTGATTCAGGAATTTGGTCGGGACCCAGAGGTTCACCACTTTACTATAATCAACAACGACCTCGCCAATCAGCTTACCGCCATGATTCATCCCAACACTACTATCACCATTCGGAGCCTCATTTCTCCATTAACCATGCTCAAGCATACAATCAGCCACCTGGTCACACCAATTGGCGTGCTCCTGCCACACCAAGTACTTACCCACGAGCCTATCCCGGACCAGGTTTCAGGCCGAGGCCAGCGTTCAGGGGGGAAAGAGAACAGAAAAAGAAAACTTACACTCCATTGGGAGAGTCTTACACTAGTCTGTTCCACAGGCTGAGACAGCTGGACATGCTGAGACCAATACAATCCAAGCTACCCAATCCTCCTCCAAAGAATCTGGATTACACCATTAGCTGTGAGTATTGCTCCGGTGCACCAGGCCATGATACGGAGAAATGCTGGCATTTAAAAAATGCAATACAAGAGCTGATTGATACTAATAAAATCGAGGTTCAAACCCCCGAAGCCGCAAATATCAATAGAAATCCAATGCCAGCCCATCAAGAGGCTAATATGATAGAAATCATACAAGCTGATGGGGAGACAAAGAAGCCGTCACAAACTGTCATGATGATCAAGTCTCATGAAGCCAAATCAGATAAGCAGTTAACAGAGGAGAAGCCAGTACCTAAGCAGAACAGAAATGGTGATGGACCATCTATGATAATCGAGGAGGGATCATCGAGCAAAGTTGTCGCAAAACAAGAAAGGCCGAAAGTGATAGTACCAGGGGTTGCTAACAAACCCATTGTATTCGTGGAAGGAGCCCGTACAGATCAGGTTATTATCGCACCTGTAATCCAGCTGCCGGTCATCAACAACAAAGCCATCCCATGGAACTACGAATGGGTGACTGTAATGTACAAAGGAAAATAAATCAAGGAAGAAGTGTGTGAGGTGCAAGGCTTGACTCGTTCGGGAAGATGTTTTACACCCGAAGAGTTAAGAAAAACTAAAAACAATCCAACACCAATAAAAAGAGCTGTGACGGAAGAAGAGGCGGAAGAGTTTTTAAGAAAAATGAAACTCCATGATTATTCTGTTGTGGATCAATTAAAGAAGACGCCCGCTCAAATTTCATTGTTGTCATTACTGATTCATTCAGAGGAGCACCGTCTGGCTTTGATGAAAATCCTGAATGAGGCTCATGTTCCTGAAAAGATCTCCGTAAATCATTTAGGAAGAATAGCCAACAGAATCTTTGAGACAAACAGAATTACATTTGCTGATGATGAATTACCTGTGGAAGGTACTAAGCACAACAGAGCTCTTTACCTCACCGTAAAATGTGAAAACTCCGTAGTAACCCGGGTATTGGTTGACAATGGGTCAAGTGCAAATATCTGCCCTCTCTCCACTTTAAGCAAATTAAAAATTAAAGAGGAGAGGATCCAGAAGAATAATATCTGCGTACGGGGGTTTGACGGTGAAAGCAGAGATTCATTTGG
This sequence comes from Nicotiana tabacum, assembly GCF_000715075.1. Lineage (NCBI taxonomy): Eukaryota > Viridiplantae > Streptophyta > Magnoliopsida > Solanales > Solanaceae > Nicotiana > Nicotiana tabacum. Next base: position 11,208,502 of record NC_134089.1, read on the forward strand.
CGACACAGTGTTGGAACTAACAATCGGGCCAGTTGAATTCACAATGGAATTTCAAGTGTTGGACATAACTGTCTCTTACAACTTGTTGTTGGGCCGACCATGGATCCATGCTGCTAAAGCAGTCCCGTCAACACTACATCAGGTTGTCAAGTTTGAATGGGATCATCAAGAAATAGTTGTGCATGGGGAAGAAAGTTTAAATGCTCGCAGCAGTACCATTGTACCGGTCGAGGGAACAGAAAATGACCAGGGACCATGGGTATACCAAGTATCCGACACAGTGTCGGTAGAGAAAATTCCAGAGGGGAAATACCTTCCGAATCCAAAGATATCCTCTGCATCAGTCATGATAGCTTATGAAATGTTAAAGAATGGTTTTATACCCGGCAAAGGCCTGGGCTTATCTTTGCAAGGAATTATACAACCAGTATCTCTCCCCGAGAACTGGGGAACATTCGGTTTGGGGTTCATACCCACCGTAAATGACGTGATAAAGGCCAGAAAGTTGAAACATAAGGCATGAGATCTTCCAAAACCAGTCCCACATCTGTCAAAATCTTTTGTCAAGACCGGTGCTAGAAATCGCCCGATAACAACAATTCCTAAATCCCGGGTCAATCCTGAAGAGAAGTTGATTGAAAGATTTGAGAAGTTGTTTGATGATGTGAATATGTTGGAAAGCGGAGAAGGGTGTAGCAACGCGGAAGTTCAATTCGTTGGGCCAGAAACAAAGCTTAATAATTGGAAAGCCACTCCTCTCCTCGTTCGAAAGGAATCTTGGTAGTTCATTTTGATTTTCTTTCAAGTTTGTTTGGGTTACTTCAGGGTTGTAATCCCAAAGCTTATCTTACAGTTTGTTTGAAGTGTGCAAACCTTGTTATCTTTCATCATCCAATAAAAAGCAGTTTCCTTTTTATTGTCATTCCTGATAGTTTTCTTTTCTTTTTCTTTTTTTGTACAGTTCTTTTTACGCTGGCTCTAGTGATATGGCATGCATGAGGAATCCTCAGCCCAGTCTTAAAAATCAATCTGGTTCCGAAGTAATAATTCAAGAAATATATTGTGATTATGAATCAGAATATGATGAAGATGAGGTTTTTGAAGAGATTAGTAAAGAGTTAATTCACTTTGAGGAAAAAACCAAACCTAACTTGAATGATACCGAAGACATCAATATAGGGGACACGAGTAATGTCCGGGAAACCAAAATAAGTGTCCATCTCGAACCAAAGATCCGAGAAGAGTTAATTAAAGCACTCATAGAATTCAAAGATGTTTTTGCATGGTCATATGACGACATGCCGGGCCTGAGCACTGATTTAGTAGTTCACAAATTGCCCACCGATCCAACGGTGCCTCCTGTCAAGCAAAGACTGAGAAAATTCAAGCCTGACATGAGTGTGACAATTAAGGAAGAAATCACCAAACAATTGGAAGCAAAGGTCATTCGAGTCACTCGATATCCTGTTTGGTTGGCTAATATCGTTCCTGTACCAAAGAAAGACGGCAAAATTAGAGTATGTGTCGACTACCGCAATCTCAACAAAGCAAGTCCAAAGGATAATTTCCCATTACCCAATATCCATATTTTGATCGACAATTGTGCCAAGCATGATATAGGATCTTTCGTGGATTGTTATGCCGGGTATCATCAAATTCTAATGGATGAAGGAGACGCAGAAAAGACGGCATTCATCACACCATGGGGAACTTATTGCTACCGGATAATGCCATTCGGTTTAAAAAAAGCCGGAGCAACCTATATGAGAGCAATGACCACAGTGTTTCATGATATGATACACAAGGAGATTGAGGTATACGTGGACGATGTGATCATAAAATCAAAGCATCAGGCCGACCACGTTGGGGATTTGAGGAAGTTCTTCTTAAGACTTCGAAGGTACAACCTCAAGCTTAACCCTGCCAAGTGCGCATTTGGAGTTCCATCCGGAAAGTTGCTGGGATTCATAGTCAGTCGACGAGGTATCGAGATAGACCCATCAAAAATCAAAGCCATCCAAGAATTGCCACCTCCCAGGAACAAAACTGAAGTAATGCGTTTGTTGGGAAGGTTGAATTATATCAGCAGGTTTATTGCTCAGCTCACAACAACTTGTGAGCCAATTTTCAAATTGTTGAAAAAGGATGCTGCGGTCAAATGGACCGATGAGTGTCAAGAAGCGTTCGATAAAATAAAAGGGTACTTGTCGAACCCACCCGTGTTGGTCCCGCCAGAGCCAGGAAGACCTTTGATTCTTTTGGTTGTGTATTGGGGCAACATGACCTCACTGGCAGAAAAGAACAGGCCATCTACTACCTTAGCAAGAAGTTCACAGCTTATGAGTTTAAGTATACTCATCTGGAAAAGACATGTTGCGCCCTAACATGGGTAGCTCAAAAATTGAAACACTATTTGTCATCCTACACTACTTACCTCATTTCTCTGTTGGATCCATTGAAATACATTTTTCAAAAGCCTATGCCAACGGGAAGACTTGCAAAGTGGCAGATATTGCTCACAGAGTTTGACATCATCTATGTGACTCGGACTGTAATGAAGGCTCAAGCACTGGCCGATCATTTAGCCGAAAACCCGGTCGATGAGGAATACGAGCCATTGAAAACCTATTTTCCTGATGAAGAAACAATGCATATCGACGAGGTGGAGCGAATTGAAAAACCTGGCTGGAAACTTTTCTTTGATGGAGCCGCTAACATGAAAGGAGTCGGGATATGAGCCGTAATCATTTCTGAAACAGGGCATCACTATCCTGTTACGGCTCAATTGCGATTTTATTGCACCAATAATATGGCTGAATATGAAGCTTGCATTTTGGGGTTAAGGCTAGCCGCAGATATGGGTATCCAAGAAATCTTAGTCATGGGAGATTCAGATCTTTTGGTATATCAAATTCAAGGAGAATGGGAAACTCGAGACTTGAAGCTCATACCATACCGACAATGTCTACATGATCTTTATCAGCGGTTTCAATCAGTGGAGTTCCAACATATTCCAAGAATCCATAATGAGGTCGCCGATGCATTGGCTACCTTGGCATCAATGTTGCATCATCCGGATAAAGTTTATGTAGATCCGATACATATTCAAGTCCACGATCAGCACGCTTATTGCAATATGGTCGAAGAAGAATTTGATGGTGAACCATGGTTCCACGACATCAAGGAGTATATCAGGATGGGGATATATCCCGCACAAGCCACAGGAGATCAAAAGAGGACCATTAGACGATTGGCAAATGGATTCTTCTTAAGCGGAGGAGTTTTGTATAAAAGAACACCAGATCTTGGATTATTAAGATGCATAGATGCCAGACAAGCTACAACTGTCATGTCTGAAATACATTCGGGAGTTTGCGGACCCCACATGAGTGGATATGTATTAGCAAAGAAGATCCTCCGTGCTGGTTACTATTGGCTTACCATGGAGCGAGATTGTATCAGTTTTGTGCGCAAGTGTCATCAATGCCAAATACACGGAGATTTGATTCATTCTCCACCATCCGAATTGCACACAATGTCGGCACCATGGCCCTTCGTTGCTTGGGGCATGGATGTGATTGGACCAATTGAGCCGGCACCATCCAATGGGCACAGGTTCATTCTGGTAGCCATTGATTATTTTACCAAATGGGTTGAGGCCAAAACATTTAAATCAGTGATCAAGAAAGCTGTGGTCGATTTTGTCCACTCAAATATCATATGTCGATTCGGAATCCCAAAGGTGATCATCACAGATAACGGTGCTAATCTTAACAGCAACTTAATGAAGGAAGTATGTCAACAATTTAAGATTACACATCGCAACTCTACCCCATATCGGCCCAAGGCGAATGGAGCAGTAGAGGCAGCCAACAAAAACATAAAGAAGATACTTCGGAAAATGGTAGAAGGATCAAAACAATGGCATGAAAAATTACCATTTGCATTATTGGGATACCGCACTACTGTTCGCACTTCAGTAGGAGCAACTCCTTATTTGTTGGTATATGGCACGGAAGTAGTAATTCCTGCAGAAATTGAGATTCCTTCCCTTTGGATCATCGCCGAGGCAAAGATTGATGATGATGAATGGGTCAAAACCCGTCTGGAACAGTTAAACTTGATTGATGAAAAACGATTGGCCGCAGTATGTCATGGTCAATTATATCAAAGAAGAATAGAAAGAGCATACAACAAAAAGGTGCGTCCACGGAAGTTTGAAGTGGGTCAGCATGTGCTGAAACGTATTCTTCCACATCAGGTTGAGGCGAAAGGCAAATTTGCCCCGAATTGGCAAGGACCATTCATTGTGACCAGAGTATTGTCGAATGGCGCACTATGCTTAACAGATATTGAAGGCAAATGCATAGACATGGCGATCAATTCTGACGCGGTAAAGAGATATTACACATAACTTTTTGAATGTTTGTATTTAGCATTATTTCGAAGATTGGAATGACAAAGGCAATTTATTCTGCTATCCAAACACTATACCCTTTGTTTCCCCTTTGAGCCATACTTGTTTCTTTCCTACCCTCTCTAGGAATCAATGAAAAAAAAAATCACTATTATTTAGTGAACTACGTTTGACCTGATTCCTCAAAGAAGGATACGTAGGCGCCTCACGGCTCGGTCATAGGGTGCACAACATACACAATGTACACGAAAAGAAACATTAAGATACCCCAATCAAGAAACTGGGGCAGGAATTGTATTGGAAATAAGAAAAGATTCCAAGAGTTGTAATTTTAAACTCATACCAAAGCTATTTAGCTTTTAATACCTTTTCCATTTCTAACCCCATACCAAAAAGACCTTTCGATCAACCTTAGAAAAATGCTGAGACAAGCAAATGAAGATGGTTCATAACACTCTGGTACAAACAAGAAAAGAAACTAAAAATGAGAGAGTCTTATAGGTGAAAACCCACACGGGCACCATAAGGCGACGGAAGTTGAGAGAAAAGTAAAAATGAGAGAGTCTTATTGGTGAAAACCTTTGTAGGCACCATAAGGCGAAAAGGAAGTGAGAAATGAACAAATGAGGAAGGTTTGTCGGTGAAAACTCTTTGAGATATTACAAGTCCAACAGGTCTGTGAAATGAAAAATGAAGATGGATTACGGAAATTTTGGGGAAAACAAAAATGAGACAATTAAGAGGAGATTGATTAAAAGACTGGGTTGATTAATCCGAAATGCATACCCTGATCATTGGCGTCAGTAACTCCAATCAGATAAGTTTTATTCCTTCTCCGACAGTCATCCAAATTTGGATTTTTCTTTTCATTCTATAAATTGTCGAAATCAGCGCGTTTCGTCACTAATAATCTTACTTTTCTAAAGCTTTGAGATAAGTTTTATTCCAAACAAATAAGAAGGAATGTCAAGGTCTACTACCAAGATTCAATGTTACATGATGCAAAATACGGCCATGAAAGGCAGGAGATAAAAAGATATTGGTGTAATAAAAGTGAATTCAAAAGTGGATCAGCAAAGTCAGAAGGGACATATGATTACAGTTAAAAGGATTTGAAGGAAAACATATAGAGGGAAATCCTATAGTCAAGGATCAATTACAAGGACAAAACGGTCTTTTTCAACCATTCCAAGGCAATAAAAAGAGACGAAGAGAAGCCTCACCATCGGCAAGAATACCCCAGTTAATCACCCTGCTTTAAACTAACGAAGTTTTCTTTGATTTAAAACAGGGGCAAAGACAATATTTGTGTCAGGAAATACCTGGTAAAGAAAAGAAGAAATCAGGCGTCCACCTGGAGAATGAGGATGAGAAAAGAAGAAGTCAGGCGTCCACCTGGAGAATGAGTATGAGAATTAAAAAGAGTCAGGCAACCACCTGGAGAATGAGGATGAGAATTGAAGAAGTCAGGCGTCCACCTGGAGAATGTGGATGAGAATTAAAGAAGTCAGGCGTCCACCTGGAGAATGAGGATGAGAATTAAAGAAGTCAGGCGTCCACCTGGAGAATGAGGATGAGAATTAAAGAAGTCAGGCGTCCACCTGGAGAATGAGGATGAGAATTAAAGAAGTCAGGCGTCCACCTGGAGAATGAGGATGAGAATTAAAGAAGTCAGGCGTCCACCTGGAGAATGAGGATGAGAATTAAAGAAGTCAGGCGTCCACCTGGAGAATGAGGATGAGAATTAAAGAAGTCAGGCGTCCACCTGGAGAATGAGGATGAGAAAAGAAGAAGTCAGGCGTCCACCTGGAGAATGAGGATGAGAAAAGAAGAAGTCAGGCGTCCACCTGGAGAATGAGGATGAGAAAAGAAGAAGTCAGGCGTCCACCTAGAGAATGAGGATAAGAAAAGAAGAAGTCAGGCGTCCACCTGGAGAATGAGGATGAGAATTAAAGAAGTCAGGCGTCCACCTGGAGAATGAGGATGAGAATTAAAGAAGTCAGGCATCCACCTGGAGAATGAGGATGAGAATTAAAGAAGTCAGGCGTCCACCTGGAGAATGAGGATGAGAATTAAAGAAGTCAGGCGTCCACCTGGAGAATGAGGATGAGAATTAAAGAAGTCAGGCGTCCACCTGGAGAATGAGGATGAGAATTAAAGAAGTCAGGCGTCCACCTGGAGAATGAGGATGAGAATTAAAGAAGTCAGGCGTCCACCTGGAGAATGAGGATGAGAAAAGAAGAAGTCAGGCGTCCACCTGGAGAATGAGGATGAGAAAAGAAGAAGTCAAGCGTCCACCTGGAGAATGAGGATGAGAAAAGAAGAAGTCAGGCGTCCACCTAGAGAATGAGGATAAGAAAAGAAGAAGTCAGGCGTCCACCTAGAGAATGAGGATGAAGAATTAAAGAAGTCAGGCGTCCACCTGGAGAATGAGGATGAGAATTGAAGAAGTCAGGCGTCCACCTGGAGAATGAGGATGAGAATTAAAGAAGTCAGGCGTCCACCTGGAGAATGAGGATGAGAATTAAAGAAGTCAGGCGTCCACCTGGAGAATGAGGATGAGAAAAGAAGAAGTCAGGCGTCCACCTGGAGAATGAGGATGAGAAAAGAAGAAGTCAGGCGTCCACCTGGAGAATGAGGATGAGAAAAGAAGAAGTCAGGCGTCCACCTGGAGAATGAGGATGAGAATTAAAGAAGTCAGGCGTCCACCTGGAGAATGAGGATAAGAATTAAAGAAGTCAGGCGTCCACCTGGAGAATGAGGATGAGAATTAAAGAAGTCAGGCGTCCACCTGGAGAATGAGGATGAGAAAAGAAGAAGTCAGGCGTCCACCTGGAGAATGAGGATGAGAAAAGAAGAAGTCAGGCGTCCACCTGGAGAATGAGGATGAGAAAAGAAGAAGTCAGGCGTCCACCTGGAGAATGAGGATGAGAATTAAAGAAGTCAGGCGTCCACCTGGAGAATGAGGATGAGAATTAAAGAAGTCAGGCGTCCACCTGGAGAATGAGGATGAGAAAAGAAGAAGTCAGGCGTCCACCTGGAGAATGAGGATGAGAAAAGAAGAAGTCAGGCGTCCACCTGGAGAATGAGGATGAGAAAAGAAGAAGTCAGGCGTCCACCTGGAGAATGAGGATGAGAAAAGAAGAAGTCAGGCGTCCACCTGGAGAATGAGGATGAGAATTAAAGAAGTCAGGCGTCCACCTGGAGAATGAGGATGAGAATTAAAGAAGTCAGGCGTCCACCTGGAGAATGAGGATGAGAATTAAAGAAGTCAGGCGTCCACCTGGAGAATGAGGATGAGAATTAAAGAAGTCAGGCGTCCACCTGGAGAATGAGGATGAGAAAAGAAGAAGTCAGGCGTCCACCTGGAGAATGAGGATGAGAATTAAAGAAGTCAGGCGTCCACCTGGAGAATGAGGATGAGAATTAAAGAAGTCAGGCGTCCACCTGGAGAATGAGGATGAGAATTAAAGAAGTCAGGCGTCCACCTGGAGAATGAGGATGAGAATTAAAGAAGTCAGGCGTCCACCTGGAGAATGAGGATGAGAATTAAAGAAGTCAGGCGTCCACCTGGAGAATGAGGATGAGAATTAAAGAAGTCAGGCGTCCACCTGGAGAATGAGGATGAGAATTAAAGAAGTCAGGCGTCCACCTGGAGAATGAGGATGAGAAAAGAAGAAGTCAGGCGTCCACCTGGAGAATGAGGATGAGAAAAGAAGAAGTCAGGCGTCCACCTGGAGAATGAGGATGAGAAAAGAAGAAGTCAGGCGTCCACCTGGAGAATGAGGATGAGAAAAGAAGAAGTCAGGCGTCCACCTGGAGAATGAGGATGAGAATTAAAGAAGTCAGGCGTCCACCTGGAGAATGAGGATGAGAATTAAAGAAGTCAGGCGTCCACCTGGAGAATGAGGATGAGAATTAAAGAAGTCAGGCGTCCACCTGGAGAATGAGGATGAGAAAAGAAGAAGTCAGGCGTCCACCTGGAGAATGAGGATGAGAAAAGAAGAAGTCAGGCGTCCACCTGGAGAATGAGGATGAGAATTAAAGAAGTCAGGCGTCCACCTGGAGAATGAGGATGAGAATTAAAGAAGTCAGGCGTCCACCTGGAGAATGAGGATGAGAAAAGAAGAAGTCAGGCGTCCACCTGGAGAATGAGGATGAGAAAAGAAGAAGTCAGGCGTCCACCTGGAGAATGAGGATGAGAAAAGAAGAAGTCAGGCGTCCACCTGGAGAATGAGGATGAGAAAAAGAAGTCAGGCGTCCACCTGGAGAATGAGGATGAGAATTAAAGAAGTCAGGCGTCCACTTGGAGAATGAGGATGGAGAATTGAAGAAGTCAGGCGTCCACCTGGAGAACGAGGATAAGGATTGAAGAAGTCAAGCGTCCACCTGGAGAACGAGGATAAGAATTAAAGAAGTCAGGCGTCCACCTGAAGAATGATGATAAAGAAGTTAAAAAGAAGTCAGACGTCCACCTGGAGAATGAGGATAAAGAAAGAAAAGAAGTAGTCAAGGCACCCACTTGGAGAACGAGGGAATGCAATTGAAGTTTTAAAATCAAAAGCCCGCTCATATGATAAAGGAGCACATTTAGAATCAATAAAGCAGAGGAGTCCAACAAAATCCCCAGCAAGAAACAACAAGAGTCCCAAAAGAAAATACGGGACACAATGAAAAGGAATACGGAATAAGCCAAATGCCCAAGAGTCACCAAGATATCAAGACAACAAGAAACGCAAGGGCATGATCTAGATAAGATTTTTTATAATTCCTGTACCATAATCTAGCTTAATATTTGCATTACCTTTGAAGTAAGGTGTAATAAGGAGGTCAGCAAGCAGTAAAAACAGCACGAAGCAGCAGTAACATCACAGTCCCATGGTAGTCCCAGCTACCCAAAACTTCCCGAACTACATTGACCTGATTCCTTTATAGCCAAGGATATGTAGGAAACCTTTGAAGCAGAGGTTCGGTCAAATCTTTCAAAAAATGCTTCCCACGGAGTATTTGAACGGGCAAAAATCGCTCGTATCCGCTCACTTTATCTTTGCACGAAAACTCTTCGAGTTTCCGCACAAAGAGGGGCAGCTGTGAGCACGTGATTTTTGCCTTACGAAAACTACTCCAAAATAAATCAAAAAATAAAATAAATTTCTTTTACTGTGTAATTTTTGAATTTGCGTGGTGTTAAATATTTGTGTTATGTCCGTAAATGTTTACTTTGTCATAATAAAATGAAAATTAAAATAAAATACATGTTGCATGCATATAGGATTTAATTATGTATTTGAAAGATAATTTAAATAAAATCACCAAAATATGCATTTCGTTCTATTTTTTATATTCCACTGTGTGATTAATGTTTTATCTACGCGTTAATGGTTATTAAAAGATAATTAATATTATTGTAATGATAATTTTGTTTTTATAATTTTTGATTAGGATTTTATTAATTAATAATAAAATTAGAAAATAAAAAATATACAAGTTGTAAAATAAAAATTGGACCTGGATTAAAATCCAGGCCCAAATCAAATTACCCCCCCACAGCCCAATCCAAACAGCCTGTCCGGTCCAATTCAAAGCCAAGACCAAACGACGACGTTTGGTCACACTTTATCAAGACCGTTGGATCAAAGCCAACCAACGGCTGAGATCCCACGAACCGTAACCCATAGCCCGTACCCGATCCGATACCCGGTTCAACCCGTCCCCCCAGCTTAAACCAAACGACATCGTTTGGTTAAGTGAATAAATCCTGACCTCTCATCCTACTAGATCTAACGGTCAGCATCAACCCACCCCGTCCCTATATAAGCCCATAATCCTTACCCCGGCCCCCCTAACTAAACCCCCCCTCTCCACTGTTCATCATCATCTTCCTCAGACCCACCCCTAACCCTAGCTGCCCTAGAATCCCACCGCCTGAAACCCGGCGGCATCAACGTCGTCGGTCACCAAAATAACACCCTAGAACCCCCTGAACATCCTCTACACAAATCTGACCTTAGTTTCCTTCGAATCAGACCCCAACTCTTCGAATACTAAATCGAAGGTGGGTCTGAAAACTCAAACCTTTCCAATGGCTTCCAAAATAACACCATAGTACCCCCTAGCATGCCTCGTTATGGATCTGAAGTTTGTTTGGCTCGAATCAGTTCCGAGCTTCTCGAATCTTCTTTTGAAGATTCGGACCAAACAAGAACAAACTCAGATCCGTTCTAAACTGACACCAAATGACCCCTAGGCTACCCTCACCCTTGTGTCATATTTGGTCCCCCTCGAATCTGACCAGAAATGGTTAAGTCCCAAATCGAACCTTCAAGAACCCTAGAAATACCAGATTTTTGGATTCTGTTCACTTCAGACGAAAGATTGAGGTTTAATCGACCTTAGTAGAAGTATTTTCAGTGGAAAATACTTCGACTAAGGTCTGTTTGATTTCAAACAAAATCCGAAGCCAAGTTGAATTCGAGTTTGATTAAAATTCAGAGGTACTGTTCTATTTCTGTTTGTGTATTCTGTATGTATTTTCGTTTGTTTTAATAACTTGTTAATTTTTTACATTTTTGTTTTGATTAATTCTGTCATTTTTTGTCTCATACCCGTCTATATGCTCAAAATATGAAATTGTTTCTATTGTTCGTGATTATTTACAATGTGAGTAATCGACTCGATTAAGTTCGTCGATTAGTTATATTGTGAATTCTCATTTATGATAATGCTAATGGAAACAGTCTGCTTCTATTGTTTTAGACTGATTATGGACAAATGTTGTAAATAGTCTACTGATTAATATTTGTCAATTAAATCATGTTTGTTTGCAAATCAGTAAATTCAAATGTATGATGTGTATATATTGTTTTCTGAACAGGGCATTGTCAGTATATTGACAATGCTCCTGTGTATGTTTGATCTTGATTCAATGTTTAAGTCCAGTCTGAATTGTTATAATGATTTCATTGATATGTTGTTATGATGTTAGTTCTGAATTCAGTGTGATTTTACAAATGTTGATTAGATGTAATTGTGTTAGAAGGTTACATTCTTAGTTAGGATTCAGTCCAAAACTTTAGGATTGGTTATAGCTGCTTAAACAGATTTTAAAATCTATATTGTTAGATTCTAAATTTAAGGCAGTAATAACAGTAATTACAGTAGGAAATCTGGGACATTTTCTGGGATAAAACAGTAAGGGTAATGTGACATAATAGTGGGCTGAAAGTGGTTTGTTAATGGTTTTTAATTTAATAGGATAGTGGGAAACAAAGGGTAATGGGCTGCTGAAAAACAGGATAATAGCACTCAATAGGATTTAAAGTATTCAAAAGTAGTTTTAATGGAAAACTTTCTGATTTTAAAAGGAGAAAAAGGGTCCAGACAGCACTAGAAGGGTACAAGACAGCCCTGTATAAATAGAGAGGGATTGGGACTGATTTGGAGGCAGACTTTAGGATTTTGAAGAGAGAAAAAAATCAGATTTGAAGAGGAGAGTCCTTCAGAAGAAAAAATAGGAAGAGAAAAATCTGATTTGAAAGGAAAAAGAAATCAGATTTTAACAGTAGCCTTTCAGGAAGAAAAAGAGAGTGTGAGATTGAGAGAAAAATCAGATTTAAAGATCAGTTTTCAGAGAGATACATTTGAGAAAAACAGAAAGAAAGAAAGAGAGAAATAGAATCAGAAACAGAAATTTGAAAAGAAAACAGAAACAGAAAAAAATCAGAAATAGGAATCCGAAACAGGAAGAAACTGAAAAATAAAAAAAAATGTTATCCTTCTAGAAACTGTCCGTTGTTTGTTTTTGTGGATATTATTCAGTCTGAATTTGAAATCTTTCCCTCAAGTTTCTGTCACTGTTCATCTGGGTTAACAGGTCTTGTTCAGACTTGCTGTGTTATTGGTATATTCTGCTGGTTTTGTTGCTGCTGCAACTGCTGAAAATTTACTTCTTCTACCTTCATTTCCAGGTATTTATCTCTTAAAGTTCTATGTTGGAAAAAGATTCAGCATGACAAATCAATGAAGCTTGAATTGCAATTCTGTTTTCCATTTGTCCAAGTTCATTAGTTTAAATTTCATTTTTTTATTTCATGTTAGTTAACTAGTAGTGAATTCAATTTGGTAGATATGAGTTCATTGTCTTATTTTGAAATTCATATAAAGCTTTGTAATAATGTTAGCCGTTCTGAAATCTCATTAGTTTAGTTATATTTGAACTGTCAAGGTAGGAAACTTGGCGTAAAGTTGGCCATTATTTAAACTTTATGGTATTGTTAGCTAAGTATAGCATAATATGGAAATATCAAGGAAAATATGCTATTAGTTTATTTTGTTAGTTAATTGTTGTTTAAGGCTAGATAATGATTGGTTGCATTTTATTCATATATGGTGTAATAGTGATTATGGTTAACATCAATAGTCGGAAGTTGCATTAGTATCCTCCACTATGTTCGCAAACGTCAAAATATGGCGAATAATGTTGTATGCAATATCACTTTATTAAGTCAATTAGGTAGATTTGTTCCTTTTTTTTAAAAAAAAATAACAAATGGCCTAGGAATGTTATAATGTGAAAGTTAGTAACAATGGTTCACATAAATTAAGAATCCAATCGGTTCGACGATTATATACATCTTACGTTTAACCATAAGCAGAATTAACAAAATAATTAGGCCTATTAGATTAAAAGCAAGTATATGAGAATAAGATGAGATATACAAATTGCAATACTTTATATCCATGACAATTAGAAATAGAATTGGCACTAAATAAATAATGAAAAATTGTTCAAAAATACTTCTTCCCTTCATAAATCATTTTTGTCAGTTTCATATACAATTCATTCTTTGGCATATATATGTTGTATTTGCTAAAATCATATTTTTATTCTTTCTTTGAATTTGAATAGTTGGGTTGAATACAATTTATATCCGGAAATTATAATTGACGGACAACATTTAATAAATTGTGAATTTCTTTTAAAAGAATTCAAAGACATCCCTTAAATATGAATTTCTCAGTATTCTCATATAAAATGTGTGGATATAACAAACAATTTGTGAAAACTCATAATACAGTTAAGAATATTTGGTGTAATTAGGGATACGTTCGCGTAACCTGATTATACCGATAAAAGCAATTCGAATTATGCGTACGCGCAATTTCGAGCGAATATTTAATATAAGGGATTTCTTCGAGGATGTCAAAATAGTTTCATATAAACCGAGACGTGCAGTTCATTGTCTAAATATAAGGATGATGACATTCATAATTTTATTTTAAATCACGCACATATGAATTTGTAATAAAGGAAATAATATGGTCAAATTTTATTGTGTACACGTACGCGTGGCACGATTCCCGGTAATTATAAAAGGTATATGATACGAATATACGTACGCGTAATTCGTTTATATATTTGTAAACAATAAGTAAAAGCGGTAGTAAAATCATGCAATAAAAACGTATTTAGTAAAAATCAAGATAATTAAGCCAATAATAAAAACAGTTAAGCGATCGTGCTAGAACCACGGAATTCGAAAATGCCTAACACCTTCTTCCGGATTAACAGAATTCCTTACTCAGGATTTCTGGTTCGCAGAATAACAAACAGAGTCATATTCTCCTCGATTCAGGGATTTAAAAATTGGTGACTTGGGACGCCTTAAAATTCCCAGGTGGCGACTCTGAAATAATTAAATAAATCCCGTTTCGACTGTCCTTCAATTGGAGAAAACTCCCCACGCGCCCCGCGGGCGCGGTAAAAAGGAGGTGCGACAAAGGTTTTTGAGAAGTTTGACAAGAAGTGGACTTTTTGATATCGGGGTCGGATTCTGATTCCGGAAGTTGGAGCAGGTCCGTGATGTCAAATATGACTTGTGTGCAAAATTTAAGGTCAATCGGACGTGACTTGATGGGTTTCGGCATCGAATGTTGAGGTTTGAAATTCTAAAGTTCATTAAGCTTGGATTGGAGGGCGATTCATGGTTTAAGCGCTATTTGATGTGATTTGAGGCCCCGAGCAGGTCCGCGTTATGTTATGGGACTGGTTGGTGTGATTGGACGAGGTCCCGGGGGCCTCGGATGGATCTCGGATAGTTACCGGATTGAAATTCAAAGTTGAAGAAGAGCAGAAGCAGCTAGTGTCTGGTGCAACCGCACCTGAGAGAGAAGGGTCGCAGATGCGAGCCCGCAAGTGCGGCTATGTGGTCGCATAAATGGCTTTGGGCAGATCTGAGGTGACCGTAGATACGAGGCTATTTCTGGATCCGCGAGCCCGCATATGTGAGGTGAGCTCCGCAGATGCGGAATTTGAGAAAGGCAGAAGGACCGCAAAAACGGGTGAGGGGCTGCACCTGCGGAACCGCAGAAGCAGTCAAGTGACCGCAGGTGCGGAAAAGTTGTGTCACAACCCAGAAACCAACCTGGTCGTGATGGCACTTTTCGTGAAACTAGGTCAGCCAACCTATTTCCAAATACTCCATATTTCATTTAAAACTGTAGAAAAATAATATATTTTAACAGAAATCCGATAAAAGGTAAAAGTAGGAATCAAACAAGCGGAAAAGAAATACCAGCCCGACCCTGGGTGTCCCTAAATCATGACCAAAATACTACAACCATTCGAAATAAGCAAGACTAACATAGTCTGAGAATATCTAACAAATGTACTATGAAGAAGATAAGGAAGGAGAAGGCGGGACTGCGATCGCCAAGCAACTACCTCACTATCTCCAAGGAAGGTCCACCACTGAAATGATCAGCAACCGCTACCGTGACCCGAGATACCTGGATCTGCACATAAGGTGCATGCGGTAACGTGAGTATACCAACTCAGTAAGTAACAATTCCAAACTATGGACTGACAGGTGTGACGAACCAAACCTCAACAGGTATACAAATAACTGTACGGAAATGTAGACATGCTTGCAGTTCAAGTAAAAGCTCAACTGTAAGTAAATACAATATGACCGGTACGGAGTATAAAGCTCAGGAATCTCTAAGTAACAATGCACATATAGCATGATCAATGTTCCACATGCCTCCACTCACAAGTGTTCAACCACTCGATACTGTATATAGCCATCCAACCTAGGGAAGATCCATCCCGGAATATATATACATCACTGACCGTAGTCATCCAGTATGGAGGAATGCTATTCCAGCCATATGGAGAAGATCTATCTCCAGGTATAATTACTTCGGACAAGATCCATGTCCAGGGAAGATCCATCCCTCAATTTCATCAACTGCACTCACTGGGGGTGTAAAGACTTCGGAGAGGCTCCTCTTAGCCCAAGCGCTATATCAAGCCAACGAAGGCATGATCAATATCTCGCTGCGGCGTGCATCCCTATCCCATACTGTCACTCAATATCAGGCTCTCGGCCTCACTCAGTCATTACTCTCCAGTCTCACACACACGAGCTCAAAAATGTCATGATACTAGCCCGAACAATGATATGATATGTCAAATAGCAATAATCGAGACTGAGACATGATATAATATGCATGAATAGGACTGAGTACAGAATATCAATGAAGCTAATAACATGATAGCAGGAAACGACCTCTCGGGTCTCAACAGTGTTGGCGTGAAGCCTTAACATGATAATTAGAATGATTTGCAACTCATTAACTTAATCACATAATTACAATACAGATATCAGCATGAAAGAGTCACTAAGCGGTGCCATGGAATGACCCATGCCGCAATTCTCACGGTATACGCCCACACGTCCGTCATTTGGCATTTGCGTCACCTCATAGTAATCATAGAACACATAGTTCGAGGTTTCGAACCCTCAGAACCAAGTTTGAAAGCGTTGCTTACCTCAAGCCTAGCCAAACTCTAGCCCGCGACGCCCTTGCCTCTCGATTCGGCCTCCAAATGCCCCAAATCTAACCAAATCAGAACCATAACATCAATATATGCTAAGGGAACAAAGCCCACGCAAAAATAATCAAATTACATCAAAAACCCCGAAATTGGTCAAACCCTACCCTCGGGGCCACGTCTCGTAATTCGATAAAAATTACATCAATAGAATCCTTATCCTCCCATGAGTCCATACATACCAAGAACATCAAAATCGGACCTCAAATCCCCAATTTACACTCTCCAATACCAAGCCCTAACTCTCCAATTTTAACCCTTAATTTCCCTTAATTTCAAGCCTAATCAGCAAAATAATGCCATAGAATCGAGTATTGGGTTAAAAAATCTTACCTCCAAATGTTATCCCTTGAAACCCTCTTCAAATCCTCTCAAAGAGCTCTCAAGCCGACTTAATATAGTTTCTGGCCCAGGGATCCCGCACCTGCGGCCTAAATCACGCTTCTGCGGAACGCACCTGCGATCAAGACAACAACATCTGTGGTTTTTCATTAACTTCCTCAGGGCCACATCTGCGTCCAGGAACCGCACCTGCGGTCCCGCAGATGCGCCCAACACACCGTATCTGCGGCCAAGCTCCAACTGACCCAGATCAGCTTCTGCGACCTCCCCTACGCATCTGCGGTGTCGCACCTGCGGTCCCCAATCCGCAATTGCGGAAACAACAGAACCCGAAAAATTCTGCAACTCCACTTAAATTCCAAATCTTCCGCCAACCTTCCGAATCTATCCCGAGGTCCCCGGGACCTCAACCAAAAATACAAACAAGTCATTTAACAACACTCAAACTTGTTTCAAACTTCGGAACACTCAAAACAACATCAAATCATCAAATCACCCTCGGATTCAAGCCTGAAGATTCCAAAACTTCCGAATTCGATCAAAAAGTCTATCAAACCTCATTCGAATGACCTGAAATTTTGCACACACGTCCCAAATGACACAACGAACATATTCCAACTTCCAAAATTCCATTCCGACCCCGATATCAAAATTCCCACTACCAACCGGAAAGTGCCAAAATTCTAATTTCGCCAATTCAACCCTAAATCTTCCACGGACCTCCAAATCACATTCCCATCACGCTCCGAAGTCCCAAATCACCTAACAAAGCTATCAGAACCATCAAAATTCACATCTGAGGCTTTCTACCTATAAGTCAACTTCTGATTGACTTTTCAAACTTAAGCTTACTCAAAAGAGACTAAGTGTCTCATTCCTCTACAAAACCACTCCGAACCCGAACCAACCAACCCGATACCACATAATACAGCTGAACAAGACATAAAGAAGTAGAAATGGGGGAAACGAAGCGGTAACTCATAAAACGACCGGCCGGGTCGTTACATCCTCCGCCTCTTAAACAAACGTTCGTTCTCGAACGGGTCAAGAAACATACTTGAAGCCTTAAATAGGTGAGGATATCTGCTCTGCATCTCCCGCTTGGTCTCTTAGGTAGTCTCCTCCATAGGCCGACCTCTCCACTACACTTTTACTGAAGCTATATCCTTTGATCTCAACTTTCGAACCTGATGCTCCAAATAGCCATTAGCTCCACATCATAAGTCAAATCACCGTCCAACTGAACCATGTTGAAATCGAAAACATGAGACGAATTGCTAATATACTTCTAGAGCATAGAAACATGAAATAGTGGATGCACACTCGACAAGATGGGTGGCAAAACAAGCTCATAAGCCACCTCCTCAATCCTCCGAAGCACCTCAAAAGGCCCAATAAACCGATGACTCAATTTACCCTTCTTCCCAAATCTCATAACACCCTTCATGGGTGAAACCTTCAGTAAAACCTTCTCCCCAACCATGTAAGACACATCACGGGCCTTCCTGTCAGCATAACTCTTTTGTCTGGATTGCGCTGTACGAAGCCGCTCCTGAATCACCTTCACCTTGTACAAATCATCCTGCACTAAGTCTGTACCCAAAAGCTTAGCCTCACCTGGCTCAAACCAACCAACTAGAGATCTACACCGTCTCCCATATAAAGCCTCATATGAAGCCATCTGAATACTCGAATGATAATTGTTGTTATAAGCAAACTCCGGAAGCGATAGAAACTGATCCCATGACCATCCAAAATCGATGACACAAGCGTGCAACATGTCCTCCAATATCTGAATAGTGCACTCGGACTGCCCGTCCGTCTAAGGGTGAAAAGCTATGCTCAACTCAACTTGAGTACCCAACTCTCGCTGCACGACCCTCCAAAATTGCGATGTGAACTGAGTACCTCTACTTGAAATGATGGAAACTGGGACACCATGTAGGCGAACAATCTCTTGGATATAAATCTCAGCTAATCGCTCTGAAAAATAGGTAGAACACATAGGAATGAAGTGTGCGGACTTGGTCAGCCGATCCACAATCACCCAAATAGCATCGAACTTTCTCAAAGTCCGTGGGATCCTAACTACGAAATCCATGGTGATCCGCTCCCACTTCCACTCTGGAATATCTATCTGTTGAAGCAAGCCACCCGGTCTCTGATGCTCATATTTTACATGCTGACAATTGAGATACCGAGCTACAAATCCCACAATATCCTTCTTCATTCTTCTCCACCAATAATGCTATCTCAAATCCTCATACATGTTCGCAGCACCCGGATGGATGGAATACTACGAGCTATGGGCCTCCTCCAGGATCAACTCCCGAAGCCCATTTACATTGGGCACACATATCCGGCCCTGCATCCTCAATACTCCATCATCACCAATAGTCAAATCCTTGGCATCATCTTGCTGAACTCTGTCCTTAAGGACAAGCAAATGAGGATCATCATACTGGCGCTCTCTTATGCGATCAAACAAACAAGCTAAGAAACCACACAAGCTAAGACTCGACTAGGTTCCGAAATATCCAACCTCACAAACCGATTGGCCAAGGCCTAAACATCAACTGCAAGAGGTCTCTCCCTAACAGGAATAAATGCAAGACTGCCCATACTTACCGCCTTCCTACTCAAAGCATCGACCACTACATTGGCCTTCCCCGGATGGTACAAGATGGTAATATCATAGTCCTTTAGCAACTCAAACCATCTCCGCTGCCTCAAATTGAGATCCTTCTACTTGAACAAGTGCTGGAGGCTACGATAATCAGTAAACACTCACAAGACACACCATAGAGATAATGCCTCCAAATCTTCAATGCGTGAACAATGACAGTCAACTCTAGATCATGAACGTGGTAGTTCTTCTCATGGGGCTTCAACTGACAAGAAACATAAGCAATCATTCTACCCTCCTACATTAACACACACCCAATACCAACTCTCGAAGCATTACAATACACCGTATATGAACCTGAAGCTGATGGCAAAACTAACACGGGAGTTGTGTCAAGGCAGTCTTGAGCTTCTGAAAGCTCGCCTCACACTCATCCAACCACCTGAATGGAGCACCCTTTTGAGTCAATCTGGTCAAGGGTGATGCTGTAGATTAAAATCCCTAAACGAACCGAAGGTAATAACCCGCCAAACCAAGAAAGCTACGAATCTCTGTGGCTGAGGACGGTCTGAGCCAACTCTGAACCGCCTCTATCTTCTTCGGATCAACTTGAATACCCTCATTGGACACCACGTGTCCCAAGAAAGCCACTGAACTGAGCCAAAACTCACACTTGGAGAACTTTGCATACAATTTCTCCTCCCTCAACCTCTGCAACACAACTCTCAAATGCTTCGCGTGCTCCTCCTGACTACGCGAGTATACCAGAATATCATCAATGAATACAATAACGAACGAGTCGAGATAAGGCCGAAACACGTTGTTCATCAAATGCATGAACGCTGCTGGGGCATTGGTCAACCCAAAAGACATCACAAGGAACTCATAATGACCATATCGGGTCCTGAAGGCTATCTTAAGAATGTTCGAGCCCCTGATCTTCAACTAGTGATACCCTGAACGGAGATCAATCTTAGAGAATACTCTCGCTCCTTGAAGCTGGTCAAATAAATCATTGATACGAGGCAAAGGATACTTGTTCTTTATTGTGACCTTGTTCAACTGCTTGTAATCAATGCATATCCTCGTAGTGCCATCCTTCTTTTTCACAAATAGGACAGGCGCACCCCACGGCAACACACTAGGCCGAATAAACCCCTTATCAAGGAATTCCTGAAGCTGCTCCTTCAACTCTTTCAACTCCGCCGGTCCATACAATACGGTGGAATAGAAATGGGCTGAGTGCCCGGCACCAAATCAATACCAAAATCAGTATCCCTTTTCGGTGGCATGCTCAGCAGGTCTGCAGGAAACACATCCGAAAAGTCCCTCACTACCGAAACTGAATCAATGGTAGGAGTCTCTGCACTAACATCCCTCACGAAGGTCAGATAAGAAAGACAACCCTTCCCAACCATCCGATGGGCCTTCCAAAATGAAATCACTCTACTAGGTACATAATCTGTCGAACCTCGTTACTCAATCCGTGGCACCCCCGGCATAGCCAACGCCACTATCTTAGCATGACAGTCCAAAATAGCACGACACAGAGATAACCAATGCATGCCCAATATCACATCAAAGTCAACCATACTAAGCAACAAGAGACCCACTCGGGTCTCTAAACTCCCAATAGTCACTACACACGATTGATATACACGATCCACAACAATAATATCGCCTACCGGAGTAGATACATGAACAGATGAAATAAGAGACTCGCGGGGCGTATCCAAATAATGGGCAAAATATGATGACACATATGAAAATGTGGAACCGGAATCAAATAATACAGAGGTATCTTTGTGGCAGACTGAGACAATACCTGTAATCACAGCATCTGAAGCAATAGCATCTGGTCTGGCTGGGAGGTCATAGAAATGGTCCTGAACACCACCTGATCGACCTCCCCTCTAGGGAGACCTCTAGCTAACTAACCTCCACCCCGAGCTGACTGAGCGGGTGGGGAAGTAACTGGTGCTGAAGTCGAAGGCTGACTCCTCTGCTGGGATGAGCCTCCCATAAGACGGGGACAAAACTTCTTCTCCATACGCTTAACTGAGCACCTCTATGTTTCAAATGCTCAGTGGATGAACCAGTAAAAAATCATGTATGAAATTTAAGTAGCATATAGACTGCTAATGAGTTGATATGCAAAGTTATCAACCCATCCATTTCTCTTTTTCCTAATCGTATTTCTGTAGTTTTCAGATTCATTTTTCAGCCCAGAAATTTCAGGTCCTTTAGTTGCTAGCTCAATCATGTATAGTTTTCCGTATTTTTTCAGGATACAGTAAATTTAGATGGAAGCAGCTGCTCTTTTCAAAGTTGTTGAAGCAGTAAGCTTTTGAGATCTTGGAAGTGGACTTGACTACCTCCGTTAGCTTCACAATGCCAGTTCCTCTTGCCCCATATCCTACACCACCAACGTCATTTACACCGCCTGCTAACGGTACAACATTTTCCATTCACCTATTCCTGCTTGCTAATAATAATAATAAGACAAATAAGAAGGATAATATTGATGGTTGTAGTTGGAAGATCAAGAGTTCTTATCTAAATCTCCAACTCTAGAATCCAAATCAAAGTTTAATTTAGCATTTCTAGATGAAGTGTATTTATTAAATAGACCAAAATCAATTAACGTCATGGGCACCAATACTTTCTTGACTAGTAACTTGTTAATTGCTTAATAATTCTGAATTCAGCTTCAACTTTCTGATGAATCAGTCTCACAGTTCAGGAAAAGTGACCACTTTATAATAATGCGAGACCTGTTTGACTGTATAATATGGTGACTGACAGGTACACAGAGCCAGCTCGTGTGCTCTGGATGTAGAAATCTTTTACTCTATCCAGTTGGAGCAACATCTGTCTGCTGTGCAGTTTGCAATGCAGTCACAGCAGTACCACCTCCTGGTACATGTTCATTGATTGAACATTCATTTAAATATTTAAGCTCCTAAAGTCCATTTACATGTTATGAACCTTAAACAGGCACTGAGATGGCTCAGTTGGTTTGCGGAGGCTGCCACACATTACTAATGTACATTCGTGGAGCAACAAGCGTGCAGTGTTCTTGTTGTCACACAGTCAATTTAGCTATGGAAGGTAAAGTGATTCTCCAGCTTTTTGAAATATATTCCATATATTACATATCCTTGCTAGTACAAGTAAGAATAAAATGGTATTGTCACAGCAAATCAGGTAGCACATGTGAATTGTGGCAACTGCCGCATGCTGTTGATGTACCAATATGGGGCACGATCAGTGAAATGTGCAGTCTGCAATTTTGTGACAGCGGTAGGGGTAAGTAATTCTCTTAGCATTAAGTCTTTAAGCTTTTATGCTGCAGCCAATGATGAACTAGTATTCTGACACTACCAAAATTCTGCAATTCAAAGCCTAATTACCAGGATTTAATCCTTCTACAACAGGAACAACCTCATTTGTTCATCTTGGAAACATGGGACAGAAGATACTGAAATGTAACATAAAAGGAGGGGGAATTTCTAATCAAGCACCTTATATAACTAACCTTTTCAAAATAGAACACCAACTAGGACCTGCATATAGATTTTAAGCTTACAAAAACAACCAAAGGAATTAAATGTAACCTGTTAAGCTTGTTTCACAAGAGCAGGACTTGACGACCAAACAATTTATTTAAAAAAAAAGAAAAAGCATACCCTGTATTTTCTTTATGGAAGAATCATATACCGAAGTTTAACACAAAAACTAAATAATGAGCCTGAGCACCTTTAGGCCTTCCAAGAAAAGAGGCACCACATTTTCATTTTCTTTGCTCCCTTTTCTCGAATATTCAGAATAACTTATGACTAAGCTTCAATGGAGCCACTACAAACATGTATATACATGTTACTCCAACTTTTGTGGACCACATTTTTAACTGGCAATTCTGAAGCAGTTTAGTAGTTTGCAATAAATATCTCTAATTTGGCACATCTTATAAAGGTCTAGAAATGTAATTAAAAAAATCTGAAATGCCTGCAACAAGTTCCTGAAGTTTAAATCTAGGCAATATTTCTTTTCTCAAGCATTTTTTTTTTCTGTTGATTTCCATTAATCCTACATTGTCAAGTATAACCTGATCCTTGGAAGGAAGTGTTTCCTATTCTCTTCTTCTCCCTTAAAACAATTACGGAAATAGTACTAGTAATAGTCTTGGCAGCAATAGTGGTGATGGTAGCAATGTGCATATGTACTGTTTCTTACCCTTACGACAGGTCATGTCTGTTCAACTATAAAAGATTAACTACTCCATGGTATTACGTCCATTACGTCCACTCCCAGATTCGTTAGGACTAGATATATGAATCCTCTGTGTTCATGTGGCTCTACAATATTATTCCACTCTATCCAAAATTTCAGTGTGATGGAATTTAATAAACCTATCAGTACAAGTAGCAATGAAACCAGTAATAATTTACTTCCACAAATTTCTTCTATCGAACTGTAGTGTTCTTGTAGATGTACAATCAGTAATTATTACAGTTACAATCAATGTATGAATATACAAAAAAGTTCTACGGCCTTTAAAGCATTCCTTAAGTTTTTAAATTTTACTTGACGAAGTGTTCGCTGGATAATACAGGTTTTAACGAGCACAACTGAGCAAAAGCTTAACAGCTAATTTTAAAGCAGCTGAGCCAGTACTACAAACTTCTATGACTGAAGTTGTGTTATGTCTCAACACAATTGCAACTACCATCCACCAGAGGAAATTTCTACTCACTACAAGTATAGAGCTACTATAGAGCTATATTTCCCTCGCGTATCTGTAATATGAATAAGCAGTTTTGCAGGTTGGGCCTACAAAAGGTTTGTATATAATGGTATTGCGTTTGTAAGTCTAGTTAAAAAATCCTGGAAAGTAAAGCCTCCTTTTCACCTACCATCATATCATTTTGATCTTGGGAGGCCTTGAATACAATTTCAAAATGTCTCAATTGAAATAATTTCAAATTGATGCAAAAAAAAGCATCCAGATGAAAGTCATCTTATGACTCTGTCAAATGAACTTTCTGGACTAAATTCATATCTACCATAAAAAAGAAACAAAGGGAAGATATCAACATTTCATTGGTCAGTTTTGATCAAGAAATTAAAAATGAGTGTTTAAGATATGACTATTGAATTGCAAGACCTGAATGTCAACATCAGACATCTTAGTTTAACAGAAGAAGATCAATGCCTCCACCGTACTACAAAAAGAGTTGCTGAGGGCTAAAGGGGGTTCAGTACTTTCAATTAGATAGGCAATCCAGCCTGGTTTCCCTCTGCCACTGGTTCCTTTGCTAGAACCCACAGAAACAGAGAGGAGGTATATCTCAAGTTTCATCATCCCATGAACTAAGCACAAAATTAATGAGAAAATAATTTAAGAAGTCACTTCAATATACACATGTTTTCAGAAATTACCCACTTCAACCACATCATTTAGTTGCTTGTATGAGTTGTCTCCCCTGTCATATCAGTAACCACAAGCTTTATTACTTTCTTGTCTTTATTGTTAGCCTATGATGCTCTTGTTTTCCCATAATTTCGGATAACATTCACTAATAATGAAATCTTCCCTGATATTACCAGAAAAACCATTGCCGAGATTCCGAAGTAAATGTTGCACCCAGCTATTGTGACCACATGCAACTGACACCAACATCGAGTCACATTCATTTCCTTCCACAAATCAGTTAATTGAGGGAGCCACAAAGTTAAGCTGTTAGAAATTTGAACTAGTCACACCGCTAGACAAACCAAATAGGAACTCAACATCCTAACTAGTGCTACTTTTAGCAGTCTGCAAAGATTTTATGACTTTAAGTTTAAATCATACCTTTTGGAATCAGAATGCAGTAAGAAACCTCTTCATGAGGAACATTATGGGAGTCCATATCTATTTTCTTTTCTTAATAACTATAACCACAGACAATATAAGGACATGACCAGCCCTGCTGAAAAATTAATCGTGCCATTCAAGAAACTAGCTAACATAGTGTGTAGCCTATGGATGTATATCAACACCCAGTCTCTGTCCAAATGAAGATATAAATTTAAAATATCTACTAATACGTGATTTCCACATCAATGGGAACTTCAGGACCATTTAGATGAAAATGTTGTGCTTGATTTTCCAGCACATGATAAGACAACAGGAAAACCTTAATTTGTCCATAATATGATCCTTTCACATGGGTGATCTGGGCATTTTGAGCTCTGAAAGCTACACCTTTGATTTTAAAAGAGAATCAAACTAAACAAAATATACCTTTTCATCAAAAATGAAAATGATATCTTCACATAGCATGGAACTGAAATGGTCTGTAGAGGGTTCTTCCGTTTGCCCCTAAGAGATAATCCCTGTATAGGCTATGTACTCAGCCCTTTTCTGAATGAGCAAAGACTAGAGTCAGCACTTCATCATGACAGATGTTCCAGTTGTTTAGTTTATTATGTACTTCGCGAAGTTGTCACCATCTTATCTAATGATGACTAATGGCTCAACTTGTCGATGCAATATAGGGCATATGCAGGTTCAGGTTACATACTTCTTTTTCTTATAAGATAAACTTTATTAAATAAAATGTGAGTGAAAAAAAATAAAAAATAAAAAAGTCCATACCAAGAAGGTAGTGATAGGCAGAAAATGTATACAAAAAGAAGTTGGATATTCCTTCACTAATTATCTAGACCATCTATGAGAATTTATTATATGCATTTACGTCATATCCCATCTCTTTCCTGTTTACCATTCTTATTCCTTTTGGACAAAAGGATATGCGTTTAGTAGATACGGGTGCCTTCCTAAGTTTTCTCCCTTGACAATTGCAAGAGTTTTAAGAAGAAAGAATAAATATCTTAAGATAGTTTACTATCTCAATCTACCAAATCGAAAAAAAGATTATATACAGTGGAACGAGATACTGCAATAATTTCTTCATCTAATATATCAAGATGGTGTAAGTGTTTTTCTTAATGACCGAGAAATCCTCGAGGGCCAGTGGCACTCGGTTCGAAACCCCACAATGGGCCTTTCCTTTTCAGGATGGCCTGCAAGTTTGGGTTATAATTTACATCTTGCAACAGTAAGGATGTTAGCTGAACAACCTAAAATATTTCAGCCTTGAATGCATGCAGTGGTGCGACGACCATTTTCATTACTTTTTAAGGAGAATGACTGTGTCACTACATGTGTCACTACATGTTCACTTAAATTTCATAAAGGAGGACTCCACTATCAAATCTGTTTTTGGACTTCACCAAACGTGGTATCCAATACCCTGGTTAAGCTTAATTTTCTGGTGATAGTATAGGCTAATTTCATTTAATGCTTCAGATCAAATGTTATTAGGCAACACAGTATTCGGAAGAAAAGATAAGTCCTTTGCTCTGCATCAGAAATAACCTTTTTTTAATTATTATATTTGCATAATCTATGTTCCATTCACATGGGTGGTAATAAGTCTGATTCAAGAAGTTTGTTTTGCCGGTCAAACCACCAAAGGGAAGAACAACATGGGACCTCTGGAGTAAGACAATCTCATAATTTTAAAAGTTTTCCTCCATTAGTTGACCAGAGTTAGGTGTTCAACAATGGCTCAATAATTAGAAAGTACTCTAATTCATTCCGAACCTGCATTTAATCTGCATTCTTTAGAGTTCCACTTCCAACAAATGGCTGGACTCGATGTCATTAAGCAGGCTCCTATCTGACAAGGAAGAGAACATTAATTTTTATTCATTATACTAACGGTACAAGAGAACAGCCAATCCACTGAGGAAAAGGCAATGGAGAGCATATTACCCCAGATATACAACGAGAGGCAAGAAAATTACACATTTGTTTTTGACTCCACATTCTCTAAACTCTTGACAGGTTATTCATCTCCCATTGCTAATTCCAATGCATAATCATCTCTCTCCTGCAACAGGGAAAAGTAAACCTTAGGAACTTAGAGCAACTTGTATTACTTGTCCTTTCTTACATCATCAGTATCCCCTCTTGACTACTTTCTTACATTAATAGGAAATTACAGAAACGTAGAACTTACAATAGGTCCTCGAGCAAAATATCTCCCAAATTGAAGCCAATATACCTGAATATACCACATGATGTCAGGACCGTGGTAGCATAATAGATCAAAACTACACAATTGATCATTTGGCTAAAACTTCACAGGGGAGTTCTGAAAATAGCTGTCAGTACCTTACTGTAAACCCCACCATTTCAACTACAAAAATATCAGCAAAGCTTCATGCTCTACTGATATAATTTTCTATCGAGGTAAAGTTTCCATGAAAATACTACAGGTAATAAGCTAAAATCTCTAAAATGTTCAAAGAGGAGAAACATGAATTCCATCTGGTTACTGGGAATACAATACTCGTAACTTCAGTGTCTCGCGGAAAATAAAGCAGTCAGAAATGTTAATACATATATTGAAATATGAAAAGTTTGTTGCAGGCTCATCTGAACATCACATCTCGCAAAGAACGTATGCCAGAGCAACACACTATAGAAGAAACTGGAAGGCCAAAGAACAAACATGTTGCTGCCTTTTTTGCTTAGCCCTGTTCGAACAGAGTCACAAACTTGTTTCTGCTTCTTGTCTAGTCCTCTAAGAGATCAATTTTTTCTTTCTAGCCATTCATTTAGAAAATGAATACACTATAATCTGAGCAGTTAATGGCAGTCATTTGGCGCTCTTAACTAGCTTTGCATCTGCTGCATTTTTTGCATAAATTGAGGCTATAGATTTTTGGTCAGGCTTGATGTGACAAATGCACGGGCTGAGTGGGAATGGCATGAGTTAAAACCAAAACACCTCATTGTTAGTTCTCATAATAAAAAGCCCCACCGTTAATAGGTTAAAAGTAGGTTGGGCTAAAGGGTAGGTAATTCATTATTGTTATTTAAGCACTCATTAATTCATTGTTGCTAATCTCACAGAGCAACAATTTCTCTATATTTTGTTTTCTTTTTTGAAAAATCTTCTTATCAAAGGAACCACATGCATCCTGCTTCTACAAAAGGGAGGGTAACTGTCTTTTATAGAAAGTGAGAAAGGAAGAAGTTTAGAGGAGTAAAGAATGTGTATTGCACATAACTCTTTAGGTAGTGTGTCAGCTGCATGGATATGGCAAGTATTATTGCTGATGACTCAAAGGAAAACTTTGGCATTAGGCATGCGCCTAAGATGAAAAACTTGGTGTGCCCTTTGGTTTCAATCTAAGTTGCTCCGACACGGCAGTTTAGATGCCGCACTCGTGTGACACGACACTAGTATGGGTGTGGGTATGAGATCTATACGGGATGTGGTCAAACAATTTTGGGTACTTTAACCATGACACTGGGTTTGTTGTTGTTGTTGACCATGACAGACGGAAAATTTCGAGACGAGATACAATTGATTCGATATCAGAACCAAAACTAGGGTAAATTTGAAGAAAATAGCATATCTTATCTAGGAAATCAATCCTATACTTATCTACAACTTGAGAATAAAAAAGAAATCCATACTTTACAAGTTATACGTTAGTATTCCACAAAATTTCTCATAATTTAAAGATATTTTTATATTTTTATTTTTTTTGAATTATTTTTAGTCCGATCCTGGCACTCGCATCCGTACTAGGAACCGTATCTCCGAATTTTAAAATTTACATCTCGAAGAATCCGTCGGATACCCGCACCCATGTCCGAGCAATTTAAGTTTCAATTGCTTAAGGGCATGAAGTTGAAAAGACAGAAAAAACATAAGAAGAAAATTGGGACATCGTCAGTAAGTATCCAGAGAGGGTCATCAACTGTTGATTCCTAACAAAGATATGAATCTAGTATGCAGCCATATATTTTCTACCCATGCTTCATAGGCCAAACTGAACCTATAAAAGGTGGACGTCAAATGATTATTTAGATGGTAATGGTTGGTCAAATAGATTTGCTCTTTATTGCCACCCAAAGCCAAACTTTTGCAATTCCAAGTGGTTAATTACCTCGTCTTCATCCTGTGTTTCAACTTCAAGGTCAGATGACGGAAATCCCACACAAAGAAGTGCATAACCCTACAAATCAAAGTATATTCGATTAATCCTGGTAAAAAGGTAGAAGAAGACAGGTAAAATGAAGACCGTCACTTCGCTTATATCTAGTTCAAGATACAGGTAAAAAGCCAGGACTTCTTTCAGGTATTAGCAACGCGGACCTCTGCGAAGAGCCGAAGACCCTGTACCTCATCTGTTAACCTTAACTAATAGGTCTCAATCATTGTGATCCGAGCCTGTATTTTGGCTCATAGGATTTGACAGACTAATGGCTACCATCAGATCTCTTATAAGTCTAATGAAAGAAGAATTAATGATAAGACCATTTTTTTTTTTTTTGAGAAGATAGGGAGTTGAGCATGGAAGGTACATCTCCAAGTCATGGCCAAATAGTTGCAAAGAGGGATTATTAACGAACTGATGAAACATTTCGTCAGTCATCTTGTCATTGAGTATCACATGAAAACAGTGGAGTTACTAGCTTGAGCTGGAAGTTTATGAATTCCATCTTCCAAAACCTTGAGGAACAACATCTCTCCATTGTTTTGTGGACAAATAACGTGCAGATGAAGTTCACATGCTTCATCAGTCTTGACTCTTGAGACCAAGAAATTCCTAGTTACGTCACATATATGATTTTTTAAATAAGGAAAATGAATTGCATCACATGTATGATGTCACGAGGAATTTCAAAACATTCCAAAACCTTTTGGAATAAAAGCTCGTCATTGTTTCATGGACAAATAACATGCAGACAAGGTTTGCATGCTTTATCAGTCTCGAGACCAAAAAATTCCTTGTCACATCACATAAATATCATTTCTTTTTTGATCAGTTACATCAAATATATTAGCATAAAAAAGAGAGAAATTTACATTTAAGGTTTAACAAAGGAGAAACAATCAAAACTACCAAGAATCGACAGTCAAACAATAAAAGCGAATAAGAACTGCATCCACAGAAGCTCAACGTGATTTAAAGTACCTTAGACTTCAACTCTGCAGAAATCCCCAGTGCCTCCGGTTGTCTAAGTTGCCCTGATTTTACACGAACAGCACAGCTCGTACAACATCCTTCAACATATTGGATTATTAAATTAGAAAAATGTGATATAACAAGACCATCATATGGAGAAAATCTGATGAAAAAGAGGCTAACGGTTAAAGGTCAAAGTTACACAACCAAACCCCAATGCATTTGACCCTAGATCAAAGAGAAATGTGCATTTTGTGAGAAACAAACGAAAGAGAACCTTAAGGTTAAAACTGTTGGGATATATACTATTAAACATGAGTTTTGGTTTAGATATAGTATTTATTATGAAATAATTGTTTATTCAGTTTAAATAAAGTTTTAAATAGATCATATATTAGCCTTTGTCCTTTTCTTATATAGTAGATGATTTAGTGTATAGAGTATAGTTTATACACGGAAGATTAAATCATTGGTTCTTATAAGTATAAAGTTTGAGTTCACAATCTAATGATGGAACTGGACAAACCATCAGGAATGACTGTAGCACAAGATTAAATATAATTTATCTTGATTATGGAAATGGTTTAATTCCAACCTCTTGTGCTAGTACATTTTGTATGTATTGAACGGACCAAGTAGAGATAAGTATTTTATACTGACTTAATAAAATAAACTCTCTAGCCAATAAATATATTTATACTCTTAATCTTGATATAATTATTATTAGCTGTATATATTATTATTGTTTTGATTTATTAAAAGGTGAGATTCTTTCATGGGTCAATATACCTGGTAAATTGAAAAATAATAATGTACATTGGCGAAATAATAGTTAGTTGATGGAATCCATGTCTCGGTTTGAGATTGATGATACATCTTTATGAAAGCTTATATGTTTTCATGTGTAAACCCGGTCGGTGAATTTTGTATCCTACACATGAAATAAGTTAAGCGAAAGACTAAAAGAAATAATCAATAAATTAAATCGTCAGTAATTTAATTTAATTGATTAGTATCTGAATCTTAACATTGGGAGTTAAATAAGATTTAATGGATGAATTTCGAAATTGAATAAGGAGTGCAATAACAGATTTTTAGTGGAATAATTCGTAATTAATTATGGTGAATATTAATTTCAAAAATTATAAATTAATTCCATAATTGGAAGTCTTGTTAATTAAATTCTGTGGTCCCTGCTGTGCCTAAATAACAGAAAATAAAGGAATCATTTTTCTGGTGTAAAGGAAAACCTAACACGTTTTGGAAAAGGGTTTTAACCCTTAAAAGTTGTGCTATAAATATACGTCGGAATTGACGTTCCATTACATTTAAGTAGTGGGAGAGCGTTAATAGACATAATTTGCCTTTATCGAGTGGGAGTGATGTTTGAACAGTGAACACTATAGTAAGAAGTCACTAATATTTCAGTGGGAGAATGCTAAAGAAAATCATAGTTCGGTGTATACTATTGAGATAGTTTCGGTAACAGGATCCCTGAAGAGTTTAATACCAAACTAGATAGTTACGACAAAGCACTACTGGACAAAGATTGCATCAGAAAATAACTTGGCAAGATTCTTTAACAAAACCTTATTTGGTGAAGACTTTTAATAGTCATGAAAAAGAATGCCTGAGAAAGTTGTAGAAACATGGTTATGAGTCTAAGTGGGAGATTGTTGGGGCATATACTATTAACCATGCATTTGGATATAGTATATTCTAATAATTGTCATGGTTAAAAGTCTAAGTGGGAGATTGTTGGGAGAGTATGCTAAAATAGATTTTCTTCTAGGGATAGAGCACTCTGTAAGAAGGTAGTCTGCCCTCCATACTGAGCTAAGGTCCACACTATAGATTAGCTATAGTAGCTATAATAAGAGAAGAGGGAAATTAGATCGATCAGTTCTTCTTGCTTTACTCTTGCTAGGCGGAAAGAGAAGAAAGACTATTGTGACTTTCACTTCCTTACTGTTCTCTTAGTGGAATACGTACTAACACTTCTTGCTTCCATACACTCGAAATGCAGTCCCTTTTTACTCGTCGACGTGGGAACTATTCTGTTTTTTATTTTAGTATATATTGATTAAATTGTAATCATTGGTAATGATATTAAATTCAACATATCAAACAGTTGATTTGGAGATAGATGTGACGTAAGGAAACTCGACTTGAACAACGCGTCCCCAGAAAAGCTTTTTTTTTGAGGATCCGACAACTTATGCAGGAACTTTCCAACAGACCGGTTGCTGCTTCCACAGCTAAGAAGGCTTTATTGAAAGCTTTAAAAGAGTGGGAGAAAGGGGACGCATGGGTTGGTTTTCTTCCCGAGGCTGCATTGGTTTTATGGCTCCTCGATTGCACCGTTCTTCGATAAGAATTGGTTGCCCTTCCATAACTATGCTGAAGAGAAAGGGAGAGAGACCTCGAGCGTAATATACGCTACCATCGGAAAGACTTTAGCCACATCTTAACCCATGGTTGAAGAATGAGGCGATCAAGAAAGGCCCACTAGCTTATACATGGAAGATTAAATCATCGGTTCTTATAAGTATAAAGTTTGAGTTCACAATCTAATGATGGAATTGGACAAACCATCAGGAATGATTGTAGCACAAGATTAAATATAATTTATCTTGCTTATGGAAATGGTTTAATTCCACCTTCTTGTGCTAGTACATTTTGTATGTATTGAACGGACCAAGTAGAGATAAGTATTTTATACTGACGAATAAAATAAACCCTCCAGCCATTAAATGTACTTATACTTTTAATCTTGAAATAATTATTATTAGTTGTATTATATTATTATTGTTTTGATTTATTAAAAGGCGAGATTCTAAATTGGACAATAATAATGTACACTGGCGAAGTAATAGTTAGTTGATGGGATCCATGTCTCGGTTTAGAGATTGATGATACACCTTTATGAAAGCTTATAAGTTTTCATGTGTAAACCCGGCCAATGGATTTTGTATCCGACACATTAAATAAGTTAAGCGAAAGTCTAAAGAAAATAATCAATAAATTAAATCGTCATTAATTTAATTTAATTGATTAGTATCTGAATCTTAACATGGGGAGTTAAATAAGATTTAATGGATGAATTTCGAAATTGAACAAGGAGTGCAATTACGAAATTTTAGTGGAATAATTCGTAATTAATTATGGTGGATATTAATTTCGAAAATTATAAATTAATTTCATAATTGGAAGCCTTGTTAATTAAGTTATGTGGTCCTTGCTGTGCCTAAATAACTGGAAATAAAGGAATCATTTTTCTGGTGTAAAGGAAAACCTAACAGGTTTTGGAAAAGGGTTTTAACTCTTAAAACTTATGCTATAAATACAAAAGGTTTTCCACCTAGAGAAGAGAGAAATAATGGACGAATTTCAGCCATATTTTCCTAGAAAATTTCGTCCACACGAAATTACTATTTCCGGAAATTATTTGGGTAACACAGTAGAAGACCGTGGAACGTTCGGAGATCGTCATCGTGCGGGTGGTGGAGATTTCAACGAGACGATGTGAAATTGAAGGCTCGCGTGACTGAAGAGTCGTGTTCACGCTTCAAGAGGTAACCCGTGAAATCCCGTTTATACTAGTTATCTAGATTACATGTGATTTTGATACTAGGATTGTTTCTGCTGCTCATAATAATCCATCAAAAACAATCCACAAACAAAGTGCATGGTACTCCTTAGTGAAAATCAAACCCGCTCCTTTTAAAGTTAGCAGAGAGAGATAACAGCTTCATTAATAGGTTTAAGCATGGAAAGATCCTGACAAGTCAAATCTTTGTGTAAAAGTTGGTGGAGATCTATAATCCCACAAAAGCTTTCCTACCAAAAGGTAAGATGACTATAACAAGCCAAAACTTAACTGTCAAATGCCCAGCCCCAATTTTTAAAAACCAGTAAACCTTCCGTTAACTCAAACCATTCCAATACTCATAGTCTGTTAGTAGTTCAAGCAGTATCGTAAAATAGCAGCTTAAATATGCAAGAAGAAATAGACTAACATATAATTGGGGGGGGGGGGGGGGGATGCTATGAAATTATTGGATATGAACCAATACCATGCCTGCAAGCGAATGGAAGCGCAATGTTCTGAGCCTCTGCTGTATGCAATATATATTGGTCCTGCATTCCAATTCAACTCTTCAAGTAACAATTTTAAATATAACGCACGAATTTAGCAAGAAAAAGTATTTGGAATTAGTACCTCGGGAACGAGGAATTCGTGAACCACGCCACGTTGGCGGTCGAGAACGGTGACTTTATGTGTGGGAACTGAGGGAGAATAGCTGCTACCATTTTGGCCGGCGACGGGAGTTTGAAATTTCGGAGTAGTTTTGCGGCGGCATTTGACGGAATTCAAAGAGATGTTGACGGAATTGAGAGAAGATAGTCGCCGGAGAAGAGGGGAAGTGCAAGCGCTACAAGGAGGTTGAAGAAGATCCATTGACCGAAGAAGAGGTTCTGTTGTTTGTGTTTCAGGGGGCAACTGGATAAAGGTCGGGATAATTAACTAATGATCTTCCAGTGTTTCACTATTTGAGCCTTTTAGCAAATACTGCCGACCAAGGGCAAAACGGTAAATATTACGTCATCTTTGTCATACATAAACTAGCCACTTCATTATTATTATTATTGACGTATTTTTGCCCTTATTTTATCAATTTATTACATTAGATGCCCTTTTAGTCTTCAGAAAATTCAGCTAAACTTGAGCCTTTTTTGGTAAATAATTCTTTTAGGACTTTCAAGTGTACGCATCTTACTGCTCCTTCATCGTTCTCTTCTCCCTCTTTCAGAGAAAGAAAGACCATCGCTTTGCTCCTAGGTAGTGCTGCCGATCTTCTATTAGACTGTTGTTTAGCTCTTTCTATCTATTTTTCCTTATCTTTGGGTTGCTTTTCGTGCTTCTAATTTCTGCTTCAACCGTCCATGATAAGCATAATCAAAGACAATTTTAGAAGAGTCTTCAAACACTCTTTGCCGTCCGCCATAGACATAATGTTAAAACTGACTCAACTTTGTACGTAATTATTGCATGTAAGACTCAACTCTTTTCCCCCTTCTCAATTCAGTATTTTCTTTGTTGCGCTACTATTTTCTCTGTTCCGATGCAATATATAAATGTTAGTTAGTGTTGGGTGTTAATTTGAGTTCTTTTCCTCCATTTTCATGTATTTTCTTTCTTACAGTTTTCTTAATATTTTTCCCCTTTTGGTTACCCCATTTTGTACATGCATATTCTGATTTACGGCCTTTTAAGTTGGTTTTGAGATTACTGAGAAATTATGGATTACAAATATTTTGTGGTCTCAGTTTGTGCATCCTTCCAGTTTGTTAGTCATGTTCGACATATGCCTCAGTAAAAGGAAGCATATCATGAAGACATGCCAAAATCCAGTTTGGATATTCTGAGGCCAAAGGTATTATCTCCTAGCGAGACACTGAAAATGTGCTTTAATCGTTATATTTTTGCATCTTTTACTTGCTAAAAGTTAAATGTGTTTTTTTTACCTAGGGTCAAGTTCTTGTCTATTCCTTCTCCAGAAAAATAACCAGTATGAGCATATCTGTCTTCCATGAACTCAGTTTGTTGCATAAGAGGGGTGCAAACCTGTCCGGTGGTAAGTTCCTTGATGCTAAAGAGCTTTTACAAATTAATGAGCCATGTCTTTATATAGAAGTTGCTATTTTGGTTATGTAATTAAACATAACAAATAACTTTCAAAGAGAAAACATAAATCAAAATTTTGGACTTTAGATTTGCGGACTTGTGATTTTACTTTATTGTATTACTTCTTTTCTGGTAATGAGCTTGGGTTGACATGGATTTGTGTTAGTGAAATTAACACAAAAACAATATAGTTCCCAGAGATGCAAAGCTACGATGTTATGTGGTTCTAAATAAGTATCTCAAATGGTGTAATAAGTTTTTTTGCTGAAAAAATAATTATTTTAATATGAACAAAATAATAAATGATTTTTACTTTTCTGGTCTCACTTGAAGCAAAATGTTGATCTTAATATATGATTTACTTTTGGAGTACTTTAAACCTTAATATTTGTGAAGTGTGTGGTTAAATTTAAATTTTGATAGATTTAGCACAAATTGAAAAACTTTGGAGCACATGCATCCACAAAATTGATCTGAAGGTGTTCTTCCGTTATCTTTTAAGTCAAATTTGAGATTAGCTCGGGCTTCAGGGTCGTAGAGTGGGTATTATCCTAGCTTTAGATCTATTCATCTGTTATCACTACAAAAACCGGAATTATTGCGGCGGTTAAATAACGGCGGTTTGCCAAAACCGCCGCAATATAAATCATAATACGACGGTGTTCCAGACGCCATTAGTGCTTATGTTAAAATGGCGTTTTTTTTACAATTACGCGGTTCCAAACCGCCACTAATGTTTAATATTAAGAACTTTATTAAAAACATTATGCCATCAAAACAGACGTCTCTCTTTCTCTTTAAACCACAGACCTTCTCTCTACACCTCTCTCTTTCTCTCTAAGCCCTAGATAAATATGTATCAATTTCATTCCCCCAAATCGTTTAAGGTCTAAATAAACAGACGTTTTGCCATAGCTTTTATGTAAGGAGATCAGATTTCAAGTTGTTTAAGGTAATGTGTTTGAGACGATAGCCCTTTTCTGATAATCCGGTTTCAAGTCGTTCGTGTAATTCCTTTCAAATTGCCGTTGATTTCACTGATTTAAGGCGTGCATGTGTGTGTATTGGATGGATATCAGTTTGAATCATTGATTTTAGCCATGAATTTCACTGATTTAGGTTTCGATTTTGCTGATTTAGCCATTAATTTCATTGATTTTAGGCGTGCATGTGTGTGTATTGGACGAAGATCAGTTTAAATCACTGATTTTAGCTGTCGATTCACTGCTTAAGCCATCAATTTCACCGTTTGGCAGTCAATTTTTTTGATTCAGCCGTCGATTTCACTGGTTTAAACATTTAAGAGAGTGTGTTGCTTCTCTGGATCAAAGTACTTCTTTGTGTGTTTAACAGCTGTTAATGGGACACGAAATGAAATGCAAACTGTTGAACCTACTGGTATGTACCTGAAATGGACAATTCTTTGGATTTAATTAACTTATAGATACCGAGTGTTAAAAAATTTACTCTCGTAATGTATTTTAACCCTATTATAGAAGATACATGTCTAATTTTTTAAGGTTACTAATCCCACACTTTTACTATCAATGTATGGGAGTTAAACTCCAGCTCTTTTGTTGCTTTTATTAACCAACTTTTCTTTTGCTTTTTCTTGTTTTTTGTGCTCCTTTATTCTCTATGTCGTTGATTACTACGTGTTCTTTTGGATTGTTTATCTTCAGATCCTAATTGACTAATGTTATCTTGTGGATATCATGCAGAGTTTCCATTTGAATTTCGAGCTTTAGAAGTAGCACTAGAAGGTGTATGCAGTTATCTTGACACTCAGACACGAGAACTAGAGACCGCTGCTTACCCAGCTTTAGATGAGCTCACCTCCAAGGTAAGATTAGTAAACCAAAAAACAAGCTTAAATGTTTGATTAAGTGATTATTATTCTTTGATTTTCATATAGTGGCTATGAACTAGCTTTTTCAGTTTGATAATGTGATATTATCTTATATCTTCTTTTCTAGCCATGCCAATTGATAAATCTTGGATTAGCAAACCACGAAATACACTTGAATACGCAGATGGGCTTAGAAAATTTCTGGATTTTGCTTTTGAGTATGGGTCTATTGATGGGCGTGTAATTAAGTGTCCGTGTCCGATAATAGAGAGGAGACATGCTACAGCATCTGTATCTGATAATAAACATGCTGCAGTTTCTTCTACTTGGGCAACTTCTTCTTTATTCTCTTCTACTTCTTCCTTACCTTTGATTAATACATATTCTTGTTCTTCATCAGGAGAAGTAGAAGAGGTACAACTCAAGTTCTTGGCATGAAATGCAAGAATACCATTACATCATATGCATGCATGTGTGGCCTTTTGTTTTGTGGTGATAATAGAACTGGAATTGAATGTAGAGGTTTAGCAGATGCATAAGGTTCTTTGTTTGTTGATTGAGGTTTGATTGGTGTCCCATGTTCTTGTGTGGCTTTTTGTTTGTTAATGGTGTTTAGAGCAGAAATTTTAATTCAGAAGTTTGGGATTAATGTTTTGTGCGTGGAACAAATTCAATTGGTCGAGTTGTCCAATCGTGGAAAGCATGTTTTTGTGTTTGTTATTCCCACTTAGTTCCTTTCTTGGGAAACAACAAAGGTTTTCGATTATTCCGGTCGGTATTTGAATTCTGTGATAATAACAGAATAACTAGTTGTCCAAAACATTTTCCAGATGCATGTATATATGTAGAGCTGTTGGGGTCCTAACTAATCACTTTGTTCAACCATGTATATATGTAGAGATGCCAAAGCAAAATCGGGTGAAAAATTCCTTCAAATCAATCAAAGGGAGCTCTTCACTTGCTCCAGAGCAGTCATCACATGCTCAGTCTCAGGCTCAAGCTTCATATTCATCTTCTGATCGAGACTCTTTACGTCATACACAACCCATCATTCCATCTTCATCAACTAATAGAGTCTCGTCACAAAATGGCATTCTAGCTTCATCAATTAATAGAGTCTCCTCACAGAATCGCATTCCAACTTCATCAACTAACAGAGTCTCGTCACAGAATGGCATTCCAGCTTCATCAACTAATAGAGTCTCGTCACAGAATGGCATTCCATCTTCATCATCTGATGGAGTCTCTTCACAACCAACTACACGTAGACGAGTTACAGATGACTCGGAGCCTCGTGATTGGGTTGTCGATGTTATAGGTACATATGAATTATAAATGATTTTGTTTTCCTCGATTAATATTTTTATATGTTCTTTATTTTGTTGCAGATGAACGTCAAGTGATAAAATCTATTAGGTTGAAGGTTCAGGATGTCCATAACTTGGAGAATGGATCGCGTATAATTGTAGAATGTGATGAGTTTGCTCAACCTATTGGAAAATCAGCCGGCCTTCTTGCAGGATTTTTGGGGCAGCTTGCTACAAATCCTCGATACTTTCCTATTGGCTTCGAGAGTTGGGCATCCATGCCTAAACCTTTTGTGAACCGTGCTTTTAATGATTTCGTAATGGTAATGCCTTTTAATTCTTTTGCTTAGTTTGTATGTTATAGCTCTGTCAGTAGTAAACTAACATATATTATTTTTGTGAAGTCTCGGTTTTCCTTTACGAGTGATCCGCAAAAGGTAAAAGGTTGGATTAACAATTCACTTAACAAAAAGTGGAAGGAATTCAGGCTTAAACTATATCATGAGGCTGAGGATCCATTGTTGAGTAAAGAGGATATCATCAAGAATGTTCCAGAAGGCATTCCCATGGACCAATGGGCATTGTTTGTTAACTATCGTTTTAAAGAGGAAACAAAGGTTGTTGTTCTTCTTCTTCTTGTTTCACTACTTGTCTCTGCTGCTGCTTCTTCTCTGCCACTGATGTGACTTCTTTTTTTCCCTTTTTGACTCGTAGGCGCTTTGCTTGAGAAATCAACGGATTCGAGGACAACAAACACTTCCCCATACTAGTGGTGCTATGAGTTTGGCTAGAAGAAGGGCTTTGATGGTTGTTTAATATGACGTACTTACTGTCGCTTTAATGTGACAAGTGTTATTTAGTTTAATTTTACTTTTTAAAACTTTCAGAAGAAACAGGGAAAAGAAGTTGATCGCGGCAAAGTGTGGACTGAGACTCATAAGAGGAAAGATGGGAGTTATGTGAATGATC
Source organism: Nicotiana tabacum (assembly GCF_000715075.1). Taxonomy (NCBI): domain Eukaryota; kingdom Viridiplantae; phylum Streptophyta; class Magnoliopsida; order Solanales; family Solanaceae; genus Nicotiana; species Nicotiana tabacum. The sequence goes on from NC_134089.1 coordinate 11,248,637, forward strand.
AAGCTAGGGAGATTGGGGTAAGTGTCTATCACTATTTTCTGCATTCCATATTCTGATCGTGTTAGTTCTGCTAAGTTGAATATTATCGGCTGAGTTGGACACATTGGTGAATCTGTAACAATTTTGGCATTAGATTTCTGAGTTTGGGGCAATGGTTTGACAGTCAATTTCTGTATTGTACACCAGTTCTCTGTGCGCTAAGAGTTTGATATTCTGAAGCTTGATCTGTTGAAGTTTGCCACAATTTCTGGAGAAGTTGAGGAGTAAATTAAGCTGAAATTTCTGCGCAGTTTGGCTCTAGTTTTTCTGATCAGTTGAGAGAATTCTGCACATTTTTGAGTATTGCATTGTCTGGTTTAACTGTGGGGTTAACTGAAGCTTAGGGAATTTAACCTAAACTGGAATTTCAGTAGTGTATTGCGACATACATCCTGCAATGTGAAGGGTAGTCCAGTTTCTGCTGTTAAATTCAACAGTGAGAGTTGTTGAATGTGATAGAAGCTGCAGATTAAGCAGTTCGCTGATCGTCTGCCCAAAATATCTGCAATTCCTGTCCATTTGCTGATACATTGTCTGCAAAACGGAAATTCCAGCAGCTTTAGTTTGTCCTGCTTCTTTTAAAAAGTTGTGCACTTCAGAATCTACCCATTGACTCGATCCTTAGCTTTTGTAATTATATTTTGTCTCTCGTGTAGGAAAGAATTGAAGAAATTCGAAGACAAAAACCAGAAACTCGGGCAGAAATTTCACCGAATGACGCGCTTGGTGTAGTCTTCGGTCCCGAGCACCCTGGCCGTGTTCGAGGCTTAGGCATGGGTGCAGTTCCAACTGTAGTATTCAAGCAAACATCAAGACAAGATGGTTGTTCTTATATGGGCGCAGCTAGCACTAGTGCTCCACCTCCACAATGGGTGCAAGAGATGGCAAATATGCGATCACAATTAAATGTGCTAACCAGCTTATTTCAAATGAAAATAGGAAATATCCCCGAGGAGTTTGCTCACTTATTTCCGACTCCTTCACAGGTAATTTAACTAATTTCCTAGTCTTTTACGTACAGTTCTCCACATTCCACACTCTGGTTTTTCATTTCTAATAATATGCTAAGTAGTGAATTAGAGTTAATTTTGACCCTACAATTTAGGTTCACCGTGATCCCAATATTTTCTTTTACACATGGATTTTGTTTTATGTGGTCTGTAAGCCAATACTGGAACTTGTTTTTAATTTTTTATACAATGCACCAGCTTAGGACCTTAGGTGTTAGAATTTGTTAGGAGATCTTACTGAACTGAATCAATTAGTTCACGAATGATGGTCTTTTCCGGATGAAAATAGTGTTGAAGAAATTGAATTCTTAATCTGGAAGGCTTTATGAACATTGACAGGATGGAGGAAAGGTGTTGTTGGGTGTCTAATGAAATGTATTATCAAGTCATGTAATTGTCTTGTTTGTCATGTTTGCCCAGTTCTTACGTGCTTCCTTAAATGCCTATATTCATATTCTTGTGTGATGTGAGATGGCATGTGATCGCAATTTATTATCTGGTACATCCGATTCAGGTGTCTTCAGCAAGACTACTTTATCAATAGGTGAACTTTAGATTTATGACATGCTAGGCCTATCGTCTGGACATTGCTGCACACACAATAGACCTACATGGAATGATCTTTGCACTTGAGACAGGTTGCTTGACTCCCTTAGATGTGCATTTATTAGTTCCAAAACCCTGCCTTCATTGAAGAGGATCCACACCTGAACATTTGATGTCATGCAGTTAGATGAAATATGTTTTACTAACATGATTTTTGCTCCATAACAAAAAGAGTTCCTACATGTCCTAGAAGATTATGGTGATGGTCTGGATAGAAGAACCCTCTATTTCTTAGATCAAATAATTTAACAGGAGAGTTGCCATATTCGTTAGGTAATCTTTCATCTCTAATTGCCTTAGCAGCACCAGAGAATAGATTAGAAGGAAGTATACCATATTCTTTAGGCTCGATTGACTAACTTGAGCTATATTTCTCTTGGTGTTAATATGATTTCTGGTGCTATTCCCATTTCACTCTTTAACTTATCATCTCTTTATCATTTTGCTGCTCCAGTTAACCAACTTAAAGGAAGTCTTTCCATAGATATTGGATCGACTCTTCCAAGTCTTCGCTTACTTTATTTGCTCATTATGCATGGTATTGTACAATACAATTTGAATTACTTAATGTTATGCTATGCAGGCACCCAATCTAGGAGATGGCGTTCCGTCACCAACTGGGCCTAGAAGATCCTTTGACGGAAGTAACTATGAAAATGGAGCAAGCAACAATTAGTAATCATTGTTAGGATGAACTATGTTTTTTTGTGTTGTACCTATTGAGTAACTCTCTTAACTGTCTGCACCTTAAACTTGAATCTTGGATGATGTAACTATTGAGTTGCTCTCTTAACTCTCTACACCTTAAACTTGAATCTTGGATGATGTGGATTTTGGGTATATTTTAATATGATCAATATTTTGCTTATCTAAGTCTCTACTATAATTTATGTTAATTATTATGATGGGTGCTTGATAACATATTATGATGGATTTTGTGCGGTAGAAAGGATAAAGGATTGGAATTGAAAAATTATTAAAAGTATTACAATTATGGCAGTATAAAATGGCCAAAATTTGAAAGGGACAACAATTACAGCAAATTAAACAGCCGTATTTACATATGCATATTGCGGCAGTTTTATCTACATATTGCGGCGGTTCGCCTTGAACCGCCGTATTACACGTTTTGGCGGTAACGATTACGGCGATTATCTTGGACGCCATTAATGATAATAACGGCGGTTCTTAACCGCCACTATAAGTAACTATGACTGCCGCAATTACCCCAGTTTTTTTGTAGTGTATGCAATGTTAGGATACTAAGGAAGTTGAGATCAAGTTTATTTTTTCTGGCTTGTTAGATTCTGTCTTATTCTTTTTCCGGTACTTATTAGTCCTTTGGCACTTTATTTAATAACTTTTAATTCAATGAGAGGTAATATATAAATTCGGTAGAAGTAAAATGAAGAGGGGAGAGAGAATAAAGCAGTAACACAAACGATACATATGATGTTGCAATTGCAAGAAAGTTGTTATTTGATGAAGCAAACAATTAATAATATTACAGTAATTCATGTTAATGGGGTTGTGCCATTACAAACGGATTTAATATTTTACCTCAGAAATTTAGATTTGCAGAACTGATGGATGTAGGTGTAAAATGGTGAAGGAGAAGTTGAGTGCATTATAAACTGTATTACTTTACTGGTATTTTCCAGCTTCTTTTTCTTCATTCCATTATTTGTTTTTTAGCTTTTCCAAATTTTGGGAGAAGGGATGAACAGTATGGTAATGCACTTGGTAGATCAATGAAGTGGATCATCATGTGAGCCATATAGATTTCTTTTCTCTTTATTAGAAAAGCTCATATTTTTCCTTCTTTTGCATTCAACAAGAAATTTGAATGTCCTCTCAGAAATTTGTACAAGTTTGAATCAAACACTAACATCTTCTCTGGTTTTAGCTTTGCTCGGCTCAACAACTTATTTTCATTAATTACTCTTGCTTAATTTTCTATTTTTACTGGTGAAGATTGCTCGTTTTCTCTTTTTCCTTGTTTTGTATTTGGTATTCACAAAAGGCATAACATATATTTTGATGTTCCATGAAGGTTATTGCATTGCATCCGCTTTTTATGTTCATTGGAGCTTCTCATTGATGTCATATACCAATTTCAATAAAATTTTCTTATTTTAACTGTTGGATATCCAGTGCAGTCTGGTGACGAGAGGGTTTCTTAGGTGGTGAGTGTTGAGCTAGCTGTAGGCATGGAAGTGAGAAGCATAGCCAGAAGTTTTTTGTTTTGATGGGTCCATAGCTGGACTTAAAGACATATTAATAAATATGCTACTACTCGCCAGGAACTCGCCAGGAATACAGCCTAAGACGGAAGTAACAATGGTGATTGATGTCATAAGGAAGACTTTGATCACTCATTATAAAAACACTATGGAAGACTTTGAACAGTGGCACAAGCCAAACGTGGCCAATTACAGGCTTTTCTACCAGGCCATATTATGAACGTGAGGGGAAGAACTTCAACTGTTCCCATTTCTGAAAGTGTTTCTGGGATTTTGGATTCTATTTATTGCTCGGTTTATCCCACCAGGAGACAAGACAAAGTGGTTTGATTTGGTATCCTTGATATCCAATTCAGTGATAGCATTGCGGGTTGATGCGTTTATATGTAGCATATGGACTAGGTTCTCAGTCTATGAAACTATTCAACTAAGCATTTCTGAAATTATCACTCGGCCTTTTGGAAGACAAATGTGGTGATTCAATTCAAGCATGGGTGTGTTTGGATGAGAAAGACAAGTCTGAGCATCATAGAGACATTTGCAATTTTTCTTCATTGTATTAAATCATAAAAAAATAGTTCAGTAGAGTGAATAGAATTTTAGAGCCTACATTTGACGTGTTGATGTACCTTTTGGCAGCAACCATATCTAGTTGTTAAAATAAAGCATATTTGGTGTTACTAATGGAACATGGTTAAAATCTAACTATTACTACGCATGCTACTTAGGTGTCACCGTTAAAAATTAAACTCCTAGTTTTTATAATTATAGGTGTCACGATCCAAACCGATGGGCCGCAACGGGCACCCGGTACCTTACTCAACCGAGTACCAATGTAACGTATCTTTCTTATTACATCATCATATACACGTGACATACGGGCCTAATAGGCCAACATGATCATTGGATATGAATCAATACATGCCTGCAAGCGAATGGGAGCGCAATGTTCTGAGCCTCTGCTGTATGGAATATATATTGGTCCTGCATTCCAATTCAACTCTTCAAGTAACAATTTTAAATATAACGCACGAATTTAGTAGGAAAAAGTATTTGGAATTAGTAGCTCGGGAACGAGGAATTCGTGAACCACGCCACGTTGGCGGTCGAGAACGGTGACTTTATATGTGGGAACTGAGGGAGAATAGCTGCTACCATTTTGGCCGGCGACTGGAGTTTGAAATTTAGGAGTAGTTTTGCGGCGGCATTTGACGGAATTCAAAGAGAAGTTGACGAAATTGAGAGAAGATAGTCACCGGAGAAGGGGGGAAGTGCAGGCGCTACAAGGAGGTTGAAGAAGATCCATTGACCGAAGAAGAGGTTTTGTTGTTTCTGTTTCAGGGGGCAACTGGATAAAGGTCGGAATAATTAACTAATGATCTTTCAGTGTTCATTATTTGAGCCTTTTAGCAAATACTGTCCCTTATTCCAAAGTATGTCTATTTTTGTCCTTTAAATATTGCTCTGGACATCTTTAGTCCCTTATATTTGTTAAAATAAAGCATATTTGGTGTTACTAATGGAACATGGTTAAAATCTAACTATTACTACGCATGCTACTTAGGTGTCACCGTTAAAAATTAAACTCCTAGTCTTGAACTTATTGTCACGACCCAATCCGATGGGTCGTGACGGGCACCCGGTACCTTACTGAACCGAGTACCATTGTAACGTATCTTTCTTATTACATCATCATATACACATGACATGCGGGCCTAATAGGCCAACATGATCATTTATAAACTCAAAACGTAGGCCGACAAGGCCGTACAATCTTTCACGTACACGAGATATGTCTACAAGCCTCTAAGAGTACATAAATATCATAAAGGTCGGGACAGAGTCTCGCCATACCAAACAATGCACGTCTAAATCATACTAATCAAACACGCAACTCCGAAGCACATGGAGCGCACCAACATCTTCCGCTGAGCTGATAGCCTACTTGGAGGGCTCTCAACCTATCTATCTGGACCTGCGGGCATGAAACACAGCGTCCCCAGGCAAAAGGGACGTCAGTACGAAAAATGTACCGAGTATGTAAGGCACATAAACAAGCACATAACAGACATGGAAGAAAAAGGGGGTACATGACTCAACCTGTAAGTCTGAATAACCTTGTAAATCATGAAATAATTATAGTATCATGCATATGCGTATGAATGTCATGTCGTGCATAGGTACATATTTCATAACATCATCAGCCTCTGAGGGCATCCCATCATATCATATCGGCTACTGTGAGCAAAATCATCGTTGTATACCATATAATGCCGTTTGAATACATACATATATATGCATATATAACTCCATTTGAATACATACATATATACGCGTATATAACGCCGTTTGAATCATATTTCAGCCACTGTGGGCAACATCATTATCATATACCAGCTGATCAGGTGGTGGTGCGTATATAACGCCGTAACCTTTTACCAGTGTCCCATATAAATATAATATACATATATACGCGTATATAACGCCATCTGGTCATGGGTCAATGCATATGTACGAAATGCATGAAAAATACGTAATAATCTCAATATTTCTTCCGGATAAATTTTTCCAACTGCATATTATTTTGAGACCCATGAACGGATAATAATAATAATTTTCATGGGGAATCAAGAATATAGACACCCCTAATATTTCTATGAATAGAGTAATTTATGGAAACTATGTGTTTGCTCGTTTCCTTAGTATCATATAGACCATGCCAAAAGAAAGAAGGGAGGGCCTTAACATACCTGGAGTAGGAAAAACTCTGTATAATATCCCGTTGGAGAACCTTTATTAAAATATTGGATGAAACCGCTTCTGCTCTTTTGAACCTAATGAACGAAATAGGCTTCCTCTAGTTGAAGAATTGAAATTGGATGAAATTTTTCTAAAGAACGTCTGTCTTCTACGTTTCCTTGATACAAATTGGTTTTTGAATTCCAATCTTAAGGAAGGAATCTTTCTTGCACTCTTTTGGGAGGGGGTAACGTTATTTTCTTGATATGCATGACTTTTTCTTTGTCAATTTGGTCTTTAAAAATTTCACTTTGTAAAATGAATTACACCCCACGTTAGATAACAAGGAGATAAGACTTAAAAGTCTTATTTTGATAAAGTTACTTTATTTACTCCTTAGATATAGACACCTATGTATGATTTGTTATGAGTCATCTTGTAGTTTGGTGGCCTTGTGCCACGTGGAGAGTGGGTGAAGATTAATAATCTTTACCCACTTATTAGTTAACTGGGTAATATCATGTTACCCGGTAATTAATCAATTATCCGCATAATTAAGAATTATCTCAAATTACATAAAATACTACTCACTTTTAATACACTTTATACACCTTACTATCATAGCCATATGGTACCTTGTATGGCACTAGTCCATAAATACCGGATATTTTAGCTCGGGCCATATTTTATCCCAAATTGTCAAACTTCGACGAAATTCACTTTCTTCGACTTGCTTACCCTCTCACCTTCACGAACTTACTCTTCACTTGTTTGAAATAGTATAATGCTTATAATCTCAAAATAATCCTATTCCCGAACTTACGTCGATTAACTGACCCAAATCTCAACACTCGAAGAAACCATTCGCAGCAAATGGCGGTGGGGACTGAAGGGAGCCCCGAGCACCGGGATGTCCACTAGAAGTACTAGGCATAGATGAGCCCTAAACTGATGATGCCTGAGTCGAACTCTAAGCTGGAAGGGCACTGAGAGACGAGTGACCCTGCTGTGAACTGTGTGAACCATGGCTAGATGATCCACCACGGTGGCCCGAACGGGATTGCTGAGCATGTCTGAATAGACGGCCTCGGCCGTACTGAAACTAACCCCCCGAAGGAACACCACCAAAGCTACTAGATCCCCGAGACCTCTTGGCCTCCCTCTCATCTCTCTCCTAGCGGCAAACTGACTCTATCTCTCTAGCAATGTCAACCATCTCCTCAAAAGAAGCGCCAAATACTCTCTCTCTGGTTAGAAAAATCCGTAGCTGATAAGAGGCCATCAACGAACCTCCTGATCCTCTCCCTATCCGTGGGAACTATCCAGATAGCAAGACAGGCCAACTCATAGAATCTCATCTCATACCGCGACACGGTCATATCCTCCTGACGCAGCTATTTGAACTACTTGCGCAACTCCTCTCTATGGAAATGTGGTACATACTTCTCTAGGAAGAGAATAGAAAACTGATGCCAGGTAAGAGGCGTTGCATCAATAGGCCCATGCCTCTCATAAGCCTCCCACCAAGTAAAGGCAGCCCTAGAAAACTAAAAAGTAGTAAATGAGACCCCACTAGTTTCCAGAATACCCGTTGTACATATCATCCTCTAACACTTGTCCAACAAACCCTTGGCATCCTCTCCCTCTACACCATTGAAAGTCGGAGGCTGAAGTTTACCAAACCTCTCCAATCGATGCTTCTCATCATCAGGCATAACTGGAACAACATAATTCTGAGTAGGTGCAACCGGCTGGGCTGGTGGTGCCTCCGGTGTCTGCAGTCCCTGAACAACTTGCTCGGGTGTATGGGCGGCAGGAGTTTGAGTGCCTCCCCCGGCCTGAGAAGTAGCTGTTACGGTAGTAACTGCGACCGCCTGAGCAAGACTGATGCACACGGTTAGAATATAAGCCAAGGTCTCCTGGAGACCCGGAATAACAATAGGCACAGACGGTGCCTGAGCTGGTGTTGCTGGAGCATCGTCCGCTGGAGCCTGATGATGAACTGGGGCGACTGGTGGATCTGTAGGTGCTGCCCTAGCTGCTGTACGGGCTACACCCCTGTCCTTACCACAACCTCGACCGCAACCTCAGCCTCTAGTGGCCTCAACTGGTGGTACTGGTGGTCGTCCGTCCTGACCGGTAGCACATGTCCTCACTATCTGTGAGAGAATAGAATAACAGAAGTTTAGTACCAGAATCAACAGATTCTCACGACAAGAATTCAAGAATGTGAAGTTTTTCTTAAAGTTTATGCACCCTCCCAGGGATAAGTACAGTCGTCTCTGTACCGATCCACGAGACTCTACAAAACATGCTCATGACTCGTGAGACCTATGTAACCTAGGCTCTAATACCAACATGTCACGACCCAATAACCGACCCGGTCGTGATGGCGCCTATCGTGAAATTAGGACTGCCAACCTATTTCCAAATACTCCATATTTCATTTAAAACTTTAGAAAAACAATATATTTTAACAGAAATCCGATAAAAGGTAAAAGTAGGAATCAAACAAGAGGAAAAAAATACCAGCCTGGCCCCGGGTGTCACTAAGTCATGAGCAAAATACTACAACCGTTCGAAATAAGCAAGACTAACATAGTCTAAGAATATCCAATAAATATACTATGAGGAAGATAAGGAAGGAGAAAGCATGACTGCGATCGCCAGGCAGCTACCTCGCTATCTCCAAGGAAGGTCCACCACTGAAATGATCAGCAACCGCTACCGTGACCCGAGATACCTGGATCTGTACACAAGGTGCATGCGGTAACGTGAGTACACCAACTCAGTAAGTAACAATTCCAAACAATTCCAAAGTAAGTAGACATGCTTGCAGTTCAAGTAAAAGCTCAGTAGTAAGTAAATACAATATGACCGGTACGAAGTATAAAGCTCAGGAATCTCTAAGTACTAATGCACAGATAGCATGATCAATATTCTGTATGCCTCCATTCACAAGTGTTTTACCAATCGGTACTGTATATGGCCATCTAGCCCAGGGAAGATCCATTCCAGAATATATATACATCACTGACCGTAGTCATCCAGTACGGAGGAAGGCTATTCCAGCCCTATGGAGAAGATCCATCTCCAGGTATAATTACTTCGGACAAGATCCATGTCCAGGAAAAATACATCCCTCAATTTCATTAACTGCGCTCATTGGGGGTGTAAAGACTCCGGAGGGGCTCCTCTTAGCCCAAGCGCTATATCAAGCTAACGAAGGCATTATCAATATCTCGCTGCGGCGTGCAGCCCGATCCCATACTGTCACTCAATATCAGGCTCTCGGCCTCACTCAGTCATTACTCTCCAATCTCACACACATGGGCACAAAAATGTCATGATACTAGCCCGAACAATGATATGATGTGTCAAATAGAAATAACCGGGACTGAGGCATGATATAATATGCATGAACAAGACTGAGTACAGAATATCAATGAAGCTAATGACATGACAGCAAGAAACGACCTCTCGGGTCTCAACAGTGTTGGAGTGAAGCCTTAACATGATAATTAGCATGATTTGCAGCTCATTAACTTAATCACATAATTACAATACAGATATCAACATGAAAGAGTCACTAAGCGGTGCCATAGAATGACCCATGCCACAATTCTCACGGTGCACGCCCACACGCCCATCACTTGGCATTTGTGTCACCTCAATAGTAATCATAGAACACATAGTTCATGGTTTCGAACCCTCAGAACCAAGTTTGGAAGCGTTACTTACCTCAAGCCAAGCCAAACTCTAGCCCGCGACGCCCTTGCCTCTCGATTTGGCCTCCAAATGCCCTGAATCTAACAAAAATTAGAACCATAATATCAATATATGCTAAGGGAACAAAGCCCACGCGAAAATAATCAAATTTCATCAAAAATTTCGAAATTGGTCAAACCCTACCCCCGAGCCCACATCTCGGAATCCGATAAAAATCGCATCAATAGAATCCTTATCCAACCACGAGTCCATACATATCAAGAACATCAAAATTGGTCCTCAAATGGCCCCTTAATTCCCCAATTTACACTCTCCAATAGCAAGCCTTAATTCTCCAATTTTAACCCTTAATTTCCATTATTTTAAAGCCTAATTAGTAAAATAATGCCATAGAATCGAGTATTGGGTTCAAAAATCTTACCTCCAAGCGTTATCCCTTGAATCCCTCTTCAAATCCTCTCAAAAATAAGAACAAGTCATTTAACAACACTCAAACTTGTTCCAACCTTCGGAACACTCAAAACAACATCAAATCATCAAATCATCTTCGGATTCATGCCTAAGATTCCAAAACTTCTGAATTCTAAATTCGATCAAAAAGTCTATCAAACCTCGTGCGAATGACCTGAAATTTAGCACACACGTCCCAAATGATACAACGGACCTACTCCAACTTCCAAAATTCCATTCCGACCCTGATATCAAAATTCCCACTACCAACAAGAAAGCGCCAAAATTTCAATTTCGCCAATTCAAGCCTAAATCTTCCACGAACCTCCAAAACACATTCTGATCACGCTCCTAAGTCCCAAATCACCTAACGAAGCTATCCAAACCATAAAAATTCACATCCGAGTCCTTCTAGCCATAAATCAATTTCCAGTTGACTTTTCCAACGTAAGCTTACTCAAAAAAGACTAAGTGTCTCATTCATCTACAAAACCACTCCAAACTCGAACCAACCAACCCGATATCACATAATACAACTGAACAAGACATAAAGAAGAATAAATGGGAGAAACAGAGCGGTAACTCATGAAACGACCGGCCGGGTCGTTACAAGTTGAAGGTAGTGAGGTTCTTTAAAATCAGGGTTGGGCTCCATTTTTCTTTCATGAGAGCTGATTTTGGAGCAACATGGGAGTACCATTTTCACCACCAAGTATGAGGTAAGTGATTTATGCTAGTTTTGAGTTAAATACATGATTATATACGGATTTTGGGCATGAAATTTAGTAAAAATTGGGATTTTGAGGAAAACCTAGAAATTTGGTATTCTTGGATTTTGACCACGATTTTGGGAATGAAATTGGGAGTAAATTATATATTTGAGCTCACGAGGTTATGGGTAAACTTTATCTTCAAAAAATTTTGAAATCCAGGCACGTGGGCCTGAGGGCAATTATGTTAACTTTTCGGTTGGGGGTTAGAAATTGTTATGAATGGGATTGTTATGAGAAATTGAGCATATATTAATGGGTTTGCATAATTATTGGCTAGTTTTGGAGCATTGTGCATCGACTTGAGCCTTCAAAAGGGTGTGAAATGTCGATTATGGAACTTCGGAGCGAGGTAAGTCTCCTTTCTAACCTTGTAAGAGGGAATTGTCCCCATAGGTTAAGTAATTGGTTATGTGCTTCTATTTGTAGGGGCTACGTACGCAGGAGGTGACGAGAGTCCGTGCGTAGCTACTATTATGCTTAAGACCGGGTAGTCTAGGAACCAAAAGCATGCTTTACTCGTAAATCTTTGCAATCTTGTTGTCAATTTAAATGCTTAAAATATATCGAACTTCGTAGATAAATTTCTAAAAGGCTAGACATCGTTTTCTGAACTTTTAAAAGAGAAATTGATTTTCCCTGAATAATTGCTCCCTGATGAATTCTTGATTGACTGTTTGTTGTGTTTATTTATAATTGATTGCGTTGCATGTTTGATTCGCGAGCGGGGTGATAGATGCATCTATGGTTTGCGCCATTCGACCCTCTAGCAGTGCACAATTTAAATATTATTGGATCGAGACGTACGACCTCAGCATGATTTGCACATGCTTGCATTGCTTGTCTTGAGAATTTTAGATGTTGATATTGTTCTCCCTGGCCTGAGATAAATGTATAAATGATGAAATGAATTTGGAATTTTCCTATAAATGAAAGAATTGTTTACTTGTCTCATGCTATTGCGTTACAACCCTTTTTATGAAAATCCTCGATTTACTATATTATTGGTATATTACTATTGGACATCTAGTAAGCGTCAAAGTCGATCTCTCGTCTCTGCTTCTTTGAGATTAGATGGGATACTTACTGGATACACGTTGTTTTTGTACTCATGCTACACTTGCTATGCATTTTTGTTGCACATGCACATGTACCTCTAGTGGCCTAGTTGGGCGCAATGGCAGGATTGATACGGAGACTTAGGTGAGCTGCACCTCTCGAGACGACCCCCAACCAGCATAGTCTCATTTAGAGTATTGTATTGCATTTTCTTTTCTGTCCAATTTGTATTCCGGACAGTTATTGTATTACATTATTCCCTAGAAACTGGTCATGCCCTTGTGACACCGGGTTCTGGGTTGATTATGGGGTATTCTATATTAACTCCTAAAAATTCTTTTATTTTATTTTCTTGTAAAGATTATCTTTTACTAGTTAAGTTGAAGAAAAATCATAGTTTTCAAAATTATTAAAACAAGAATTTAATTAAGTATTTATGGTTGGCTTGCCTGACACCGGTGTCCGGCGCCATCACGACCTTTAGTGGATATTGGGTCGTGACATGCTAGATATTTGGTGGAGATAAAAAAAGATTTTTATTTTTTGTCAAAATTTAATATCTTAACGGTATATTTAAATGACTATTTTAAACCTACCCAAACATAAAATACCATTTTCGTCAATTTTTCCTAACCAATCATAGGTAATTTTCGTACAAATATCTCATTTTAAAACACAAAAGGCCAAATTTTAAAAATTATAAAAGTATATGGACAAATTATTTAGTTGGGGACTTGAGTTTCCACATCCCCTCATTGTGGGTGTCACTGATTGAATCCTCATGTCGAGAGAGATTTTCATGCGCTTCAACGGTATGTGCGATGTTGATATTGCTAGCTGTCATTTTTTATTTTTGCTATGAAATAAAGAATCAAACAGGTTAGTAATAGATCAAGGATCAACTCAATTACACAATTGTCTAAGCCTCACGGTGGACGCTAAACTATTTACCCGTAAAACGATATAATTAAATTTATTGTGTGGTTTATAGACAATCGAACTGATTTAATCCAAATTAAATTAAAAATAATGTTATCATGTTATTTTTACTTTTAGCAAGCACCTAGCATATTGTGATAAAATGCTATACCAAAGAACGATCCAAAAATGAAACTTTGGCCAGTGGGTAGATATAATATGATAAGGAATCCAAATATTACCTTTATATATAAACTGAATCTGAAGAACCAATAAGTATGTGGATACATACGACAGTGAGTTGAAGATAATGTTCGCATCCATATTATGAATAAGACACATGCGAGATCATTGTGGGAAAAGCTAGAAACTCTTTATGCTTCAAAAACTGGAACAATAAGTTGTTTCAGCTAAGACAATTGATGACCTTTAAATACAAGGAAAACAGCCCTATCCTTGATCACATAAATTATTTTTAGGGCATCATTGATTAGCTGTCTGGAGTGGGAGTTAATTTTGATGATGAGATACAAATACTATGGTTTCTTAATACTCTACTAAACTCTTGGGAAACTCTTCGTGTTTCTTTGACAAATTCATATCCTAGTGGTAAGGTGACCATGAAATATGCTAAGAGTGGTGTGCTGAACGAGGAAGTAAGGAGAAAGTCTCAGGGTTCTTCATCATAAGCAAATGTTTTAGTTACAAAAGACCGGGGGAGAGATAAAATAAGAGGGTCGAGGGGAAGAGGTAGAAACAGAAGTAAGTCAAGGTCCAAATACCATAATATTGCGTGCAACCAGCGTGGCAAGAAAGAGCATATCCAAAATTTCTACCACAAGTTGAAGCAAGACATTAGAGAAGGAAAGAAAGTTTAAAAAAAAATGAGAACAATATTGCTGCAATTGTTCAAGATGACCTTCTTATTGCTTATGATGAAAACGTCATCAATTTGATATCCCATGATACGAGCTGGCTAGTAGATTCTAGAGCTACTTCACATGTCATACCAAGAAAAGACTTATTCTCATCTTATACTCCTTTTGATTCTAGAGTGTTAAAGATGGGCAATGCCAATGAAGTTAAGGTGTTTGGTGTTGGCACAGTTTGTTTGAAAACTAATAATGGTTCAACGTTAGTTCTTCAAAATGTCAGACATGCTCCAAATTTTCCTTTCAATTTGAACTCTGTAGGAAGATTAGACAATGAAGGTTAATATAATGACCTATTTAATGGCCAATAGAAGCTCACCAAGGGCTCATTAATAGTGGCTCGAGGGGTCAAGTCTTCTCATTTATATGTGATACAGGGCTATATTCTTAATGACTCCATAAATCTGGTGGAAAGTGACACTTTATCAGAATTGTGGCACATAAGATTGATTAATATGAGCGAGAGGGAGAGTATGTGTTTGGCTAAGAAAAGTTTGCTTTGTAGAGTAAAACAAGCAAAGTTGAAAAGGTGTATCTATTGTTTAGTTGGCAAATAGAAAAGGGTTTTCTTTCATAGCCATCCTCCTTCAAGAAAGTCTGAATTATTGGAGCTAGTACACTCTGATTTGTGTGATCTTTTTAAAGTAAAGTCAAAAGGTAGTGCACTTTACTTTGTGACTTTCATTGATGATCATTCTCGCAAGCTCTTGGTGCATCCTTTAAAATCCAATGATCAAACACTTGGTGTGTTTAAAGAATTTCAGGCCTTAGCTGAGAGTCAGACGAGGAAGAAAAATACATACGCACTTACATTGGCGGTGAATATTATGGTCCCTTTGATAACTATTTTAAAGAACAAGGAATTCGTCATCAGAAAATGCCGCCAAGACGCCTCAATTGAATGGTTTGATAGAGAGGATGAATAGAACTCTACTTGAGAGAGTTAGATGTTTAATTTTAGAAGCTAAACTTCCAAATACATTTTGGGTGGAAGCACTTAATACTGTTGCTTATGTTATCAATTTGTCTCCTGTTGTTGTTTTGGATGGTGATGTCCCAGACAGAGTTTGGTTTACCAAAGATGTTTCTTATGATCACTTGAGAGTTTTTGGGTGTAAAGCTTGTGTGCATGTTATTAAAGATGAGAGATCAAAACTGGATGTCAAAACTAAGCGGTGCATCTTTATCGGTTATGGTCAAGATGAGTCTGTGTATCGTTTTTTTAATCGAGTTGACAATAAACTTATTAGAAGTCGTGATGAAATATTCTTTGAAGACCAGACTATTGAAGATATTGATAAAGCTGGAAAATAGATTCTCAAAGTAATGAGAGCTTAGTAGATATTGATCCAGTTTCAATTACAAAGGAACCTATTGCACATGAAGGAACCTAAGACAATAATGAATATAGTGATCAAGATCAAAATGATCATCATGGTATAGATGTTATGGATGCTCCAGTTGATGAAATTGTGGTTGACCAACAACCAATTCATGCTCATGTAACTACTTTGAATGCTCCCGAAACCTCTCTTAGAAGATCTACAAGGGAGAAGCAAAAATCCATGTGTTATCCTCCTTATGAGTATGTACTTTTGACTGACATAAGAGAACCTGAGAACTATGATGAAACCATGCAATATACTCACAAAAATCAGTGGATAGAAGCCATGGAAGATGAAATAAAGTCACTCCATGAGAATGGCACATAATGTTAGTGAAATTGCCGAAAGGTAAGGAAACTTTATCTAACAAATAGATATTCAGAATAAATCAAGATAACCATACCTCTACGCCTAGGTACAAAGCGAGGATAATTGTTAAAGGTTTTGTCATGAATAAAGGAGTTGACTTTGATGAAATTTTCTCCCCTGTTGTGAAGATGTCTTATATTCGTGTGGTTCTAGGCTTAGCCGCGAGTCTAGATTTAGAGGTTGAGCAAATGGATGTAAAGACTATTTTTTTTCATGGTAATTTAGATGAGGAGATTTATATGGAGCAGCCTGAGGTTTTGTAATTAAGGGAAAAGAAAACTATGTCTGCAAATTGAAAAGAGCCTGTATGGATTGAAACAAGCTCCAAGTCAAGGGTATTTGGAGTTTGAATCTGTCATAGAAAAATAAGGGTACAAGAAATCTTCTTCAAACCACTGTGTATTCTTCCAGAAGTTCTCTGATGATGATTTTATTATCTTATTGCTTTATATAGATGGTATACTTATTATTGGCAAGAATAAATCCAGAATTATAGTTCTTAAGAAGCAGTTGAGCAAATCGTTGGTGATGAAGGACTTTGGGCCAATAAAGAAAATCTTGGGCATTCAAATCCACCGACACAAAAATATAAAGGAGTTATTTTTCCCCCAAAGCAATACATTGAGAAGGTACTCAGAATATTTAATATGATAGATGCAAAAGTGGTTAGTACTCCCCTTGGTAAACACTTTAAACTAAGTATTAGTCAAAGTCCATGTACTAATGAAGAAACGATACGTCTCGTATTCCTTGCTCTTCTGCCATTGGTAGCTTGATATATGCTATGGTTTGCACTAGACCAGATATTGCACATGTCATTGGTAGTGTTAGTAGATTCCTTTTTAATCTTGGAAAAGAACATTGAGATATAGTAAAATGGATGTTAAGGTATCTGAAAGGTACTGCAGATTTGAAGTTGTGCTTTGGTAGTGGCAAGACTGTACTTGTTTGTTACACAGACTCTGATTTATGAGGCAATCTTGATAATTCAAGATCCACTTATGGTTATTTGATCACTATTGCATGGGGAGATATTTTTTGGCAATCTAGACTACATAAGTGCATAACTCTATTCACCATAGAAGCCAAATATATTGTTGTCATAGAAGGTGTCAAAGAACTATTATGGATTAAGGAGTAATAATGATCTTGGCTTTGAGCAACCAAGATACATCTTATTTTGTGATAATCAAAGCGTTATCTGTCTCATCAAGCACTCCACTTTTCTTTTAAGAACAAACATATAAATAGAAAGTATCATTGGATAAGAATAGCCGTGAAAGAGAAATTATTTGAGGTTGAGAAGATAAACACCGATGAAAATCCTTCGGATATTCTGACAAAAGCGGTGGTTATAGATAAGCATCGTTTTGCAGAAAATTTGAAGGCATGAAGCATGTCAATAGTTCCTCTACTTGAAGACATGTTTGGCCCCTTGGTTGGAGGGGGAGTTTGTTCGGCCCATGCCCAAGTTGTCCAGCCAAAGGCCTAATGACCTAATCCTATTCTCTTTTAGTTTTCATTCCTATTCGGAATTGGATTCAATTTTTTCCCTATTTAGAGTTGGTTGTGACATTAAGAGAAAGAAATACTCATTATCTATAAATAGGACAACCTTGGAGAATTATTCTATTTTCATTGGTATAAGTCTTTGAAAGACTTTAGCATATAAGAGTTTATAGAGCTTTCATCAAAAGAGAAGAGAGAAGAAAAAGTGTTTGTTTTGTTGCGAATTGTATTCCGACCAGCCAACTTTAAATCATATTTTCTGATTCGTTAACCGTTGGATCGGATTGAAATTTTGAGTGAGTGTGCTAACATCTTATTCTTTGATTTGAACGGTAAAGATCAGATTTGGAGGCCTGTAGCATCTAATTTCGAGACCCGAACAACAGCTCTATTTTTGTGACTTCTCCTATTTTGTTAATTAATTTGTTGTTGCTATTGTTGCTCCGTATTTGGCACTTTTTGGTAGCCAATTTGGAGAATTTTGTAACCCTCTTATTGTTATAGTGAAGCTTTTTGAATCTTTGTGATCCCGTAATTTTTACCTTTGATTTGAAGAGTGTTCTACGTTAAAATTTGATGTTTTTATCTTCTTTATTTCGGGTTTGCGTAACATTGAGGATGGTAAAGACATATAGCGCAATAATAATACAAATAATCTCGAAACTGCTTCTACCGAAACTAAAAATCAATTAATTAAATGGCAGGATAATAATCTTACTTTTAGTCCTGAAATTTTTATCCTTATTCCTGTAATCTTACGACCCCAAAGGAATAATGAATATTGACCATAAAATAAAAGGAGAAACAGAAAAAGGAAGGTGTTTTATTATAGTAAATAGTACCCCTCCGTTTCAAATTAGATGAGGTACTTTTCATTTTAGTCTGTTTCAAAATAAATGACAAAATAATTCAACTTTAAACTCTTTATTTTATCCATTTTACCCTTAATGAGAAGCTTTTATAACCACACAAACGCTATGGTTCCATAAAGTTTTACCCCTTAAGCTTTTAAGACCACAAGTTTTAAAAGTCTTTTTTTTAAAACTCCATACCGAGTGAAACTACCCCATCTAAATTGAAACGACGGGAGTACTACAATTTAGAAGTTAGTGAGTATGGTCAAATCTCAAATTAACTATAGATGTCAACTTTATTGACCACCCTTTAGCTTCTTTCCCTCTATAGGCTAATTAGCCCCCCACCCCACCCTTTTTGGAGTCAACAAGTAGTTGGTGAGTTGGAGCGTTGAGCTATATTGTCAAACCGCAAGAGATCGTTTGGTACACAAGCAAAATTATTTTGGGATTATAATCTTGAGATTAAAATCTCAAGACTAATTTATACTACATGAGAGATGGGATAAAATAATCCCATATTTGATAGAATAAGGTGGGATATCCTAAATTAAGTCTGGGATTAAATTTATACTTTGTTTGGTTGAAGGTATAAATTTATCCCAGGATAAATTTATACCGCCAACCAAATAAATTATAAATTTAATCCTACATGTTATCCAACCTTATACCTCATACCAAACGACCCATAAGGTCCTATTTATATCAAGAGAAAATGATCAAAGTTGCCCATGAAATATTTGAAATTGAGTAATTTGTCATTCGTTAAAACTTTTGGTTTAATACTATTATGTCCTTAAGAAAACATATCCTTTTTGCCTCTTAACGGTTAACCTTCAAACAGAACTTTACTCGGCGGGTAATTTTAAACTATAATCAAAAGTTGAGGGGTATATTTTTTTTTTTTTCTTGAAAAAGAACTAAGATACATCGACCAATTGCACTGTATACATCGGTAAACTATTATATTTTAGAGGTATATAACACATATTGAATACCCTTTATCGGAAATTTTTTTATTGCTTTTAAATTTGAACACCCTTGGAAAAATTTCTGACTTCGCCATTGGTCATGAACAATATGAGTTATTTTTGGTAATGAAGACTTTTGTTCCGCCCTATTTAAAGTTATTACAAGATGGGACTATTCTAGGGCACAAGGTTCCTAGCTTGTCCAGTTCAAAAGTAGATACAACAAAAAGGGGCGGGGTGAAATACAACATAGGATTTCTAAAAACGTTCGAGTTGCTTCCATGCTTGGCCAAAAGATCAGCGACTCTATTAGCTTCCCTGAAGACGTGAGTCACCTTAGGCTCCCCTGCTCTAGTGAGCATCCATATGCAATCAATAATCAAGTTTTGGTATAGACAATTATTATTAGTAAGCATGTTAACTAGAATGTTGCAGTCTGTTTCAATCTCTAATGGCATGATGTTTTGTTGCATGGCAATTTTTAGACCATGCATAAGGTCAAGGCCTTCCATGTAAATATTAGTTGGGTGGGGGATGGACATGCTGAAACCTAGGACCCAATTACTGTCAATATTTCTAAAGACCCCCCCCCCCCAATGCTTCCTTTTCTTGGGTTACCCATGCTTGAGCCATCAATGTTTAATTTGAAGGTGCTCGTATCTGGTGGCTTCCATTTTATGTAGATAGTAGTCCTTAGGCTTGACTTCTTATTTGAAGCCGTTAACATTTTAAACTCAATTGTGATTGACTATATTTTCTAACAAGAGAGGATTTTTATTGTTGTTGAAGATTTGATTGTTTCTGTGTATCCAAATGTGCCAAAAGGTGAAAGGCAAGATGTCTGCCTTGTTTATAAGACTGTTGAATTTGGATTTTGATTGACATTGTATTTTAACCCAGTTGTGCACAGTGAGGTCATTGTGGGGTTGGTTTGGGTATTTGTAAGAGCTTCCAAGTTGATCCCATATAGGTTTTGAAAGAAGTCAGTTAAAGAACATATGTTCCATATCTTCTTCTTCAGTCTGACAGATATTACAAAGACTAGAGGCAATGATTTCCTATTAAAAAGTATTTTTGATATTGGGAGTCTGTTATGGACTACCATCCAGAGGAATGTTTTGATTTTGTATAGTGTATCTAGTTTCCATAATCAAGAGTAGTCTGCCAGGTTTCCTTCTACTTTTGACTAATTCGCAATGATTTGATAGGCTGTTTTTGTGGAGAAGTCCCAGTTGGGTCCTTCCACCCATGTGAATTTGTCAATTGCCGGCTCAATTTGTTTTATATAGGTGCTAAGATTTTTTTGCAAATGTTTTATGGAAGCTCAAAGGAAAGGTTGTTAATATTGAAGGAGTCGTCCTCTAGGATGGTGTTTAGAGGGAGGCTTTGATCATTGGGGGGTAGGGGTCCCTGTATGAGGGATCTTAGAGGTCCTGAGTCGTTTATCCAGGCATCTTGCCATAGGTTGATAGATTTCCCATTACCCACTTCCCAATGAATGTCTTTTTCACAAATTTCTCCTCCAGTACAGATGTTTTTCCAGATGTGGGATCCTTTTTTTTCCTAAAAAGTTCCATTTATTAGAGGGGTTGTTGTCGTTATACCTACTTTGGAGAACTTTTACCCAGAGAGACTCTTTTTCCTTTGCATATCTCCATGCCAGGGCCGCATTGAAGGAGTGGTTTTTCCATTTGGATTTGTATAGCCCTAGTCCTCCTTCTTTTTTCCCCTAGTTATGGTGTTCCAATTTATCAGGTGGCATTTTCTTTTTTTAGATATGCTCCCCCATAAGAAATTCCTTTGGATAGTGTCAATATTTTTTAGGGTGGCTTTTGGGAGGTTGAAGATCTGCATAACGTGGTTAGGAATGGTTGCTAGAGTGGCTTTTATTAGGGTAGTTCTACATGCTATATTTAGGTGATTTATTTTCCAACCCTTTAGCCTACTGTTGAGTCGATCAATGATATATTAGAAGTCTTTTTTGGATGGATTTGAGTTCAGAATTGGGAATCCCAGGTATTTCGCTACTTCATTAGAGAATCTCATGGATAGGTATTGGTTAATATATTCCTTTTTCCGGAGGGGGTATTGTTGGAGAAGATAACTCTTAACGTTAAAGTTAATGGTTTGGCCCAAATAGTTGCAAAATTTATTGAGGGAGTCTATTATTGAGTTACAATTTTTTTGATTGGTCTCTGCCATTAAGATTAGGTCATCGGCAAAGAAAAGGTGCGATAGCTGGGGTCCTTTGTTAGATATTTTAATGGGGTTCCAGTTACAACAATAAATTTCGTGATGGATAAGCCTATACAACATTTCCATGCAGATTATGAAGAGGTAGGGGGATAGAGGGTCCCCTTGTGGGCTTGAAAAATTCCGTGCTAGATCCATTTATCAGGATAGAGGTTGATGTGGCAGAGATACAAGACATGATTAGGTTTATTAGGTCATTGGGGAAGTTTAAGAAGGTCAGTGAGAGCCTAATGAAGGACTATTCTATTTTATCGAAAACTTTTTCGAGGTTTATTTTGATCATCATTTTCCCCTTTTCCCCTTTAGTTCTCTTAAAGTAATTCATCACTTCATTGACAATAATGGCGTTATCAGATGCCCTTCTCCCTTTCAGGAAGCTTGTTTGAGTGGGGTGTATGATTTTTGAGAGGAGAGGTTTGATTCTATTGACTATAATTTTTGTGTCGGTCTTGTAGGCAGTGTTACAGAGGCTAATTGGTCTAAATTATTTTATAGTTTTTGCATTCTGACATTTTGGGATTAAGCAGATGTAGATTTTACTCATTTCTTCAACCATCTTTTTACTCCTAACGGTTTCCTTGCAGAAGTCGATTAAGGAGCTTTTCGTTTCATTCCAAAAATTTTGGTAGAAAAAAGGGTGGAGACCGTCCGGTCCTGGAGCTTTATAAGGTTTGAATGAGAAGAATGCTTGCTTAATTTCTTGGATAGTAGGTTCTAAGCTTAAGTCAGATTGGTCAGTGCTATCAAGAGTACCATAGTAGGACATTGGAGTATGTTTTAAATATGAAAGGTCTTGACTGGTGGTAAATAGTTTCCTAAAGAAATTAGTTATTAACGGAATGATCTCTTTTTGTTCGTAGTACCAGTTTCCTCCTTCATCTCTCAAGCTAAGGATTCTATTCTTTCTTCTACATTGCATGGTGGTAATGTGAAAGAATTTTGTGTTTGCATCTCCCTCATTTAACCATTAGATTCTTGATTTAAGTTTTCAAAATTCTTCTTCTAGTTTTAAGAGCCCATTAAAGTCTTATAATAGAGTGGATTCAAGGTCCATTAGGGATTGACTAGTAGTATACTTGGGGGAGTCTTGGATTCCATTGAGCCTAGCTAGGTAACATTTTTTTTGTGAAAGATATTCCTAAAGGTATTTACATTCCATTTTTTAACATCTTCTGTGAAATTTTCAATAGCCATTAATAGGTTGTCATGGTTGTTCCAAGTGTCTTCTACTAATTGTTTAAAGGAAGGGTGGGATAGCCACATTGATTCTATTCTAAAAACTTTATTATTATGGAACACATTTTTTTTAAGTCTAGCTTAATAGGACAATGGTTCGAGTATACCCTGGTTAGGTGGGTGACATGTGCTTCTAAGTATAAATTAATTAAGTTTGACTTGGCCATAAATCTGTCCAGCCTTTCTATTATTATAGTTTTTGATTTTTTCCTATTATTTGACCAAGTAAACTTAGCACCCTTGAACCCTAGGTCTAGGAGACCACAATTGTCTATACAATTAATAAATTTTGAGACTCTACTGTTATTTACGGGTAGACCGCCGAATTTTTCATTTGCCCCTATTACTTCATTAAAGTCTCCAGTGACTAACCAGGGACCCTTAAAAGAATTTGCTACTGTTTTTAGGTTAGTCCAAAGAATATTTTTCTCTTTTATTAAATAACTAGCATAAATAACTATTAAAATTCATTGATGAGGAGAATCTTTTACCTTTACCATAGCATGAATTTCCTGATCAGTACTTGCAACCTGGTCAACCGGCATCTCTGTTTCATTCCACATCATAACCATGCCTCCGGAGTTGCCTTGAGCTGCGACTTGGGTCATTTTTGTGAAGCCAAAGTCATCAACAATAGCTTGGTGATCCGCTAGTTTTGTTTCTAGTAAGGCTACCAGAAGAGGCCTGTTATAGTCTAGAATTGATCTAAAAATCCTTTTGAACTCTTCATTCCCCGCTCCTCTACAGTTCCAAATAATGACAATCATTAATCTATTTAGGGTTTGGGGTATCTCCACTTGTTCCTGTCATGGGCTTGTTTGAGGTGATATCTCTCATGCCTTATTGTCTTGGTTCGTCCCATGATGTGCATACAGTATAGGGACTATCACTATCTCGTACTTGTAGATTGCCGCAGGACTTAGAAGTACTCGTATATTGATTGAGAATTTCCTCAAGTCTTGTGGGCAACATAAGATGTACCTTTTCTTCTCTTTTTCCTTGAACACCCAGCATCTTTGGGTCCCTTATCATGCCATACTCCACTCGTCTTGTTGTCGATGATCCTTCCTCTTCTTCCCCCTCTTCCATCTATGGCTGAGCTAGTGGAGGAGCATTGTCCATTGCTGCTGCTAAAGTTGGGGTCAAAATGGCACTCGCTTGTGTTGGGTTTGAAATCATCACAAAATTGTTTGGTGTAGTGTCTTGGCGTGCTATTGCTTGATATTGGTGATTAGGTGTTTGGTTTTGGTGTATGGGTTCGGGAAAAAGGGGTAGGTTCGTGCTTAGGCTTATCGGGGCTGAAGAGGCCATCCTTGGTTGCCTGCTCCATGGTGTTGGATGGATTCCCATGGTGGGGTGGCTGATGGGCGTGGGCATCTGGTTGTTGAACATGGCCAACCATAGGTAGTTTGTTATGTTTCCCAACCCTATTCTCATTCCCTCTGTCACTATCTGAGCAAGGTAACTCGGATCCTCTAGTTGAATTGTGATGTCCTGACCATTTAGTTGCAAGTTCATGTTCAGGGAGAAACCTGTAAGCCCCATGCTCCAACCATGATTTTGGAACATGGTTCATTGGTAGTGGGGGTGTGGTATAGATTATTGGTTAGGGTGGGTTCATGGGTAGGTATGGTGCATGATAGTTTGTTCTTTCTTGATCCATCATCCAAACGTTTCTCCTGTTCCTGTGGTGTCTCCTTTGGTAGTTGTTGGATGGAAACCTGATCATTGTGTTGTGTTTTCTTACTTAACAGATTGGTGTTTTTACGCTTGAGTGTATAGGGCTAGTTTAAGTCATTTGTAATAGTGTTCAAGGTGGGGTATATGGGTGTGTTGGTCATATCTGATAAGACCATGTCTTGGTCAACTTGAGGGTTTGAGATGATGGCTTCTAGGGTTTTGGTTAGGATGAGTTTTGACATGTAATCATATGATTTGATGTCTACTTTTTTAGGAAGGGTGTACTTTGATTTAGGAGGATTGTTTTTACCAATTAATGTTGTTGGGACATTTCCTAGGGTAGGGGGTCGATATCCATTGTGATGCAGCTTTTGGTTGGTTTAGGGATATGTTCAGTAGGTTTTCCTTTTGTCTCTAGGCTTGGTAAGGAATGCCCCCTGGTTTTTTGGGTTGGGGCAGTGTCATTGTTGTTGCTAACGGATGTGGGTTCTTGGGTATTGAATTTGGGCATTAAAAGCTTCATGGTGTGATTTGACATTGATAGGGTTGGATTATTATCCAGTGGATTTTTGTTTATGTGGTTTCTTTGATTTGTTTGTTGGCTAGGTTTCCTAGGTTTTGGTCAGCGCTGGTATTGCGTATGGGGGCTTGGGTATTATCCTATGTGTTAAGCGGGTTTTTCCTCCTAAATTCTTTCTTCTGGATAGGGTTGTTTCCATAGGTCTAAAGGTGTTGTCAATTGGAGCCTTACCGTTGAGCTTTAGTTCATGCCTAGATTGTTTTGATGAGTCCTTAAGGCTAATATTTGGATGATCTTGGAGATTTTTTGATTTTTTGTGGTGTGTTACTGCGACGACCCGGTCAGCCGTCTCATGAGTTACCACTCCGTTTTCCCTATTTCTACTTTGTTATTCTTTGTTTATACATATCATGTGGTATCGGGTTGGTCAGATCGAATCCAGAATGATTTTGGTAAGGTTTGAGACACTTAGTCTCTTTTGAGGAAGCTTGAGTTGGAAAAGTCAACCAGACATTGACTTATGTGTTAGAGGGCTCGGATGTAAGTTATGAGGGTTCGGTTAGTTTCGGGAGGTGATTTGTGACTTAAGAGTGTGATCGGAATGGGTTTTGGAGGTCCGGAATAGATTTAGGCTTGAAATGGCGAAGTTGATATTTTGGCAATTTTTGGTTGGTAGGTGAGATTTTGATATAGGGGTTGGAATGGAATTCAAAGAGTTGCAGTAGTTCTGTTGTGTCATTTGGGATGTGCGTGCAAAATTTCAGGTCATTCGGACGTGGTTTGATTGAGTTTTTGATCAAAAGCGGAATTCGAAAGATTTTAGAAAATTTGTCTTGAATTTGATGTGTTTTGGGTGATTTGATATTGTTTGAGGTATTTTAATGATTGGAACAAGTTCGAATAAGGTATTAGGATATGTTTGTGCTTTTGGTTGAGGTCCCGGGGGCCTCGGGATGATTTCGGATGGTTGACGGGGAATTTGAAACCTTGTTGCAGCTGCTGAACTTTGCTCGTCTAGTATTTCCGCACCTGTGGATTGGGGACCGCAGGTGCGATGCCATACGTGCGGAAGAGGAGCCGCAAAAGCGAAAAATGCTGAGGGAGTCAAGAACCACAGAAGCGGTGAGATGGACCGCATCTGCGATGTTGCAGATTCGGATGAGGGATTGCAGAAGCGGAAAAATCATAAGCTAAGTGATATCCGCAGAAGCGAAGAAATAACCGCAAATGCGGTACCACAGAAGCGGGTATTGTGCCGCAGATGAAAAAATGACTGGGCAGAAGGTATAAATTGTAGGGCCGAGGGCCTAAGTTGTGAGGAAACACTAATATTGATTTGAGGCCGAGGGCTTGAGACATGTACGCCACGAGGTGACTTGATTAATATGAGGCCGAAATCCTAGTTTCGATGCCATGAGATGGCTTGTTATTGCACTTGGGCTATAAGGGGCCCCTCTAGGAGTCTGCACACCCCCAGTGAGCGCGGGTACCCATTGTGATGAGAGATTGAGCCCGAGGGGCTGGTATTATTCTGAGATATTGCCCTGGGGCAGATTTGTTGATACTATGCCCGAGGGGCGAACTTCTATTTGTTTACTTTACCTTGACTGCCTGTCAATTACCTGTTTACTTGTTGAAAAAGGATTTTTACTTAGCTTTTCACTGGTTTATTTCTTTTAAATTGTTTTACTGCTTCATTATAGAATGCCTTGTGCCTTACGTGTTTTCTTACTTTCAGTCGTTATTTACATTTGTTACTCACTGAGTTGGAGTACTCACTTTACTCCCTACACCCTGTGTGCAGATTCAGGCATAGCTGGTTCTGCTCCCGAGTGCTGATCCCTCCAGCTTCAGGCGAACATTCAGAGTTCACGAGGTAGCTGTTGGCGTCCGCAGCCCCGTGTCTCTACCCCTCTATCAGTTCTATCTTTTTTCAGACAGTTGTACTAATTTCATAGACTTAGTGGATTTATATTATGACTTATAGATGCTCATGACTAGTGACACCCCGGTTAGGGTTGTGTATGAGTGTTCTTCCACGTATTTATGTTATCATTGTTATTTCAGATTTATTTTATCATGTTTAAACCGTTTCTTAAATGCTTAACTGTTAATAATTGGAAATGGGAAGTGTAAGCTGGCCCTATCTTTACGAGAGGTGCCATCACGACCAGGTCCGGATTAGGGTCGTGACAAGTTGGTATCAGAGCCTAGGTTACATAGGTCTCACGAGTCATGAGTAGGTTTAGTAGAGTCTCATGAATCGATATGGAGACGTTTGTATTTATTCTCGAGAGGCTGCAGAACCTTTAGGAAAAACTTCATATTCTTGAAATTCTTGTCGTGCGAATTTGTTGATCCGAGTACTAAACTTCTGTTGTTCTATTCTCTCATAGATGGTGAGGACACGCACTACCAGTCAGGGTGGAGGACCACCAGTACCACCGGTTGTGGCCACCAGAGGCCAAGGACGCGGTCGTGGTCATGGTATGGGCAGAGAAGCTAGGGCAGCAACTGCAGATCCACCAACTGGGATACTGTTGTTGTAGACCGTGTGTGTCGGTCATGTGTGGTGACTATTGGGGGTCTAAAGACCCGTGTGGATCTTTTATTATTGTGTATGGTGGATTTCGATGTCATTTTGGGCATGGATTGGCTATCTCCGTGCCGTGCTATTCTGGACTGTCATGCTAAGACAGTCACATCGACGATACCAGGTGTACCACGGATTGAGTGGTGAGGTGTGACTTATTATGTTCCCAGTAGAGTGATCTCAGTCTTGAAAGCCCAGCGTATGGTTGGTAAGGGTTGTCTTTCATATCTAGCCTTTGTGAGGGATGTCGGTGCTAAGACTCCCAATATTGATTCCGTTCCAGTTGTGAGGGATTTTCCCGATGTGTTTCCTGCAGACCTGCTGGGCATGCCATCAGACAAGGTTATTGATTTTGGTATTAACCTGGTGCCGGGCACTCAGCCCATTTCTATTCCGCTGTATCGTATGGCACCAGCAGAGTGGAAGGAGTAAAAGGAGCAGCTTCAGGAACTCCTTGATAAGGGGTTCATTCGGCCTAGTGTGTCACCTTGGGGTGCGCCGGTTCTGTTTGTGAAGAAGAAGGATGGCACAATGAGAATGTGCATTGATTATAGGCAATTGAACAAGGTAACAATTAAGAACAAGTATCATTTGCCTTGCATTGATGATTTATTCGACCAGCTTCAGGGAGAGAGGGTGTTCTCCAAGATTGATCTCTGTTCAGGTTATCACCAGTTGAAGATCAGGGATTCAGATATTCTTAAGATGGCTTTCAGGACCCGATATGGTCATTATGAGTTTTTGGTGATGTCTTTTGGGCCGACCAATGCCCCAACAATGTTCATGCATTTGATGAACAACGTGTTCCAACCTTATCTTGACTCGTTTTTCATAGTCTTCATTGACGATATTCTGGTGTACTCGCGTAGTCAGGAGAAACACGCAGAACATTTGAGAGTTGTGTTGCAGGGATTGAGGGAGGAGAAGCTTTATGTAAAATTCTCTAAGTGTGAGTTTTGGCTCAGTTCAATGGCTTTCTTGGGGCACGTGGTGTCCAGCGAGGGTATTCAGGTTGATCCGAAGAAGATAAAGGTGGTTCAGAGTTGGCCCAGACCGTCTTTAGCCACAGAGATTCGCAGCTTTCTTGGTTTGGCGGGCTATTATCACCGATTTGTTCAGGGATTCTCATCTATCGCATCGCCCTTGACCAAGTTGACTCAAAAGGGTATTCCATTTGTGTGGTCGGACGAGTGTGAGGAGAGCTTCCAGAAGCTCAAGACAGCCTTGACCACGACTCTAGTGTTGGTTTTTCCATCAGCTTCAGGTTCATATACTGTGTATTGTGATGCTTCGAGAGTTGGGATTGGTTGTGTGTTGATGCATGAGGGTAGAGTTATTGCTATTCTTCTCGTTAGTTGAAACCTCATAAGAAGAACTACCCCTTTCATGATTTGGAGTTGGCTGCCATAGTTCACGCATTGAAGATTTGGAGGCATTACTTGTATAGTGTATCTTGTGAGGTGTTCACTGATCATCGTAGTCTTCAGCATTTGTTCAAGCAAAAGGATCTTATTTGAGGCAGCAGAGATGGTTGGAGTTGCTTAAGGATTATGATATCACTATATTGTACCATCCGGGAAAGGCCAATATTGTGGTCGATGCCTTGAGCTGGAAGGCGGTGAGTATGGGGAGTTTGGCATATATTCTAGTTGGGGAGAGACCTCTTGCAGTTGATGTTCAGGCCTTGGCCAATCGGTTCGTAAGGTTAGATATTTCGAATCCCAGTCAGATATTGGCTTGTGTGGTTTCTCGGTCTTCCTTATATGGTCGCATCAGAGAGAGCCAATATGATGATCCGCATTTGCTTGTCCTTAAGGACAGAGTTCAGCATGATGATGCCAGTGACCATTGGTGATGATGGGGTGTTGAGGATGCAGAGCCGGATTTGTGTGCCTAATGTGGATGGGCTTCAGGAGTTGATCCTAGAGGAGGCCCATAGCTCGCAGTATTCCATTCATCCGGGTACAACAAAGATGTATCAGGATCTGAGATAGAACTATTGGTGGCGGAGAATGAAGAAAGACATTGTAGGATTTGTGGCTCGGTATCTCAATTGTCAGCAGGTGAAATATGAGCATCAGAGACCGGGTGGCTTGCTTCAGCAGATGGGTATTCTAGAGTGGAAATGGGAGAGGATCACTATGGACTTTGTAGTTGGGCTTCCACGGACTTTGAGGAAGTTCGATGCTATTTGGGTAATTGTGGATTAGCTGACCAAGTCCGCGCACTTCATTCCTGTGTGTACTACATATTCTTCAGAGCGGTTGGCAGAGATCTATATCCGGGAGATTGTTCGTTTGCATGGTGTCCCAGTTTCCATCATTTCAGATAAGGGAACTCATACATTGCAGTTTTGGAGGTCTGTGTAGTGAGAGTTGGGTACTCAGGTTGAGTTGAGCATAGCTTTTCATCCTCAGACGGACGGGCAGTCCGAGCGTACTATTCAGATATTGGAGGACATGTTGCGTGCTTGTGTCATTGATTTCGGAGGGCCATGGGATCAGTTTCTACCGCTTGCAGAGTTTGCCTATAACAACAACTACCATTCGAGTATTCAGATGGATCCATATGAGGCTTTGTATGGGAGGCGATGTAGATCTCCAGTTGGTTGGTTCAAGCCTGGTGAGGCTAGGCTATTGGTGATAGACTTGGTGCGGGATGCCTTAGAAAAGGTGAAGGTGATTCAGGAGAGACTTCGTACAGCGCAGTCGAGGCAAAAGAGTTATGCTGACAGGAAGGTTCGAGATGTGTCCTACATGGTTGGTGAAAAGGTTCTGTTGAAGGTTTCACCCATGAAGGGTATTATGAGATTTGGGAAGAAAGGGAAATTGAGTCCTCGATTCATTGGGCCTTTTGAGGTGCTTCGAAGGATTGTGGAGGTGGCTTATGAGCTTGCCTTGCCACCCAGCTTGTCGAGTGTGCATCCAGTATTTCATGTTTCTATGCTCCGAAAGTATATTGGGGATCTGTCTCATGTTCTGGATTTCAACACGGTTCAGTTGGATGATGATTTGACCTATGATGTGGAGCCAGTAGCTATTTTGGGTCGTCAGGTTCGAAAGTTGAGATCAAAAGATATAGCTTCAATGAAAGGGCAGTGGAGAGGTCGGCCCGTGGAGGAGGCTACCTGGGAGACCAAGAGGGATATACGGAGTAGATACCCTCACCTGTTTGAGGCTTCAGGTATGTTTCTTGATTCATTCGCGGACGAATGTTTGTTTAAGTTGGGGAAGATGTGACGACCCGGCCAGTCATCTCATGAGTTACCGCTACGTTTTCCCTATTTCTGCTTCTTTATGCTTTGTTTATACGTGTCATGTGGTATCGAGTTGGTCGGATAGAATCCGAAATGATTTTGGTAAGGTTTGAGACACTTAGTCTCTTTTGAGGAAGCTTGAGTTGGAAAAGTCAATTGAATATTGACTTATGTGTTAGAGGGCTCGGATGTGAGTTTTGAAGGTTCGGTTAGCTTCGGGAGGTGATATGTGACTTAAGAGTGTGATCGGAATGGGTTTTGGAAGTCCGAAATAGATTTAGGCTTGAAATGGCGAAGTTGATATTTTGGAGATTTTCGGTTGGTAGGAGAGATTTTGATATAGGGGTCGGAATGGAATTCCGAGAGTTGCAATAGTTCCGATGTGTCATTTGGGATGTGCGTGCAAAATTTCAGGTCATTCGGACGTGGTTTGGTTAGGTTTTTGATCAAAAGCGGAATTTAGAAGATTTTAGAATGTTTGGCTTGAATTTGATGTGTTTTGGGTGATTTGATGTTGTTTGAGGTATTTTGATGAGTGAAACAAGTTCGAATAAGGTATTAGGATATGTTTGTGCTTTTGGTTGAGGTCCCGGGCGCCTCGGGATGATTTCGGATGGTTGACGGGGAATTTGAAACCTTGTTGCAGCTGCTGAACTTTGCTCTTCTGGTATTTCCGCACTTGCGGATTGGGGACCGTAGGTGCGACGCCACACGTGCGGAAGAGGAGCCGTAGAAGCGGAAAATGCTGAGGGAGTCAGGAACTGCAGAAGTGGTGAGATGGATCGCAGATGTGGATGAGGGATCGCAGAAGCGGAAAAATCATAAGCTAAGTGATACCCGCAGAAGCGGAGAAATAACCGCAAATGTGGTACTGCAAAAGCGGGTATTGTGCCGCAGATGCGAAAATGACTGGGCAGAAGGTATAAATTGTAGCCTTTGCTAATTTTGAGCTATTTCACCATTTTTATCTCGGCTTGGGAGCTTTTTGGACGATTTGGAAGAGGGATTTCAAGAGAACTTCATTGAGGTAAGGAATTTGAACTTAAAACTCATTCCTATGCTATTACTTCATGGATTAAGCTAGAAATTATGGAAATCAAGGTTAAAATTGGGGAAACTAGGGCTTGGAAAGTTAGTCCTCTAATTGTGGATTTGAAGGACCATTTGAGGTCGGATTTGAGCACTTTTGATATCTATAAACTCGCATGGAGATAAGGAATCTATTGATGTAAAAATTATTGAATTCCGAGACGTGGGCATGGGGGTCGGGTTTTGGTAATTTTGGGATTTGTGTAGTATTTTGATTACTTTCGCTTGGGCTTCATTCCCTTAGAATATTTGGACATCCACGTTCTGATTTTGGATAGATTCGACACGAGTGGAGGCTGATTCAAGGGGCAAAGGCATCGCGAGCTAGAGATTTGATTGGTTCGAGGTGAGTAATGATTGTAAATGATGTCCTGAGGGTTTGAAACCCCGGATTGCACATCGTAGTGTTATATTGAGGTGAGGCACACGCTTGATGACGAGCGTGGGGTCGTGCACTATTGGGGATCGTGACTTGGTCCGTCCCGATTGATGATTTTACCGCGTATTTGATTGAAATCTATTTGCTATCATCATTATTTGGGTTGAATGCCATATTTGGGCCTAGTGCTAACTATTTGAACCCTTCGGGGCTTTTATTGATATTTCCTCACTATGTTGGCTTTATACTTGAACGTAGTCATGTTATTTTCCAGTGTTTTCATACTCAGCCATGTTTACTCAGTTTTAATACTTGAATGATATTTTAAATGATGTTTGGGCTGAGAAACACTGTTTTACTATTGCCCGAGTGGCTTGTGAGGATTTTTGGCTGAGTAAGGCCGAGGGCCTAAGTTGTGAGGAAACACTGATATTGATTTGCGGCCGAGGGCCTGAGACATGTACGCCACGAGGTGGCTTGATTGATATGAGGCCGAAATCCTAGTTTTGATGCCACGAGATGGCTTGTTATTGCACTTGGGTCGTAAGGGGCATCTCCAGAAGTCTACACACCCCCAGTGAGCACGGGTACCTATTGTGACGTGAGATTGAGCTTCTGAGATACTGCCCGAGGGGCAGATTTGTTGATATTGTGCCCGAGGGGCGAACTTCTATTTGTTTAATTTACCTTGACTGCCTGTCAATTACCTATTTACTTGTTGAAAAGGGATTTTTACTTAGCTTTTCACTGGTTTACTGCTTTTAAATTATTTTACTGCTTCATTATAGAATGTCATGTGCCTTACGTGATTTCTTACTTTCAGTCATTATTTACATTTGTTACTCACTGAGTTGGAGTACTCACTTTACTCCCTACACCCTATATGCAGATTCAGGCGTAGCTGGTTCCGCTCCCGAGTGCTGATCCCTCCAGCTTCAGGCGGACATTCGGAGTTCACGAGGTAGCTGTTGGCGTCCGCAGCCCCGTGTCTCTACCCCTCTATCAGTTCTATCTCTTTTCAGACAGGTGTACTAATTTCATAGACTTAGTGGATTTGTATTATCACTTATAGATGCTCATGACTAGTGACATCCCGATTAGGGCTGTGTATGGGTGTTCTTCCGTGTATTTATGTTATCATTGTTATTTCAGATTTATTTTATCATGTTTAAACCGTTTCTTAAATAATTAACTATTAATAATTGGAAAATGGGAAGTGTCGGTTGGCCTTGTCTTCACGAGAGGCATCATCACGACTGGGTCCGAGTTAGGGTCGTGACAGTCACGATGGTCCATTGGTCAATCTCTTTGGTTAGGTAGTCGATTTTCTTAGGTGTGTCCAAGCCTTCCGTATGATTCACACGATAGATTGAAGCCTTCGTAGGCTATTTGTTGGTAATGGTTTCCTATGATAATGTGTTTTTAGGGGCTTTTCTATGGGTATTAGGATGCATACCCTTGCATATTTCCCTAGTGTGGTTGAGGATATGCAAGCATCGATCCGAAGTAATTTGCCTAATTTGTTCCCTAATTTTTGAAGGATCTCATAGTCATAAAACTCCATTGGGAGCTCTGGTAGCCTAGCCCAGACATCTGAGTAGGTTCGGGATGCCGCTGAAGCTATGAATCTAGGTTCCCATTTCCTTATAGTGAGGAATTGGTTTCCAATGAACCAAGTTCCCCCGTGTAGTGCTTTGTCGTAATTTTCTGGTCTAGTGAACTTTATGAGGTAGTAGTCATGGCCAAGGTCTATCAGTGTTAGATGTTCAGAAGATTTCCAAATTGCATTTATTTTTGTTGGAGGAATTGGTAGGTTACTCTTCTGCCAAATATTTTAATTATCAGGGAGTTTTCCCAATTTTTGTATATTCTTTATTTGTCTTCCAAAGTTATGGGAATGAAATTGTCCGAGTCAAAGTGGTTTTCAATTTCATCCGATATGTCAAAGCCTATGATGGATTTTTGAACTGTTATTTGATTTCTTATTTGGACGTTTTGGATATTGGCTTGCAGTTTGTTTAGAAATGATATTTTTTGATCTTGTTGTTCATTTTTTTGTTCTAGGGGCTTTTGCTGGTCTCTCATTATTTGGATGTTCATGTTTTGGTGAAGGAACTTCTTTTTTGTTTCTTCTTCTTCAAGATGCTCCATCTCAGTATCACTTATAACGGAGGGCGATGTTTTGGAGGCATCGTATTGTAGATCTGGGCTGTTTTGATCGAGCATGAATGGTGTATGTGTTGCTTGTTACAATAGAGGCGTGGTAGCTGTAGGTTAATTGAGAAGAGATGGGGGAGATCTTTCTCTAAGGATTCTAGAGAGAGGTAGGAGATTCTCTCACTAAGCTAACCCAAATATGAGTTGATTTCGTAATCAAAAGTGTAGTTTCGACAAAATTGAATAACTATTTCGTAATCAAAAGTGTAGTTTCGGAAAAATTGAATAATTACGAATAATATAAAAATAATTAATTTAGATAACCATTTCATAATCTTTCTATTAGATAAAGATTAAAGAGCTGCCTCCCTCTACTTCAGCCCTTTAGCTCAAACCTCCCACCCCAACCTAGTCATCTTTTTTTGTCCTTTTTTTAGACATTAAATTTACTGAGTAATTTAATCAAATCTAATTTGCATTTGATATAGGCTTGCTAAGTTGAGCAAAGCACTTCCTTCCAGAAGATTATTATTTTCAACAGTTTTTTAATAGTATTATTTTGGTACGTACTCCACCTTTTATGTATAATTATGCACAAGTTGGCATATATAAAAAAAATCTAGGTTTTGCATTAACTTCAACGTGCAAAAATAGCCATTGGCCAGTATATATAGAATGATTGATTGAGTCAATATCAATAAAGCAAAAATTTAGGGCTAATACATAGACTCAGCCCTTTAAAAAGCTATAAAGTACACATAAATAATTCTTACTTTATGGCTAATTAACAAGATTTAACCCCTACCAAAAGATTTGGAGAGTGATACTCCTATATTCTTAACCAATAATCTTGGGTTCGAGCTTTGAATATGGAGTTACCTTTACTATAGTAAGCGTTTTACCCTCAATGCAAGACTTTCAGGTGCCAATCCGAATGGGAATCTTTGGCAAATACCCAGACGGGGGAAAATATTTACCCGCCTTTGCCCATTTGGTTTGCCCTTTACCCATTTTTGTTTAAGTTCAGTCAAAGCCAACCAAATGAAGTCAAACTAAACTACTAAATCAAGCGAAGCGACGCCAATTCAAGCCAAATCAAGCTAACCTAAGTCAATGGGTAATGGGTGGGAGGTAGGGATAACTAGTTCTAATTGGGTAGGTATATATTATAAATAGTTTTCAAATGAGTAGAAAAGGATAACTATTTTAAGCTCAATGGTTATTTTGCATAAATTACTCAATCCGAAATTAATCAGGCCAAATACGAATACCGAACAACCGCGGTCCCAAAAAAAATTTAGCCCCCTAAAAAGTTATAAAGTAAACATAAATAAATAATATAACAAAATGTCTGGTCAGAAAAACCTTGATTATCATGCAAAATAATTAGTTCGACCAATTACCACTCAGTTCCCCTTCGTTAGTACAATTCACTTGATGTTTGTATTATGCATATTTTAATATTAAATTTAAAATTATAATATTAAAGTGTACATTATTTTTTGTGCTATTAGTATATATAAATTATCAAAAAAGTGATTTTTATCTTTGGTATAACTCATGCAACCACTAATATCATGATCTACCACTAATTATCCGCTAGCTAAACTTAAATTTGTAACCATCAATCCTTGTTCCACAATTTTCTTATTCGACCACTTTGTTATTTATTATATGGAAAAAAAATTACACTTATAAATACAACAACAACAACCTAGTCAAATTTCACTAATGAGATCTGGGGAGGGTAGTGTGTACACAGACCTTACCCCTACCCCGAAGGAGTAGAGAGGCTGTTTCCAAAAGACCCTCGGGTCAAGAAAATAAAAGGACAAAAGGACAAAAGGAGATAATATTAGTATCACAACAGAAATCATAGGAAAAATAGGAACAAAATGAAATCCAAAAGAAATATGCAAAGCAAAAGTGATAGCTAGTAAATAGGTCCTGCACGGGAAAGCGAAATAGTGATTTTTTTCTTTTCCTTTTATTTTGCTTGAAAAAATTAAATAATTTGCCAAACTTCATAATGATTTTGATGTTTTATACTTCAATACCACACAAGAGGCGGGGTGATTTGTGTGGTGTCCAATTTTTTGCTTAACCTAATTATAGAAGGACCTGGTTCTTCTATGTGTTCCAACTACTACTGTTGCGGAATAATAAGTACAGAAATTAAAGAGCACAAAGATTTTATGTGAAAAATACCTGGCTCAAAAGGTGAAAAAAATATGACCTACTTTCCAGTAGTATTTTCCCAAACTTTCCACTGAAATCACTGAGCCAAAAACTGCATTTACAAAACTCTTTTGTAAACCTAAGTTTAACTCTAATCTCGTCACAACATCAACTGTTGCGACAACTTCAAGTTAACTCTAACTTGAAAACTCTGAGTACCTAATATAATTGCTTCCAGATAAGCTGAAAGGTACAATATGAAAATACCTACTACAATTGAACTAGAAATAAAAGACAGACACTTGGAACAGGTTCTTCTATCTGGTTCAAGTAGCTTCAGGTTTGCACGCTTGAATCACACACAAATTGCTTGCAAAATTACCTTGCTATTTTGCTCTCAATTCATGTTTAACTTCTGCTTATGTGTGTTTCCTGCAAAAGAGAACAACACTGATATTTATGGAGTTAGTAAATAGAGATTAACTAGAATTCTGATGCTACTCTTCCTTAGTGGAAGAGTTCTAGTTGATCTCATCCTCTAACTCTATCCTTCTCTTAAACCGTGTTCTCTTTGCGTAAGGAGTCTTTCTCCTTATCCAATATGCAACCTTTTCGATCAGGATCAGGAGATATTACTTCTGGTAAGTTAGGTTTATCTCCTTCATGTGCATCTCACATGCTTGAGTTGACTATATATGTGCTTCACTAGGATGGACCTAGTCCATATCTGAGTTCCTTTGTCAATCTTCAAAATTCTCCTTTACTTGGGCCAACAAATTCTTCCTTTTTAATGATGACAAACTCTGTGCTTTTTACTCACTTAGGCCCTGTCAGAACTCAGCTTATTCATCAATGAAAAGTTAGAAATATTGTTACTTATCATCAAGGACTAGGTTCATTAGGTTATAAACATCACTTATTCAGAATATAAAGCGCAATATCTCTTCCCCCTTTTGGCATCATCGAAAAGTTGCATAAACACAGTGTAATTCCCTAAATTTTAACAATTACTCATGGTCACTGAGGCAACTACAGGTGAAATCATGGATTAATCATCATTAATCAACCAAACATATTCAAAGTATTAAGGAAATATAAACAGTCAACAAGAGCAAAAACAAAAAACTTCATTGATAGAGAATATGATTCTGTCACAATCCACAAAAAGAAACAAAAATAGTCAAAACGTGAGCAAAACAAGAAAAATCCCTAATCTGGGTCACTGAAAGGTCTAGACAAGGTTTAGGAAATGAAGGCTAAAGAACTTAAGGCTTGGAAGAACTAGAGGGTTGAGTCTTATCTTGGAGAAGGTGTGGCATGTCTTGAAGAATGCCATCATTCTTCTCCTTTTTCTTTATGAGCTCAGTTCTGAGAGCACCTCTCTCATATTCAACCTCTGCTAAACGAGCCTTCAGCCTAGCGAACTCAGAATCATTTGCCCTACTCTCCTGTACTAGAGCTCTGACCTTACTAGGTGTATTTTTAGATGAACCAGGTTTATTGGGAATGGCATTGACCTCATAGTCACAAGCAATCAAAGTGTTGATTCCAAAATAGTCTTTGCTTGTGGCCATCTCCTACTTCTTTAGTGGTACCTTGCAACGATCAAGAATAGTGATGAGAATAAACCCATAAGGAGTGACATGTGCCTTGGAGCCATTGATAACCTTATCAAGTAACTTGATCATAAACGCAGGCCAGTTGATCTATCTTCCACTTTCAAGACACTCCATCAAAACCAAATCTATATAGTTAGCAATGTGTCTTCTTTCTTACTTAGGCAGCAAACACTTGTTGACAAATTCAAATAGGACTTTGTGGCAAGGATTCATCTCACTTTTATGCACAACCTTGGCCTCATTCACTTTTGTGACATCACAAAATTTCCTAGTAATGGCAAAGGCAGTAGGAAGGGAGTCCATACTTGTCACGACCCAAACTGGAGGGCCATGACTAGCACCCGACCATACTTGCCGAGCACCAACGTACATTTTATCTAACCTTTTTTTTATTATCTTTTAGGGTTGACGAGATCAATATAAATGGTAGACCTGGATCATGGACAACCAGCAATAAAATATGATGGCATGAACATACATAGCAGGGGATGACCAGACAATCAAGAAACTACATATAAGGTACGAGCTACCACGCTACCATGAAAGACTATACAACAAAAACCAGCCGACAAGGCATACCAAACTATACATTAGTCGACACTTATCTATGAGCCTCTAAATGAACATAAGTGCTGCAACATAGCTGGAACAGGGCCCCGACATACCCATAATGTCTATAACAAAAATGCATACTAAGACCACGGCAAGTCCGGAGAAGGGATCTCGATAATCACTGCTGAACTGGACAACATATTGTGGCGGGGAAGCTGCACCTGCCTGTCTATTAGGGCCTGCAGCACGACATGCAGCGTCCACAAACAAAAAGATGTCAGTACGAATAAAGTACTGAGTATGTAAGGCAAGGAACCATAAATACGAACAGTAATGTAAGTAGGGATAGAGAATATACAACCTGGAATATCTGAGTACCTCTGAGGGCTACTAATATGAAATGCATGATACATATGTACGTATACATAAACTTTTAAAACATACGCCTCTGTGGGCATCATCATCATCATATCGTACCCAGCCATAATAGGCTTGGTAAAAAATGTACCCGGCCGTCATAAGGCTCGGTAGAATCGTACCCGGCCACGTGGAGCTTGGTAAAACCCAACTGATCAGTGGTTGCACAATATGTGTCGTACCCGGCCGACTATAGCTCGGTTCGGTAGAGTAAAATAGATACATATATATAATTCATGCTCGACTCATGGAATCACATTCTAAATCTTGCGGAGTGACATAAGGTTGGTATCCTCTATACACGTTATTAGGACCAACTCTTCATTACGAACCTTATAAGAATCAGGAAGTACCAACAACATTGATAACATAAGAATAAGATAAGCAACATTAACATCAATCGTTCCATAAGAGGGAAAGCAATGTAAGTACTGCTAGCTTCTAAGAGTAGAGTATCTTTGGAAGCTCGTTCATTACATTATGTACAATCAGAGTCTTGCAAAAGAAGAAAAGGGATAGACTCATATACCTTGTATATACTGCCCCAATCACAAGCTATGCAATTGTCACAACTCCTTAGTCTACAATAAGAGAAACGATACTATTGTTATCATTTAAGCGTCATAATTATTATGTATCGACCACAACCTATTTTACGTTGAAACGGACAGCACCTCCCCTATATATCTGACTTCACACCATTCAAACCAATCACCAAACATCCTAAACAACATCAATAATAAATATATTGAGCCTCCCAAAACAGTCCATGCACAACCTAATTACATCATACATACGACGACCACTGTAGTCGTGTCAAACGACCCGGAAATGTTACGAATAACTATCAGCCCACAACCCTACATATATATGGTGTTCCTCCACACCCTTCCACCTCCAAAACTCCACAAAATAGTAGTAAAACATGCAGCCCAATAGCAACACAAAACAGTCCACAAAATAGTCTGCTACAAGTGAATAACTCGAACTCACGGCTTCCGATCACCGTCCCGTGAGTTCTTACATGTATAGAACGAATTACCATGAATTCACAGAAGAGAAAAATGTATGAAAGATGGCAATAACTTACCTTACTTTTTGGATAACTCAACTCTTCCCTTGGTTCTTCAAACTCTAGGTTTTACCTTCAAATAGAACTTGAAAGAGAGGGAAAATCGATTAGGGTTTGTGTGGGATTTTTGGGGAGGAGTTGCAGGGGTTAACTT
Source organism: Nicotiana tabacum (assembly GCF_000715075.1). Classification (NCBI taxonomy): domain Eukaryota; kingdom Viridiplantae; phylum Streptophyta; class Magnoliopsida; order Solanales; family Solanaceae; genus Nicotiana; species Nicotiana tabacum. The sequence continues at coordinate 11,289,375 of NC_134089.1, forward strand.
TGGTTTTGAGGGTCTGAAATATTGATGAAATAACTGAGTTCATAACCCCTTAAAAGTCCTCTCATTGCCGACTTAGGTCTTTTAATTTTGTCCTATCATTTTGGCAAGTAGGTGATGCACCTACTTGTTATCTACCAATCTGCGCAGTCTTGTGAAAATATGAATATCTCTATACTTTGAGATCGTATTGACAAACGGTTTAATGCGTTGGAAACTAGACTCATAGATCTTTAATTTTGTGGGTAGATCACCCCGTAATTCTTTGTAAATTAGGAGAAAAGCTTAGAAACATTGAACCTAATGTTTAAGTAAAATTATGAACCTAAGTTGCGACAACGTTTGTCGACTTTTGTTTCATAACTCGTTTGACTTCAAGACTTATGATACAGATATTATATGATTCAAATACCTTAATACATGACCTTGAGTGTATTAAGAACCTCTAGGTTTACCTGAAAATACGAGTTACAATATCCTTGATTCGTTTAACTTCTAATACTTGTTAATCACCCTTATACACCCTTGTATCACTTAAGACCAATAGGATTAACTTCTTATCATCTCAAAGGTAATTCCTTCTTGGATTTATGTTAACTAATATATGGCATGAACTAACGCGTGTGGATATGGGTTGTAACACCCTTCCCCCCTTAGGAACATTCGTCCTTGAATGTAAGGGTTCATGGGGAGTTTAAATCATCGTGGATTCCAGTCAAGTTTCTCCCATAAATAGAGGACAAACTTGCAAGCGGTTAACTCAATGTATGGCCTTACAAGAGTATGAAAAGCATTATGGACATGTACATTATCTGCATATCGCCATTTTGTATTAAGGAAGAGTATTCTCAAGTTATTGCTTACCTCATAGAGCCATTTCACCTTCCAATGTATCATGTGTTCCACCAGCATCCTTGTTATCTTCATTCTGGAATAGGTACGGGTATTTAGACTTCATCTCCTCTTCTGCTTCCCATGTTATTTCTTCCATATTCTTGTTCCTCCACAATACTTTGATGGAAGCTACATCTTTTGTTCTCAACTTGCGGACTTGTCGATCTAATATAGCCACTGGCACTTCTTCATATGATAGGTCCTCTGTAACCGGTACATCTTTGATAGGGACAACTCGAGAAGGGTCTCCAATACATTTCCTCAACATAGATACATGGAATACCGGGTGGACAAATTCCAATTCGGATGGAAATTCTAACTCATAAGCAACCTATCCAATCTGTCGAAGAATTTTATACTGCCCGATATACCTTGGACTCAACTTACCTTTCTTCCCAAAATGCATAATACCCTTCATTGGTGATATCCTCAGGAAAACCCAATCACCAACCTCAAACTCCAGATCATGACATCGGACATCGGAATAAGATTTTTGCCTGCTTTGTGCCGTCCTCAATCGCTCCTGTATCACGTTCACCTTCTCAATAGCTTGGTGAATCAAATCTGGCCCATATAATTCTGTTTCACCGACATCGAACCATCCAACTGGTGATCTACATCTTCTCCCGTATAGTGCCTCGTATGGGGCCATTTTAATACTGGAATGGTAGCTATTATTGTAGGCAAATTCTATGAGTGGAAGATGGTCATCCAAATTTCCCTTAAAATCTAGAACACATGCTCATAGCATATCTTCCAGTGTCTGAATGGTACGTTCAGCCCGTCCGTCAGTCTGCGGATGAAATGCAGTGCTGAGATTCACTTGTGTGCTTAAAACCTTCTAAAAAGACCTCCAAAAGTTAGCTGTAAATTGAGCTTCTCGGTCTGATATAATAGATATCGGTACACCATGAAGCCTAACAATCTCCTTGATATACAACTTCGCATAATCTGCAGCCGTGTAAGTTGTCTTAACTGGCAGAAAATGGGCACATTTTGTAAGTCGATCAATTATCACCCAGATGGAGTAAAACTTATGATAAGAGCGAGGTAATCCAATAATGAAGTCCATATTAATCACCTCCCATTTCCAGGTCAGAATCTCTATATTCTGAAGCAATCCACCGGGTTTCTGATGTTCTATCTTTACTTGTTGACAATTGGGACACTGGGCTATAAATTCTCCAATAGACTTCTTCATGTTATCCCACCAATACTGCTCCTTGACATCATGATACATCTTTGTCGAGCCGGGATGGATGGAATATCGGGATTGATGAATCTCATTCATAATCTTCTCTCGCAACCCTGCCACATTAGGCACACATAATCGGCCCTGGTATCTCAGTGCCCCATCTCTTCCGATCTCAAAAGCCATACTTTTACACTGCTGAATGCTCTCTCTTAATCGTACTAAGATAGGATCTTCATATTGCCGTGCTTTTACCTCAGCTACCAAAGATGATTCTGATGTATTCTGTACAGTAACACCTCCGTCATCAGAGTCTAACAATCTGATTCTCATACTGGATAGCTGATAAAGCTCTTTAGCCAACCTCCATCTACCTGCCTCAATATGTACTAAGCTTCCCATTGATTTACGGCTGAGAGCGTCTGCCACAATATTGGCTTTACCGGGATGATACAATATCTCGATGTCGTAGTCTTTCAGTAATTCAAGCCACCTACGCTGTCTCAAATTCAACTCTTTCTGCTTGAAGATGTATTGTAAACTCTTGTGATCTGTGTAGATGTCAACATGGACGTCGTATAAGTAGTGCCGCCATATCTTCAAAGCATATATTACTGCAGCCAATTCCAAATCATGGGTTGGATAATTCTTTTCATGCTTCTTCTATTGTCTTGATGCATAAGCAATCACCTTCCCACGCTGCATCAATACGCACCCCAAACCTATACCTGAGGCATCACAATATACCACATAACCTTCTGTTCCTTCAGGGAGAGTGAGCACTGGTGCGGATGTCAATCGATTCTTCAGCTCCTGAAAACTACGTTCACAAGTGTCAGACCACTGGAACTTGGTAGCTTTCTGTGTTAACTTAGTCAATGGTGATGATATAGAGGAAAACCCTTCCACAAACCGCCTATAATATCCTGCTAGCCCTAGGAAGTTGCGGACTTCTGATGGTGTTGTAGGTCTTGGCCAATTCTTTACTGCATCGATCTTCTGAGTGTTGACACTAACACCCTCGTCAGATATCACATGGCCAAGGAATGCTACTGAGTTCAGCCAAAATTCACATTTGGAGAGCTTAGCATATAACTTACGATCCTGAAGCGTCTGTAATACTATCCGCAAGTGGCCCGCATGTTCCGCCTCCGAACGAGAATATACTAGAATGTCATCAATGAATACAATCACGAACACATCAAGATAGGGCCTAAATATAGTATTCATGAGATCCATAAAAGCTGTTGGGGAATTTGTTAGCCCGAACGACATCACCAAGAACTCAAAGTGCACGTATCTTGTCCGGAAGGCCGTCTTTGGAATATCCTTCTCCTTAACCCTCACCTGATGATACCCTGAACGTAAATCAATCTTGGAGAAATACTTGGCACCCTGGAGTTGGTCAAACAGGTCATCAATTCTTGGAAGTGGATACTTGTTCTTTATAGTAAACTTATTCAACTGTCGATAGTCGATACACATCCGTAACGACCCGTCTTTCTTCCGCACGAATAGGACTGATGCACCCCAAGGTGAAGTGCTAGGTCTAATGAATCCCTTATCCAACAAGTCCTTCAACTGCACCTTCAACTCTCGCAACTCTACCGGGGCCATTCTGTATGGAGGGATAGAGATCGGTTGTGTGTCAGGCAACACATCAATGCTAAACTCAATCTCCCTTTTAGGAGGAAGGCCTGGGAGTTCATCTGGGAAAACATCTGGGAATTCGTTGACCACGGGGATTGATTGTAAAGTAGGCGGTTTCGCCTCCGCATCCCTAACGCGAACGAAATGATAAATGTAACCTTTTAAGATCATTTTCCTTGCATTAAGATAGGAAATAAACCTACCTTTTGGTGTAGCAATATTCCCTTTCCATTCAATGATGGGTTCACCAGGAAATTGAAACCTAACCATCTTCGTATGACAGTCAACATTTGCATAGCATGAGGCCAACCAGTCCATTCCTATTATCACATCAAAGTCAATCATTTCTAACTCAAATAAATTTGCCGAGGTTTGACGACTACAAATCATCATAGTGCAACCTATATATACCCTTCTAGCAATCACAGAATCTCCTATCGGAGTAGATACCGCAAGGGGTTTACTTATCAATTCAGGTTCAATGCCAAACTTATTAGCCACAAAGGGTGTAACATATGATAATGTAGATCCTGGATCAATCAACGCATATACATCGTAAGAAAACACAGATAATATACCTGTAACAACATCTGGAGACGACTCGAGATCCTGTCGACCTACTAGAGCATAGGTTCGATTTTGACCACCCCTCAAACTCGGCACTACACCTCTACCTCTACCACGACCTATCGACTGCTGAAAACCCCGTGCTGGAGGTCGAACTGATGAGGAAAAAGCAGACACAGATCCAATCGGCTGAGCCATACCATCACCTCCCCTGTTAGGACAATCCCGCATCATATGGCCAAGCTGTCTGCAAGAATAACATGCATCAGAACCTCGACGGCACAGTCCAAAGTGGGCCTTGCCGCACTGATCACAACGTGGTGTTGTGGGTCTCGTCTGACTAGATCCATGTGATGTTGCGAGCCTGATGCCTGCGAACTCTGACCTGGACCAGAATGGGTAAATCGATCATATCGAGGCCTCTGAAACTGTGGGGGAGCACTAGCTACAGGTGGCGCCGAACTCCTCGAAGACTGGGGCCTGACACTGCCTCTGAAGTCATTAGAATACCTTGCAAATCTCACCCTCTTATGCTGGCCCCTATCCTGCTCCATATCTACCCTCTGCTAGAGCTTACGATCCTCTAGGGTCTGGGCATAAGCCTGAATACGGGAAATATCCATGCCCTCCACCAAGGAGGCTGTCGTGCACTCATTTATCAGATATGGTCCCAATCCGTTCACGAACAAATGCACCCGATCACTCATCTCGGCCACCATATGGGGAGCATACCTTGCTAAAGAATCGAACTGCATACTGTACTCTCGCACACTATATTACCTTGTCTAAGGTTCAAGAACTTATCAGCTCTAGCTCGTCGTATCTCAACTGGCAAGTAGTGACGAAGAAAGGCCTCAGAAAATTCCTTCCACACAGCTGGAGGAGCGTTCGAACCCCTGGATCTCTCCTAACTATCATACCAGAAAACCGCTAAATACCGTAGCCGATAAGAAGCCAACTCTAATGCCTCTATATCACTAACATGCATAACCCACAGTGTACGATGAACCTGGTCAATAAAAGTTTGCGGGTCCTCCTTGGGGTCTGATCCGGTAAACACTGGAGGGTCTAAATTAATAAAATTACGAACTCTCGTACTAACTGGTTTATCAGCAGCACCTGTATTCTGCCTCTGAGCCTGAGCAGCTACCAAGCTAGTTAATAACTGCAAAGCACTCCGCATATCCTGGTCTGTAGTGCCAGACGGAGGAACTGGAGGTGCTGGGTGCCTCCTAATATCCTCTGGAGGAGATGGGATAGATGAGGTATGAGACGGCATCTCACTCTGAGCCTCACTTTGGCCTGCTCTGACTTGGGGCACCTGACTGGTACCCTCTCCCGCACCTGTATCAAGCCGTCTACTAATTGTTTGTTTCCTAGTTGAAGGCATCGCTGAAAGAAAACAAGGTGAATATTAGATACGAACACTTACGACTCAACTCTACGCACGATCTAGATTCAGGAAGAAGGTAACAACCCTAAATGTCATGTAGCCTCCTGATTATAAATGTGGCGCGCTACACATCCATAATCAAGACTCTACTAGACACGGCTCATAAACAATCCCTAGGATAGACTTGCTCGGATATCAAGTTTGTCACAACCCAAACTGGAGGGTCATGACTAGCACCCGACCATACTTGCCGAGCACCAATGTACATTTTATCTAACCCTTTTTTTATTATCTTTTAGGGTTGACGAGATCAATATAAATGGTAGACCTGGATCATGGAAAACCAACAATAAAATATGATGGCATGAACATACATAGCAGGGGATGACCAGACAATCAAGAAACTACATATAAGGTACGAGCTACCACGTTACCATGAAAGACTATACAACAAAAACCAGCCGACAAGGCATACCAAACTATACATGAGTCGACACTTGTCTATGAGCCTCTAAATGAACATAAGTGCTGCAACATAGCCGGAATAGGGCCCTGACATACCCATAATGTCTATAACAAAAATGCATACCAAGACCACGGCAAGTCCGAAGAAGGGATCTCGCCAATCACTGCTGAACTGGACAACCTACTGTGGCGGGGGAGTTGCACCTGCCTGTCTATTAGGGCCTGCAGCACGACATGCAGCGTCCACAAACAAAAAGACGTCAGTACGAATAAAGTACTGAGTATGTAAGGCAGGGAACCATAAATACGAACAGTAATGTAAGTAGGGATAGAGAATATACAACCTAGAACATCTGAGTACCTATGAGGGCTACTGACATGAAATACATGATACATATGTATGTATACATAAACTTTTAAAACATACACCTTTGTGGGCATCATCATCATCATATCGTACCCAGCCATAATAGGCTTGGTAAAAAATGTACCCGGCCATCATAAGGCTCGGTAGAATCGTACTCGGCCACGTGGAGCTCGGTAAAACCCAACTGATCAGTGGTTGCACAATATGTTTCATACTCAGCCAACTATAGCGCGGCTCGGTATAGTAAAATAGATACATATATATAATTCATGCTCGACTCATGGAATCACATTCTAAACCTTTCGGAGTGACGTAAGGTCGGTATCCTCTGTACACGTTATTAGTACCAACTCTTCATTACGAACCTTATAAGAATCAGGAAGCACCAACAACATTGATAACATAAGAATAAGAGAAGCAACATTAACATCAATCGTTCCATAAGAGGGAAAGCAATATAAGTACTGCTAGCTTCTAAGAGTAGAGTATCTTTGGAAGCTCGTTCATTACATTATGTACAATCGGAGTCGTGCAAAAGAAGAAAAGGGATAGCCACACATACCTTGTATATACTGCCCCAATCACAAGCTATGCCATTGTCACAACTCCTTAGTCTACAATAAGAGAAACGGTACTATCGTTATCATTTAAGCGTCATAACTATTATGTATCGACCACAACCTATTTTACGTTGAAACGGACAGCACCTCCCCTATATATATGACTTCACACCATTCAAAACAATCACCAAACTTCCCAAACAACATCAATAATAAACATATTGAGCCTCCCAAAATAGTCCACGCACAACCTAATTACATCATACATACGACGACACCGTAGTCGTGTCAAATGACCCGGAAATGTTATGAATAACTATTAGCCCACAACCCTACATATATATGGTGTTCCTCCACACCCTTCCACATCCAAATCTCCACAAAATAGTAGTAAAACACGCAGCCCAATAGTAACACAAAACAGTCCGCTACAAGTGAATAACTCGAACTCACTGCTTCCGATCACCGTCCTGTTAGTTCTTACATGCATAGAACGAATTACCATGAATTCACAGAAGAGAAAAATGTATAAAAGATGGCAGTAACTTACCTTACTTGTTGGATAACTCAGCCCTTCCCTTGGTTCTTCAAACTCTAGGTTTTACCTTCAAATAGAACTTGAAAGAGAGGGAAAATCGATTAAGGTTTGTGTGGGATTTTTGGGGAGGAGTTGCAGGGGTTAACTTTGGTTTTGAGGGTCTGAAATATGGATGAAATAACTGAGTTCATAACCCCTTAAAAGTCCTCTCTTGGCCGACTTAGGTCTTTTAATTTTGTCCTATCATTTTGGCAAGTAGGTGATGCACCTACTTGTCATCTACCAATCTGCGCAGGCTTGTGAAAATATGAATATCTCTATACTTCGAGATTGTATTGACAAACAGTTTAATGTGTTGGAAACTAGACTCATAGATCTTTAATTTTGTGGGTAGATCACCCCGTAATTCCTTGTAAATAAAGAGAAAAGCTTAGAAACATTTAACCTAATGTTTAAGTAAAATTATGAACCTAAGTTGCGACAACGTTTGTCGACTTTTGTTTCATAACTTGTTTGACTTCAAGACTTATGACATGGATATTATATGATTCAAATACCTTAATACATGACCTTGAATGTATTAAGAACCTCTAGGTTTACCTGAAAATACGAGTTTCAACATCCTTGATTCGTTTAACTTCTAATACTTGTTAATCACCCTTATACACCCTTGTATCACTTAAGACCAATAGGATTAACTTCTTATCATCTCAAAGGTAATTCCTTCTTGGATTTATGTTAACTAATATATGGCATGAACTAACGCGTGTGGATATGGGTTGTAACAATACTTGGCCTCTTTGCCTCGTGTAGTTATCATACCCTTCAGAAGGAATGTCAAGGATTTCACCCAGCTCTTTTGCATCAAACATCACTTGAACCCCTTTCACCTGACTGGTAACTCTGCCATCCTTGACCTCTGCATTAGCCATAAACTCAATAACCTCATTTCCTGTCAGCCTGCCATCTAACTGAAGGACCATGTCCTTCCAGCCCTAAATAACTAGAGCATCAACCAGTCGAACCATCCCTGGTTCCTCCAAATCCTTCAACAGTCTACCCTTCAAGATTTTTCATTTACCAAACTTGGCTAGCTTATCTTGTTCATAATCAGATTCACCCTCTTCTTTACCACTCGAATCTTCTTCCTCAGTAATCTTAACTTACTTGGCTTTCACATTAGACCTTGTTCTTTTAGCCAAAGAAGAAGGTTCAGCAGCCTTGGAAACAGATGAAGACTTCTTTGAAGAAGTCTTGGTTTTCTTTGGCTTATGAGTCTGAACCTCTACATCCACAGTTACATGTTTATCTTGAGGGACCGGGTCCATCATATCCATATCAACAGCCTCAACAGGCTCTACAACCTTAGCTTTCCCTTTGTCCATTCTTTTCTTCTTGCTTTCTGCCATAGCCTTTTTTAACTCATCCTCACTCTGCTTCAACTTACTCCTTGTGGCCATTTCTTTTGGTAGAGGAATCTCAATAGTTGTTGGAGAAGTAGCCTTCCTTTTCTTGGTAGTTTTTGTAGTGCTAGGAGCTTTTGGTGTTGGGGTTCTCCTTTTCTTGGGGTTATAGCTTGCACCCACTTTCTTCAGAAGGTCTGTTAGGGTCTCCTCAATAGATGAATCGGGTTCATCTGCATGTGAACTGAGATTGACCAGCCCTTCAGCATCCTCCCCTGAACTACTTCCCTCTATTTTCTTGCTACTCTCTACCACATTTTCATGCTCAACCCCATAGATAGTTGGTCTAACTATTTCAGAAGTGGGTGAGGAATCATCCACTTCTTTCCCTTTTCCCCTCACATCACTACTCACACCCTCACTCTCTTTTTCCTTTTCATTTTTATTGTTACCTCCTCTCCTTCTTGACTCAGGTATTTCCACATTCATAACAGACCCAACTAGAACAAAATGATTTTCTAAATTTTCAACTAGAATAGAATGTACCTCAGAAGGGGGATTTTGCCCTTTTTCAGAATCAGAAGACGCAGTTCCTTCCCCCTCACTTGCAGACTTGAAAGAATCATCATAATTTTCAAAATCTTGAACTTGACTAGCCTTTAATTTGGCATTTATTTTCTTTGAAAGAGCACCTATAGCCACAGTTTTGCAAGCAAGCATCTTCACCCGCCTTCTCCTAGGTTGGAGGGTTGTGCTAGGTTGAGGAGTAGTGGAGGAATCAGAGCGTGTAGGTGGTGGAAGAGTGCATGGGTTATCTTGGGGGTTGGTCATCTTTGCTAATTCTAGAAGAGGATTTTTGAATTGGGTTTTTGGAAGAGAGAAGAGTAGAAAATGAAAGAGAATTGACGGTTTAGAGAATTATGAGAGTGGCGGTGATGATGATGATGGTTTTTAAAGAGAAAGGGTTAATTAATGTCAAACGACGGCTTTTTGTAGTCAACTAAAAGTCCAATCAACCTGAAATTTCAGGTTGAATGAGCGGTTAAGCTTCCCAAGATTCTAGGCATTTTATACGGTGAGGATTCTAATAGAGATGGAACTGGTTCAAACTCAAAAGGATAGGTTTTTCTGACGTTTTTGAGCATAGGTAGGACTCTGCTCATGAATTAATTATTAATATTTTTAATTGTGCAGAGTGTAGAAAACATACCTTGTTATTCAGATGAACCAGTACTGATGAACCAGGTTCTTCACTAAGAATCCTCTTTATCATGCCTCAATTTACCAAAATAGAGAAAATTTTATTAGAGATCAGTGAGTCATATCAACACATGTCACGGGAGTATACTATTTACAATATGAGACTGAGCAAAGATTAATCTAGATATTTACACAAGTTCCAAATTTTCTAACCAAAAAAAAATCCATTTTATTTCTTTTCAATTTTTCATTATGCATTCTAAACTGGTCCCATTAGGCGATCTTAATCATCCCTAATTCTAACATGTTCCTTTCAAAGTGCTCTCTACTCAGTGCTTTTGTGAAGATGTTAGCAATCTGTTTATCAGTAGCACAAAATTCTATAGTAATCAGTCCTTTCTCATAGTTGTCCCTCAAAAAATGGTGTGTAACACCTATGTGCTTAGTTCTCTTATAATGAACCGGTTCATAGTCATACTATGTAATGACTCGGCCGGTCATTGTAATAATTAACCCCCCGATCCCCTATTAACTGCTTTCCCCATATTTATTTCTACTATTTTGATTCGCCGGGATGTTTGATTTTGAGTTTCGGAGTGTTTTGGGACACTTAGTCCCTAAATGAGAGCTTAACCTTTAGAATTTGGACCGTAGTTGGAGCAGTATGAAGATGGCCTCCAAATGGAATTTTGTCAGTTTTGTTAGCTACGTTGGGTGATTTCGGGCTTAGGGGCGTGTTCGGATTGTGTTTTGGAGGTCCGTAGCTTATTTAGGCTTGAAATGCCGAAAGTCGAATTTTTGAAGTTTTTGGCTCGATAGTGAGATTTTGATATCGGGGTCGGAATGGGATTCCAGAAGTTGGAGTTGCTCCGTAGTGTTGAATGTGACATGCTTGCAAAATTTCAGGTCATTCGGACGAGGTTTGATAAACTTTTTGATCGAAAGCGTAATTTGAGAGTTTTTGGAGTTCTTAGGCTTGAATCTGTTGTTTAATTAGTGTTTTGATATTGTTTTGAGCATTCTGAAGATTGGAAAAAGTTTGAATGATGTTTGAGGATTGGTTTGCATGTTTGGTTGAGGTCCCGGGGGCCTTGGGTATGTTTCGGATACTCAACGGGTCATTTTTGGAACTTAGAAATTGCAAAAAAATGTTGCAGCGGTCAGTTGTGGTTTTCATTCTTCGCGTTCGCGAGTGGAGTCTCGCGTTCGCAAAGAGGAGATGGGGCTGGTGAGTAATTATCACTTCGCGTTCGCGAAGGAGCTCCCGCATTTGCGAGGCTGTAGGACCTTGTGCCTACGCGTTCACGAAGGCTGTCTTGCATTCGCGTAGGAGAAGAGAAATGACCATTGCGTTCGTGGCTCGGGCATCGCATTCTAGAAGAGGGAGACTGGCCAATGGAACTTTAGTGCATCGCGTTCGTGACCGTTGTCTCGCGTTCGCGACCGTTGTCTCGCGTTCGCGAAGAAGAACGCGCCTAGGCAGAATGTTTAAGTTCAAAATCAAGGGTTTAGCCATTTTTGTGAAAACTAGAGCTTGGGAGCTCGGATTTGAGCGAGGTTTTGAGGGATTTTCAGAGATATCGATAGGGTAATGATTCTTAACTCTTTTTTTCTTGTAACCCATTAATCTAAATATGAATTCATCATTTAATTTTAGAATTTGTATGAAAATTGGGGGAAAGTTTTTAGACAAAAAAATCAAGTTTTGATTGGGGATTGGACATTAGATTTGGATAATTTTGGTATGGTTAGACTTGTGAGAGTATGAGGATTCTGAAAATGTAAATTTTACCCGATTCCGAGACGTGGGCCCAAGGGACATTTTGGTTATTTTACCTAATTTCACGTATTAGCTTAGAATTTATTTGTAGAATCAGTTACTTGAAGTGTTATTTACATTATTCAATTTAATTGAATAGATTTGGGTCATTTGGAGTCGAGTACTAGTGGCAAAAACGTGGTTTCGGGTTGATTTTGAGCCGGTTCGAGATAAGTGGCTTGCCTAACCTTGTGGGGGGGAGGGTGGACTCCTCTTAGAATTTGGTATTATTGATACTTGAAATGCCTTGTACGTGAGGTGACGAGTGCGTACTTGTGCTAATTGTTGAAAAATTCGGTTTTTCTTTAAGTAAATTTTAATTGTGTTTCTTTTTCCTGTTGTTAGCTTAGGGAAGCATGTCTAATTGACTTAATTGCTTTACTTGCCCAAACTGCCTTATTTGGATTACGTGCAGCATGCTAGGCTAGAAATACCTATTTTACCTTGGTATGGAATTTGAATTGAACTGTGTATTTTTTTTTTGTTGTTGTGTGTTTACTTTGGGACTACGAGACAGTATCCCGGGAGATCCCCCTATATGTTACTTTGATACTACGGAACGGTATTCCGGGAGATCCCTCTGCATATTTACATTGGAACTACGGGACTTCACCCGGTAGATTCTCCCTGCACTGAGTATTTACATTTGGGACTACGGATCAGTATTCCGGGAGATTCCCTCGCATTATGAGTTGGACTACGGGACGGTATCCCAGGAGATACACTGGATATTTATATTTGGGACTGCAGGACGGTATCCTAGGAGATCCCCGGTTGTTATTTCTGTGTTGAGCTGTGTTTCTCTCTGTGTTTACTTTGCCTCTGTAGTAGTTGTTGTTGTTCTTTCTATTCTGTGTTACTCCTTACTGTTGCACTTATTATACTGTCTTATTTTTACACTATTATACCTTGTATCTCATTTAACCTCAGTAGGGCCCTGACTTTCCTCGCCGCTACCCGACCGAGGTTAGGCTTGGCACTTACTGAGTACCATTGTGGTGTACTCATGCCCTTTCTGTGCATGTTTTTCATATGCAGATCCGGGTACTTCCACTCAGTCTTATCATCTTTCAGGCGAGGCACTTCTGTAGAGACTTCGAGGTATATCTGTCGCATCCGCAGACCAAGGAATCCCTTTCTATCTTTCTGTAATAGTATAGCCCTTCAGTATTTTCCTTTTTGCTAGACATTTCTGGAGTTAGAGCTTCTTATGTATCTCTTAGCTTTTGATTCATGGGGTTCCGAATTTTGGGAAGTGTTAGGTTGAGATTCTTGTACTGTTAGGTGTCAGGCGGTATCTTAAACACTATTTCATTTTGTTATTTCGGTATTAGATTATTTTCTTTTTGCAAATTGTTTCTTTTCTGCATTTGTTAGGCTTACTTAGTCGTAGAGACTAGGTGCCGTCACGATAGTTCACGGAGGGCGAACTGGTGTCGTGACATACTAATAGCACTAGTGTTATCACAGAAAATAGGTATGCAACTAACTTCAATACCAAAATCTATCAACTGTTGTTTGATCCACAATAATTGAGCACAACAGGAAGCAACAACAACATACTCAGCTTCAGTAGTGGATAAGGCCACTGAATTTTTCTTTTTAGTAGCCCATGACACAAGACATGAACTAAGGAAGTGTGCCATACCTGAGGTGCTCTTCCTATTCACAGGGAAACCTGCATAGTTAGCATCAGCATATCCCACTAGGTTAAAGTTACTACCTTTTGGATACCAAAGACAAAGATCAGTAGTGCCTTTTAAGTATCTCAATATTCTCTTGACAGTAGTCAAGTGAGATTCATTTGGATTTGCTTGAAATCGAGCACAAAGCCCTACACTGGAAAACAATGTTAGGTCTGCTGGCAGTAAGATATAAAAGTGAACCAATCATACCCCTATACAACTTCTGATCAACAAATGAACCAGGTTCATTATTGTCCAATTTTGTGGCTGTTGCAACAGGAGTGTCTATTTCCTTTGATTCTTCCATTTTAAACTTCTTAATAAACTCTTTTGTATATTTCTGTTGATGGATCATCGTTCCATTTGAGTTTTGTTTAATTTGTAAGACTAAGAAGAAATTAAGCTTACCCATCATACTCATTTCAAATTCACTCCCCATAAGTTTAGCAAATTCCTTACTTAGTTTTTTAGTGGTTGCCCCAAAAATTATGTCATCAACATATATTTATACTACAAGAAGATCCTTACCTTTTTCCCTCAAGAATAGAGTGCTATCAATTTTACCTCTCTTGTAGCCATGTTCAAGCAGGAATTTGGATAGTCATTCATACCATGCTCTAGGAGCCTGCTTGAGTCCATAGAGTGCCTTGTCTAGTTTGTATACATGATCCAGACACTCCTTGCTTTCAAACCCTGGAGGTTGTTTGACAAACACTTCTTCCTTTAAGTAGCCCTTTAGGAAGGCACTCTTGACATCCATCTGGTGAAGAGTAAATTCCATGTATACAGCATAGGCTATGAGGAGTCTTATTGCTTCCAACCTTGCAACTGGAGCAAATATCTCATCATAGTCTATTTCTTCCTCCTGACTATAACCTTGAACCACCAACCTTGCCTTGTTTCTTGTAACAGTTCCATCTTCATCAAGTTTGTTTCTGAAGACCTATTTAGTGCCAATAACTGATTTGTCCTTGGGTCTTGGAACCAGGTGCCAAACTTGACTTTTTTCAAACTGATTGAGTTCATCTTGCATTGCATTTACCCAGCATGCATCCTGCAAAGCCTCAACAACATTTTTAGGTTCAGTAAGAGATAGAAAAACATCAAAAGCATACAGATTCTTTAATTGAGATCTAGTTTTAATTCTAGAAGTTGGATCAGTAATTATGTTCTCAATGGGATGAGAACTTTAATACTTGTAAGGTTTCACAACCAACTGGTTTCTGTTTGATGCTTCTCCTATGTTCTATTGTTGAGGAACAGGCTCAGGGACAGATTCCATTTGGGAATTAGATTCAGTTCTTCTTTGTTCGATTCCTCCTGTCAGGTTGCCCTGGATGGAAGAACCTGTTCCATCACCCGTTCATTCTTCTGGTACAGCTTCAGCTTGGGCTGTGACTTCATTTAACCCTTTTACTAGCCCAATAGCTTCATCTTCATGTTCTTGTCTCTCAGAAAGAATGTTAGTTTCATCAAAAACTACATGTATACTTTCTTCTACACACATAGTTCTTTTGTTGTATACTTTATAAGCTTTGCTATGTGAAGAATATCCCAAGAATACTCCCTCATCACTTCTGGGATCAAACTTACCTAGGGAATTCTTTCCATTGTTGTGCACAAAGCACTTGCATCCAAATGCCCTAAGATGGGATATATTTGGTTTTCTCCCTTTAAGTAACTCATAGGGAGTCTTCTCTACTAGAGGTCTAGTCATGCATCTATTGATAATGTAACATGCAGTGTTCGCAGCCTCTGCCTAGAAGCTGTGGGGCAGTTTACTAGAAAGAAGCATAGTCCTAGCCATGTTTTCAAGAGTCTTATTCTTTCTTTCAACTACTCCATTTTGTTGAGGAGTCCTAGAGGAAGAGAAGTTATGATCTATTCCATGTTCATCACAAAATTCAGCAAACTTAGCATTTTCAAATTCAGTTCCATGATCAGACTTCATTGATGCAAGTTGATTACCTAGTTGTTTTTGAGTTTTTCTAACAAAGGCAGTAAACATGTCAAATGCCTTATCCTTAGATGTTAAAAACAATGTCCAAGTAAACCTAGAGTAACCATCAACAAGCACCATCACATATTTTTTACCACCACTGCTTAATGTTCTCATTGGACCACAGAAATCTATATGAACCAGTTCCATCGACCTGGTTGTGCTTACCACTTTCTTAATTTTAAAAGAGGATATTACATGGTTCCCCCTTGCACAAGACTCACAAACTTTGTCTTCCTTAAACTTGATGTTAGGTAGCCCTATCACCAGGTCCTTAGAGACTAATTTGTTGCGTTGACTTAGACTAGCATGCCCAAGTCTTTTGTGCCAAAGGAGGAGATCATTGTCCAACAAACTTAAGCAAGTGAGTTCATTTTCTGAAAGAGTGGACATATCTACAATGTATATATTATTTACTCTTTTTCCCTGCAAAACAATCTTGTCAGTGGTATGATTTATCACAAAACATTTGGTAAAGGTGAATGCTACCAAGTTACCTCTGTCACATAGTTGTGATACATTGATTAGGCTATGTTTCAAGTCTTCTATCAAGTAGACATTTTCAATGGAATGTGAGTATGTCTTACCTACCTTTCCAACCCCAATGATCTCACATTTCTTACCATTTTCAAAGGATATATTACCTCCTTTTAGGTCCTCAAGTGAAAGGAACTAGTTCTTGCTTCCAGTTATATGCTTTGAGCATCCACTATCCATGTACCATATTTGGTTGCTCCCCTTCACTTGGACCTGTAAAAGAAAATCAGGGGTTAGTCTTAGGAACCCAAACTAGTTTGGGTCCCTTTCTATAAGCAAAAGGGTGAATTAAATTCTTTTTAGTCCATCCTGGCAACATATTTTTTCCTTGAACAAAGGTTTTGTTCTTTTGATTGGCCTTTTCTTTTGCATTACATTCACTTTTTTAGTGGTCAGTCTTACCACAGTGTGTGCAGATTTTGTTCTCAGGAAGTGTGATGTACTTGCTTTTGGGATCCCACTTAGGTGCAGGGGTCCCATAGCCAAGTCCTATCTTATTGCTACTGTGATGTTCTTGTGGACATGACAGTGCATCAGAGGACTTATTCTATTTGCAACTTCTGTCTAGTTCATGCTTAGCCTTGCTTAGATCTTCTTTTAGGGCTCTTATCTGCTCATCCTTTTTGTACAACTCATCCTTCATTTTTCCTAGATTTTCTTCTAAGTTGAGATGTATGTGATTAGCTTTCTTTTTACCTGTTCCTAATTTCAGTTTTAAATTTTCAGATCTAAGCTCTAACACAGTGGTGTCAAGTTCAAGAACCTGGTTCTTCAACTCAGCATTTTTACTATCACTTTCACCAGCCCTAAGTTCCAGATTTTTGCAATTAGCATTCAAGATTACACATTCCTTAGACAGTTGTTCCTTTTCATTGTTTATCACCTCAGATTCATCAATGAAATCTAGCAGTAACTCAGATAGCCTTTCTTTAGACAAACATTTAATCTTGTCTTTGAGATGAATCACACTTACCTCTAGTTCATCATGTGATTCTCCAATGGCCATAAGTGATTGTTCATCTCTATATTCATCTTCTGAATCCTCATCTGAGCTTTCTCCCCAAGTAGCAACTATAGCCTTTGTTGATCCTTTGTTCTTCTTGGGATGAACATGTTCCTTCTTCCTGTTTCTTCGTTCAACCCTTTCTTTCTTCTATTCAATTTCCCACTAGGGACAGTTTTTGATCATGTGGTCAGTCTTACCACATTTGTAATAGCCCTCATTGGTAGTTTCTCAGGGACCCTTGGTTTGTTGTAAGTTGCACCTCTTGAAGAACCCTTTCCTTTCATTAGATACTTCTTGAAATCCCTCGTGATCATAGTCATTTCATCCTCCTCTAGATCTGCACCTTCAGTGATTCTGAGAGCCAGGTTTCTTTCCTTCTTGGGAGCATCCATCTTCATGGTTTGCCTTCTCAGTTCATAGGTAGTGAGATTTCCAATTAACTCGTCCAACTTGAGAGTGATAATGTTCTTTGATTCCTGAATAGCAGTGATTTTGCTTTCTCAAGTAACTGGTAAAAACCTAGTCAGAATTTTCTCAACCTTATCTTCTTTAAGGGATAATCCTTCCAAGAGATTTAAGTTCATTTGCTAGTGTTGTGAACCTTGTATACATATCTTGGATAATTTCTCCTTCCTTCATGGTGAAATTCTCATATTGAGAATATAACAGTGTTCTTCTTGATCTCTTTACTTGAGGAGTTCCTTCATGGGCCACTTGTAAAGTGTCCAAATTTCCTTAGCAGTAGTGCAGCTTTGAATTCTCCTGTACTCGTTTGGACCAAGTCCACACACAAGCCATTTCTTGGCCTTAACATTCTTTTCCCACTTCTTCAAGTCCTCAGTGTTGCAGTCAGCTCTAGTCTTTGGCACATCCACTCCTTCAGCATTTTTCTTCATGGTAGCCAAGGGACCATCAGTAATGATGTCCCATAGTTCATAATCATCTCCGATGATGTGATCTCTCATCCTGTTTTTCCACCAAGAGTAGTACTAGCCATTGAAGAGTGGAGGCCTAGCAGTGGATTGTCCTTCCCAGTTTTCAGGTGGTGCACTCATCTTGATCTGTTCCTAAGGTGATATCCTCTTCAAGGATAAGCCGCTCTGATACCAATTGATGTTTTATACTTCAATACCAAACAAGAGGGGGGTGATTTGTGTGGTGTCCAATTTTTCGCTTAACCTAATTATAGAAGGACCCGGTTCTTCTATGTGTTCCAACTACTACTGTTGCAAAATAATAAGTACAGAAATTAAAGAACATAGAGATTTTACATAGAAAACACCTGGCTCAAAAGGTGAAAAAACTACGACCTACTTTTCAGTAGGATTTTCCCAAACTCTCCACTAAAATCACTGAGCCAAAAATTGCATTTACAAAACTCTTTTGTAAACTTAGGATTAACTCTAACCCCGTTGTAGCACACAACCTCAACTGTTGCGACAGCTTCAAGTTAAATCTAACTTGAAAACTCTAAGTACTTAATATAATTGCTTCTAGATAAGCTGAAAGGTACAATATGAAAACACCTACTATAATTGAACTAGAAATAAAAGACAAACACTTGGAACTGGTTCTTCTATCTGGTTCAAGTAGCTTCAGGTTTGCAAGCTTGAATCACACACAAATTGCTTGCAAAATTGTCTTGCTATTTTGCTCTCAATTCACGTTTAACTTCTGCTTATGTGTGTTTCCTGTAAAATAGAACAACACTGATTTTTATGGAGTTAGTAAATAGAGATTAGCTAGAATTCTGATGCTACTCTTTCTTGGTGGAAGAGTTCTAGTTGATCTCATCCTCTATCTCTATCCTTCTCTTAAACCGTGTTCTCTTTGCATAAGGAGTCTTTCTCCTTATCCAATATGCAACCTTTTCGATCAGGATCAGGAGATATCATTTCTGGTAAGTTGGGTTTATCTCCTTCACGTATATCTCACATGCTTGAGTTGACCACATCTGTGCTTCACTAAGATGGACCTGGTCCATATCTCAGTTCCTTTGTCAATCTTCAAAATTCTCCTTTACTTGGCCAAACAGATTTGTAGGATGAAGTTTAATTAGATGAAGGCGAAGTTTTTACACAATTCATTAAAGGTGTAAGAATGAAGTTGGCGTGTCCATATGGAAATATTCAAAATTAATTTATTTAATTTACTATTTGTCATGTCTACTTTAATTGTTTTTCAATCCTTTTCATTTCCTTGTATAACGACGTAAGAGTTGGCAACAAAAGCTGAAAAGAAATTCGCTAGAATGCTGAATATAAATAATCAACTTTAATCATAAATACATACAAAGAGAGAAAAGACAAGATGCTAACTTCCACATTATCTTTTTTTACTTCAGTTTACGTAACAAAAAACAGATCAATAACATCATGAAACACATTAAAGAAGTGAACCTAATAATTGCTTTTTCTTGATATGTATGTGTGTATATATATATTTTTTAAAAACGCAGTACACGAAGTATCTCGCGTTCACGTAGAATCCGGAAAAGAGTCACATTCCAAAGGACTGTAATATAAGCAACCAACCCTAATACAAGTACTCGTGACTAATTTTACGGTTTAAATTCATGACTTTATGATCGAGAGAAGACAATTTATATATATATATATATATATATATATATATATATATATATATATATATATATATATATATATATATGGCAAAAGCTACCTCCCCCTAGGAGAACCTTGTCAACGTGCAGCTCGAAAGTAACCAAATATATCATGCTCAATAATATAATCTTGCTTTTATCATAAAGAAAATTTGAAAATATGAAAGAAAACAAAAAGAAAATCACGCAAGCAAACAAAAGACATGTCCATTAATTACAAGTGAAAAAGGTCAGCCACAAACAAAATGATCCGTCATGTTTGGTGTAGATTTTAGATAGTTCCTTAAATACACTTTGAACAGTTTTGGTCCTTCATATTTGTCAAAAGTGAATATTTTTGGTATTTGTCAAATATTTAACAAATTATGGCTATTAAATGTAACGGGACTGTGACAAAAAAAAAAATACCAAAAAATATCAGGTTAGTCCCGTCAACTATCAAAAATTGTAGTAAAAACTATTGCACCAGACACATGAAATATAGTAGATTTTAATTCTGCAGGTATCAGAAATAGACCAAAATATAATAGAAAAATATGAAAATTGCACCTCCAAATGTTAATTCTCGTTAAATCTCTTCACAGTTCTCATGAGGAATTTGTTAGATATTTGACGAAGATCAAAAGGTTTTATTTTGGGCAAAATTTAAAGATCAAATTGCTTAACGGTATATTTAAAGGACTATTTTAAACTTATCCAAACATTAAAAAACTATTTTCGTCAATTTTTCCTGACCATTAGAAATGTATTTTTCGTACAAATATCTCATTATAGAACAAAAAAGGCCAAATAAAAAAATTGATAAAAGTATTTGGACAAATTATTTAGTTGGGGACTTGGGGTTGAAATTAGGGGCGGCCATGGCTGCTATTACAAGACAATAGGATACAGGAATTTAGAGCTGGAAATATTTGGAAGTCATAAAAATTCAATACCAAAAGATGCTCTCAGAATAGTTTAAAACTTCTACTATGGATTTAATGCTTAATTTACCGACAAATTATTCTTTACGTACAAGACTCATTCCAATAAAAATTCTGAATAAAAAGAAATATTTTCTTGACCAAGAACTTCAATTTTTTATATCCTAGATATATTTTAATTTTTCTGGTTACTATTGATCGTTGTAACGGATGTGCCCAAAGTAGTGTAAGAAAATGTGAATGTGGGCGCGCAGGGCCCTACGCGGCGCGAATTCAGATATAGTCAGGCTCCAATACAGGTACCGAACACCGGGTGGGAAACCCAAAAAGAAAAAAAATCCTACGTGGTGGCAGTGTGGTATATGTATAGGAGCGAATATATGCATGGCTTCTACATATACTTAATATTTTTATTTTACTTATTATCTATATATAAATATTTAATTAAAAAATCGACGAAGCCATGCATATATTCGCTTCTCTATACCACAACGAAGTCATCCACCTTTAATGAGAAGTCTCAAATTTGAATTTTGAGAATGAAAAAGTTACGATAAAGAGCGTTTTCTCTTTTAATAAACCTTACGACATGCAAACCCAAATTAATCGGTACTCTAACAAGTATACTGAATACCGAATAAAAACCAAAAATATTCCTAACACTAATAGAGAAAAGACATAGTAGTACTGCTGTAGGAATATCGTACAGGCATGCGACATCATTGTTTATGATTGGTTTATTAGTTGTCCCTCGAACTTTATGCTTTATTCACATACCTAATCTCTTCAACATCATTGCTTTAACATATTCTTCCTACACAAAGGTAGCTACTACTTATCAACAGGGAACATTTCATCTGGCGCATTATTTCTTTTGTGTTTTGACGTTCTAATGTAAAGATAAAGTCAATATACTGAACTGCTGCAAGCTTAAATTAGCACCACATCTTCTATATCATATTTTTGCTATACATCTTTAACCGGAGGCGAACCTAGAATTTGAAAGTAGCGGGGTACCGCTGTCGAATAAAAATTGGAGTAAATGCTAGAGTATGATCGAACTTAATAGCAGAGGCAGACCCAAGATTTGAAAGTGACGGTACCACTATCGGATAAATATTTGAGCAAATATTGAAGTGGGAATCAAACTGAGGCAGCGCACTAAAAGTCATGTTGTGCCTCTCAAAACGACCAATGCAACTGCCTAAACTTTGAGTCTAGAGGTTGTATAGGGTAAAATATTCTATTACACGCGGCCGTCCGAGAAAGAGACACGTGGAACCCAAGACATGGGGATGGCTAAAGACCGAAGACAACTGTTTCATTTGTCACCGGAAAGAATAACGCTCATAAAAATGTGATAAATGCTTTTCTCCCGGTAGCACTCTGCTTCTTGTAAATAAAGAGGCAAGAAAGAATTACGTGAGTTCAATTGAATTCATTACTTTCGCTTCGAATTATATATCAAATAAACAAAAAAATGTTCAAATAATAAGATCAGTCTATTTTTGAATTCATATTCACTATTGGTACAATGATGTGCTCAATACTATGGTTCCTAGCTTTCCAATCACACAAATAGGTGATGGATTTTTTAATTAATAAATATACAAAGTTGACTAGTTATTATGGGTCATTTACAAACTTAAAGTAATACTTAGTATTATTATTTAAATAATTGGACTTATTCTTGTCAAACAAAATACCTATATATAATGTTTATTTAAAGATTCTTAAATTCATGTTCTAAAGAATATGTTTTTGGTGTTGGACGGCTAATATAAGAAAAAAGAATATCCGAACAAAGGAAGTAATTAATAATTGAAAATATAAATAGATAAATAAATGGTAAAGAAAAGATGGAATATCAATGTTCTCCTCCGTGTATGATTGTGACCCTTTCGTAGATAAAATCTCTTGCTTCCAACTTGTTTTAGCATATAATTATTATAGTTTCATTTTGATATAAACAACTATCGACTATGTTCAATGTTTTATGATCGAAATTAATTTTATATAGAACAATTTTTTAAAAACAAAGTTGTTTGCAAACAAGAATTAATCAACTCTTAAACAAAATAAAACAAGGTTTTGTTTGGTAAATATGTGTTGATCTTCAAATTGATGCAAATTGCACTTTTTTCCCTTTTGAATAATCGCATATGATGTAGCATTACATTTCAAGAAAAGGATTTTGAGGTTAAAGTGTGATTATATTTATTCCAGCTAATCCTTCATAAAGAAATCATTAACTTATATCCAACTAGGTATTTTGTTAGTTGAACTTATTACTGTCATGCACTTATACGTAAAAGTACGTAGTTAATTAGATCGACAAAAAGGTCATACCTCATGATTTATATATCATTAATTAACAGAAAAGAGTCAAAAATATTCTTCTACTATTCAAAAATGTTTATTTATATCCTCCGTTATACTATTGGTCCACCACAGCCCCAAGCGTCATACAATTAGTTCAAAAGTACCCATCTGTCGTTAGGACCTTCCACCATGGCAATATTATTCCACGTGGCCCGACATATCGCTGAGATGGATGTCATGTGACATGCCACCTCATTGGGGAAGGTGCAATGAGGGTGGCATGCCACGTGACATCCACCTCAACGATATGTCAGGCCACATGGAATAATTTTGTCATGGTGAAGGATTCTAACGGCAGAGGAGTACTTTTGAAATAATTGTATGACGTTGGGGGATGTAGTTGACTAATAGTATAGCGGAGGGTATAAATAAATATTTTCAAATAATACAAGAGTATTTTTGACCTTTTCCGTATCATTAATTATCAATATATATAATTTATCGTCGTGTCGCTATATTGATTGACATAATTTTGTATATATTGATAATCAAAGAGGAGATATTTCTATTTCTTTAATTTTTTCAGTACATATGGGGATCGAGGGTAAAGGGTGTAATGAGAATCAAATACACACAATGAAATGGTTCAACTTTCCCATGCCTAAGAGTATATTTTTTTTTCAACGTAAAAGTTTTTTGGGCAAAATACAAAACTGATCGGCCGAAAGACGTTAATTGTATTTGCTAACCAAAAAATATATAAAATATCTATATTATATGTGTATAATACACATATATATATATAAGAAAATATATTTTTTCAGTTATTATTTTTTGGAACAGCTAAAAATATATATTTTTCAAGTTTCTTCGCGGTACTTTTTCATTCGTTACAAGAAAGTATTTAGGTAAACATCATCATTATTACCTACTCAAAATCCAAAATTGCACTTAACCTGCTTCTTTATTTATATAAGATCCCAATAGAATTTGTATAGTAATTTCCTTTTTAGATAAAATTAAAGTAATTGTCTAATGCATAACGTGATAACGCACCTAACTAACTAGTCAAGTCTTAATTTCCATAAACGTTAAACAAAATGCCTACCCACTAATAGTGAATTGTCTATATCGATTGGACCCACTATTAAAAAGATCCAACGTTGTTCTTATAAAATAATGTTAAATACATCTTAATCAAGTGCTAATCCAAAAGACAAAAACCTTTTTTAAAACCTTATTTTACTAGTATAATATTTTCATTAGTGGGGTTTAATGTCACTTCAACAGCCACAGGGCAACTCAGTTAAAAATATTTGGTTGCATAATAAACTATGAGGGTCCGTTTGGTTCAAGGGATTAGATGAGTTATTTCGATATAAAATTTTAATTTTTCTTTTATCTTATGTTTAGTTGTAGCCTTGTAGGTATAAGCTAAATCAATATTACTTTTAGATCTAAATTTTGATTTAACTTATCTCATAAATGGTTGGGTGTATTATTCAGATTATAATCATGATTATAATCGTGAAATATCATGGTTTTGAATCAAGCGATCCGATACTGTCACATTAATAAAAAATTAGCGAAGGACAAATTTTATAACTAAATAAAGAAATCTTTTGCTAATTGCCTAATCATACTGAGCGACATATTATAATTTTTTGTTTTAATTACGAGCGATTTAACAATAAATTAGAAATAAAGTTCAAGTTAATTCTAGCACTTTTTCGGTAGTGCGTGAAAAAAAAGTGGATTAGATGTGACCTGGTTTAATTCTTTATTCATAAAATTTAAATAAAGATATATTAATCCATATAGTCATTATAAAATTACTATAATCGGTAAGTGAAAAAATCAAACGGCTTAGGTTTGTGCAGCACACCTAAACCTAACTAGCAACCTAACTGTCCTATATTAAGGGTTTCCACTAGGCCGGGTTGGTTCGGATTTTACAATTACCAAATCAAACCAATTGTGTCGGGTTATTAAATCTGAAGACCAAACCAAACCAATAAAACTCGGGTTTTTCAATCTCGATTTTTCTCGAGTTTTTGGGTTTTTCGGATTTTTCGGTTTTTTTTCCCGGTAAAATCTTCATAGAACAAAACATATAATGTATGCTCAAAATATTTCTTTAATCCTAGTAAGACGCAACTATATAAAGTATTTTCCAAGAAAATAATACAAAATATGAGATGTTTCATGGCATTATCCTAAAATTCAATAATAAAATTATGTAATATAAATATTGCTAATTAAAAAGCCATAATAAAAATAAACATAATCTAAAAGTACTAAGTCATGCTAAAATAAATAGACTAATAAGGGAGTATTAATTACATGAATAAACGCTAAAGAAAAATAAAAATAGATTATGCATTTTTATCTAAATTATTGCAAAACAAAAAATAGATGTTCAATACATTCTCGTTCGTAATATTGAATTGAATGTCTTTTGTTAGCATTAGTATTGATTTGATTTTGGTTTGGGTTTTTGTTAGCATTATTTAATTTACTAATGTTAATGGTAAAAATAGCACGGTATAGCCAGTTTTCGGACTGGTCATTCAAAAATAGCCAGCGTTTACAAAGTCAATAAAAAATAGCCACTATTTTGCTGCAACAGAGACCGGTCCAGCATAATATACTGGAGTTCGGTGCACCTGTGTATGAACTCCAGCATATTATGCTGGACTGGTATACTTTGCTGACTCCAGTATAATATACTGGAGACTGGAGCACCAATGCTCCAAACTCCAGTATATTATACTAGACAATTATACTTGCTGGAACTCCAGTATATTATGCTGGAGTTCTAGTGTACTTATGCTGGAATTATGCTGGAGTTCCAGCTCCAGCATACTTATCCTGGAACTCCAGTATAATATGTTGGAGTTCAAGCATACTTATGCTGGAACTCCAGTATAATATACTGACATATTTTTCGAGTTTTGAACAACGTTTTCGCTCAGATTTATCTTTACATGAAAAGTGGCTAAATTTCGATTACTTTTGAAATTGAGCTATTTTTGAATGACCAGTTGTAAATCTAGCTATTTTTGAATTTCTCCCATGTTAATGGCTATAAAACTTATTGGAGCATTCAAAAGTTCTAAGTTCAACCTTGAAATAATACCTTAAAAGATAAAATTATGAAAAAATTTAAGAAATATTTATAAATTACATCACAATAAGTATATTTATATATTAAATATATCTAAAATTTCTATATATGTAATGTCGGGTTGGTTTGATTTCGGTTTGACTTTCTTTAGTTAAAACCAAACCAAACCAATTATGGCCGGGCTTTTTTTTTTTCCAATACCAAACCAAATCAAACCAAATCATAATCGAGTTTTTCTTCTCGGTTTGACTCGGATTATCGAATTGGTGCGATTTGTCGGTTTTCTTTGTACACCCCTAATTTCCACATTAGTTTAGTCCTAATTATTTGACTCCTAAAATGGATAAAACTCGTTTACCATTTTTTAACCGTCAATGACTCAATGTTGAAATTTGACAAACAATCTATGTATATGTATTTTTTTTTTCCTTGTGATGGAAAATGTATATAAATTTCCCCTTTTTGTTATGAATACTTTAGTATACCATTTTAAATTAGCATACCGTTATTTCATGTTCTCATATTTATTGTTCTCGTTAGATAAATATTTCTCAAAAAAGTCGCTCTCAAGTTTAATTGAAAATAAAATATACAGCGAGTTATTCCCTTCTGAATCAAATAAATTAATCTAAAACTTTCAACATTGGATTTATCTTTCAGTAAATAAAGCAAAATTTAACTATTAGAGTTGTTTGATTGGGAAACAAATATCACATATTCCCTCCGTTCACTTTTACTTGTCCATTATTCTAAAAATAGATTTTCACTTTTATTTGTCCACTTTCGCATATCAAGAGAAAAAAAATTATGTACTTTTCTTGTTTTGCTCTTAGCATTAACTACTCATTTCAAATCATTTTTCAAATCCAGTAAGACTATACACCAATTAATATAAGTATCATAGTAAATTATGCACTTTATTTATTATTTCTTAAAGGGTGTGCAAAGTTTAATAGTGGACAAGTAAAAATGAACGAAGGGAATAATTAATTATCCTGGAATAAATTATCTCAAGATTGTTATCCCAGCATCCCATAGGGATAAAATAACATTAAAATCCTAGAATAATTGATATCGGAAATAATTATACCGCTATTTTATCCCAACCAAATATGTGATAAACTCATCTCAAGTTTATTTTGAAATTAATTATCTATTATCCCTCGTACCAAACGAGCCCTAGGACTTTTAGCAAGGGTAGAAGTGTCTTTACATCATTCGTGGGGGTGGTGTATGAATCAAGCTTGAAAATGACACGCTATTTATACCTTAGATTACAAGTAGTATTAAAAGCCATATCGTAATCTAATCGTTTTCTTGAAAATATATTTAAATAACGTAAGTAAAAGTTAAAAACTCAGAAAGCCTTTTTGTAGTTTGTTAAATTTCGTACACTACTTTCTACTTGGGATTCGTCCCATTTTTCAATTCTCATATCATTTCTCCTCAGACTTTTTCTCTTCAAAAAAAGGCAAATATCAGCAACTGTTTGTTTCTTTAGTTCTTTTTCAACTTCCCTTTGAGTTCTCTTTGTAAGGTACTCATTTTTTATGGTTTATTGTTTATTTTTCTTGAAATATAATGCATTTTTTTAAGGTTATAGTTTCATAGAGTTTAAAGCTTGATTCTTTTTTGTTTTCTTGAAAATGGGTTTTTTTTTTTTGGTTAATTATTTATGGTTTGGTGTTTGTTGTGAAAACTTGAAGTCAACAAGTTTACAGCTCTGTGGAGAATGAATGATAGAAAAGATTGGTTAATCAGAAATATTTGCCAAAATTTTGTATGAATGTGTTTTATTTTTTCTGTGTAAAGAGATTGAATTTGATTTTATATTTTGCTATCATAAAGATATGATCTCTTTTTGTCAGTAAATTATAAAAAAGACAAATTTGGCACGTGGAGGAGATTTAAGGGTGAGACCTAGTGGTCAATGAGGTGGATTGTGAACCATCAGGTCTCGGGTTTAAATCTCGCAAAATCACTAGGTGATTTCTTCCCATCTGTGCAATCCTTGGTAGATAGAGTTACCTGATATATGTGCTGGTGCGAGGTAGCGGTATCTCGTGGAATTAGTCGAGGTGCGCACAAACCGGTCAGACACCACAACTATCACAAAAGTAAAAAAAGGTCATGAAATGTAAAATGAGATGATTAATAGTTGTGGATTTCTGAAGCAAATAGTTGTAATGTTAATAGGTAATCATGTAAATACAATTTAATAGGTAATTGTATATTAACTAGTACTTTAATGTTAATAGGTAATCATGGAAATACAATTTTCTGGAGTGAATGGTGTTGTAAAATGCTTATTCTTCTTGATTTCTTGATTGAATTCATTATGTTTCGACCTTACTCGATTCTTGGTGAAATATTCCTTTCATAGTCTTTCTTTTGGCACTTCATAGGACCTTCAGGGTTATTATATCTTGGATAACATCAATAGATTGTAAGAATCATCGGCATTTCAATATTCTTTCACTGCGACCTACTTCTTCTCGTGTGTGCTTGCGCTTGTGTACTGAGGAAGAACGAGATCACGAGGGGCGGGGGGATAGAGTGCTTTGTATACTGAGTTCAATGACCGATAATCGTTAGTTTTAATAGGAATCTGGCTCATTAATTTTACTTGAAGTTTAAATAGGAGATAAAGTTCAACTAACATCAGAAGGCAAGCATGCAGTTCATGTTACTTGAGATTATGAACAATTATTGCAAACAGATGATATCAGAGAGTTCTATATTTGTTGTCTTAACATTGGTAAAAAATACTGAATCGTAACAGTGCTTATCCTGAAAAAAAAGAGAAGAAAAATAAAAAACAGATAATCACCCCTAGCTTTCTATTCTCATTTCAGGAGTAAGGAAGGGTTTTGAATAATGTTCTTCTTTCACTTGTATTAACGTGTGTAGATTGAGTTTTGCTATGAGTAAGTGTTAATTGTTCTGTATATCTATTTCCCAGGTCAAAGCAGGGGAAATTGTTTTAAAGTTGGATGTGTGCTTGAGCCTTTTTTGAAAATCTTGGCCCTTCCTATCCAGTTAAAACTCGAAACTTTCTGGAATTATGCATGTCTGGTCCTGGGGCCACTGTTGATGATATTGAAAGAACAGTAACTTTATCGGATAGGACGAAATCACTTGACGCCATTCATGATAATAACTACATTACAAAATTGACAAATGGTGAAGTTTGTCTTTCTTCTGAAACCACCAACTTCAGAGTTGGGGAGCTCTTATTACCAAATGGGGAATCCTACTCCGGGTCCCTGCTGGGAAACATACCCGAGGGTTCCGGAAAGTATATTTGGTCCGATGGTTGTCAGTATGAGGGTGAGTGGAGACACGGGATGAGGCATGGGCATGGGAAACTAGAATTTCCTTCCGGTGCTGTTTACGATGGTGAATTTTCAGGTGGTTATATGCACGGCGAGGGGACGTATATTGGACCTGATAAAGTGACCTATAGGGGACGCTGGCGGTTGAACCTTAAACATGGTTTAGGATATCAAATGTATCCAAATGGAGATATTTTTGAAGGATCATGGATTCAGGGAACACCAGAAGGACCGGGTAAGTATACATGGGCTAACGGGAATGTCTACTTTGGAAACATGAAAGGAGGGAAAATATCGGGGAAAGGAACTCTCACTTGGATTAATGGCGATTCGTATGAAGGGAGCTGGTTAAATGGTACAATGCATGGCGTTGGTGTGTATACATGGAGTGAAGGTAGTTGTTATATCGGTACATGGACACATAGTCTAAAGGATGGAAAAGGAACATTTTATCCTAGTGGTAGCAGGCTTACGGCTGGTCAAGAATTGTACCTTAATGCTTTGAGGAAACGAGGATTATTGCCGGATATGAGAAAACAAAATCAAGTCTCTCATATCCATCATGCTGCTTCAGTTGATATGGGAAATGTCAAATTAGTAAGTGGTAACCAAGGATCATATGATAAGCGTCCAGAGAGAAACCTGTTAAATTTCGAGCAGTCTCGGCCTACAAATGTTGCTCTCGAAAGGCGATGGAGTCTTGAAGTAGCCATTGAGAAAGTGATTGGACATGATTTAGATGGAGACATGGAAGACAATATGAGTGCTCCAATTTTGGAAAGAGAATACATGCAAGGTGTCCTAATCAGTGAGGTTGTCTTGAATGATCGGTTTTCACCACCATCCGGAAGAGCCAGAAGGAGGCAAAGGAAACTTGCAAGGGAATTGAAGAGACCAGGTGAAGCAATCATAAAAGGGCACAGGAGTTATGATTTAATGCTCAGCCTTCAACTTGGGATCAGGTGCACTACTTGTGATTGCTGACAACCTTATTGCTTGCGTTTGTTGTAATATGTTTTCCTTGTTCTCCACCCCCCTCCCCCCATCTTATTTACAGATTATCTCACTTATGCTGGTCTTTCTTGGGTCTAAATTTTTCTATTGGTTCCTTGAAACTACATATTGTGTTATTATTGTATAGATCTTCCATGCTATTTTGCTAGATTTAATGAATTTAGGAAGCTACTTTAGGTATGTGTTATTTTCTCTAGATAAAGAGAAAAGAAAGAAGTCTGGAGAAGGGGTTACATCAGCATCACATCTTTAGCTAATAATCACGTGTTTCTCGAGTATTTGCATGTGCATACAAAAGAATAGTGGAAATTTTTCCTATAAGTCTTACTTTTCTTTGTGTCACCATGCATAGATTGAGGACTATAGTGTCTCTGAATATCATAGGAAGTCAAAGGAAGTTACCATCTTCTAGACGTCATCTATTCATAGAACTTTGATTTGGAAGTATTTGCTCAAAGTTTTATAGTACCGTCCAATAGTTTTGTGTAAGTTAATGTGTTCAAAGGAAGAAATCATGAAACATCAATTGGATAATTTAGGTTCTTCTTGGGCTATTCAGATGGAAGTCTACAAAGTAGTCTCTAACTTTCAAAGGGCGGGGAAAGGTAATAACAAAAAAACTTGGCAAATACTCTGACGATTTTCCATCCCAACCATTCTTTTATATTTAGAGCTTCGGTGCTAACAACTACTAAATATTTCGTCGGGTTTGCAGAAGCACTACTTAGGCAGATAATTAATGACATAAATAAAGGGGAAGGGTTAGAGATAACTGAAAGGCAAATCTGAAGTTAGAAAATTCCTGAAGTGGAGTTAGTATCAAAGTTAGCATCTTACACAACCTACTCTGATATTTTCTTGAATTACTCCTGAAGTGGAAATAGCATTGGATGTGAGGAACTTGTGTGCAAATATAGCTCTTTTTTCCCATGAAACTAACTATCGAGATGGCTTTATTTGCTCCTTTTATCTTATATCAAATATATGACCAGTTGAAATGTGACCAGATACACAGTGGGAAAAATTACACCTATACAAAGACGAGAAATACGGGCTTCAGATTTTGGTCCACGTGCTAGCTTTTGGATGTATTTTCCTAAAGAAGGATCACAATTGACACCTACACATCAGTCCGAAGATTTCAAGTGGAAAGATTATTGCCCAATGGTCTTCAGGTTGGTGGTTTGGAATCTTTTCTCTGACAATGGTTGATAAACTCTAAGCAGCTCTTAATATTTATTGGTGTAAGCTTCATGCACATTGGGTTTTTCTTTTTTGTTGGCTAGATGTGGTTTCATTATGCATGTTCCTTTTGTGCTTTTTTTTCTTTAGATATGTTAATGGCATGTTCTTCTGCTGAACGGATATATTAGATCTCCCAACTGACTTTATAGTTTGTACATTGGATGTACATCTGTAAGTAGTGGCTTTATCTTCTTTGACCTCTCAGTTCTGACTCCCCTTTTCTATTCGTAAAGGAAAAACTCTAGTTTGTACATTGGTAATTGAGTTCTCATTGATGCTGATTATTCGGTGATGTGGCAAAAGGGAGAGTAGTGGCTTTGAATCTAGACTTTTCCCCTTAAGAGGAACACCTTCACCAACTGAGCTAATCCCTTGTGTCCTTTTCCTAGATGCTATTTCTTGGTGCTTTCTCACAGATTCACACTGATTTATTAGGGTTCTGGATTTGCTACACGCATATATAGCAACTGAAATGAGTTCCCTTGTTGTATTCTTTGGGGAAGCTGTATAACTAAGTCCTCGATATGGTTTTATTCCATTTATCATATGCCGACTTAGGTGCTTTGTTGTTAAAGTAGAGTAGCTTCTTTGTGTCCCTTCTGTAGATGCTTTTTCTTGTTAATGTTGATGTATTATTAGAAGTTCAAGCTAGCTTGTTAGACTTTTTGATTTCTACATACATATGTAGGAACTAATATGGGTTTATCTTCTTGTAGGAATCTGAGGGAGATGTTTAAGATTGATGCTGCTGATTATATGATGTCAATTTGTGGAAATGATGCACTTAGAGAGCTTTCTTCTCCTGGGAAAAGCGGCAGTGTGTTTTTCCTGTCTCAAGATGACCGTTTCATGATTAAGACATTACGTAAATCTGAAGTTAAGGTGTGTAATCTTGACTTAAACCTATCAGTTGATATACCTAAATCTGAAGTTACAGTTGTAAGGCTCATACTTGTGTAAACAGCTCCTTTTTTTTTTACGTCAACTAGATTTTGAAGAACCTGTTTAGATGTCTCTTTTAAAGCTTAGCCTGTAACTATTTCATTGGAGTTCCTTTTACATATAAAGTTGGGTGAAAAGAGAACCTCATGACCATTGATTTCACGTGTAGGTTTTGCTGCAGATGCTTCCGAATTATCATCGTCATGTCAAGACGCATGAGAATACTCTCATCACTAAATTTTTTGGACTTCATAGGATAAAACCTTCCAGTGGACAGAAGGTAATATACTTGTAAATATAATAATTATATCTTGCATATATAAAAGGATTGTACTGTATTGTGTCCATATACTTGTGTTAATATTGCATTAAACAATAAATTTTAAAAAGAAAACTTCTATTTTATTGTGGCTTACAAAAGCTGTTTGGATTCTAATTGCTCAACAATTCTTTCCAAAAAAAAAAGGGAAATCGATGTGGTAAAACCCTTGCCAAATTTTCCCTGCCTAGGAGTCAACAGTGGACCTTTCCCACTTTGCTCCATTGTGACTTGAACTCGCAACCACTTTTTGTAAGTGTTGCACTATTGTGACTGTAAAAACCTCGCTTGTCTTGCTCTACAATTCATAAGGGTTTAGAGATAAGTAGAGCTCCAAAGGTTATATTGAATGTTAATGTAGCTTCTTCTGTCCCAATAAAGGAGGCATTTCTTCTTCTTTCATCACCATTGAAAGCACTTTGTCCCACCTATCAGAAAGGCCCCCACCCATCTCTATGACTTCGGAGAGCTGCTAAATAATGAGGTTCGGCATCTGCTTCTAACTTGACCTGAGCGGTTATTGAAACGAAATTATTTCAATAAATTATTATGGTGAGTTTGGATTTATAAGTGTTTAAAAAGTAATAGTTTGGAATATGCAAAATTAAAGTAATAAGATGTCAAATCCAGTATGTGATAACATAAAATTGTATTCATTTGTTTTAATTTAAATTGTTTGAGGGGGAAACTTTTATTAAGAGGTC
Organism: Nicotiana tabacum; assembly: GCF_000715075.1. Classification (NCBI taxonomy): domain Eukaryota; kingdom Viridiplantae; phylum Streptophyta; class Magnoliopsida; order Solanales; family Solanaceae; genus Nicotiana; species Nicotiana tabacum. Next base: position 11,323,201 of record NC_134089.1, read on the forward strand.
AAGTTGCACTAGAGGGTTTTGACCTAACGATCAATGAACCGCAGTAGAGGCAAAAAAATACTAGGTAATCTTTTCCCATCAGTTTAAGCCTAGCGAACATAATTATGGTATCTGTGCTGGTATAAGGTAGCAGGTATCCACTCTCTCTACGGTTTTTACTTGAACTTCTCAAGCTCGGGAGCATATGCAATTGTTAAAGCAAGGCGCTATTGTACCAGTGGTGCTTGATTCAAATCGTTTGTCTAAAGAGGGTGTAGCGATAACCAAAATGTGAATTAGTCACGGTATGCGCAAACCGATCCGAGCATTAGCTGTTACTAGAGGAAAAAAGGAAGAGATCAAGCTTTCTGGAATTAACCGTTAAGGAAAGAAGGGCAGGTTTATTAGTTGGAGGGAGGATCACGTAATGATAATAGTAAACATTTCAAGATGAACTGATAAGGGGCGTGGAGAAGAATTAATTTGTGGATTGGGAGTGATAAATCAGAATCTTGCTAAAAAATTCTCTTTGCATCCATGATGTTGTTTGAAGAAACTTTCACAGAAAATAAAGACTGTTTTATATACATAGGACTTATACTTTTGTAACATTGATTTTTGCAGTTCCGCTTTGTAGTAATGGGAAATATGTTTTGTACGGAGTTGAGAATCCACCGAAGATTTGATCTTAAAGGTTCTTCACTAGGGCGATCGGCAGACAAGGTTGAAATTGATGAGAACACAATACTTAAGGATCTAGATTTGAACTACTGCTTTTATCTAGAGCCTTCTTGGCGCGAAGCTTTATTAAGGTGAGTGACTTCTAACTTAATAGTCCTTATTTCTCTGATGTACGTACATTTTTTACTTTTCAGTTGCTGTTCTAACTTAATTATGTAGTAATATCCAGGGGTTACCAGTCACCATGTAACGCAGATAGCTTATAAAGCTTCTGTTCACAGTAGTGTATTTTCTTATGGCAGGACTTGTTATTTGTTTTATTTTTTAAATCTTTTGGATGGTTCTTAAAAAATGTGACCCTTAAGTTTGGTCTGCACTTTTAGCTTTAATCATTTTACTCAAAAATATCTTGTGTAATTAGTTTTCTTGTGATTCAACTTTGGCTGAACATGCTAAACTGACCAAAGTAATGATGAGCCAATTAGCATTTTGTCCTTCGCATTATTTTTTAGAAAATGGTAAATACTATTGATGTTAAAACCAGCACTAAGAAAGTGCTGTGGTTACATCCAAAGAGAGCAAAAGAAAAGGGAACCGTTAAGTAAATTTCTGATTACCTTTTAGTATAAAGAGCTTGCAGAGGAAGCATTTTCGGACTTACAATTTGACACCAGGATAGTAGATACTTTTCAAGTAGACCACCTGCTTCAGTATCTTTTCCGATTTGTGGACTGTAAATCTGGTCTTGAATAAAGTTTGCTCTATTTCATGGCAAATCTTAAATTCTTTTTTTTCCCTTACTTTTTCAATTTCGTCGTGACATACATGTGTGTTTGTTTGTACAGGCAGATCGAAATCGACAGTAAATTTTTGGAGGAACAGCACATTATGGATTACAGCCTCTTGTTAGGTGTTCATTATAGAGCACCTCAACACCTACAATCTCTCATCTCGTGCAGTGGACGCACCACAGTGGATGGATTAGAAATTGTTGCAGAGGAAGGTTTGTCTCTGAATATGAAAATTAATAATAATATGCACCTGAATTTACATGAACTACTTATTTAAGGCGTACCACTTGGACAAAACAAAAGTATGACCTGATAGCTTGTGGCTATTCTGTTTATCCGGTCCGTAATTTATACAAATCTCGTCATATATTTATTGGTGGAGTATTCTGTTTATTCACTAGCTGGAAACATGTACAACTATAATACCAACACACAGAAGGATATATTATTCCATTATGCTCGGCCTGAGGTTAAGTGCACTCTAAGGGGTCGTTTGGTTTGAAGACAAGTTATGATGGGATTAGTTATGTTGGGAGTAGTTATCCTGATATTATTTCTTATTTACTGTTTGGTATGTTGTATTAATTCTGGGATTGTCAATTTTACTGCTTTATCAGTTTATCTTGGGATACCTTATCCTGGGATTACTATTCCACCCTTTGGCAGACATAATGTTCTCATGGTACTATTTTTAATCCTGGGATAACTTATCACAGGATTAGTAACCAAACAAGGGATAAGGCGGTACCAAATTTTTATTCCAGGATTATTTTTTGCTTATACATCATACCAAACGACTCCTAAGTGACTAATAGGCATAGGGTTCACTCTCCTGATGTATTAATGATGACTTTGGACAGTTAAATCCCTAAAATGGGGAATAACTAGCCATTGTTGCTTCAAACTTGTACTGGTGGCACCTTATCATGCCCGATATTTGTGGAAAGAATGGATTCCTGAAGATTTATCGATTTTTTTTGCTTTATCACTGTTTCTATAAACTATTGTTTTGTTCTACTACTACAGAGTCTCTGGAGGATGAAATATCGCCCCAAGGCCTTGTTTTGGTCCCACGCGGAAGTGATGATAGCGTGGTTGTGGGTCCTCATGTCAGAGGCAGCCGATTACGAGCGTCATCAGCTACTGGCGATGCAGAAGTGGACCTCCTCCTCCCAGGGACAGCAAGGTAATTTTTCACCACGCTTGACGTTAGTATTTTCCTAATCCAAGTTGACGCGGAGTTGATCCTTTTCGTGTTTGGATTTTGGTAGTGACAATTGTACATTCCTAAAAAAAATTTCTTTGCCTTTCTAACAGACTCCAGATTCAGCTTGGCGTGAATATGCCAGCAAGGGCGGAATATATACCAAAGGAAGGTCAGACGCAGGTTTTTCACGAAGTATATGATGTTGTATTATACCTTGGGATAATTGACATATTGCAAGACTACAATATAAGTAAGAAGTTAGAACACGCATACAAATCGATTCAGTTTGATTCTGTGTCCATTTCTGCTGTGGATCCAACATTTTACTCGGAGCGGTTCTTAGAGTTCATTCGGAAGGTCTTTCCTACGCTTGCAGTGGCAACTTAGAAGAGTTTGAACAGTATATTTTTACCGCCATCCTTAGCTCTTAGCATGGAAATTCATCCGAACCTGAGAATGTTTGTAGCCTTTTCCCAGAGGGTGGCAGAGGATACAGCTATTGTTTTGTATTTATTGAGTGTGTACAATGCGGATCACAGCTCTTCTTGTTCATAGCAATGCATATCAGATTTTTCTTTACATGTCTTCATTTTTCTTAGTGTTGTATTATTTTAACAGCTTTCTAGCATCGAGTGATCAGCTGGCAGTTACAGCAGCTTTATATTTCCATGTTCAAGATATGTTCCAAGTATTAAGTACAAAAACTTGGTAGAAACGGTACATGATTGTATTTGTGGGTGAAGCCTAGAAGTCGGATCAAGGAGGAAAAAGAAAATAAGATACAAGATTGGATCACCCCCATCTCCATCGATAATTTTCAATTATTATTTATCGAAAACTCGTACTTAGGAGTTGATCTTTTTAATTCTTTGAATTGGGCTGGCGGATAGATATTCTCGTAAGACGAATCCAAGAAGAAATAGCGGCGACCACTGTCAAATATATTCTTCCAATAAATTATTTCAAAGTTCCAATAGCATGCTTGGGTACACGAATAAGCTCTAAGCTGAAATCTAGTTCCAAGGGGATGAAATATCTTATTGTTACTTTATGTGCTGTACTATTACTAACCTGTGCATTTGCTAAATCCACCCAATTCCCCCTTCATATATAATGACCTGATGCCAAGATTTAAAAAGTTCTGTAACAGATTGCTTTCTTTTGATGCAGCATACAAACAGCATTAAGGTACTACTTTGTAATAAAGCCGGTATTCTATTACATCTACCTCCAAAGACTTTCAGATGAATCAGCTAAAAGATAGAACAGTTTCGGTCAACATAGCATGATTTTTGTTAGGGCCTAACCAGCATCTGACCCTTAATACAACAACTGAGTTACAGACTTCGAAATTACCAAAAAAAATGAACTAAACTGCTAGGTAATATGGCCTCAGCTCATCAACCCATGTTGGGTGGTGGAGGTGGTGGGCGCATTCCTTGTCCTTGCATCTGTTGGCCTGGAAAACCTTGTGGAGGCATCATTGGAGGTCTCCCCATGTGTCCACCTGGAGTGAAATTAGCCATTGCGCCGCCACCAACTGGAGGAGGTGGTGGAGCAGGTAAGTTGCCTCCTGGTGGCATAGGTCTTGGTCCGTTGCCCATAGGGGGAGGGGGTGGAGGCATAGACCCAGGGGTAGATGGTGGCCCTCTGGGTGGATTCGGAGCTCCAGGGGGGAGACCATGTGGTGGTGGTGGGGGCGGCGGTGGAGCTTGGGGTGGTGGAGGTAGAGGCCTGGATGGGGCACCAGGTGCTGCTGTCCCATTTGCTGCAGGAGCAGGTGGTGGTTTGTTGGTCTCTGGCGGCTTAGTCTTGAAGTATAATTGCAACTGAAATAGATTCACCCAGAAAAGAGTTAAAGAGGTTTTACCATGAAGAAATTAGTAAATTTTGGAAAACCTGTTGAGTAGGTGCCTTACAAGTTTGTAATTCAGAAAGTGAGAAGGCTTACAGTGAACATTTTCGAGTCTGGATCCCAATGTGAAAAGAACTTGGGAGTTGATTTGTCAATCTCAGTGCTTGGAACCTGAATAATGCAAAGGAATCAGTTCCATGATCAAATAACCAACAATGGAAACAAGGTGGGAAAGACTATGTTCGGCTATGGGAAAAAGTTACCTTAAATGAAATGATCTCATATGGTTCAGCAGCGAACAGAAGAAACTGATATCTTTTGTCAAATGGTTGGATTTTCTGTCCAAAAGGAAAGAGATACAGAAGATTAATACCCAGTTAATCTTCAAAAGATAAAAAACTACTTATTCTTCCACATGTAAATCCAGAGAATAGGAAATTGAATAGTACTCTGTTAGAAACAGTAGAACCACTCAAGAAAAGGATATTTTGAGATACAAACCTGCTCAAAGGAGGACATGAATCGGTGCCTTGGCTTTGTATTGTCTTCAATCTCAGGATATTCAATCTGCACCATAGCCAAAGACATGAAACTATTAGCTTTTTGATAAAATTTAGTTTAAAAGTCATGAAACTATTAGCAAGTACAAACTTCTATAAAGTAAGAAAAAGGGGAAAACCACAGAAAATGGAAGGTAAATTTGGCCAGCAAAGACTCCTTTGGTACTTGACGAAATGCACATGTAATACTGTAAACGTGCATTTCTTGCAATCTGCAATTCTCTATTACAATATATACTTTGAGTATGTGACAAGAGATTGGTGCACTATAATAACCAAAAGAAAATAATTAAACAACCCACAATTAGTCTTAAGTATTACTACTCCCTCCTATTCATTTTGTGTCTTATTTTCCTTTTTAGTTTATTTAAAAAAGATAGCCTCTTTCTTCACCTAAGGGTGTGGCCTAATGGTCAATGAAGTGGATAATAACCATGAGGTTTCAATTCAAATCCCAGCGGAGGCAAAAACACTAGGTGATTTCTTCTCATCTGTCCAAGCCTTGGTGGACAGAGTTAACTGGTACTTGTTGCTAGTAGGATGTGGCAGATATCCCATGGAATTAGTCGAGGTGCGCGCAAGCTGGCCTGGACACCACATTTATTTAAAAAATGCCTCTTTCTATATTTAGTAATTTAAAATTCAACGTTCTCATTTTACCTTTAGTGACACTCCCTCATATGAATGACATATCATGTTTAAGACCACAAGATTCAAAGGATATTTTTGGTATGTTATTCAAAAGCTTCTTTTCATTCTTAAACTCCGTGACTGTCAACGGCTAGTCCAACTATTTAACCATATTCTAGCATTATGACATTTTTAGCTCAAAATCTGGATAAGTCCTGCTGCCTTATTTTACTGGTTCACCTTCATACAACAAATCGAGAAGCCATGCATTGCACCCAGAGTACAGGGCTTGGTCTCAATGTTGTTACTTGGTACACTAGCCTCCAAAGTTTTGAAAGACATGAGAGTTGCTTTTATTTTCTACTTTCTATTTTTTGGGCAAAGCAACATGCCAAAAATATGCAGCCCAGCTGTGTAACCCAGACGCATTTTGTAGATATCAGGTAGACACCTCCTTTCTCAAATACCCCCACAACTGCGGCCTGCAGATTGGTCTTTAACACAGATTCTTTTGAAAAGACAAACATCTTCCATTTGATTAATTTCTCTCGTTTCTCATACCCCAGCAATCAATATGGTAGCTTACAAGTTGGAAATCATCTAAACTCAGGAGCCAAGTTTGTTCTGACTGAGACTAGTACACGACTAGTCAAATCCATATCCTGACAATGTAAAGCTATCCCAATATACTCTCTCCATTTCAATATATGTGTTTTAGTTAGAATGAGCACGAAGTTTAAGATTGTAAGACTTCAATCTTGTGGTCTTAAATTAAAGGTGTGTATAACATCCCAAAACTTTACATATTGTGGTTTTTATATGCCATGTCATTTCTAAAAGGGAATGGTTAAGAGAAAAGTAGGAATGCTGGAATTAAGAATTTAAAATTATAGAAAGGTGACATTCTTTTTGAAACTGACTAAAAGAAAAATAAAACACGAAAATTGAGAAAAAGGCAGTATTAATTAGGTCAAATTGCTACAGCTACGGTAGGAACCATCTGATATCCATCTAACCATAAAAAGGTGTGTTCCAAAATACGAGCATGACAAGCAGATCAAATTTACATCGATAAAACGAAAACAAGAAAAGGCTTATCGATCCTAACAGGTATGTCCATTTCGTAGAACGTGACAGCAAAATAGGGGGCCTAAATTACTTTAGTCGAACAACCATATGCTTCAAAAGCAAAGAACATTTTGAGGAGCTCACTAGAATACATAATTTACCAAAACCTCTTAATCGGGCTGAACAAATCAATGTAGATTTTCGTAACTCGTCCTTTTTAAACATATCATACAACAGCCTAATAAACTGAATTAGTAAATCTTTAGTATACAATAATCTAAAACAATTGCAAAACTAATGTCATATTTCAACTTTTTTTGGATGTACTAAACCCTACCTCCCTCTCCCCAAAATCCCACTTTCCACGAGCCAAATGGTGGCTTTCCCACTTTGCTCCCTCAACAACTCGAACCCCCAAACTCATAGTTGAAGGAGGAGAGCTACTTCCGATAGGCTATCTCTCCCTTGTCTCATTTTGATCTTTCAAATGATAGTTCTGAAGTTCTTGATTTCCACAATGAAAAAGATTTGACTTCCGCCACATGTAAAAAATAATGTTATGCTATTCGAACGATTAGGAACTGCTGAATGAACAACCATTGACAGAAAACAATGCTCAGTAGCCTTAAATTGGCAGCAGACACATTGTTGAAAGTTAAAGAGACAAATGGAAAATCTAACCTGGAATAGAAGAGATCGTTGTTTCGTCTCTGGATCAAATTGCTTGGTCACCCGGTAGCCAGGCCTACCAATTTTAACTGCAGATCCAACCCCATAAAAAAATTAGCATATGACACTCAAGAATTAAGGAAAATGGATAATCAGCCACCAACAAAATAAAACAATTTCTCAACGTGAAAGATAGTCAAACTATGATAAATCATCATGACATTAATTCATTTGCACCCAGGTAAAAGGCCAAATAGTTATAGATGATTCATAAAGCCAACCCAACAGAATGACTGTCCCCCTTCTATAAGATCTATGTCTTACAAGAAATCACACTTCTTGATTATATCCACACACTAGTGACTAGTTACAATATTTAAAGAACCTAGGTCAAGTATCTTTTGCTAGTTGGTGGATTACTTTCTTATTTTTTTTAGGAAAACTGGATTAGCTTGCTTGCACTTTGCCTATTCTACTGTGTACAACTCTCTGTCTACCAAATCTCGGGCGGATGAGAAGATATCACCTAGTTTTTTTGCATTTGAACCTGGACTCCCATGGCAATCTATTTTCAACTTCATCCACCCTTGGGTGCTAGAGGATAAATTAATTGTAGGAATTAAATTTTCTAAAAGAACTTTCTCTAACCAAAATCTAATGGCACATAATTGTGACTAGCTTTTTACAATGATGGTGTCAGGCGAAATTACACTCAAACTCCATAGTTGTACCACCAGTAGAAGTAACTGTTAACTACGCCCATCAAGGCTTAGGTAAATGGGAATAAACTTTTTGCCTTTACTGGAATCAACTCTAGTCTCCCATTTGTTCGATCCCGCTTCATTAAATGCAATGCCACACCCTTAGGTGTGGTCACAGGTAGAACCAGGAATTGAAGCTTATTGGTTCGAGCTTCTATTCCTGGGAGCAGTACATAATCGTGGCTAAGGGTAAATAAAGAAGTATAATGTTAAACCCTAAATCATATTCCAAACTCAACAAATAATAACAATAACACTAACATCTCTTACATATCACCAGAATTAAGTCCCAAATTCAAATAACAAAACTCATCTACTGATAAAAATTACTGTAAAATTGCTGTAAAACACGAAAAGAGCCGATTTTAATTGAATCATTACCGTTTCTTTTGAGAGCGACTTTGCGCTTATGAGGCTGAGGTTGAGCGGGAGCATCCTTAGCTTCACGAGCAGCTCTTTTAGCTAAATTAGTCTGATGCCGTTTCCCTTGTGTGTGCGCCAAGTAATTCCCTTCGTTGTTGTGCAACGTTAAGCAAAGCTTACATTCATAGCTTCCCAGATGGTTTCGCATAAAGTAAGGATCTTTTGCAAGGTCAATGGTTTCTAAGGCCAGCCGTCGCAGCCGTTCACGGCGGTCGATGGCTTCGTTCTGGGCGGAGGCGGCGCCGCCGCTTCCCGGCTTGGAACCCCATTCTCTGTCCATTTCTTCTTCGTCACAAAATCCGACTCGAAGAGCTACAGATGCAAGTAAAATTGATGTTGTAAAGAGCGCGGTTGGTTCAGATGGATCGGGTCCATGTTTCAGTACGTTTCAGTTAGACAACCAGGCCCATGGTATCTTTACATAAATAGCCGATTAGATTCACTGTTTACTTTTTCTATTTGATATACTCTATATATATATACTATTTTTGATTAGTACAATTGATCTATGAAATACTAATTTTTTGTGTGTATTATTTAAACTAAATTATATATTTGTTACCTATTTTTGATTAATACAATTGTGTGATCAGCTATTTAGGTAAATTCTTCTTTTCTTCCTTTAAGCCTATATCAAATAGGTTTGAACTTCAATATTTACAAATAATGAGTTAGCTATGAAATACTATTTTCTTCACTCATCATTTTCAAAAAATTTACAAAAAGAAATTAGTCCATGTTAAAAAATAACTTCAATTTCTACAAACTATATTCCAACTTTCAAATATATATTTTTCAATTTCAACTTAGATATTATTCAAATGCCTACTTAAGTTGAAAACCTTTCCCTTTCTCGATTTTTTGCTCTATTTGGTTTAATTATCTGACACTTTTTTCATTTTAAAGCATTATAAAATTTTTTGGCACCATTTCAATTTTGATATTGTTTTCGAGTATCTTCACCAAAATGTCTTTCTAGAGGTCACTTTTTAAATTATGTTCCTGTTGGCTTAGTTAGCTAAATTTTACATTTAATATATATATATATATATATATATATATATATATATATATATATATATTATTTTTATTTATTTTTTGCAGACAAGTTTAGTCCATTGGGTTAATAGAAGACATAGTTTAAATAGTGGTCACAAGAAAAGGCTATTTCTGCAAATGTCCCGGCTAATTGGACATAGGACTTGGTCCCCAGACTTTATAAGGCAAAAATTATAAGAGTTCTAAAGTTAACAGAATGATGTATCAGTTATAGCAGACATTTTATGTTGAATGGCCATATGCGGCAATCATCAATCTCACACACACACACACAAAATATATATATATATATATATATAATATCAGTTATAGCAGACATTTTATGTTGAATAGCCATATGCGTCAATCATCAATCTCACACACACACACACAAAATATATATATATATATATATTCATTACATATGTACGAGAAGATTTCATGCCATAAACTCATCTGATTATTGAGATCGTGGGCGGATTTATAGCCTAGGACACGTGAACCTATAATTTTTTTCATCAAACTAGATATTTTATGTACATATTATCTAGAATTTATCTAATATTATTTGCTAATATCCGTATTCTAAATAAGATAAATGGTGCATTTGACTAAGAGTGTGTTTGGTAGGAAGGAAAACATTTTCCGAAAAGTATTTTTTAATTTTCCCTTGTTTGGTTGGCGTAAATGTTTTGAAAAATATTTCCTTATCAACTCATTTTCCTCCAATTTTTTCCCGTCAAAAGGAGGGAAACATTTTCCAAAACTCTCTTTCAACCTTCTCCACCCTATTCCTCATGCTCACCAACCCCACCAACACATCCTCAACCACGCCACCCCAACCTCTACCCCTACCCCTACCACCGACCACACCCTACCCACCCCAACCTCGCCCACCACCCACTCTAAATAGAGCTATTATTAGGAATACTTTTTTTATTTTAACAAAATGAGTATATTCTTTTCATGATGTAATAAAAGTATTTTCTTTTTTTCAACAAAACGAGTACTTTCTTTTCATGATGTATAAAAAGTAGTTTCTTTCATTTTAACAAACTAAGATAGTGTTTGGATTGACTTTTAAGCTGGTCGGATAAGCTTTTAAGATCTTTTTAGCTTTTTTTAGTGTTTGGCAAAGTCAAAAAGTACTTAAAATAAGTTAAAAATTGCTTAAAACTAGCCAAAAGAAATATGCTAGGCAACCCCAACTTATTACTTTTTGGCTTAAAAGCTATTTTTGCTGAAAAATCACTTTTTTTAAGCCAATCCAAATGGGCTATAACTATTTTATTAGCCTTAAATAGAAAATGTATTTTTTTCCCAACAAAGCGAGTAATTTCTTTTTGTGACGTAGAAAAAGTATTTTCTTTCATTTCAACAAAAATAATACTTTCTTTTCATGATGCAGAAAAAATATTTTCTCATTTCAACAAACTGAGCCCTTTTTTTTATGATGTAGAAAAAATATTTTCTTTCGTTCAACAAAATGAGTAGTTTCTTTTTATGTTGTAGAAAAGATACTTTCTTTTTCAACAAAATAATGTATTTTTTTTAGTTATCGAGCTCAAGTTTTAACGTTTTTGTGCGAAAAAGTAAAGTAGCATAATAGTTATTTTGGGTTGGTGTGGTTTTTGAAAAGAATAACTAAATGTTTGAAGAAAATAGAGTTTGGGGGAGAGGGTGGGTGTGGGGGAGGGGGAGAATGTAGGAAATATGGAGATTTTGGAGAAGATGGGTTGAGGAGAGTAACATAAAATTATATTTTCCTAAAAATATTTTATACTCTCTAACCAAAAATTGAAAAATATTTTTCGCAAAAAGATTTTCACTCGCCAATTAAACAAGGGAAAATAAATGATAAAACCATTCATTTTTCAGGAAAATATTTTGTAGGAAAATATTTTTCATGGAAAATATTTTTCTTCCTACCAAATACACCCTGAATGCTAAGTTATTTACCTAAAGGAGCATGAATCAATTCCCACTTAATACTTTCTTTTTTCTCCTTTCTTTAATGGTGCACTTAGAGGCGGAGTCAGGATTACGAGTTTATGGGTTCGGGATTCTAATCGTTTTAAACTACTGGGTTCTAAATTAATAATTTATATATATATTCAATGAATTTTGTATGACAAATACCTGGTTCGAACTAAAGCTACTGAATTCAGCCGAACGCCGTTCGAAACACTCTAGCTCCGCCCCTGGGTGCACTCATGTTATAAAAATACCAGCTCCTCCTCTAATTGAGATTTACACTATTGATGGGGATCTTAACCAATTTTTTTTTTTTGGGAGATATAAGAATGAAAACGAACCATGAAAGCTGATCAAATAGAAAATATGAAGACTTGCATGAATCTCAACTTTGAAAATAAGTATACTCAGACGTAGATTTGTTTTCGGACTTGAGAAACAACCACGAATTAATAGAATAATTGTCGACCCAAATTTTTCAACCTATAGTTACCATCTTTGTTAATTAGTCAATATATAATTATACAAAAGAATGAAAAAGGAAAATAGGGTTACACAAGAAAAAGTAGCTAGAAAATATTGTTTAGCCTAGAAAACGAATAACAGTTAAATTTGTAAGTGGTTTTAAGGATATGCGGATTAATTTCAATACAAACTATAAATTGTGTTAGATTAAACAGATAAGGGATTGAATAAATTGTCAGACCGCTTAAGGGGGGTTGTTCCGGACTCAATAACAGCCTTCATGAAGTGTTTGCCCTCGATTCCTGATTCACAGTAACGAAGCACTGATGAACAAAAGCGAGAACCCGGTCGACGAGGAGTACGAGCCATTGAAAACCTATTTTCCCGATGAAGAAATAATGCATATCGATGAGATGGAGCAAATTGAAAAACCTGGCTGGAAACTTTTCTTTGATGGGGCCGCTAACATGAAAGGAGTCGGGATAGGAGCTGTAATTATTTCTGAAACAGGGCATCACTATCCTGTTACGGCTCAACTTCGATTTTATTGCACCAATAATATGGCTGAATATGAAGCTTGTATTTTGGGGTTAAGGCTAGCCGCAGACATGGGTATCCGGGAAATCTTAGTCATGGGAGATTCGGATCTTCTGGTACATCAAATTCAAGGAGAATGGGAAACCCGAGACTTGAAGCTCATACCATACCGACAATGTCTACATGATCTTTGTCAGCGGTTTCAATCAGTGGAGTTCCGGCATATTCCAAGGATCCATAATGAGGTTGTCGATGCATTGGCTACCCTGGCATCAATGTTGCACCATCCGGACAAAGCTTATGTGGATCCACTGCATATTCAAGTCCACGATCAGCACGCTTAATGCAATATGGTTGAGGAGGAATTTGACGGTGAACCATGGTTCCACGACATCAAGAAGTATATCAGAATGGGGATATATCCAGCACAAGCCACAAGGGATCAAAAGAGAACCATTAGGCGATTGGCGAATGGATTCTTCTTAAGCGGAGGAGTTTTGTATAAAAGAACACCAGACCTTGGATTGTTAAGATGCATAGATGCCAGACAAGCTACGGCTGTCATGTCTGAAGTACATGCGGGAGTTTGCGGACCCCACATGAGTGGATATGTGTTGGCAAAGAAAATTCTCCGAGCCGGTTACTATTGGCTTACCATGGAGCGAGATTGTATCAGTTTTGTGCGCAAGTGTCATCAATGCCAGATACACGGGGATTTGATTCATTCTCCACCATCTGAGTTGCATACAATGTCGGCACCATGGCCCTTCATCGCCTGGGGCATGGATATGATTGGACCAATTGAGCCGGCAACATCCAATGGGCACAGGTTCATTCTGGTAGCCATTGATTATTTTACCAAATGGGTTGAGGCCAAAACATTCAAATCAGTGACTAAGAAAGCTGTGGTCGATTTTGTTCACTCAAATATCATATGTCGATTCGGAATCCCAAAGGTGATCATCACAGATAACGGTGCTAATCTTAACAGTAACTTAATGAGGGAGGTATGTCAACAGTTTAAGATTATACATCGCAACTCTACCCCATATCGGCCCAAGGCGGCGAATGGAGCAGTCGAGGCAGCCAACAAAAACATAAAGAAGATACTTCGGAAAATGGTAGAAGGTTCAAGGCAATGGCACGAAAAATTACCATTTGCGTTATTAGGATATCGCGCTACTGTTCGCACTTCAGTAGGAGCAACTCCTTATTTGTTGGTATATGGCACTGAGGCAGTAATTCCTGCAGAGGTTGAAATTCCTTCCCTTCGGATCATCGCCGAAGTTAAGATTGATGATGATGAATGGGTCAAAACCCATCTGGAACAGTTAAACTTGATTAATGAAAAACGATTGGCAGCAGTATGTCATGGCCAATTATATCAAAGAAGAATAGCAAGAGCATACAACAAAAGGGTGCGTCCCCGAAAGTTTGAAGTGGGTCAACATGTGCTGAAACGTATTCTTCCACATCAGGTCGAAGCAAAAGGCAAATTTGCCCCGAATTGGCAAGGACCATTCATTGTGACCAGAGTATTGTCCAATGGTGCATTATGTTTAATAGATATTGAAGGAAAATGCATAGACATGGCTATCAATTCTGATGCGGTAAAGAGATATTATGCATGATTTTTCTTTGGTATAGTTATTAAATGTTTGTATTCGGCATTATTTCGAAGATTAGAATGACAAAGGCAATTTATTCTGCTATCCAAACACTGTACCCTTTGTTTCCCCTTTGAGCCACATTCGTTTCTTTCTTACCCTCTCTTGGAATCAATGAAAGTCAAATAAAAAAAAAGAAAAAGAAAAATAGAAAATCACTATTATTAGAGTGAACTACGTTTGACCTGATTCCTCAAAGAGGATACGTAGGCGCCTCACGGCTCGGTCATAGGGTGCATAATATGCATAATATGCATAATGTGCACAAAAGGAAACATCAAGAGACCCCAATCAAGAAAATGGGGCAGGAATTGTATTGGCAAATAAGAAAAATGATTCCAAGGGTTGTAATTTTTAAAACCCCTATCAAAATTGTTTAACTTTTGATACCTTTCCATTCCAACCACATACTAAAAGACCTTTCGACCAATCTTAGAAAGAACGTCGAGTCAAATAAATGAAGATGATTCATAACACTCTGGTCCAAACAAGAAGAAGTAATGAAAATGAGAGAGTCTCATAGGTGAAAACCCTCACGGGCACCATGAGACGACGGAAGCTGAGAGAAAGAAAAATGAGAGAGTCTTATTGGTGAAAACCTTCGCAAGCACCATAAGGCGAAAAGGAATTAAGAAATGAACAAATGAGGAAGGTTTGTCGGTGAAAACTCTTTTAGATACTGCAAGTCGAACAAGGTTTGTAAATTGGCAAAAGTAAAATTGGGTTATGGAAATTTTGGGAAAACAAAATGAAACAATTGAAAAAAGAGATTGGTTAAAAAGACTGGGTTGATTAATCCAAAATGCATACCCTGATCATTGGTGCCAGTGACTCCAATCAGATAAGTTCTTTATTCCTTCTCCAACAGTCATCCAAATTTGGATTTTTCTTTTCATTCTAGATTATCGAAAATCGTCATGTTTTCGTCACTAATAATCTTACTCTTCTAAAGCTTTTGAGGTAAGTTTTGTTCCAAACCAAATAAGAAGGAATGTCAAGGTATACTACCAAGATTCAAGATTACATAAGGAAAAATACGGCCGTGATGGGAAGGAAGTAATAGGATAAAAATAAGATATGGGTGTAAGAAAAGTTGAATCCAAAAAGTGATTCAGCAATGTCAGGAGAGACATATGATTACAGTTGAAAGGGTTTGAAGTGAAAACAACAGTTGAGGATCCTATGGTTAAGGATCAATTACAAAGACAAAACTGTCTTTTCAACCGCTCCAAGGCAGTAAAACAAGACAAAGAGAAACCCCACCCTCAGCAAGAATGCCACAACTGACCACCCTGCTTTAAATTGACGAAATTTTCTTTGATTTGAAACAGGGGCAAAAAACAACATTTGTGTCAGGAAAACACCCGGTGAAGGAAATAGAAGAAATCAGGCGTCCACCTGGAGAATAAGGAAGAGCAATGGAAATGTTAGCAATCAGGCGTCCACCTGGAGAACAAGGATGAAGAAAGGAAATAGCAATCAGGCGTCCACCTGGAGAACAAGGATGAGGAAAGGAAATAGCAATCAGGCGTCCACCTGGAGAATAAGGAAGAACAAAAGAAGTATTGGCAATCAGGCGTCCACCTGGAGAACAAGGAAGAACAATGGAAATGTTAGCAATCAGGCGTCCACCTGGAGAACAAGGATGAAGAATGGAAGAATTAGCAATCAGGCGTCCACCTGGAGAACAAGGATGAGGAAAGGAAATAGCAGTCAGGCGTCCACCTGGAGAATAAGGAAGAACAAAAGAAGAAATAGCAATCAGGCGTCCACCTGGAGAATAAGGAAGAACAAAAGAAGTATTAGCAATCAGGCGTCCACCTGGAGAACAAGGATGAGGAAAGGAAATAGCAATCAGGCGTCCACCTGGAGAACAAAGATGAAGAAAGGAAATAGCAATCAGGCGTCCACCTGGAGAACAAGGATGAAGAAAGGAAATATCAATCAGGCGTCCACCTGGAGAATAAGGAAGAACAAAAGAAGTATTGGCAATCAGGCGTCCACCTGGAGAACAAGGAAGAACAATGGCAATCAGGCATCCACCTGGAGAACAAGGATGAAGAAAGGAAATAGCAATCAGACGTCCACTTGGAGAACAAGGATGAAGAAAGGAAATAGCAATCAGGCGTCCACCTGGAGAACAAGGATGAGGAAAGGAAATAGAAATCAGGCGTCCACCTGGAGAATAAGGAAGAACAAAAGAAGTATTGGCAATCAGGCGTCCACCTGGAGAACAAGGAAGAACAATGGCAATCACGTGTCCACCTGGAAAACAAGGATGAAGAAAGGAAATAGCAATCAGGCGTCCACCTGGAGAACAAGGATGAGGAAAGGAATTAGCAATCAGGCGTCCACCTGGAGAACAAGGATGAAGAAAAGAATTAGCAATCAGGCGTCCACCTGGAGAACAAGGATGAAGAAAGGAAATAGCAATCAGGCGTCCACCTGGAGAACAAGGATGAAGAATTGAAATGGCAATCAGGCGTCCACCTAGAGAACAAGGATGAGGAAAGGAAATAGCAATCAGGCGTCCACCTGGAGAACAAGGATGAAGAAAAGAATTAGCAATCAGGCGTCCACCTGGAGAACAAGGATGAAGAAAAGAAATAGCAATCAGGCGTCCACCTGGAGAACAAGGATGAGGAAAGGAAATAGCAATCAGGCGTCCACCTGGAGAACAAGGATGAAGAAAAGAATTAGCAATCAGGCGTCCACCTGGAGAACAAGGAAGAAGAAAGGAAATAGCAATCAGGCGTCCACCTGGAGAACAAGGATGAAGAATTGAAATGGCAATCAGGCGTCCACCTGGAGAACAAGGATGAGGAAAGGAAATAGCAATCAGGCGTCCACCTGGAGAACAAGGATGAAGAAAAGAATTAGCAATCAGGCGTCCACCTGGAGAACAAGGATGAAGAAAGGAAATAGCAATCAGGCGTCCACCTGGAGAACAAGGATGAGGAAAGGAAATAGCAATCAGGCGTCCACCTGGAGAACAAGGATGAAGAATTGAAATGGCAATCAGGCGTCCACCTGGAGAACAAGGATGAGGAAAGGAAATAGCAATCAGGCGTCCACCTGGAGAACAAGGATGAAGAAAGGAAATAGCAATCAGGCATCCACCTGGAGAACAAGGATGAAGAAAGGAAATAGCAATCAGGCGTCCACCTGGAGAACAAGGATGAGGAAAGGAAATAGCAATCAAGGCGTCCACCTGGAGAACAAGGAAGAAGAAAGGAAATAGCAATCAGGCGTCCACCTGGAGAACAAGGATGAAGAATTGAAATGGCAATCAGGCGTCCACCTGGATAACAAGGATGAGGAAAGGAAATAGCAATCAGGCGTCCACCTGGAGAACAAGGAAGAAGCAAGGGAAATAGAAGAAATCAGGCGTCCACCTGGAGAACAAGGAAGAGCAGTTGGAATGTCAGCAATCAGGCGCCCACCTGGAGAATAAGGGAATACAATTGAAGTATCAAGCAATCAGGCGCCCCCCTGAAGAACAGAATGACAATTTATTTTGACATTACGGGTTGAAGTCAAAATCCCGCCCATATAAGAAAGGAGCACACTTAGAGTCAATAAAGAAGAGGAGTCCAACCAAATCCCCAGCAGGACACAACAAGAGTCCCAAACAGTGAAAGAAAATACGAGACACAATGAAAGGAAATGCGGAACAAGTCAGATGCCCGAGAGTCACCAAGGCATCAAGACAACAAGAAACGCAAGGGCATGATCTAGATAAGATTTTGTAATTCACATACCGTAGTGTAGTTTAACTTCTTGTTTTTCCTTTAAAGAAGGGTGTAATAAGGAGGTCAGCAAGCAGTAAAAGCAGCACGCAACAGCAGTAGCATCACAGTCCCACGGTAGTCCCAGCTACCAAAACTTCCCGAACTACACTGATCTGATTCCTTTATAGCCAAGGATATGTAGGAAACCTTTGAAGCAGAGGTTCGGTCAAATCTTTCAAAAAATGCTTCCCGCGGAGTATTCGAACAGGCAAAAATCGCTCGTATCCGCTCACTTTATCTTTGCACGAAAACTCTTCGAGTTTCCACACAAAGAGGGGCAGTTGTGAGCACGTGATTTTTGCCTCACAAGAACTACTCCAAATGAAATCACAAATAATTGTTTTGTTTGTGTGCAATTGTTGAATTTTCAGGTCATTTCGTCTGTGCATGTTCATTTTTTCTAATTAAGGAAAAATACAAAAAAAATGGTAATGCAGATGCATATGCATTTAGGAGTTAATATCGCATTAATCATGGGTTTTATAAAAATGAAAAAATACAAACAAAAATACATACATTTAGGAGTTGATTATAATATTCGGCATAAATGGGAAATCACGAAATGTGCATAGGTGTTTCTTGTCATTGTGTTGATTTTATTATTTTAGGCATTAAATAATATGTGTGTAATTTTCTTTTATTGATTTTTAATTTTTATTTAATTTTTGAAAAAATAGAAAATAAGTTTTAAAGGTGAAAAATCGGACCTGGACTGAAATCCAGGCCCAAACAAAATTTACCCCCCACAGCCCAATCCAAACACCCCAGGTCCGGTCCAACTCAGGAGTAAACCAAACGACGACGTTTGGTCATATTTCATCAAGGGCCGTTGGATTAAATCAATCCAACGGCTGATATTCCACACCCTTACCCGTCACGATCCATTGCCCGGGCCGACCCATTCCCCAACTAAACCAAAGCGACGCCGTTCTTGTAAGTGATTAGATCCTGGCCATCTATTCTGCCTGATCTAACGGCCTAGATCAATTCACCCCTCCCCTATATAAACCCCAAATCCATACCCCGGCCCCCTAACTAAGCACCCCCACTCTCCTGTTCATCATCGTCTTCAGATGATACACCCAAAACCCTAGCCGCCCTAACTCCCCCTCGCCTGAAACCCGGCGGCAACGACGCCGCCGGTCACCACCTTAACACCCCTGAACCCCCTGACCATCCTCCATCCGAATATGATAACCATTGAGTTTGAATCTTCCTGGAGTTTCTCGAATCTTCATTTGAAGATTCGAGCCAAACTCAGATCCAAACCAATCAGCCCCTAATTAACACCATAGCACCCCCTAACCTGCCTCGTTATGGATCTGTTGTTCGTTTGGCTCGAATCACCTCAGAGCTTCTCGAATCTTCATTTGAAGATTCGAGCCAAACATGAACTCACCCAGATCTGTCTCAAATTCACACCCAATGACCCCTAGGCCTCCCTCACCCCCAAGTCATCTTTGGTTCCCTTCGAATCTACCCAGATTTGGTCGAACCCTAAATTTGAGAAAAAGTGAAACCCTAAAAATGCCAAATTGAGGAATTTGTCTGATTAATTAAGGGATTGAGGTCTAAGAGACTTTAATCGAGATATTCTCAATTGAGAATACTTCGAATAAAGTCTGTTCAGCCTCAAAAGGTCCGAATCCAAAGCTGAGATTTGTCCGTATGAATTTGAAGATTCAGAGGTATTTTTCCTACTTTTTTTTTGTATTCTATGTGTATATTGTTGCTTGTTTCATTAGTCTGTGTAATTTTCCCATCTTTTATTTTTGATTCTGTCTCATACCCGTTCATGTGATCAAATAATGGCATTTGTCTCTGTTTGTTATGTTTGTTTACAATGTGTGTAATCGACTCGATTAAGTTCGTCGATTAGTTATATTATGAATTCCCGTTTCTGATAATGCTGATTGAAACAATCTGTTTCTCTTTATAAATTGTTTGTTGACAATTATTGTAGATAGTCAGTCGATTAGTATTTGTCAGTTAAATCATGCTTGTTTGTAAATCAATGAGTCCGTCAAATGGATGTTGTGTGTGTGTTGATTTCTGGGCAGTTAGTTTTCAGGGCATTGTCAATATACTGACAATGCCCCTGCATTTGTTTGATCTTAGTTCGATTTTCAAATTCAGTTTAAGTTGTTCTATTGTTCAGTGTGATGTTATTGTGATGTTGGGTTTAAATTCAATTTTACAAGTGTTGATTAGATACAATTGTGTTAGAAGGTTGTATTCTCAGTTAGGATTCAGTCCAGAGCTTAAGAGAATTGGTTATAGCTGTTTAAATCAGAAAGCAGGTTGATAATTAAGTTTGAACAAATTATAAAATCTGTTTTGTATCAGATTCTGATTTTTGTATTAAGGGCAGTAATAACAGTAGGATTTCAGGGGTATTTCTGGGATAGAAACAGTAGAATAATATGTTAGTATTAGTGTGTTATAGTGGAATGTTGATGGCTATAATTTAATGGGATATTGGGAAACAAAGGGTAATGAGAGTGTTGAAAATCAGGAAAAGGTTTTACTTAATGAGATTTAAAGTAGAAAAGCAGATTTTGAATGGGATTTTCTGATTTTAAAAGAAAGAAGGGGTCCAGGCAGCATTAGGGGAGGAAAACTTGTATAAAGAGGGGGAGTTGGGACTGATTTTAGATAGACACACAAGGAGAGGAGAACCATATAGAGAGAAATCTGAAAGAGAGATTGAGAAGAGAAGAAAAAAACAGAACTAAGAAAAATAAAAGAGAAGAAAGAATCTGGAACAGAAAAATAGAAGAGAAAGAAAGAAAATCTGAAACATTGTTTCTTGAATCTGTTCAGGTTTTGTTTGTTGATATTGCTTGGGTTAAATCTGAAATTTCCTAAAATTCCTGCCACTGTGCGTCTGGGCTTCATGGGTCTTGTTATTTGTTGTTGAAATCTGTTGAAACATTGGTATATTCTGCTGGTTTAGTTGCTGCTGCTACTGCTGAAATTTGCCTATTTTACCCTCATTTCCAGGTATATATTTTAGACTCATGTTGTGGAAAGCTTCAACATTGCCAACTAAATGAAGTTTGGAATTATAATTATGTCTTTTACTCGTTTAAATCTATTAGTTTAAATTTCAGTTTTGTTTCAATTAGTTAACATGGTAGTATGCTTAACATGATGACTATTAGTTAATCATTCCCTTTTGAAGTACGTATAAGCGTTGTAATAATGTTATCTATTTCAGAATTTCATTAAGTATAAGTTATGTTCGAATTGTCAAGATAGGGAACATGGCAGAAAGTTTGCCATTAATTAAAGCGTGTGATATTGTTAGCTAAGTATAGAATAGTACGGAAATACCCAGAAATTACATTACTAGCTTATTTTGTCAAATATCCAATTTTGTTTAAGGCTAGATGATGTCAGTTGTACTTTGTTCGTATATGGCGTAATAACGGTTATGTGTATAACCTATAGTTGAAAGGTGAATTGATATAATCCATTACTATTACAATGTTGAAATATTGCGAACAGGTCATGATGTATGTTTACGTTATATGTGATGTCGTCTTATTAAATCAATTGGTAGATTAGTTCTCTTTCTTAATACAAATGGCCTAGTTATTTGAATGCGATCAACTCATTTCTTTAAAAATAATGTAAAAGATAACGTCAACGATTTTTACAATGTGTAAAGTTAGTGTTTGCCAATAGTTCGCATAGGTAGAGGACAAAAATTGGTTTGATTATGTATATCCCAAACTCAATCATAAGCAGAATTAACCAAAATAATCATGCCTATTGGATTAAGAACAAGTGATGTAGAAGGAGATTAGGTTTATAAATTGTAACAATTTTAAGAATGTAAAAAATAGCATTCGCTACAAATAGAATAATGAAAAATTTTCGAAAATATCACTTCCTTTCTTAAATCAATTCTTTTCCTAAGTTTTATACGCAATTCGCTTTTTTGGGTAGGCAAATATTGTATTTACTATAAAAATGGTAGTATTAATCACACGTTGTTTATTTTTTTTACTCTTTAAATTCGAATGGTTTTGAGGAATATAATTCACACGCGAAAAATATAATTTGCAGTCAACACTTAATAAATTGTGAATTCTTTTCAAGGAATTTAGAGGCATCTCAAATAGTGATTTCTCATGACTTTCACATAAAAAATGTATGGATGTAATAAACAATTTGTGGAAAATTTATACTACCATCAAGAATATTTTGTGTGATTAGGGATACGTTCGCGTGACCTGATTATATTTCTAAAGGCAATTCGGATTATGCGTTCGCGCAACTTCGAGCGAACATTTAATAAAAAGGGGGTTCTTCGGAGAATATCAAATCAATTTCATATAACCCGAGATGTGCAGTTCACTATTTAATCATACAAGAGCGACGAACGTTCTTAATTTTATTTTAAGCACAATTTCGAACATAAGTCTATTTTTTATAATAAAAATAAACAAAAAATAATATTGTCAACCTTATTGTGTACACGTATGCGTGACACGATTCTTCACGTTTATAAAAAATATATAACACGAATATACGTACGCGTGATTCATTTCAAGAAAATCTTTAATTGTAGCGGTAACAAAATCATGTATTTAGCAAATCGAGATAATTAAGCCAAGTATAATAACGGTTAAGCGACCGTGCTAGAACCACGGAATTCGGGAATGCCTAACACCTTCTCCCGAATTAACAGAATTCCTTACTCGGATTTCTGGTTCGCAGAATAACAAACAGAGTCATGTTCTCCTCGATTCAGGGATTAAAACCGGTGACTTGGTACGCCTTAAAATTCCCAGGTGGCGACTCTGAAATAAACAAACAAATCCTGTTTCGACTGTCCTTTAATTGGAGAAAACTCCTTCGCACCCTCTCGGGGGCGGAAAGAGGAGGTGTGACAAGTGGAGAGGGAATTAGGAAAATAAATAACCCTAGTATATACTTAAGGGTAAATTAGTAAATTACATCATTCTTATTGGGTTATCGGTTTTTACCCAATAACAAAAATGCAAACCGAGCCCGAACCGATAACCCAATAAAAAAAATTTAACCCGTTACCGAACCGTTAACCCAATAACCCAATACCGATAACCCAATAAAGAATTAACGGTTCGGGTTATCGGTTTTATCCGATATATGCCCACCCCTAACTGTAACACACATATAAGGCAATATACTATTATTTTCTCTGTTATTCAAAATTCTCACTTACTGTGAATCCGAAATCGAGGGCACACACTTCATGAAGGTTGTTATTGAGTCAGGAACCACCCCCTTTACGCGGTTTGACAATTTATTCTGTCCTTTATATGTTTAATCTAATGCAATTTATTGTTTGTATTGAATTAATCTGCATATCCTTAAAACCACTTACAAATTTAATTGTTATCCATTTTTTTAGGGTAAACAGTTTCAAATTTATTATATATATATATATATATATATATATATATATATATATATATATATATATATATTCATATGTATCTAGAATTTTTGTCGAAGTTAACGGAGTTTTGTAGCTCCTCTTCTCTAAATTAACCTCGTTTCTAGTCAAATCCGTTTTATTGCCTTTGATATCTGCCAAAATATGTACATATGAATTCATGATAAATGAGACAGCTATTAAATTGACCACAAAACCGCAACAAACATCAATTTTGTTTTCTTATGTGTATTATTGTCAATTTTGTGGAGTACTTTTGGGTAGGAATATGAATTTGAATAGTAGAAATCTGGTGGTTTGTCTTTGATACATCAAAACTTCTGATGTTGACACTGGTCACTCTCAGAAGGTGAACGAAGCTCCTTCCTTACACTCTAAACTCTAAAGAAGGGGCAAGCCAGTGGGTCAAGGATAGTCAACTGAATATCTTTCACCAGAAAATTATATTATATATAGGATAAAATATTTTTGTTTTTGTTAAGAATATATGTATAAATTTTGAACACCCTTATTAAATTTTCTAGCTTCGACACTTTAAAAAAAAGATACACAACAAACCACAATACTGGTTACAATTTATTCGCATCCATTGTTCTCATCAAAATAACAACAACAATAACAATAATAATAATAATAATAATAATAATATATTTGTAAGTAATATTGGTGTGAATTAATATAAAGGGCATCCCGGTACACAAAGTATTTTGCATTCGTGTAGTATCTGGAAAATGGTCGTACTCAAGGGGTTTAATATAGACAACAAACATTAATGGCTATTACCACAGCTTGAACATGTAACTTATATATCACATGACAACAACTTTATCGGTGCTCCAAGACTCTATTCTTTTTTTGTGAATTGATGTAGTTTGATATAGTCATTTGGCGCACATAATGTTTTTCCCAAAATGCCCTCTTGTCCTATCAAAATGCCTTCTCCTTTTATTTTGCACTTAAAGAATAACTTGGTACTTAAGGGAATCATTAAGGGGAGGAAATAAATTAGAAACTTGGAATGTTTATTTTTGTTAATTTGAACTTCCCTCAACATAATCATGAAATGAGCACGCTTACAGATGTATTTGCAATGGTTTTATAATTTTAATTTCATAAGATATCATATTCTTTTCTACTTTGGTCTTTGATTTGGTCTATGCTCCTTTAAAGCAAAAAAGCACTTGGCATGGTGCACAAATATAAAATCTATTAAGAAAGAAAATAGACTCGGCTAGGACCATTTGGCCAACTTTTATGAGAAATCTTTTCATTTGAATTTTTTAAAATTTATTTTTAAATATCTATGACTTGTTTTAGGCCATGCATTTCAAAAAAAAATTCTTTCTTAAATTACGTGCTAAGACAAATACCTCACATAAATTGCGACAGAGCGAATAATATATATATTTTTAAAATAAATACGTTAATATGTAATATAGATTAAGATAGCTTGAAAACAATTACAAATAAACATCAATTTTGATGAAGGGTCTATCAATTTTGAACTCGTGGTTCCTACTGCACACTCATTAAAGGAAAATATTACTAGTATTATATATTATCTTCTTGATAAAACTAATAAAGTTGAAACTTGAAAGCCAGAAACATTTGAAGCAGTCCATTCCCCACACCATTGAATACTCCTTGGCCTACATTGTCTGTTGATTTTTTCACATAACTCATAATATTTGTAACCATTTCGGACTACACTTGACCTAACCAAATTTGACATTTTTTTTAAAGAAATTAAGCTAAAAATAATAATATAAAACAAGAAAATAGACAAGAGATGTAGAGAGGAAAGATAGAACTTTTTTATTTCATCAATTGTTTTCCAAGTGTACATGTATAATGTGATGCCCAAACCCTCTATTTATAAGATGATATTGAGGTAATACAAAGGGATGTCATGAACATGGTATTAACTATTGAGATTACGGGGAAAGATCATGGAGGAGGTCAGAGGCGGAGCTAGCCTTTGAGGTGCGGGTTCGGTCGAACCCAATCACTTTTGCTCAAACATTTTATTTAATTTGTACTAGAAATTTCATTAAATATGTTTAAATATTTAATTACGAACCCAGTAACTAATACGAGTTATGATTCCGTGGTAAATTTAGAACCCATAAATTTTAAATCCTAGCTCCGTCTGGAGAGGGTTAAGGAGGTGTAGGAGTTACAACCATAATGATAAAACGTAACGGGAAATTGATGGAGGAGAGTAATGGAAATAACTTCTTTAGGAGTTATAGACATCCACTGTATAATATAATATTTCATAACATTTTTCTATTTATTTAGTTTAACCGTTAGAAGTATTTTCAAACTAGCTTTTATGTATCAAGGTGAGTCACATACCCGACGAGAGATAGAATATTCATGCTAGATACACTTTGCTATCTCTTATTCGTTTAAGAGTTATATTATGTTTTATACAATAATAGTGTAAAAATTAATATTTACATAATTAGGTCATTTAAGGTAATCACCGGTAATTCCTTCATAAATATTACTCCTACTTGATAACTCGAAATGATAATTAGCTTGACATAATAAGTTAAATTACGTGAATAACATAAAATTTTGTACATTACCAATAATTATATATGACTTAAATCCTTTAGGATTGTACTTGAAATGAATAAAGTAAAATTCAATATTTGGTTTAGTTGAAAACGTCGAAATACCCTAATGGAAAGAGAAAGTTATGAAGGAATGGTAAATATTTTGTGGGGAGGAAAAATATTTAGTCACATTCAATATTTATTTTTTTAAACAAAGAACAGTCCAGAGCACAAAGTATTTCGTATTTACGTAAGTCGGGTAAATAGTCATACTCCAAGGAGACTGTGATGTAGACAATCTATTATGATATAAACATTCGATATTTTTATCAAATTAATAAATGCATATTTCACATACATCCAACTCAATCCTCATGTTATCATGTAACTATAATATGTTAATATGAATTGATGTTGATGTAAATATAGAGCGTGTGAATGTTTCTGTGTTAGATATTGTTGGCTAACGTTTGGATGATTTGAATAAATCCTCTCCCTACTTTTGGTCAAAGTCTATAGGTGTTGATGTCGGTAAGACAAGTTTAGCACCCCCAACTTTAAGGATGAAAACAACAAAATACAATCTTATTCTAAGTGATATGTCGCACCAAAGAGAGAAGTCCTAAGAAACATACATGTCTAATTAAAAAAAAATAGTCCCGTGTATAAAGTACATTTATATTAGGTCCGGAAAAAGGTCGTTTACTCTGAGGGAGGGGGTGTCATATAAAGGCAGGATCTCCACGAAGGGGGTTCAAAACAATTTTTTTTATAGCTAGTGGGAATTGAACCCATGACCTTATATAGATTTTGAACCTCCTTGACCACTAAACTACACTTTTGGATGATGTTAAGGGTGTTCAAAACTTAATATATAGAGATAAAAAACAGATTTTGCCTTATATATACAGTGTAATTTTTCGGCGAAGGGTGTTCGGGTGAACACCCTTGCGCCCCCCTAAATCCGCCCCTGCCCGTAATCCAAAGATCTCACAAAAATAATTTTACCATTGCTCCAAGGGTCGCCTTCTATATCCAATTTTATATTGGAATAAAGTCTAAATATGTTAAATTCTTTAGTTTGTGCCTAACAATTCTAAAAGTAGATGCTTCATTTTGCTCCACTATCTCATCTTTTCTCTTGAAAGAAAAAAAATCCTAAACAAACAACCAAAAAGTACTAATGCCTAGAAAAAGCCATCACAATCAAAACAATTTTGGGTCCAACCCAACACCAATAAAAGGCCCACTCAGATGTTGACCCACCACCAGAAGTAACAACTTAAACCTGGAGCCCAACCTTAAGTAACTCTTAACCCCTGGTTCTCACCTAAATTACATTAAATGCCACTGATTTTCAGGTGACGGTCGCGTTGCTTTCCGCGCGTAACAGAATCACGTTCTGTTTTTTTTTTTTAACAACATTAAATTTTCGTAAATTTAATTCTTTGAACACATGCAAATAGGAACGTCATACTTCATTTAATATATAAATTGAACATGAATTCGCCTTTCATGGAAATTAAAATTAAAATTGCATAATTTTCACGTTTACCGTTTAATATTCACTTGATTGCATTCGTGATTTATTGGGGCATAATACAGTCAGACCTTTCTATAACATCATTCTTATATAATGTCACACTTCCTTTTTGCGCGCCCGCCCCCGAAGGGGTAAATGCGCGGGTGAAGTTTTTCCAATTTAAGTGACAATATTCGAAATGAGATTATTTATTTAATTCAGAGTCGCCACTTGAGAAAGGTTTTGCTTTTGGTGTCCCAAGTCACCGGTTTATCTTGAATCCCAAATCGAGGAAATTTTCGACTTTTCCAAATGAAGTCTGCGAACCAGAAATTATAAGTAAGGAATTCTGTTGACCCGAGGGAAGGTGTTAGGCACCCTCGAATCCCGTGGTTCTAGCACGGTCGCTTAAATTGTTATAATGGCTGAATATCTGATTTAAATACATGTTGTGACTTATGTGCTTTTATTAAGTTTAAACCGCTTTTATCATTATCACTTATTTTTTATAGAATTGCAACGTCGTGAAAATGCGTCTCGAACCACGTCACAATCAATGTGCCCGTGATCGTCAACACATTTTGACTTCGTTGAGATTTGGATTTGGGTCACATCAATGTGCACCCGAATTTAAGAATGTGATTTAATTAAGCCGCGCCTACAGAATCTAACACGTTATTATCTTTGTAGAAGGCCATGAAATTTATTAAATGGCCTATCTTGAATTCTAAATAATTATTATGATTGTTCGTCGAGGGCCCCGCAATTCTGTATTTTATTTGGCGAGGCTCGTCCCTATTTTAGAAAGGATATCCTAAAGTGGCTACATTTTTAATACATTTGTCCCTAAAACTAAAGAAAAGGAACATGCTAAATTAACTATATGATTTTGCCTAGTCCGGATTCTTATCAATTTCTGATTGATTATTTACGAAGTGGAGGGATGTCATAACTTATGAAACATACTTTAATTGGACAAAGAAATTACATTTGAGATTGACCCAATATTATACTTGTGTCCAAACGTTTCTTGAATTGAATTTTACTAAACTTATTGGGGCTGAATTAAAGGAATTAACTACTAGGCGTTGTTACTAATGGGATTTGAATATGATATTATGTACTGCCTAACGAGTTATGATAAAAAAAAATTAAAATGAAGAAGGAACATTTGTGTAAGGTGGAAATATTCTATTCTATGCATGTCATTCAGCTAAACGGGAATCCAGTCAAAAATCTATACTAATTCTCCATGCCCTCTATGTATTGTATCATTACATTTTGTACTAGCAAACAGCTATACACTAAAATGCAAGAGGCTAAACTTGATTGAGTATTATCTAACTAATCTTTCACTACTGAATTACACTAATCGATTTATACAACAGAGATCAGTGTATCAAAGGCAGTACAAAACATACATCTGAATCTTCTTCAAGAACTCCTTTCATTTCATGCTTTTTGGACTGTTACAGTTAACACCAAAGTGGGATTTGAAATGTGTACCTGGAAAAACACTGAATACTGAAATGCAAAGAAGAAGCGAAGCAGAAAGTCAGCAGCAGCAGGAAACCAAACAGCAGCAGTAACAGCAGGTAACCAAGATAGAAAGCAGAATCCCAGTGCAAGATGCAGCTGGAACTAATGAAAGATGACAGGGTGTGGCAAGTTCCCAGTAATATGAATCAAAATTTAGGCAAAAACAGATCTGGGGATGCACTGATGCTACACACAACTAAAAAATCCCAAACAGAACCTAGGAGAAATGATATGGAACAGGGGAATCCGGCCAGATGAGAATCAAGACAAAGAGGAAAAGATGCAGTTCCTCTTTCCTGTGTTATCCTCCCTCTATCTATTCCTGTCTGTGTGTATATATCTGTATGTATTTCCACTCTCTCTTTCAAAAATTCCTCACAGTGTCTGTATTTTCTTTCCCTCCTCTTTCCCAATCTTTTCTCATGTCTGTCCTAATTCTGTCCCTCTCTATATCTCTGTGTGTCTTTCAGGCTCTCTCTTTTCTTCTCTCTCCCAGTCTTTTTCTTTTACAACCCTCCCAGTTTTCCAGTCCTCTTTCTGTATGTCTCTTTCTCCCCTTTTATAAGCCTCTATCCTACTCTTTTAAAACAGCCTGTTTTTAGAAATCACAGTACCCTTCCCATGTGCCTTCCATTTTCAATTCCAACTTTAGCTAATTAAGTATTAAACCCCATCAACATTCCCTGGCAGATTTCACTTTTAAAAGGTTTAAATACTTCTTTAAACTAAAGCCAAGTATGGGCAGTAGAATAGGTTGACAGCATATGCTGTCAAACCATTTAAAATTAAACAAAGGACCTTTATGCAGGCCACAGGCTGTGCACAAAGCACATGAGATGCATTAATGCACATGCTGTGCACGAGTGCACATGCCTTCCAATTCAGAATCTAAACACAAACAATCCAACAGCTATAAGTGAACTAAACTGGCTCTTAATTGATTCAGGCAAATGTTCAATAGAAGCAAATCGATTTAACTTTGTTCAGACAGTTGAAACTAATTGACGACACATGTCGACTCGACTATATTAGCATTAATATACACAAACGTAGCCAAATCAGACATTCAAAAGCATGGGACACATGACTCGACTTATGCTGATTAAGCAGGATTATACTTTGAGGAATCAGTTAGTCAGTACAAATTTGGAATACAACCAATACACATGTCTTATCAGAATAGGAGGGGTTCAAACAAAACACAGTGGTTCAGGCAAAGTGGTCAATCAGAAGGTGGTAAAATTTAAAGACACAAATTGAAACAAAACATGACCAGATATTTAAAACAAATCACACGGACTAAAACAAATAAAGGAAAGAAAACAAACTCACCTTAAAGCTTGCAAAGTTAAAAATTTGAACTCGGACTTGGACAGACCTTTCTTAAGGCTGAACGGACTTTAATCGAAGTGTTTCTCAGATGAGAAACACTTCGATTAAGGTCCATTAGACCTTAATCTCTTTGGCTCGGACTGGCATGGGCCAGTGATGAAGGACACACGACTTTCAAACTTAGATCTGGGATTCAGGCTTCCCTGATCAGATTCGGACCAAACCAAGTATGGTTTGGTCACGAGGGGGGTCTGGGGAGTGTCTGGTATGAATTTGAAGCAGATCGATGTAGATTAGGTTCCGACTCGAATCTTCAAATGAAGATTCGAGAAGGTGGGATAAGATTCGAAGCATGGGGTTGGTAGATTTGGGTTCAGGATGGCATGGGGGTTCTATGGTGTTCAGGGAAAGGTCACCGGCATCCATGCCGCCGCCTTTCATGGCGGAAGTACGCATGGGCGGCTAGGGTTTTAGGGTTGTTTGTTTGGAGACGAAGGCTGGGGTTCAGATAGGGGGGCAGGGTAGGATTATGGCCTTATATAGTTAATGGGTGGATTGATCTCGACCGTTAGATCAATCTAGATCTACGGTCTGGATCTGATTGCTTAAGCGGAACGGTGTCGTTTCAAGGGTAAAGGGTTGGGATCGGTCCGGGTAAGATGGGTCGGGTTTATTGATGGGTTATGGAAAATTGATCTTGGCCGTTGATCACTCTGAGATCAACGGCCCAGATCAGGCACGACTCAAACGACGTCGTTTGGACGTCCTGGGCATCAGGTGGCCTGGACCGGGTAGGCCTGGGTCTTGGGCTGTTTGTTTGGGCCAATTTTGTTAAAATTGGCCCAAGTCCGGAAGGGAAGGGGTCTTTTCTTTATTTTATTTATTTATTTATTTATTTCCTTTTTCTTATTTATTTTAAAACAAAACTAAGCCAAAAAATCAAATTAAAATTAAATACACACTCAATACAATTATTTGCACACACACTAAAATATTTCAAAACAGGTAAAGTCAAACCAAATAAAATCACGGACGAAAATGCCTATTCATGATTTTCTATTTAACGACCGGATTACGGTTTGAATTATGCAGGACACATATATTTTTTGAATTTTATTTTAATAAAGTAAATAAATAAAAATGGGCCAAAGTCACAAATAAATCAACAAAGTGCCGCACAGAAATCCGAAATTGTACAGCAGGGCCAATTATATTTGTTTTTATTTCTTTTTGGAGCGATTGTCGTGCGAAAACAAAGATCACGTGCTCACAGCTGCCCCTCTTTGTTCGGAAACACGAAGGGTTTTCGTGCAAAGATAAAGTGAGCGTGTATGAGCGATTTTTGCCTATAGACCACTCCGTATGAAGCATTTTTTTTGAAAGATCTGACCGAATCTTGCTTCAAAGATTTCCTACATATCCTGGGCTAAACAGGAATCAGGTCAATGTAGTTCGGGAAGTTTTGGTAGCTGGGACTACCATGGGATTGCAATGCTTGCTGCTAACCGCTGTTGCTGTTGCTACTGCTGCGTCACTGACCGCCTTATTACAACCAAATGGAAATTGTAAACTGAGCTAACTACTTATGTGTATGTCAACTGCTAGTTACAAGATTCCTATCTATGATTCTTTTACGACTTGATCTTGGGTCTTAGCTGATTCTGCTTGTAGACTCCGATCTGAATCTTGATGCTTGCGAGTTGTGGTGACCTGTTTAATCTCTGGGATACTGAATGCGGCGCGATTGGCAGGGTTCAAGACCTCAATTAAATGCTGGAGTCAATCCGCCTTCCATTTACTCCGAATCTTGGGACATCTCTTTTTCTTCTTTGATTCTGAGTTGAGACTCATTTCGTGGGTCATTTCGATCCGTGTGGCTCGAGGTTAGACCTGCGGGGAAAAAACAAACAAACGAACGAAACTTTCTGCCCCAGTTTCACTAGGAAAATTTCGTTAATTATTCACCAGGAAGTTCATAAAATTGATGAAAGAGGATATGCATGCTCAGTTCAGGGTTGGAGCCCTAACACCGGCTAGCTGGGGAAAGGTTCGGTTTGGGGTTTAAAACCCTAACGTCGAACAAAGGAAGAATTCAGTTTAGGGTTTAAAACCCTAATGCTGATTGCATAGAAAAGCTCAGTTTAGAGTTTAAAACTCTAATGCTGGCTGAAAAGGAAAAAGTTCAGTTTAGGATTTAAAACCCTGATGCTGACTAAAAAGAAAAGTCAGTTTAGGGTTTAAAACCCTAATGCTGATTGCATGGAAAAGCTCAGTTTAGAGTTTAAAACTCTAATGCTGGCTGAAAGGAAAAGTTCAGTTTAGGGTTTAAAACCCTAATGCTGATTACATGGAAAAGAGTTCTCGGGTTATGCCGAAAAGATTCATCGAGTCATGCTGGGAGGATTCACCGGGTTATGCCGAAAAATTCACCGGGTTATGCCGGGAAGATTTATCGGATTATGCTGAAAAGATTCATCGGGTTATGCCGAAAAGATTCATCGGGTTATGCCGGGAGATTCATCGGGTTATGCCGGGGAAATTCATCGGGCTATGCCGGGAAGGTTCGTCGGGTTATGCCGGGAGGATTTATCGGGTTATGCCGAAAAGATTCATCGGGTTATGCCGAAAAGATTCATCGGGTTATGCCGGGAGATTCATCGGGTTATGCCGGGGAAATTCATCGGGCTATGCCGGGAAGGTTCGTCGGGTTATGCCGGGAAGATTTATCGGGTTATGCCGGGAAGATTCATCGGGTTATGCCGGGAGATTCATCGGGTTATGCCGGGAAATTCATCGGGCTATGCCGGGAAGGTTCGTCGGGTTATGCCGGGAGGATTTATCGGGTTATGCCGGGAATTTCATCGGGTTATGCCGAGAAGATTCATCGGGTTATGCCGAGGGGATTCATCGGGTTATCCGGGAAGGAAAAGAGTCCTCGGGTTATGCCGGGAATTTGGATAGAAAAGCTCCTTGGGTTATGCCAGGGAGATCCGGGGTTTATACCGGGATAGTTGAGGAACGAGGTCCTATGCTACCATGATTTGTTTTTCTTTTGAGATGTTTTATTCCTTGTCTTCTTTCTTTCCTTTGGTTCTCCCCTTTCTCTATTTTTATTTATCAGAAATGCACGAAAGAATTAAGGGGAAACTTACCATTGGTCGTTTTCCGCTGCAAGGCTGTTTCCATGCTTGTGTGCTTCATTTCTTTTGGGCTACACCAGCTTCATGCATGGCTGCTTTGGGTCGTACCTGTCTCAATTTCCTACACAAAGAAAACATTGTCAGTTTGGAAATGGCGGTTGGTTTTGGGGGCCTTGATCGTTCCAATTGCTTTGTCTTAGCCTGATTCTTGTTGACCAACTCTGCCATTGATGTGAAACCCTTTGGACTACTCAGACTTGCGTTCCCAGATTTGTGATGATTTGTCTTATAAGGCTTTGGCTTTTCCGTCCCGTTCTGCTTGGTGATTTTGGTAGGGATTTTATTAAGGAGACTCGGTGGGGATTCGTACAAGAGAAACTCCGTGTGGATTCTGTGAGGTTTTTTTTTTTTTTTTTGCTTTATGTATACACTCGCTGGGGATGTGCTGGGGTGGACTTCTTTGGGGAATTGTACAAAGGGAGACTCCATGGGGGATTTGTAACAAGGGATACCCTGTGGGGATTTTGTCGGTTTTGGAAGCAAATCAACTACCATGGCCAGTCGGGATGGGACTGACGCGCCACTGAGGTCGTACATTTATTTGACTCTTGCCAAACGGAGCCTTGTAAAACCGGTCCTGCCACCTTTCTTCGTGATTATTACGGAATTAAAAGTTAGATCAAAAAAGGAACTCAAAGAGAACTATGTAAAGGAAAACATATGAGTTTAAAGAGAAACGCCCCTTTCGGGGAGAAAAGAAGGACTTATCTGGAGTGTATGCCGGTTTCAAACTGACATGACATGCCTTTTGGACTGGATGCCCGACCTCCAAGAACTTGCATTTCCTTATGAATCAAAATAGATCTATATTTTCGAAGCATGAGAACCTTGCTAGGACTTTCTGAGGTGGAATCATTTTTCTGGCCGACAACGCCCTTTGCGGGTTTTCGCTAGCCGACCACTCTCATTTCTCTTCTTACAGTCGCCTGCTAGTACTCTTTGCGAGTTTTTACTAAACAAGCTCTCTCATTTTCAATTTCTCTTCTCGCATCGCCTCACGGTGCCCAAAGGTTTTCACCGACAAGACTCTCTTATCTTTATTCTCCTCATTTTGTTGTATCAGACCCAAATAATTCCATCTTCCCATTTTGAAACGCTTTGCTGATTGATCAGAAGGACTTGGACAACGGCTTGGGGTGAAAAGAATGTGGATTGAACTACAACTTTGGAACCTTTTGGGTGGGATTATTGCCGAATTATTATAACTTCTGCCCCAGTTTTACTTTCGGGGGAATTCCTGGATTTTATTGTTGGTGTGACTGAACCCCAAGGAGAGGTTGCCTACGTATCCTTTCGGAATCAAGTCAAACGTAGTTCAGGCCTCAATCAATGTTTTGTTTTGTTTTTTTTTTTTTTTCAGTTTGCATTTTTTTTTGTTTCTCTTTATATATTTCCTTATTTTTCCAATATTTTCAGGTTCCAAAGAGGGTAATCAAAGAAGAGTAACCAGCTCAAATGGGTTTGCAAAGGGTTGATAGTGTTTGGGTAGCGAGAATGAAAGCCTTCGCCATCTCAAACTGTGCAAAGATATCGCTAGAGTGATTTAGACATACCACTGCACCTGCTTTCCAAGCAAGGCTGACGTCGTTTCTTCCGACGTCGCTCAGATACAAATGCTCCACTTGGTAATGTTTTTCAATGACGTATGGATCCCTCTCTTTTTGGTACAATTGCTCGTGACAAACCGCAGTTATTAAGGTTATCATTCTGTACGGGTCTAAACCCATTTACTGCTCTCAAACTCTGCTTTAGTGACGGACATTTTCTAAACCATGAACCAATTTTCTTTAGTTGTTACTACTTTTCAAATTCTTTATATCTCAAATTTTGACTCATTATTTGAAGTTTGATCGGAGTTCTCGTGATCCGGGCATGAAGTCCGCAAACATGTCATGTTATTTAAAGCTGCATTCATCAGAATTGAAGAGAACACAAAAGAAAACATAGAAGAAGAAAGTGAGTAATCAAGCATGATTTCATTTTTTGGCATTTTGGGGAAGATAAGGAAAAAGGTTGACATTCAGGAAATTAAAAAACATGAAACTGAAGAAAAACATCTGAGTCACCCTCTGGGGTTACTTGTGATGCAGAGAAAATGGCGAGACAAGTTCATTAGGACTTCCATATGATCAAGAAATGCGTAGCCTTCTAGTTTTGAAACTATGTGCTTGGTCCCATGTACGATTCCTCAATGGCGCTAGTGCCCTCTCCTGGCTGGACCATGTGTATTTCGCATAGCTTTTCCCTTGTCGCCTCACATATTTCTTTGCTTTCGTCGAGCGGGGACACCTTATCATCTCCTTCTTTGTTGTATTTTGGTTCCTGTGGTATGCGTCCGTCAAACACTGGCTCGTTCGGCCGAGGTTGTTTGATCGTCCCCCATACCCTGGATGCCTGCTTGAATACATCACTTATTCCTTTTTCTGGCTCCGGAGTTACCCTGGGTCCCTTTTCTGTATCAGCAATAGCGATTATGGCTTTAAGTGCCGGATCAACTTCCTCGTCTTCACAAATCATCCCAACTATCGGCCCGTTGTTGTGGGCGGGCAACGGATTATTGGTCACATTTGGGACATCCTCGTCTCTCAACACAATCTTCCCTTGGTCTAACAGATTCTCCACAGCTTGTTTCAATGTCCAACAGTCGTTGGTGTCGTGCCCTTCTACCCCTGAATGGTATGCACATCTGACACCCCGCCGATATGATGGTGATCCCGGGTTCTGCCCGTTCGGTGGTATGGGCTGCAACAAATTCATTTGGACAAGCTTAGGGAATAGGGTGGAATAGGGTTCACCGATTGGTGTGTAGTTGGGTCTCCTGGGTGGTTCCCGAGGACGGAAATTATTTTGAGGAGGTCGAGGATTGTAGTGGTTTCGGTGAGGAGGCTGATTCCTAGGATGTAGGGCCTGCCCCCGATTGACTGGTTGTGTCCGCTGGATATAAGGCTGGGCGCTCATGACCATGTAGGGCTGAGGAGCGTAGGTCGCATTTTGGTGGGGGAAATAATGTTGTGAGGTTCTTTCTGAAGAACAAAGCCCGGGATTATGATATTCTCCCACCTCTGACACTGTCATGGACGTTTCCTCTTTTTTCTTCCCTCTTGCCATTCCTCCAGACCCGCTTTGGACGGCTTGGGAGGTTGCCCTTATGGCTGCCTGACTCAAAATTCTTCCCGTTTTCAGACCGTTCTCCACCATCTCTCCAATCTTAATCGCTTCTGCGAAAGGCTTTCCCATGGCTGACATCATGTTTTGAAAATAGTCGGACTCTTGAGCCTGGAGAAAAGTAGTGACCATCTCTATCTCATCCATGGAAGGTTTTACCCTTGACGCTTGCTCACGCCATTTGATGGCGTATTCTCTGAAGCTCTCCGAGGGTTTCTTCTTTAAGTTTGACAAAGCATTTCTGTCTGGCGCGATGTCGATATTATATTGAAACTGCCCTACGAAGTCTCTGGCAAGATCATCCCATATATGCCAGCGAGATATGTCCTGGTCCATATACCATTCCGAAGCGATTCCCACCAAACTTTCTCCAAAATATGCCATTAGCAGCTCTCCTTTTCCGCCGGCTCCCCGCAATTGATTGCAGTATTTTTTAAGATGTGCGATGGGGTCACCGTGCCCATCGTATTTCTCGAACTTGGGGGTCTTGAAACCCGTTGGCAGGTGCACGTGAGGGAACATGCACAGGTCGGCGTAAGAGACGCTCTTTTGTCCGCTCAATCCTTGCATATTCTTCAGACATTGTTCAAGGCTTCTCATTCTCTTGGCAATCTCATTTTGTTCTACAACTTTGGGGTTCTGATCCTGTCCTGGTGCGAGCTCGCACTGAGGCGGTAGCGGATTAGTACTGGTAGCGAACCTAGTTGGTTCCATTGAGAACGATGGTGCGTGGAATGTGAAAGAAGAGGAGTCAAAGCTTGGCTTGTATATGGCAGGCTGTGCCGTAGCCGGGCAAGGTGATGCAGTAGAGATGTTCATGCTTGCATCAGTGGCCGACATTCGGGGATGAGGCTCAGAAGGTGATCCGGCAGAGAAGGCGGAGGTGGCTGGGTAACCAAATGGGGTAGCAGGGTAATTTATGGGGACATTAGAAGTCCCACTTGACCTGGAGAATAATTCAGGGAATCCGGGGATGACACTTGGCGGCTCTTTCCCATTGTTCCAGTCATCCAGCATTTCCAACATGCGGAGCCGTAGGATTCTATTTTCCTCCGCAGTTGCGGATTCAGGTGTGAGGACGGCTGAGATTGAGCTCTCCTCAGAGACGGGGATTGTTTGCAATGGAATTTCCGAAGACATTTCCACACTTCCTTTTGACCTAGTGAAGTAAGTGTGAGTACTGCTTCTGGTCCTAACAACAGGTAGTTGAACACCTCTCCTTGACCTTGTGAAGTATGAGTGCGAGGCTAGACTTTCACCAAACCAACCGTCTTTCCAAAAACCCTGAATATACTCATCGACAAGCGCACGGTTAATTTGCAGCAAATAACAGATAGTTAATCTCACGTTGGGCATGATGCACCTATACAGTTAAGTGGATTACTATATGTTTGCTACGAGAGCATGCGTCATTCCGGCATTTTTCCTTTTATCAGTTCTTCCCCCTTTTTATTTTTTATTTTTTTTGTTTTTTTTTTGTTTTTTTTGTTTTTCTTTTATTTTGCAGTAAAAGAAATGCGACCGGATCCGATGAGGATTGCCTACGTATCACAATGCCTACGTGAATCAGATCATTACGTAGTTCGAAACTAACAAAAATAAAGAAGCAAGTGCTCAAAAGATTTGACTATTCTTTGTTTATTTACTTATTCAATTTTTTTTTTTTTTTTTTGGAATTTTTTGAAAGAAATACTTTAAAAGAAGAAAGAAAATTTTGTTTATTTTGATTTTTGTTTTATTTTTAAAGAAAGACTTCTAAAATTTATTTGCTTTTGACTTGAATTCTGGAAATTTATTAAGAAAAGAAAATATGTTTGGTTGATTGATTTTTTTTTGTTTTGTTTTACCTTTTCTTTGGAAGAAGGAATGTATATGATGTTGCCCCTTTAATTTTGAAAGAGGGATTTTTTAAGAAAATGATGTGAAATTCTGAGTTTTATTTATTTACAAAATCACTTCTAAAGAAAAATCCTAATATTTCGAAATTCAATTTTTCAAATATATATATTTTTTTTATTTTAAAAAAAACATTTTACAAAAGAGAGACTAAAAGCAAAGAGTATTTTTTTTTTAGATTTTTTATTGCTGGTTTTTAATTCTTATTATTTCACATGAAAGACTTCAGAAAGAAAGAGACTATTTTTATTTGAGTTTAAGAAGACTTCTATATTATTTTTGTTTCTTTTTTTTTATTTATATTTTCTAAGGAAAAATTTATAAAGAAGGAACTAAAGGAAAATATTTTTAGATATTTTTGAAAATTGGGGTCGAAACCGATGAGGTTTGCCTACGTATCTCACATCCGGTGAGAATCAGACCCGCGTAGTTCGGTCCAATCAACCGAATTATTTTAGAACAAAACTCTTTCCTTTTCAACAAACAACTTTCCAAAAAGACTTTTTGTTGTTTTTTTTTTCTTAGTAAATAAAACATTTTCACCTTTTATTAATGCAAAATTTCAACAGCGTTTTGACGGTAATTGGGCATTGCTATTTTTCAAAGTAGAAAATTAGTCCTATACACTGATATTATTATTTTTTTTTATTTTTTTTTTCAAATACTCCAAAGTCAGGTAACATGCATGTCCGAGACAAATAAATGCGCGGAAACAAATAGGATGCAACAAGATGGTCTTTTCATTTCAGGTTGCTAGTCTTAGATGGACCCAACCCCTGTGTTGAGCCCCCTAAGTCAAATGCAACATGATGCAAATAAGCGTTCCTACTAGGGATCCGGCATGAAGTCGAGTTATACTAGGTTTAAACCTTGGTATTTGTTCTAGACTGTGTACCCGAGCGGACAACTCGAGTCGAGGAGGGGCAACTTACCGGGAACCAAAAGGCCGTCCGGCTTCGTAACTTATCCGTCCTCTTTCTTATTTCAGGTATTGACACTAACAGAATAGGGAGTCTCGACCAGCGAGCTTTTCCCCGGAGGTGAAGAGAGAAGGGTTCGGCACAGTTTATATGCAGTTCAGATAATATCAAAGCGGTAAAAGACAACATTTAGTATGTTATGTCAAAACATGTAATATATATCAGATAGTGAGGCCAAATACAACAATTATTCTAAGCTTGAGTTCTTGAACCCTGAACCAGCGGTTCTGGGTCTAATTCTCCAGCAGCGGTTTTGTTATACTGGGTTTATAACCTGGGTATACGTTCTAGACTGTGTACCCGAGCGGACAACTCGACCCGAGGAGGGGGCTACGTACCGAGGACCCGCGAGATCGTCCGGCTTTGTAACTTGTCCGACCTCTTTCTTATTTCAGGTATTGACACTAACTGAATTGGGAGTCTCGACCAGCGAGCTTCTCCCCGGAGGTAAGAAGAGAAGGGTTTCAGCACAGTTTATATACAGTTCAGATAATATCAAAGCGGTAAAAGACAACATTTAGCACATTATGCAAAAACATGTAATAAAGATCAGATAATAAAGCCAAATATAACAATTATTCTAAGCTCGAATTCTTGAACCCTGAACCAGTGGATCTGGGTTAATTGTTCCCTAGCAGAGTCGCCAGAGCTGTCACACCTCCTTTTTGCGCGCCCGCCCCCGAAGGGGTAAATGCGCGGGTGGAGTTTTTCCAATTTAAGTGACAATATTCGAAATGGGAATATTTATTTAATTCAGAGTCGCCACTTGGGAAAGGTTTTGCTTTTGGTGTCCCAAGTCACCGGTTTATCTTGAATCCCAAATCGAGGAAATTTTCGACTTTTCCAAATGAAGTCTGCGAACCAGAAATTCTAAGTAAGGAATTCTGTTGACCCGAGGGAAGGTGTTAGGCACCCTCGAATCCCGTGGTTCTAGCACGGTCGCTTAAATTGTTATAATGGCTGAATATCTGATTTAAATACATGTTGTGACTTATGTGCTTTTATTAAGTTTAAACCGCTTTTATCATTATCACTTATTTTTTATAGAATTGCAACGTCGTGAAAATGCGTCTCGAACCACGTCACAATCAATGTGCCCGTGATCGTCAACACATTTTGACTTCATTGAGATTTGGATTTGGGTCACATCAATGTGCACCCGAATTTAAGAATGTGATTTAATTAAGCCGCGCCTACAGAATCTAACACGTTATTATCTTTGTAGAAGGCCATGAAATTTATTAAATGGCCTATCTTGAATTCTAAATAATTATTATGATTGTTCGTCGAGGGCCCCGCAATTCTGTATTTTATTTGGCGAGGCTCGTCCCTATTTTAGAAAGGATATGCTAAAGTGGCTACATTTTTAATACATTTGTCCCTAAAACTAAAGAAAAGGAACATGCTAAATTAACTATATGCTTTTGCCTAGTCCGGATTCTTATCAATTTCTGATTGATTATTTACGAAGTGGAGGGATGTCATAACTTATGAAACATACTTTAATTGGACAAAGAAATTACATTTGAGATTGACCCAATATTATACTTGTGTCCAAACATTTCTTGAATTGAATTTTACTAAACTTATTGGGGCTGAATTAAAGGAATTAACTACTAGGCATTGTTACTAATGGGATTTGAATATGATATTATGTACTGCCTAACGAGTTATGATAAAAAAAAATTAAAATGAAGAAGGAACATTTGTGTAAGGTGGAAATATTCTATTCTATGCATGTCATTCAGCTAAACGGGAATCCAGTCAAAAATCTATACTAATTCTCCATGCCCTCTATGTATTGTATCATTACATTTTGTACTAGCAAACAGCTATACACTAAAATGCAAGAGGCTAAACTTGATTGAGTATTATCTAACTAATCTTTCACTACTGAATTACACTAATCTATTTATACAACAGAGATCAGTGTATCAAAGGCAGTACAAAACAGACATCTGAATCTTCTTCAAGAACTCCTTTCATTTCATGCTTTTTGGACTGTTACAGTTAACACCAAAGTGGGATTTGAAATGTGTACCTGGAAAAACACTGAATACT
Organism: Nicotiana tabacum; assembly: GCF_000715075.1. Classification (NCBI taxonomy): domain Eukaryota; kingdom Viridiplantae; phylum Streptophyta; class Magnoliopsida; order Solanales; family Solanaceae; genus Nicotiana; species Nicotiana tabacum. The sequence goes on from NC_134089.1 coordinate 11,365,005, forward strand.
GAAATGCAAAGAAGAAGCGAAGCAGAAAGTCAGCAGCAGCAGGAAACCAAACAGCAGCAGTAACAGCAGGTAACCAAGATAGAAAGCAGAATCCCAGTGCAAGATGCAGCTGGAACTAATGAAAGATGACAGGGTGTGGCAAGTTCCCAGTAATATGAATCAAAATTTAGGCAAAAACAGATCTGGGGATGCACTGATGCTACACACAACTAAAAAATCCCAAACAGAACCTAGGAGAAATGATATGGAACAGGGGAATCCGGCCAGATGAGAATCAAGACAAAGAGGAAAAGATGCAGTTCCTCTTTCCTGTGTTATCCTCCCTCTATCTATTCCTGTCTGTGTGTATATATCTGTATGTATTTCCACTCTCTCTTTCAAAAATTCCTCACAGTGTCTGTATTTTCTTTCCCTCCTCTTTCCCAATCTTTTCTCATGTCTGTCCTAATTCTGTCCCTCTCTATATCTCTGTGTGTCTTTCAGGCTCTCTCTTTTCTTCTCTCTCCCAGTCTTTTTCTTTTACAACCCTCCCAGTTTTCCAGTCCTCTTTCTGTATGTCTCTTTCTCCCCTTTTATAAGCCTCTATCCTACTCTTTTAAAACAGCCTGTTTTTAGAAATCACAGTACCCTTCCCATGTGCCTTCCATTTTCAATTCCAACTTTAGCTAATTAAGTATTAAACCCCATCAACATTCCCTGGCAGATTTCACTTTTAAAAGGTTTAAATACTTCTTTAAACTAAAGCCAAGTATGGGCAGTAGAATAGGTTGACAGCATATGTTGTCAAACCATTTAAAATTAAACAAAGGACCTTTATGCAGGCCACAGGCTGTGCACAAAGCACATGAGATGCACCAATGCACATTCTGTGCACGAATGCACATGCCTTCCAATTCAGAATCTAAACACAAACAATCCAACAACTATAAGTGAACTAAACTGGCTCTTAATTGATTCAGGCAAATGTTCAATAGAAGCAAATCGATTTAACTTTGTTCAGACAGTTGAAACTAATTGACGACACATGTCGACTCGACTATATTAGCATTAATATACACAAACGTAGCCAAATCAGACATTCAAAAGCATGGGACACATGACTCGACTTATGCTGATTAAGCAGGATTATACTTTGAGGAATCAGTTAGTCAGTACAAATTTGGAATACAACCAATACACATGTCTTATCAAAATAGGAGGGGTTCAAGCAAAACACAGTGGTTCAGGCAAAGTGGTCAATCAGAAGGTGGTAAAATTTAAAGACACAAATTGAAACAAAACATGACCAGATATTTAAAACAAATCACACGGACTAAAACAAATAAAGGAAAGAAAACAAACTCACCTTAAAGCTTGCAAAGTTAAAAATTTGAACTCGGACTTGGACAGACCTTTCTTAAGGCTGAACGGACTTTAATCGAAGTGTTTCTCAGATGAGAAACACTTCGATTAAGGTCCATTAGACCTTAATCTCTTTGGCTCGGACTGGCATGGGCCAGTGATGAAGGACACACGACTTTCAAACTTAGATCTGGGATTCAGGCTTCCCTGATCAGATTCGGACCAAACCAAGTATGGTTTGGTCACGAGGGGGTCTGGGGAGTGTCTGGTATGAATTTGAAGCAGATCGGTGTAGATTAGGTTCCGACTCGAATCTTCAAATGAAGATTCGAGAAGGTGGGATAAGATTCGAAGCATGGGGTTGGTAGATTTGGGTTCAGGATGGCATGGGGGTTCTATGGTGTTCAGGGGAAGGTCACCGGCATCCATGCCGCCGGCTTTCATGGCGGAAGTACGCAGGGACGGCTAGGGTTTTAGGGTTGTTTGTTTGGAGACGAAGGCTGGGGTTCAGATAGGGGGGCAGGGTAGGATTATGGCCTTATATAGTTAATGGGTGGATTGATCTCGACCGTTAGATCAATCTAGATCTACGGTCTGGATCTGATTGCTTAAGCGGAACAGTGTCGTTTCAAGGGTAAAGGGTTGGGATCGGTCCGGGTAAGATGGGTCGGGTTTATTGATGGGTTATGGAAAATTGATCTTGGCCGTTGATCACTCTGAGATCAACGGCCCAGATCAGGCACGACTCAAACGACGTCGTTTGGACGTCCTGGGCATCAGGTGGCCTGGACCGGGCAGGCCTGGGTCTTGGGCTGTTTGTTTGGGCCAATTTTGTTAAAATTGGCCCAAGTCCGGAAGGGAAGGGGTCTTTTCTTTATTTTATTTATTTATTTATTTATTTCCTTTTTCTTATTTATTTTAAAACAAAACTAAGCCAAAAAATCAAATTAAAATTAAATACACACTCAATACAATTATTTGCACACACACTAAAATATTTCAAAACAGGTAAAGTCAAACCAAATAAAATCACGGACGAAAATGCCTATTCATGATTTTCTATTTAACGACCGGATTACGGTTTGAATTATGCAGGACACATATATTTTTTGAATTTTATTTTAATAAAGTAAATAAATAAAAATGGGCCAAAGTCACAAATAAATCAACAAAGTGCCGCACAGAAATCCGAAATTGTACAGCAGGGCCAATTATATTTGTTTTTATTTCTTTTTGGAGCGATTGTCGTGCGAAAACAAAGATCACGTGCTCACATATAACAATACTTTTAGTAAAGACAAGCTTTTCCGAAACCAATTTTCATGTTATATTATAATATATGTTCTCCATAACAGTACTTCGCTATAACATCCAAAAATATTCGGAACAAACTGTAAGGCCCCATGAAATTTTTACTCAAAACCCGAAATCTCGTAGTGCCCGCGGTTCGGAATTTTGGATTGATCCGTGCATTAAAAAGTTAAGGAAAAATGTTTTTCAGAAGAGCGCGTTTCTGCGGCCCATTATGCGGCCGCATAATAACTATGCAGACCACATAGTTACCGCAGAGTAAGGCAGAAGGTTGGCTAATTTTGAGGACAACTATGCGGCCAGTTATACGATCACATAATCGATATGTGGGCCGCATAATCGTCGCATAACCTTCTTGGTTTTTTTGCGAAGGGTAGTTCTGTAGTGAATTATGCGACTGCAGAACAGGTTTGCGGACCGCATATTTGTCGCATACCCCGACAGAAGATTCAAGCCCTTGAGGGCTACTTTTGCGGTCCCTTTGCGGGCCGCATATCAGTTATGCGGTCGCATATGCGATCGCATATTGAGCCGGAGCTCCTATTTTCTAACTTTTAAAATCCGACTCCATCCCGTTAAAAACACCCCATTAGACCATACTGTGCTATTTTCTGCTACCTTTAGAGTGAGAGAAAGAGTTCTATAGGGAGAAAGTGATCCTCACCAAATCACTATTCAATTCTTGCCCAATCTTTGAAGATTATCAAGTAAAGTTTACTAAGCCTTCTTCCTAAGAGGTAAAAATCTGTGCCTTAGCTCTAAATTTTGAAATTCTTCTAAGAATGGAATAAGTAGTAAGTGGGTTCCTGAGTATAAGGATTGATTATCTTGCATGCATGTATGATAAAGGGTATGGGGAGATTGTGAGCAAAAAATGTAATGAATGGGGTATCGAAGTTGCTAAGGGTTCCGGAATTATTGTAAGAATTTAAGGAAAGCTCTATTGAGGTATGTATGGCTAAAACCCCCTCTTCTTAGAAACTGAACCCCTTTGGTGTCCATGCAAATGTTGTAAGTTCCGAAAATTGATCGATATAGTAGTTGCTATTTTAAATAAATTTTGTGTTGCAAGTATATATGTGCAAGGTGTGTCTCAATGCTTTCAATATGCTATTTTGTCAATTAAGAACGTGTGAAGAATGTGAAACATGTGCTAAAATACCTAGACTTCAAGTCGAGTTTAAATTGAGATTGTTATGCCGAAATGTGAAATCCTCTTTATGCTTACGACTTATAATTGCTCTCGTATGTGCCTATTATCTTGAATTGAAAGGTTTAGTGTTGAAAGCAGAAATGATGTGAAAAAAGAGCTTGGGTTATGAAATATGCCAAGCATGAAATAAAAAATTGTGGCCCCAAGTGCCGATGAATTGATATATGTGAAATAAATTTGAAATGAGATGATTGATGAAATATGAAAATGTCTTGGTAAGACGGCCTTGCCGATCGGGCCGTGATCAGACGCCATACCGCACACATAGTGGTGATTGTGCTATTATTAAAATCGGAAAGTGATAATGAAATTGTGATTGAGATACATGTCTCAAATGAGACAACCTAGCTGATCGGGTCGTGATCGGACTCCGCGCAAGAAAGTGGTAGTATTATGGATGATGGTGTAATAGTATTAAATGTCCTTAACTTAAAGGTATGGAAATTATTTAAAAGCTGTGTGATTCCTTAATTTGATGATGTGGTGTTGTTTAAGGCTTTTGTAGATCTTTATGATTACTTTATTCTTGTATTGTTTTTCTTTTAATAAGATGGTGTTTAGTTATACATACTAGTACTATTCCACAGTACTAACGTCCCTTTTGTCGGGAGTGCTACATCTTTGAATGGATGTAGGTAGTTCCGTAACAGACAGTGTCGATCGCAGATAGCGGTGCATCCTCCTCTCAGTAGTCTTGGTGAGACCCCTTTTCTTCCAGGGGTCATGCAGTATATCTTTGTTTATAAATTACCATATTTTGAGGTGTAGTCGGGGCCTTATCGCCTGCATTATCATAACTGTCTTTTATATCCTTAGAGGCTCTGTAGATGTTTGTGTGGGTTATGTACGAGTATTGAATGGGTCACTGGACTGTGTTGTAATTCTAAACTCTTGTTCTTCTAAACTGTAAACTATATGAATTTTTGGGAATTTAACTATGGTGTAAGGGTTGTAATATAAAATGAACTAGCAATGTTATATGTACGATCTTTCCTACTGTCTAATTGAATGAAAGCATGGTTTCTTGATTATAATGAGTTGGGTAGAAAGTGTCCAAAAAAGGCTTGTTCAGTCGGGTTCACTCAGTTGAGCGCCCGTCGTGCCTCCCGAGGTTGGGGCGTGACACAAACGAGCCTGTTATAGAAAGATCTGACTGTACATAAATATACCCTCGAACTTGGCCTCAACTAGCAAGTATAAACCCCAATTTTTAGGTGTGAACAAGTAGGCACCTCAACTTATATAAAGTTGAACACTCGAACTTACAAAACAATCATTTAGACACCTCCAAAATTTATGTGCCAAGTTAGTGCCACGTGTTCATCTTTATATTAGTTGAGGTGTCTACTTGTACACACTCAAAATTGAGGGTATATTTTGTATTGGTCAAAATCTGACCATCTCGACCAGGATGGCCATGACCCCGTCCTTCTTACAAAAGAAGTCAGCGAAGCTAACCTCATCCCGCCTTTAAGACATTCGACATAGCAACGAAAGTAATATCTCTCCACGACCAGGGGGCCCCTACGACTCAGTCACGACGAGTCATGGCAAAGGTAAAAAGGTTTTCAACTATATATACCCACACCAGGAAACTCCAGGGGGGCTTCTCCTTGGAAAACATTCTCACAGATTGAAAGAATGAACAGAACTCCACTTCTAGAGAAAAGAAAAAAGGAGCTCTATCTGTGTATCAGAAAAAAGCCGAAACAATTGTAATTCCCTTTCTCCTTCCAAGGAGAGGGGAAAGAAGTGCTCAATTATGAATAAGATCTTTCAATATTCTGCTCGTCTAATATGTATTTGTAACTACTTTGCCTTTCAATTCAATGCAGCCATTTTGTCTTTCGATCCGGTATTAATTAAGTTTGACTACGATTTACCCCTTATCTTTGATTGATTTGCTCATTAAGGGTTAAAAATATTTTGAGTCAAACAATTTGACGCCATCTGTGGGGATTTTCTAGTGAAAACACCTAGTTTTTCCCGGATCGAAGCTAAAGAAACACGAGAAGAGAATCCAACTCGCACCAGATTTGAGGGCAGTGCGTTGAGTAAAGAGAAACCGAACGGGTTAGCAAGGTCTAGAATTCCCTACCCTACCGGTTTCGAACACTCTGAACAAGGCAAAAATCGCTGCAGTCTATCCTCCCCTTCCCTTAAAATCGTCGGGCAGAGTCAGGAACATCACATCCTCATCCTCTGTACTTCGCCAAACCGGGAATTAACGGAAGGGTATCCTGACTGAGGAACCAAAAATCATCTCAATGCAGCCGAAACCCTCCCGGTCAGCGGCACCTTCAAAACAAACGGCCAAAGTCAAGCGAGAAACTGCAACACGCATACCACGCGAGCCTATGCGAAATATTGGCACTTCGTGCCCGTGACATTGAACCATCGATGCGAGCAATGCCAACCAAACTGGGACTTCCACCAAGGGCCTTCGCCATCAAAGTAAAAACAGGATTCGACCTCGTTCGAATCACGACGGGTGGTTATTTCGATAATGTCACACCTCCTTTTTCTTACACTCCGGAAGGTATAAAGGAGATTTCCAATTAAATGACAATCGAAATGGGATTATTTAATTAAAATCAGAGTCACCACTTGGGATAATTTATGGTGTCCCAAGTCACAGGTTTTAAATCTCGAATCGAGGAAAGATTGACTCTATTTTATAGTCCGCGAATACAGAAATTCGAGTAAGGAATTATGTTAACCCGAGAGAAGGTATTAGTCATTCCCGAGTTTCGTGGTTCTAGCACGGTTGCTCAACTATTATAATTGGCCTATTTACTTGATTTTAGAACACTTTTAAACCTATGTGCATTTTTTAACTTTAAAAACCGCTTTTAATTATTTTAAGAAAGATTTCAACATCGTCTAAAACATGTCTTTGGACCGCGCCACATGAAATGCACCCGCAATCCAAAACACATTTTATTCAACGTTGTTAAGATTTGGATTTGGGTCACATGAAATGCACACCCAAGTTTAGGAAGGTAATTTTAAATTACGCGCCTAAAGCAACTACGCATTTTCAAGTTTGCGAGGGCCATGGAAAATTCATTAAATGGCGCGCCTCGATGTCTAAGGATTGTACTCAACTACTAGTAATTCAATAGTTAAAGCCGTCATTATTTTACATATGCAACTAATTGTATAAGTTGTCGAATAACATTATTAGTCCATTTCATTCTTCTATAAGCTCCTCTCATCAAGTAAAGTTCACTCTAAGCAAGTCTAAATTATTTCATCATTTAAACCAATAGCGTGACTCGATCCTACTTTCATGTGCACCAAATAAATCCAACAAAGCAATATAATATTATTAGTGACTAAATTAGCAGGGAAGAACAATGCCAACAGAACAAACTAGGAAAATATAACACTCACTATACAAAATTTCAAAGTTTAACAGAATCTCAATGTTGTTGAACCGCTAATAACAAACAGGCTATTCAACATAAACTGGCCAATACTACCAACATTCAGAACAAATGAAGCCCCCTATTGGTCGTGTATCAGATGCCAAACACATGAAACTAATTGATTCCGATCATCAAAGTTTAAGACAAGCTAATTTGTGCTTCTTTATAAAACAGGAACGTCATTATACAACAAAGCTCATGCAGAATTTCAACTTTTACATATACCCCAATAAGATTCAAGAGAGAATGACAACACAAGGAACCCAAACATTAGCACTAGATTACAATGCAAAGATAAAAGTTGTTGTAATAGAAGTAATTGAGATTCAATTCAGCATCCATTGTACGCACAAACTATGAACAAAAATAGCAAAATCGCAGCTTAAAAAGGAATATTTACCTCGTATTCATCAGTGACCTTGAGAATCAATTTACCATCAGAATGTCTGAAAATTCTTTCGATTAAATTTGTTTGAAACGATTACAAGAAGAAGAAGACTTGGCGACACACTTGAAATGAAAAACAACTGCTGAAAATCGAGAGTCAACAGGAACCGAGACCAGGAACTCAACAATGGACCTCGAATCGGCATCGACAGACTAAACTTTACTGGAAAACCATATAAATTAACAAAATTCCCATGAAATCGGGAAATTCCCGTTTGTTTCTATCTTTGTTTTCAGTTTTTGAAGGGTTATGTTTCCAAATCTAGAATACAATTCGAATCCACTTTGGCTCTCTTCGACAATGAGTGAAGGACGTGCGAGACCGAGAGTCCGTGAAGTTGAATCTCCGGTGTGTGACTGTGTGTGTGTTCTTTGTTGGTTTTCGGCTGATTTAGTCCCTAGGGTTCTTTATTTTGTCTAAGTTTTTGAGAGGAAGGTCAAATTTATGCTGCTTCTCATTTATTTGTCAAGAAAATCAGAAACATGAGAAAGGGTCCTTCTTTGGTGAAAATCCGCCGATCTTTTGAAGGAAAAGAGAAGAAACGATCGAAAAGGGGGGGTTTATTGTTGAAAAGTTGCGCTCCATATTTCTGATTTTTTAGTCCTTCTGATTTTCATACGTGTATGGCAGATTTTCGGCGGGCTACTGGTTCTGTGAAGGTGGCATGGCTTGTGTTGGTTTGGTGTTGCTGAAGGTTTCCATTGAAGGATGTTCTAAGGAGGTTCTGAAGAAGAAGACTTGAAAGGGGGGTGTGAAGAGGACGATGGTTCAAGGGGTGGGTCCGGATGTAAAGTTGTGCTCCTCCTCCTTTGTGTATATATCAGGCGTTATATTTTGTCCTCCTTTTCTAGCTCATTGTAGTGTTACCTATAATATAGGTCTAGGTTTTAGGAGTATTTTTTGTGTATTTGTCAATTAATCCCTAGGTTTTTTTATGTTAAATCCTTAGGGTCTTTTTATTTATTTTTTGTTCCAAAGAAGAGTCTAGAAGGGTCCCTAGGGTTGGTTTAATGGGTATTGGGTATTGGGCCAAGAATTGGGCTCTAAAACTCTTAAGATTGTGGTCTAACACCTTAATTGACTCCTTTTTAAAATACGATAGAAATACTACACAATGCTAAAGCTAATCCTAATTAATTAAACTAAACATAAAACTATTTTTGTGTTTTCAAAATTGTATAAAGATAAAAATAAGGTACTATTTTTGTATTTTTTAAAAATTTATGAAAAATACATAAACTAAAATATTTTTTTTTTGTAATTTTCATTTTTCTTGTAATAAAATAAAGTAAAAGAGTCAAAATGAGTTGAAATATCTATATTAGTCCTAAATTAAATATTTACATACTAAAATATAACAAAACTTGGGGATGGTCAAAAATTACATGTCTACAGCTGCCCCTCTTTGACTGGAAGTACGAAGTATTTTCAGTCAAAGAACGATTAGACAAGTTTTTTGACCCGACCCTTATTTGGAAAGACTAAAACTAAGAGAAAAGGAGAATGTGACCAAGCCCTCTGAGCTGCCTACATATCCTTGGCTATAAAGGAATCAAGCCACGTGCAGTTCAGAAGTGAGTGAGATGATGGAGTATGCCGAGGTGGAGAGCCAGTCGAGGTGTCGTTCCGCCGAGGTTCCGGTCCATGATTCCCGTTATTACATCAAAACCACCATAAAAAAAAACTAACTAAACATGTCAGCTACAAGTTCCAAGATTCCTATCTATATCTTCAAACTTGATCTTGTGGTTCTTGTTGTCTTGTTGACTTGTATTCTCCAGGTGAGATTCCTTTGTTGCCAACTTGAATTGTAATTTTTGAGATGCTTTCCCTTTTTTTCAGGTGGGCGCCTGATTACCAAAACTTTAATTGTATTCCCTTGTTCTCCAGGTGGGCGTCTGATTGCCGAAACTTGAACTGTATTCCCTTGCTCTCCAGGTAGGCCCCTGATTTCCAAAACTTGAACTGTATTCCCTTGCTCTCCAGGTGGGCGCCTGATTACCAAAACTTGAACTGTATTCCCCTGCTCTCCAGGTGGGTGCCTGATTGCCAAAATTTTCAACCACATTCCCTTGCTCTCCAGGTGGGCGCCTGATTGCCAAAACTTTAACTGTATTCCCTTGCTCTCCAGGTGGGCGCCTGATTGCCAAAACTTTAACTGTATTCCCTTGCTCTCCAGGTGGGCGCCTGATTGCCAAAACTTTAACTGTATTCCCTTGCTCTCCAGGTGGGCGCCTGATTGCCAAAACTTTAACTGTATTCCCTTGCTCTCCAGGTGGGCGCCTGATTGCCAAAACTTTAACTGTATTCCCTTGCTCTCCAGGTGGGCGCTTGATTGCCAAAACTTTAACTGTATTCCCTTGCTCTCCAGGTGGGCGCCTGATTGCCAAAACTTTAATTGTATTCCCTCGCTCTCTTGGTGGGCGCCTGATTGCCAAAACTTGAATTGTATTCCCTTGCTCTGCAGGTGGGCGCCTGATTGCCGAAACTTGACTGCTTCTCCTTGTTCTCTAGGTGGTCACCCGATTGCCAAAACTGTAACCGTATTCCCTTGCTCTCCAGGTGGGCGCCTGATTGCCAAAACTTTAACTGTATTCCCTTGCTCTCCAGGTGGGCGCTTGATTGCCAAAACATTAACTGTATTCCCTTGCTCTCCAGGTGGGCGCCTGATTGCCAAAACTTTAACTGTATTCCCTTGCTCTCTTGGTGGGCGCCTGATTGCCAAACCTTGAACTGTATTCCCTTGCTCTCCAGGTGGGCGCCTGATTGCCGAAACTTGACTGCTTCTCCTTGTTCTCCAGGTTGTCTTCCTTTAAACCTTGAACTGTATTCCCTTGCTCTCCAAGTGGGCGCCTGATTGCCAAAACTTTAACTGTATCCCCTTGCTCTCCAGGTGGGCGCCTGATTGCCAAAACTTTAACTGTATTCCTTTGCTCTCCAAGTGGGCGCCTGATTGCCAAAACATTAATTGTATTCCCTTGCTCTCCAGGTGGGCGCCTGATTGCCAAAACTTTAACTGTATTCCCTTGCTCTCCAGTGGGTGCCTAATTGCCAAAACTTAACTGCTTCTCCTTGTTCTCCAGGTGGGTGCCTGATTTCAACAAAATAGACAAAACAAAGATAATTTTCTGCCCCAGTTTGGTAGCTAGGCACATATGTAAGTGTTAACTGAATCATGTTACCAAATATTTTAAGAATTTGAAAGCTAGATCCCATTATCCAGGAGGGTCCTAACAACTCCTAGTTAAATGGCAGTTTTTAAACCTAAATTATATCTTCTAAAGGTATGACTTCCGCTAAATCTTGTTAGCTAAAAGGGTCTTAAAACTACATCCCATTATCTCGGAGGGTCCTGAAAGTCAAAAATCAAGTATTATCTTAAGAGTGCCAATTTTTACGGCTGAATTATACTACCCTACAACATAGCTTATGCTAAATCTTGTTATCTAATAGAAGTCCTAAAGCTAAGTCCCATTATCCAGGAGGGTCCTGAAAATTTCTAATCGAATCCTATCTCAAGAATGAAAACTTTGAAACCAACTTATATTCCTTTGGGGTACATTTATGCTAGGTCTCTCTACTCCTAATTGTTTTGAATTTTAAACTAGGTCCCATTTTCCTTGGAGGGTCCTGAGAATTTACGGTCAAACCTGTCTGGTGCTTGCTTTTCCTTATGGAGGGTTTCTCCGAAACAAACGAAATTTTTTGTCCCTGTTTCACATCAAAGAAAAATCTTGTCAGTTTAAAAATATGGTGGTTGGTTTGTGGCCTTGACTTTGAGGGCGACTTCTCCTTCACTTCCCATGATAGCTTTGATTTCCATTCGAAAGACCTTGCCTATTTATTGACTAACCACTTTCTTTGTCACCCTTATCACAGAAAATACCTCTTCTCCGTTCAGACCCAATACCCTCTATCTGTTGCATTGCTCATGAACTGACATTTACCAAACCTTTGTGTCTCACATGAATTCCAAAGCACATCAATTCCCACCCCCTCAGTGTGTATGATGTTCTTTCTTGACTTAAACCACTGACCTTGGCCTTGAGGTCTATTGCTCATTCACTTGCCATGATAACTTTGATTTCTGCTTGGAAGACCTTGCTTGTCACTGGTTAACCACTTTCTTTGTCAATCTTATCATAGAAAATACCTTTAATCCGTTCACCCTAACCCTCCATCTGTTGCATTCTTCATGAATTGATATATACCAAACCTTTGTATTTCACATGAACCCCAAAGCATGTTCATTATTACCAACTCAGTGCGCACATTGTTCTTTCCTAACTTATGCCACTTTGATGTGCTAGCCAGATCTCGTTTTGTGCAATTTGGAAAGCTGGTGGCAAATTTTGAAGTTATTTCTCACTTGTTCTGACCAAACAGACTCAGAAAGAGGAAGTAAACAAGATAAAAGGAACAAAGTAAAGGAGAAAGGAAAGGGATTATTCCTAACAAGAAAGCTATAAAGTAGACACCTATCAGATGTGGATACCAACTCTAATGACCATGACATGCATCTGTGGATTAAGTGGCCTAATCTGTCAAACAAGTATGATGTTCAACTCTTGTTGTACCTCTAAAACGTGAAACTGGGCTTCAATGCTCCGATTATCCAATCCGATTCATGATGCTTATTCGACTTGTAGTGCCCGAAGGGTTTTCACCATCAAGTCTCTCTCATTTTGTTCTTTCTCTCAACTCACCACCGCCTTATGGTGCCTGTGAAGGTTTTCACCAATAAGACTCTCTAATTTTTCTTTTCTTCTTCTCCCTCCGATTCTGTAGATAACAAGGCATTGACCATAGTAAACACATCATACGCTCCTGGCGTGGCTAAACTCAGCACTCTCAAAGATTATCTGGGAGGTCTTTTTTGGACTGTAATGTGACTTTTGGACAGGGTTAGAAAGAAAGGATATCATAAAGGCTCAAAATAACTAAGACAATGGGGTTAATTTATTTACAACCTTTGGAATCTATTCTAAAAACTTTGCCCCAATTTCTAAAACAGGGGAATTTGAATCTATTTCCCTTTTTTTTTTGAATTTCCCATTCTCGATTTCGTGGGATTATGAATTTTTTTTCGTATGACCGAATCCTAAGGCTGCCTACGCATCTTGTGGTGACAAGAATCAGGTCAAACATAGTTCATGAGACTGCTTTTGTTGTTGCTATTTTCTTTTTCTTTCTTTTTCTGTCTTTTTTTCTTTTCTTTCTTTTCCTTTTTTCTTTTCCCTTTTTATCTCTATTTTTCTTTTCTCTTTTTTTTTGAATTTTCCTTTTGGTATGAACCATTCAAATAAACCTATCGGGACATAAACTTTTCCTTTTTTTTTTATAACTCTAACTTGATTCCAAAAGAGAGGAGGTCAAAGAAACTATTACAGGCTCAAGAGGGTATCAAATGGTATAAGTGTTTGGGTAGCTGAAAGAGGGCCTCCCAATCCCTGAAAATGCCAAGTACAACACATGCAACTTGAAATGAAAATTGAAGATCATGCACAACATTTCTTTTGCGGCTTCAGCATTGGTATCACTGATATGCCTTCCACTTTTCTTTAGCACCTTGTTAAGTATAGAACCCTCGTTGGGTGATTCCCTTTCCACAATAGATATCCTCCGTCAATTCGGAGACAACTTTCTTGACTTTATCTTGTAACTTGAGATGCACTTGAACTCAAAGTTGTTTGCTTCAAATCGCCCGGGATGCACTCTTCTTTTGACGAATTCTTGTTACCCTATTGACTTCCCAAATTATCTGCCCCAGTTTCACACAGTTCGGGCTTCAAATGATCTCAAAATTATGTACTTATTTCCTTAAAATGCCCCAATCATCTTCAAAATTGCTTCATTGCTTCATATGTAAACTAACTTTTAAGACTAGGCCTAGAATTATGTGTGCATGTCATGTCACTAAAGCGAGCAAGAAGATAACTATAAAAGGAGAAGAGAACTAAACAGAAATGACTAAAAATAACAGAAAAAAAAATTGCATTAGGCAACCGGTGAAGGGGTTCAAACAATAAAACAAGCACTAAACTGGGGTTACAACCCTGGAACAAACCTAGACAGCACTAAACAAGTTGTTACGACTAAACAAACCAAGCAAAATAAAAGGATAGAAGGGTTTGAGCTACAAGACAATTTCCAGATTACAACCCTGAAATAAACCGGACAACAGAAATGACAACAAAATGAACCATCAAGACTCTTCCTTGGCTAGCCAAGAAAGGACAGTCTTTCCAATTACCAAGCTCGGCATCTTAGCCACTGAATTCCACATCAATATTACCAAAACCATTACCAATTTTAATATCATTAATTTCACCAAATGGCTCCTTGACTCCTTTGACCAACCCTTCGTCATTGCCAACCATTCCAACAATCTGTGTGTGGTCATGTACCTGTAGAGGACTACGTGTGACACTTGGGGTATTACTGCCTTGGACCACAATTATTCCTTCTTGAATCATTCTTTATATTTCCCTTTTCAAAGCACGACAATCTTCAACATTGTGCCCTTGGGCATTGGAATGGTATTCACACCTTTTAGCAGGGTCAAAACTTCTGGCACGTGGGTCTATATAATTTAGAGGAATAGGTGCAATCATGTCGTAATGCTTTAATCTCTCAAACAAACTTGCATAGGACCCTCCTATTTGTGTAAAATTATCTTTTAGCTTTTATTCCCTTCTATACCCTTGGCTTGAATGTGGGTTATATGGTACTTGAAAATTTTGTGGAGGCTGGTGGGGATTCTGCGGTGCTCGTGCTCGCCTTTTAGAGTGACCCAGTGGTTGGACAGATGGCCGGACATTGTTCGGAGGATAACACTGGGGTGGATTATGTGGAGTTCGGGGATATTCATGGGGGTGGTATTGAGGCTGAAATTGTCTAGCAGGAATGCCCACTGGATCATGTCGTTGGCGAGGCTCAACAACATCTTTTCTATCAACAGGAGGACTGTCCCGAGCAACTTGTTCGTTCCATCTGAACCAAAATTCCCTAAAACTTTCCTTGGGTTTATTTTCTATCTGAGATAGGGAGGAACAGTCTGGGACAATGTCTATATTGTTCTGAAAGTGTCGTACAAAATCTTGAGCCATGTCATCCCATGTATGCCACTTATCGCCATCTTGCCGAGTATGCCATTCCAAAGTTTCCCCAGTCAGGATCTCATTGAAATACACCATCAGCAGCTCATCTTTCCCGCCAACATTCCTCATTTCACTACAATAACCCCTCAGGTGGGCTGCTGGATCTCCCTGCCCATCATACAAATTAAACTTTGGCCTCTTAAACCCTTTTAGCTTTCTGGATATCTCATCTTGCTCCACTATCTTAACAAGCTTTGTAGTCTCACTGGGAGGCTCAAAATAAGGAGCGTGAGAGTATGGACCAGAGACCTTGAAAATTGGTACTGGAGCATAGTGTTGGCCATCGGGGACTAATGGTGGAGGGCACCCACTAATCCAAGATTGGTATATTTCGGCCATCTGTCTTTTCAACCTCAAGACCTCTTCTTTCAACTCAGATTCTGATTCAACAATTCCCTCGAACGGATCAACAACCCCTGTGCCCAAGTCTTTGCTAGCCATGACTGCCTTGCTCTTTGACCTTGTATTGTATGGATGAGTTACTTAAAAACCACAAACCAACCACCCTTCTGCTCAATGAAGATAACAAAAGGAACAAAATGGGGTCATCCTGTTAGCATTAGGGCATTTAACAACTAAAAATATCACATTGCGTGTAACGCACCTAACAACAATTAACGGTTCTAGAATGACTTCGAGGGTCACAAGGTCACTTGGCATCATCCCGGTTTTGTTCATTTGAATCTTCTTTTTTCTTTTCTTTCCTTGCATTTCTTAGCTCGCTCATTTTCCTTTCCCTTTTTTCTTTCTGATTTTCGCTCTTTTTTTTTCTTTCTCATTTCTCACATCCCATAATTTCACCCTTTTTTTTCTTCTTTTTTTATTTTTCCTTTCTTTTAATAATTTAAAAAATGATTCGATCGAACCCTATGTAGGTTGCCTATTTATTATGACCCCGCATGAATCAGATTTTTGCGTAGTTCTGAAAGATCGGGAATAAAGGAAACAAACTAACGTTCTTTTTTTTTTACCTTAATGACTACTCTGATGAGAAAAGAGAAATAAAAGAAGCAAATCTTTTTTTTTGAATTTTCTAGACTTAATGTTCTATAACCTATTCCAAACTCAAGTTTAACGAGCATACTAACGCTTTCTTTTTTTTACCTTAATGACTAAACAAACACTCTACGGGAAATTATTTAGGAAAACCCATAGAAGAGAAAAAATATTTTTTGATTCTTTTTTTGTTTTTAGGAAGAAAATCTAAAGAATAAACCACAGAAAAATATTTTGAATTTTCATTTGATATCCTGACGCAAGATTTCGAAACAAGCAATGAAAAAGATAAAACAAATTATTTTTGGATTTCAATTTTGATTGCCTAAAGAAGAAAGTCTAATGATAAACAAAAGATAAGATATATTTTTTTCTATGTACAATATCCTAAAGTTCTAATGAAAATAAAAAGATTTTTTTTTATTTTTCACTAATTTCCCAAAGAAACACCTCAAAAGAAAATCTTTTTGGATTTTGGAATTAATACCTTAAAGAAAGCTTTTAAAGAGGTATTAAAAAAAATTCTTTTTTTTGAATTTTGGTCCTAATATAGTATAGGAAATATAAAAACGATTTTTATTTTGATATTAATTGCCTAAAGGAGAAACAATCTCAAAGGAATTTTTTTTCTAGAATTAGTATTCTAAAGAAAACTTATAACGAAAATATAAAAACGCAAAATTTCTTTTTTTTTCTTTTTTTTTGATTTTTGACTTGTAACACATTTCCAAATACAAAATAAGAAATACAATAACAAAAGACTAGGAAAACTTAACTAGACTATTACAAACTCTAACATCACCTAAAAGATTGGATACTACTATACAGGGCTAGAAGTAAAACATGACCAATTGACTCAAAACATAAAATGGCTCCTCGAGCAGCTCCTGAATGCAATGATTCTGGGGTATCTGTCATGCTCAAACTCCGGTAAGTAGATCCACACATGTATGAGAAAACTTAAACCAACACTATGTGGGACAATAACATTCTCTACTAGACACATGCAAGACATGGTTGAGGCTATTTTTTGCAAAATGACTTATGCGGCCAAAAGGTGGGTAGAAGTGCAAAGTTTGGCTAAGAACCCGCAAAGCCAAGAACCTAAGATTTACTAGGAAGACCGGACCCTATGTGGGTTGCCTACGTATCACGCCCCAAAAGACAAGAATCAGGTATGCATAGTTCGGGCATATTGGATACGGGCGAGAATTAAAAAAAATAATTAATTTATAGAAAACACATTTTTTTCTTTCTTTTTTTCCGAAAAATGATGAAACATGTAAAAAAAATTTGGATTTTCTTTTCTCTTTTTTTTTGATTTTTCGGAAAATGATAAAAAGTGCAAAATTCTTTTTTTTTTAAAAAAAATTTCAAGCTCTTTTTTTTCCTTTACAAAAATGTGACAGAAAACATAACTGGGCCCCACTCGCTTTATCTTCACACTTCACCCTTTTTTTTTCTTTTTTTCATTTGTCCTCAATTATCATTGGTCCGCCAAATGACCCTTTTTACCCTTGAAGATTGCAATATGTAGCACATTAGGATGCATCAGGATGGTCTTTTCATTTTGGGTACACCTGTCCTAGACAGACCCAACCCCTGTGTTGAGTCTCCAAAGTCAAATGCACATGATGCAAACAAATGTTCCTACTAGGGATACGGCATGAGGCTGAGTTATTCTAGGTTCAAAACCTGGGTATATTGTTCTAGACTTGTGTACCCGAGCGGACAACTCGAGCCGAGGAGGGGGCTACACACCGGGAACCAAAAGGCCATCCGGCTTAGTAACTTGTCCGAGCCTCTTTCTTATTTCAAGGTATGACACTAACAGAATAGGGAGTCACGGCCAGCATGCACATCTCCGAAGATGAGAAGAGAAGGGTTTCGTAGCAGTTTATATACATTTCAGATAATATCAAAGCGGTAAAAGCAGCATTTAGCACATTAGGCCAAAACATGTAATAAAATCAAATAATAGATAAAGGCAAATATAACAATTCATCTAAGCTCGAATTCTGAACCCTGAACCAAAAGTTCTGGGTTCTTATCCCCAGCAGAGTCGCCAGAGCTGTCACACCTCCTTTTTCCTACACCCCGGAAGGTATAAAGGAGTTTTTCCAATTAAAGGACAATCAAAACGGTATTATTTAATTAAAATCAGAGTTGCCACTTGGGATAATTTATGGTGTCCCAAGTCACCGGTTTTAAATCCCGAATCGAGGAAAGATTGACTCTGTTTTACAGTCTGCGAACACAAAAATCCGGGTAAGAAATTCTATTAACCCGGGAGAAGGTATTAGGCATTCCCGAGTTCCGTGATTCTAACACGGTCGCTCAATTGTTATAATTGGCCTATTTACTTGATTTTAGAACACTTTTTAACCTATGTGCATTTTTTAACTTTAAAAATTGCTTTTAATTATTTTAAGGAAGATTTCAACGTCGTCTAAAACATATCTTTGGACCGCGCCACATGAAATGCACCCGCAATTCGAAACACATTTTATTCAACATTGTTAAGATTTGATCACATGAAATGCACACCCGAGTTTAGAAAGGTAATTTTAAATTACGCGCCTAAAGCAACTATGCATTTTCAAGTTTGCGAGGGCCATGGAAAATTTGCTAAATGGCGCGCCTCGATGTCTAAAGATTGTATTCAACTACTAGTAATTCAATAGTTAAAGCCGTCAATCTTTGACATATGCAACTACTTGTATAAGAAGTTGAGCAACATTATCAGTCCATTTCATTCTTCTATTAGCTCCTCTCATCAAGTAAAGTTCACTCTAAGCAAGTCTAAATTATTTCATCATTTAACCAATAGCGTGACTCGATCCTACTTTCATGTGCACCAAACAAATCCAACAAAGCAATATAATATTATTAGTGACTAAATTAGCAGGGAAGAACAATGCCAACAGAACAAACTAGGAACATATAACACTTACTATACAAAATTTCAAAGTTTAACAGAATCTCAATGTTGTTGAACCGCTATTAACAAACAGGCTATTCAACATAAACTGGCCAATACTACCAACATTCAGAACAAATAAAGCTCCCTATTGGTCGTGTATCAGATGCCAAAACATGAAACTAATTGATTCCGATCATCAAAGCTTAAGACAAGCTAATTTGTGCTTCTTTATAAAACACGAACGTCATTATACAGCAAAGCTCGTGCAGAATTTCAGCTTTTACATACACCCAATAAGATTCAAGAGAGAATGACAACACAAGGAACCCAAACATTAGCACTAGATTGCAATGCAAAGATAGAAGCTGCAGTAGTAGAAGTAATTGAGATTCAATTCAGCATCCATTGTACGCACAAACTATGAACAAAAATAGCAAAATTGCAGCTTAAAAAAGAATATTTACCTCGTATTCATCAGTGACCTTGAGAATCAATTTACCATCAGAATGTCTGAAAATTCTTTCGATTAAATCTGTTTGAAATGATTACAAGCAGAAGAAGACTTGGCGACACACTTGAAATGAAAAACAACTGTTGAAAATCAAGATTCAACAGGAACCGCGACCAAGAACTCAACAACAGACCTCGAATCGACATCGACGGACTGAACTTTACTGGAAAACCATATGAATTAACAAAATTCCCATGAAATCGGGAAATTCCCGTTTGTTTCTATCTTTGTTTTCAGTTTTTGAAGGGTTATGTTTCCAAATCCAGAAATAATTCGAATCCACTTTGGCTCTCTTCGACAGTGAGTGAAGGACGTGTGAGACCAAGAGTCTGTGAAGGTGAATCTCCGGCGTGTGACTGTGTGTGTGTTCTTTGTTGGTTTTCGGCTGATTTAGTCCCTGAGGTTCTTTATTTTGTCTAGGTTTCTGAGAGGAAGGTCAAATTTATGTTGCTTCTCGTTTATTTATCAAGAAAATCAGAAACGGATGAGGAAGGGTCCTTTTCTGGTGAAAATCCGCCGATCTTTTGAAGGAGAAGAGAAGAAACGATCGAAAAGGGGGGGTCTTCTTATTGTTGAAAAGATACGCTCCAGATTTCTGATTTTTCAGTCCTTCTGATTTTCGTGCGTGTATGGCTAATTTCCGGCGGGCTACTGGTTCTGTGAAGGTGGCATGGCTTGTGTTGGTTTGGTGTTGCTGAAGGTATCCGTTGAAGGGTGTTCTAAGGAGGTTCTGAAGAAGAAGACTTGAAGGGGGGGGGGGGGTGAAGAGGACGATGGTTCAGGGGGGTGGGTCCTGATGTAAAGTTGCGCTCCTCCTCCTTTGTGTATATATCAGGCGTTATATTTTTTGTCCCCCTGTGTATTGCAGCTCCTTAGGGTCTTATAGGTCTAGAGTCTAGGTTTACATTTTGTGTATTTTGCCAGTTAGTCCCTAGGTCTTTTTGTGTTAAGTCCTTAGGGTCTTTTTATTTATTTTTTGTTCCAAAGAAGAGTCTAGAAGGGTCCTAGGGTTGGCTTAATGGGTATTGGGTATTGGGTATTGGGCCAAGAATTGGGCTCTAAAATTGTGATCTAACACCTTAATTTACTCCTTTTTAAAATACGATAGAAATACTACACAATGCCAAAACTAATCCTAATTAATTAAACTAAACATGAAACTATTTTTGTGTTTTCGAAATTATATAAAGATAAAAATAAGGTACTATTTTTGTATTTTTTAAAAATTTATGAAAAATACATAAACTAAAATATTTTTTTTTTGTAATTTTCATTTTTCTTGTAATAAAATAAAGTAAAAGAGTCAAAATGAGTTGAAATAGCTATATTAGACCTAAATTAAATATTTACATACTAAAATATAAAAAATCTTGAAGAGGGTAAAAAATTACATGTGTATAGATAAGTTCGAATTAATACCCTTAAGGCTAAGGGCCTTCGCCATCAATGTAAAAGCAGGATTCGACCTCGTTCGAATCATGACGGGTGGTTATTTTGATAAGTTCAAAATAACACCCTTAAGGATAAGGGCCTTCGCCATCAAAGTAAAAGGAGGATTCGACCTTGTTCGAATCACGACGGGTGGTTATTTTGATAAGTTCGAAATAATACCCTTAAGGCCAAGGGCCTTCGCTATCAAAGTAAAAGCAGGATTCGACCACGTTCGAATCACGACGGGTGGTTATTTCGATAAGTTCGAAATAACACCCTTAAGGTTAAGGGCCTTCGCCATCAACGTAAAAGTAGGATTCGACCTCATTTGAATCACGACGGGTGGTTATTTCGATAAGTTCAAAATAACACCCTTAAGGCTAAGGGCCTTCGCCATCAAAGTAAAAGCAGGATTCGGCCTCGTTTGAATCACGACGAGTGGTTATTTCGATAAGTTTGAAATAACACCCTTAAGGCTAAGGACCTTTGCCATCAAAGTAAAAGCAGGATTCGACCTCGTTCGAATCACGACGGGTGGTTATTTCGATAAGTTCGAAATAACACCCTTAAGGCTAAGGGCCTTTGCCATCAACGTAAAAGCAGGATTCGACCTCGTTCGAATCACGACGGGTGGTTATTTCGATAAGTTCGAAATAACACTCTTAAGGCTAAGGGCCTTCGCCATCAAAGTAAAAGCAGGATTCGACCTCGTTCGAATCACGACGGGTGGTTATTTCGATAAGTTCGAAATAACACCCTTAAGGCCAAGGGCCTTCGCCATCAGAAGAAAAAAGATCGGGACTCGTCAGACGAGCTCCCATTTCGCGCCAAGGCCACATAATTAATAACAAAAATTGAGATACAAGGCAAATGTCGAAGAACTCTTTGTTATCGAAAAGTCATGAGTGCGGACAATCGCCGCTTACAACAGGCCCAGGCCAACAAAAAAGAGAGGGAGCGAACAAGTACCAGTCTACCAACGAAATGAAAATGAAACAGAAGTACAAATATTTTTTACTCGGCGCCACCACCGTCATCATCATCACCATCTGTGCCCCCATTAGTTTCGGGCGTCACCGCGTCATACCCACAGTTGATGCGAGCCTCACGAGCTTTCGCTCGCGTTTCCTCATATGCAGCCTCGGTCACGGTGCCCGCTTCCAACAAACTCTTATAAATGTCACGCTGAGCTTCGGCATAAACCCAGAGCTCATGAGTCTGGCAAGGAAAAATAGCATGAGACTATTTAGCTTGAGCCTTCAGTCGCTCATTCTCCGCCTCCAGGCCCTGGCTCGATCTACCATGACCAAAGTTTCCTGATCAATCGTACCAATCCGCTCCTCGAGCCTCGCTTCCATAAGGGTTGCTGTCGCCCTCTCGGATTCCTGCTCAGACCGGAGCACATGAATGGTTTCTTCTAAAGCCGCCTCCCTCGCCAAAGCCTCAGACCAGGCTCTCTCAATATTCTCCAGGCCATCGACCTTATTCTCCAACACAGTCAGTTTTCCTGTCCATTCCGCTCTCATCGCCTCGAGCCGGATCAAGTTCTGATCCATCTTCGACTGCATGGACCTCAGCTTGCCTTGCAAATACTCACATTCTGCGGCGATACCCTTG
The DNA here is from genome assembly GCF_000715075.1 of Nicotiana tabacum. Classification (NCBI taxonomy): domain Eukaryota; kingdom Viridiplantae; phylum Streptophyta; class Magnoliopsida; order Solanales; family Solanaceae; genus Nicotiana; species Nicotiana tabacum. The sequence continues at coordinate 11,387,387 of NC_134089.1, forward strand.
CCCAATTTGAGCTCCTCGTCCTTGAGGCAGAGCTGCTCCCCGAGCTCGCTCTTACTACGGATCGTCTGCAGCAGCTCTTGATCCCTCCTCTCCAACTCCTCGCCCAGAGCCCGGTTGTGGGGGTCCGTCCTCAACCGTTCGTGCAATTCACGACACATGTCGCGGCAGTGACTGTATTTCTCTAACATCTGCAAGAAGATCCTCAACCGGGTGTTGGCCCTACAGATACTTTCCACCTCCACCATATACGTCTAAAAAAAGGAAAGGCGATTAAACTAATGCTTTCAAGCAAAGGGAAAGTCCAAAACAAGAGCCAAAAATATATCATACCCTCAAGGCCATAACAGCCACCTCATCCCTCAACTCAGCATCAGGGATACTCTGCAGGGACTCATCCTCCGCTTCCGAGCACAACAGGCTAAATTGCGGTACCAAGTTATACCCCTACACCAAAAGATTCACGTCAGAAGGAATTTTGAGAACTCGAGATGACCCCCCGGCGTGAACCACCGAATGAGTAAGGCCCTCATCGAATATTCTGACGTCGTCAGGATCCAGGTATGACTCGGATTCATACTCATCAATCACCACGCCTTTCCCCTTTTCCATTGCGGAAGGAAAAGTTTGACCCGCCGCGGACAAAGAGGACATGTTTGAAGTCACTATAGCGGCACCGGAGGTCTGGTTCTTTGCTCCAGCAGGGCGCTGATCATCAGTAACATCAGGAATTTCTGGTTGAGCCGTTGCAATGACCGGAGTTTCCAAGCACCTACCACCGGCGTTTGCTTCAACAACTCAATCCGCCTCTATGGAGGATGCCGTAGCAACACCTTCCCCTAAGCCCGTCGGGGGAGACTCGTCCAGGTTAATCACTGTTGGAGGCGCCACCATGAACTCTACCCTCCATCTCTTCGACGGCCCTTCCTCCTCCCTAGTTGGTGATTCATTCGTAGTATGAACCTCATCCTAGGAGGCAGTCCTAGCTGGGGCAACCAAGGCCGCAAATTCGATCGAAGCTGCCTTGATGAAGGACGAGTAGCAGGTACCACAACAAGATGAGCGGATGTAGTCGGCTGACGAAAAGCCAATTGAGGAGCCCTGGCTCTCCGTACTCTCCCTGACAATGACAAACAAGGTATAAGAGACAAGATGAAAAACGAATAAAGGAGAATAATAAATAAGGACGCTATCTCACCTGTAAGGGGCCTACGTCCAAACCTTTTGTGAAAAGTCGACCAGGTGAGAACCCCCACTGTGTGGGGAAGAACGGCTCCACCCATTCATGAATCCCTTCAAAAGGTGGTGGAGGCAACTTCTCAACTGTAGAATAACAAGGCAATTCAGTATCCGCAACGTAAAAGAAAAGGAAGGAAAAAGAGAAATCGAACACTCCATTAGTCAGAGACGCAGACTTACGGGCAAAATTCCATCTCTTAGGGAATCCAATCGGGTCCGCCACGATATGCTCGGTCCGCACATAGAAAAAGTTCTCATAAAAGCGACGATTGGTTCTATCATCCATCTTTATTACTAGACCTTTCGATCCCCGAGGACGCGCGTGAATCATCGTGCCTCGAATCAGTTGGGGAGCAAAAAGGCTAAGCACGTGGCCCAGAGTGACCTCACGACCGGCCAGCTCCACGTATTTGAGTAGCATGAGAAACAACTTGTATAAATAAGGAGAGAGTTGAGCAGGACACACCTCATAGTAGCGGCAGAAATCCACCACTAACATAGGGAGCGAGAGTGTGTACCCTACGATGAAGGGGTAGGCGTAGAACATACAAAAACCAGGGCGGTCGTACTGAACTCGATCGTTCCTCCCCGCCGGCTGTATCTCGACTAATCTAGGTATTCCCCATCGCTCCCTCAAATCCACGATCCCTCTCTCTTATAACAGGAGTAATGTTCTCTGGTTCCATTCCACCGTCGATACTGAAGTCAATCGCCCCCCTCCCAGGGCGGGGTAGGATCTCATCTACCTTGGGAACCTCCTCTTCCTCCACCATGTTCAATTCCCCAGTAGCCTGAACCGGGTTTCAGTTACCGGGTGAGCAACAGGGAGATGGTCACGGGAAGAAGCACCGACCATTTTTAGCCAAAAGGGGAAAAGAACTTGCCGGGAGAAGTGAAAGGATTAAGGATCGCAACAAGCAAGAGAGTAAGCAAAAACTCTAGATATCAGAAAAGAAAATATCAGGGGAATTCCCTTAAAATGAACACTGAAGTGTGAGAAGCAAATAACCAGATTCCCCTATTTATAAGAGACACAAATCCCTCGAGCTCGAAACCCAAGAGTCGCCATTTGAACATGATGAAACACGTTTCAGTTCCTTGGAAACATGTCATAATGGTGACACGCACAAAGCAACGTTTCGTTTACCTATCGGCATTTTAATTCTGATACCATTACGACAATATGCGAACACCGAAAAGGCACAGATGTCGTTATTTCGATAAGTTCGAAATAGCGCCCTTAAGGCCAAGAGCCTTCGCCATCAATAGATAGAAAAGTTCGACCTCTCTCAAACTCAAACGTCGTTATTTCGATAAGTTCGAAATAGCACCCTTAAGGCCAAAAGCCTTCGCCATCAACAGATAGAAAAGTTCGACCTCGCTCGAACTTAGGCGCCGTTATTTCGATAAGTTCGAAATAGCGCCCTTAAGGCCTAGAGACTTCGCCATCAACAGATAGAAAAGTTCGACCTCGGTCGAACTCAAACGCCATTATTTCGATAAGTTCAAAATAGCGGCCTTAAGGCCAAGAGCCTTCGCCATCCAAGAAACAGAAAAGTTTGACCTCACTCGAACTCAGACGATGCTATTTCTATAAGTTCACAACACAATTAAAGAGCGGAATAAGGGGTTAGATTCCTCTCGACTGCAGTGCATACATGATCCGTCCGTCGAGCTCAATGAAACACGACTTCGATGAACGGAGGGACTAACTGTATTGGTCAAAATCTGACCACCTCGACCAGGATGGCCATGACCCCGTCCTTCTTACAAAAGAAGCCAGCGAAGCTAACCTCATCCCGCCTTTAAGACATTCGACATAGCAACGAAAGTAATATCTCTCCACGACCAGGGGGCCCCTCTGACTCAGTCACGACGAGTCGTGGCAAAGGTAAAAAGGTTTTCAACTATATATACCCACACCAGGAAACTCCAGGGGGGCTTCTTCTCCTTGGAAAACATTCTCTCAGATTGAAAGAATGAACATAACTCCACTTCTAGAGAAAAGAAAAAAGAAGCTCCATCTCTGTATCGGAAAAAAGGCGAAACAATTGTTATTCCCTTTCTCCCTCCAAGGAGAGGGGAAAGAAGTGCTCAATTATGAATACGATCTTTCAATATTCTGCTCGTCTAATATGTATTTGTAACTACTTTGCCTTTCGATTCATTGCAGCCATTTTGCCTTTCGATCCGGTATTAATTAAGTTTGACTACAATTTATCCCTTCATCTTTGATTGATTTGCTTATTAAGGGTTAAAAATCTTTTGAGTCAAACATATTTGCCAGTTGAGGCCATCTCCAACCTTACCCCCATTCCCCATAATGAGGGCATTTTTTGGGGTAATTTAGCTCCAATCCTCCCCCAGTTTTGTCCCCAAAATGGGGGATGAATAGTGTTCCCTCAAATATGGGGTACACTATTCATCTCCCCCATTACTATTCATCACTTTTTTATTATTATTTTTTTATTTAATCTTTTAATTTATCTCTTTATATATATCTAATTATGTTTATGTAATGTCTTAATAACATTAATTTTACATCTTAACTTTGGTGTATAATTTTGATAAATTAATTTCCGTGCATTTATTTTTTTTATGTATAATATATAATTATCTCAAAAAATGAATGGTGCGAATATAAAATATTTGATATTGCAATGACTTCACTTTTATTTGAATTATTAGTTAATCTATAATAATTGCTTACAAATTATATTATTTAAAATTTTATGAAATTGTTTTAATGGAAATTACAAATTAATAAAAATAAAAGATGGAATTTGCTTAATGGAAATTAAAAAATAAAATTGAAATGAAAGATAATAATATAATATAGAAGAGAGAGAAGAATATAAAAAAGTTTGGAAAAAAAATGGGGTAAAGGTTGGAGTAAATTGTCCCAAAAAAAGAAAAATCTCCATTTTGGGGACCAAAAATAGAGTAAAGGTTGGAGATGCCTTAGGCGAAGTTTGAGGGCATATTTATTTTATGCCTAATTTATTTAAGAACTTTTAACAAATTTGAAAAAACTAGATTGGTATTGTACCTGTAGCAGCTGAGAAGTCACTTATTAACCAAGTTAAAGAAAAGAATAACTGCGCGCATAACGTTGTCCTGACTCTTCAGCTACCCGTTTTCCCCCCTCTCTCTCTACAACCTATACATACATATCCATTTTCTCTCTCTAAATATCTGTACATATAGACAGAGAGAGAAAAAGTAGTGAATGATGCCATAAGCATTCACAATACTTTTACTGGCCCTCTTCTCTCTCTGTGTATCACATTGTACTGTTACATATAGTAGTATTTTCTTTGTGAAGTTTTTAGAGAGAGAAAGTACATATTTTTTTGTATCGGAGGATCTTCTAGAGAGAGAAAGTTGAGAAAAGGAGTCGTCGGAGAGTTAGCTGATGGCGACGACGGGGCAGAGCAATACTAGTTACGATCTGTCATTTAAGATATTGTTGATCGGAGATTCTGGAGTAGGCAAGAGTAGTTTGCTTGTTAGCTTCATTTCTAATGCCGTCGACGATCTTGCCCCTACCATTGGTATTATATTACGACTCTATTTTATTCTTTTTATTTTCTCATTTTTTCAGCTACATACTTTTGTGAAAAAAATTGTATGCTGTATTTTTTTTTTTTTTGAAGTTTTTGATTGATCCTTTGATTTGGATATTGGAACTTATTTGCGCGGAATTTTGAATCCGGAATCGATGAACTAGTTTAAATTTGCGAATATTGCATGATTAATGCAAGCTATTTTTGTTAAGTTTCAGATAAATCACTGTTGACTGTTGTTGTTTCAAGTTATATATTCAACTCAGGAGCTGTGTTTTTTTTCCTTGCATTGGTTATTTTTTTTTAATTATCAGATTAGTTCTAATTTCAATCATAGAAGCTTACGTGATCCTTTGATTTAGAATTTGGAACTTATTAGCTCGGAATTTTGAATCCAAAATCTGTGAACTAGTTTAACTATTGCGAAACTTTGTGTGAATTATGCTAGTTATTTTGGTTGATTCTCAGATTAATCACCACTTACCGCTGTGATTTTCAAGTTTTATATAAAATCAGCAGCTGTGTTTTCTTTTTAATGATTGCCCAAAGTTAAGATTTTGATTCTCAGTTTGATCACTGTTAACGTTGTGTCAACGTTTTGTTCCTTAATGTTGAGGATTCTTCTTAGCAGTAATTTTGAGCTCAGTACTTACACTGCAAGAGAATCATTATTTAGATCCTAGCTCCGGATCCAAACTTATCTTACACAGGTTATTCACCATCACCGCCACCACCACCAACAACAGTAACAACTACACCTCAGTCTTAAACAAGTTCGAGTTGGCTATATGGATTGTCATTGACCATGTTTCGCCATCTAAAATCATCTCAAGCCAACATTGTTAAGAATTAAAAATGGAAAGTATGTTCACTATATCTCCTATTGGCATAAGAATCTCTAACATGGTTAAAAGACTCCTAGAAAGCATAGTACCTAAAATAAGTATTAACATGACAAAAACATGTATCTCAATTAATTGGTATGGCCTATATATATATAAATAAACATGTTATTCACCAAAACTAGAAAAAAATAGTTTATATTTAGTAAGAAATAGAACAAGGTCTCTTTGCCTCCTGAATCCTGATAATAAATTTATCTGAAATGCACTATTGTCGGAATATTATGTTACTCTGATTTGTTTCTTAGAGTACCATAAAGACAGAGGAAATGAGAAAAATAGAAAGAAGACCATTATTAGGAGTGTGAAAAACACCGAAGACTGGAGCTTCCTAACATGTTGAGGAAGACCCTCGAACTAAGGGTTCGGTTAGTAGAAGCGACGACTTTGTCTCCATGCACTGGACTGTCCTTTAACATAAAATTGTCTTTGAGCCCATTTTGCCACATTGTGTCAGGTGTTGAGTTGAGTTGACTTCCTTATTAACGATCAATTTTAGTTTTGTATCAGATCACTAATGCTTCTGTTATGATAAATGTGCAGATATCATTCTGCTATTTCTTTTAGATCGCCTAAACTGATCTGATATGTCTTTTAGAAATACAGCATCTTAAGTTGTTTATTCATAGCAATATAGAGTAGAATTCCTTCCTGTCAGCATCCTGATTCAGGAGAATGCTCCAACTGGCTTTAGAATGTAAGATGAAAAGAATGAGGGAAGAAGAGCAAGCAAGAAATGTAGCTGTAGATTGTTCAATTCTTTCCTTTCCCTCCTCTCTCTCTCTCTCTCTCTCTCTCTATCTATCTATCTATCTATCTATCTATCTATCTAACTGATATAGTAACATCTTTTTCAAGTTGTCGAGTAGCTTTTCATATGATGGTTGATCTCTGATACAATTTCCCATTGACTTGCTAATCCTTGTCTGATGACTAGGTGTTGATTTTAAGATAAAGACGCTCACTGTTGGTGGGAAAAGACTGAAGCTTACCATTTGGGACACAGGTAAGAACCAAAACAAGACTCTAGAATTTAGTTTGCTGTATTTTATGCTGCCAAAGCCTTACGTTTGTTCATCATTCACAAGACGCATAATCAGTAGGTACTAGGTTCAGATGAAATTTGCACTAAAACTTTTGAACTGCATAAATTAGGAACTTTTGATATTAAAGCTTAATATCGTAGCTGTTGGAGTTCCAAAATGTTTGTGACCATTTACGTCAATATTCCTTACCACTGGGAATATGGCATTTCATGTTACATAGATGACACGTGATTAAACCAAGTCTAGTTAGGAAAAGAGTATTTGCTTTGCGTGATCAAGTATGGGAAACAGTGGTATCAAATTAACGAAGCATCACTTAAATCTCTTTGTGAAATGGTGGATTTATGTGCTTAAATACAAACTTAATCTACATGCTTGGTTGCTTTAACTGAAGATGTGCTAATTTGATTTTCACCTGCCATTTGAGATGCATGACTTGTGAAAAAAAGATGGACTTGTGGTCTAACTAACCCAAAAGCTAGGTCATGAGGTAAGAGTGTCCAAGATCATTTAAGGAGACTATAACTCATCCCCTCATCCATATGTGACACTCTAACACTCTCCCTGCATGCCAGAATATCTGGATAACATAACATGGGAGCCCAACATTGAAAAACACAACAATAGGGATGAGTCTGAGTCTCCGACCATGTTTAGAAAAATAAAACTTGTACTTAACTCAATCCAAATGCTAGTCACTAGGTGAGGATTGTCTAAGACCATATAAGGAGGCAATAATCCATTCCCCCTTCCAAAGTAAGACATTGTAACATGACTACTGCTAAACTTCCTCTATGCAATAAGGTTAATATGTTAATATCGCACAACATTGAATCACTACGCAGAGAAGTGTAAGGCTTTTCTTGGAGATCAGGAGTTGCAGAATTTAAAATTCTGGTGAAAATACTTAAACCTGTTTTTTTATTGTTAAAAACTTTTACAGTTGTTATACTCCAACATATTAACCATATGGTCCTCAGCATCTTTCCCATGGAACTTTATGTAAGTTGTTGATTTTACTTAGATCCAATGGAAAGTTCTAATTGTACATATCATGTTTCCTACAGCTGGACAGGAGAGGTTCAGGACACTGACAAGCTCCTACTACAGAGGTGCTCAAGGGATCATTCTTGGTAAGTAATACTCCCTCTGTTTCAATTTATGTGGCTGCATTACTATTCAGGGAGTCAAAGAGGTTCTTCTGACCACACTTTTTTCTTATTTATATGTAAAATGTTTTGATTGTTAACTATTACACTTATAGTACTTTTTATGAAGTTTCCAAATATGTAACTTATATTTTCAAAAGTTTAATAAATCTATGCTCGAATTCACTCCGAAAATTAAGTACCTCGACTCTCGTACTTTGAACCTTTCCACATAAAGTGGAATGAAAGGAGCAAGTGAATTGGTGCATTTTATATCTTGCAAGAGAAGATACATTCATTGTTGATAATGCATCTGTGAGTTAGCTAGTGTTAGACTTTTGTTATTACATCATTCAACTTCATAGCAGTTTAACGCAATTCTGTCTTTTTCCATCATGATAGAACAATGCATAATTAAGGGTCACTTGTAATAGCAATCCGTAAATGTTAGCATCTGCTATAGCTTGTCAAGGTTGAAATATAGTGATGCAATTTTCTTTAGTGATTACACTTGATGCTTATTCATTTGCTTTTAGTGTTTCGTGGGCCTTACATTTAATGCCATATCCATACTTTTTTTTAAGCCATTCCCATTAGTCAATTTTTCACAATTTTTATTTGTCATCCATCAGCCACATTCATGTTTGTTTATGGCAGTCCCAAAGTAAAATAATTTTTCTTTATAATACTGGTGAAAGTTCAAACTATTTTTTTAGCTTCTTCTCTTAGATAATGTCAATCTAAGCGCCATCCGCTCTCGTAAATGACAATGCTACAGCATGAAACTATATCAGATCTTGGCAAGCACACTTAAGTTGAACATTTTGATTTTAAAAAAGGGCAGCCTAGTGCACTTGCTCCAAGAACTTCCCACCTTGCTCTTGGGGATACTCGAACTCACAACCTCTCTACCCCAGGGTAGGGGTAAGGTCTGCGTACACACTACCCTCCCCAGACCCCACTAAGTGGGATTATACTGGGTTGTTGTTGTTGTTGGCAGCCTAGTGCACTAAGCTCTCGTTACGTGCGGAATCCGGGAAGGGCTAGACCTATTGGGTCTATTGTTTGCAGCTTTACCTTTACATTTATTTAAGTGTTGCTTCCACGGCTTGAATCCCTGAACTTTTGATCACACAACGTCAACTTTTACCGTTGTGCCAAAGTTCCCTGTTAATGAACAATTTGATTACACCTCCAATAAATCTGCTTCCAGTGATAAGTGTCCATGATAACACTATCTTCTGTAGTCTTTTTCCAGTTGCTGGAGTTCTATCTGCCTAGAATAGTAAGCAAGCATCCCTATCTATTGTTTCCATGAGAACACTATATAACTTCCTTGTGATGGAAATTTTTGCTGATTATTGCCTCAGTCCCTTCTGACTGGCCCTCAGAGAGCAACAAACTGCAAATATTTGACAGCTCTCCAATCTCCATTAATTGAATACAATCTGTAGGTTGACTGGTAGCGAATGTTCAAATTCAAAAAGGCATCCATGTAGTGTTCAGATACTTGGCAAGAAAGTAGTATTCCTATTTCTTTATAAAAAAGCATTTGTTTGTGCTTTCTTTGTTGACATTTTGCTACAGTACTTGTAGATGCTTTGTGTTCTCCAAATTCTTATATGCATTTCTAACTATTATGTTTACAATTGCTTTTTTAAATTTTGTTTACAGTCTATGATGTAACAAGAAGAGAGACCTTCACAAACTTGTCTGATGTGTGGGCAAAAGAGGTGGAGTTGTACAGTAATAATCAGGATTGTGTGAAGATGCTGGTTGGAAATAAAGTTGACAAAGTATGTTCTTTGCAAAAGTAAACGTGCTTGTGTGTGTCTCTCTCTTTCTCTCCTAACATTTTTTTGATAAGTGTTCTCTTCATTTTTGCTTCTTGAATGTTTGGAGACATTATTTCAAGGAGAAACCAAGTAAACTAAGATGTTGATATCACCTCTTCAAATGCAGTATACTTTATCTTGTTGTGGAATCTGGGATCTAGGAACTTGCATAATTCTTATAATAAGAATTCATGAAAACTATGATTAGGGGATTCTTTCTGCCCTTGCAAATAGTGTTATTGCAGCTGCCGGAATTTAATATGTTAGAGCAAATAATGGAAAATAATGAAGCTATATGTGACATAAATATAAAGGGGTTCAAAATAGAAAAAAGATTACGCGTCCTAAATATAAGAGGGAACAATGTCAAGAAGGATACTCATAAATCATAATGAGTCAGGTGCAAAGTGAATGTACTGGGGCACAATGAGTTCCAGAGTTAGAGGGTGACTTTGGATAACTGTTTGAGAATATATGCTTCAGGGAATGTATTATCCATCTTACTTTGTTGTATTCTGTTGCTTATCATCCACATTTCCTTTACCAGTTGCATCTTTTGCTTTATGTAGGAGTATCTGTTATCATTTATCTTTGTTTATCTTCGTCAAAGTGTTTATCTTTAGCATGTACGTTAAAGTTGCAGTCCATTCTTTGATGTTTGAATAAATTCTACATAATGTTTGTAAACCAACTTTTATTCTCACTTTGCTATTGGGTTATCAGGAATCTGAGAGAGCTGTGACCAGGGAAGAAGGCATTGCCCTAGCAAAGGAGCTTGGAAGTCTATTTCTTGAATGTAGTGCTAAAACTCGAGAAAATGTTCAACACTGCTTTGAAGAGCTTGCCTTAAAGGTAAATTATACATTCATGAGTTCTCTGTAGGTTTCACAAGGCATGTTTTCAAAGTTAGCATCTTATGCAAAGTAACATGGTCCGCTGATCTTTTCATTGGTAAAAAGGGAAAAGAAAAAGTAGCCAATCATGTTACTTTGCATATGATGCTGATTGTTAATATAACATTATTTTGTAGATGCATCTAGTTGACCTTTTTAGATCAAAAACCTTCATAACATATTATCCTGATGATGGTATCTGGCAGCAGTTTTTACTTTCATCTTTGACGGTGTTAAAGATTTCCCAAGCACATCTACTTTATGCTGTACGGGAAATCTCTCTTGCTTCCAATCGTGATTTACATTTATATTTCCCTTGTTTGACGCATAAGGGACAATGTATTGCCTTTATAATATCAGTCAGTAGATAAGTGCAATTCCGAAGGTACATCATCCTTTAGGTACTGAGAGTATTACTATTCGACTCTCAAGATCAAGAAACATTACAGCCAAATGTTTTTTACCTGGTTGACTCATACTCCGTGACTTTCAAGATTGAGAAACATTGCAGTCCAGCAGTTCTGGTCTGGTTGGTTTAAAACAGATTCTTTTGCTCAGCTCGCATCTCATAGGGATAAACTTTTCGATTGATTTTCTAACTAGACTCCTGTATTCAGATAATGGAGGTACCTAGTCTATTGGAAGAAGGATCCACTGTAGGCAAGAGAAATATCTTGAAACAGAAACAAGAACAGAACACACAACAGGGTGGTGGTTGTTGCTCATGAAACTCTTCAAACTAGGACCAACAAATTGACAGACATCAAAACTGTGCACTAGATGGACCTGAAAAGTCGCAGTTAATCAAATATGTATATGATGTTTTCTTTTATCCTTGCTGTTGTTATCCTGCTGCTTTGAAATTGGTTTAGAAGTCTCATGTAAAGTAATTGGTTCGTTTCGTTATTCGCCAATGTTCTTGTTAATATTTGCCAGATTGCTGTCAAATTGGGCGTGTTTCATAATTTTATGTGCATTTCATCACTATCTTTGAGAATCAGCATCATATTGCACTATCCACTCTATGTTTTTCCTTTCCTTTGTACATCTCCTTCGATACAAGGCAATATCAGAATATTTAAAAGATACTTTAGATTTGCAAACCAAGATCTTCTCAGGGTCTAACTTATAAACACTTGCGGAAATATAAATCCCAATTATTTATAGAATTGTAAAGGAAAAGGAAAGCTGCTCTAAGAGAAATAGCCATAACACATTTCAGTTTTCTATACAGTTTAGAGATGCTTATGGGATTATCAAATTCCCTCAAGGGAATGGTAACACATTTAAGACTGAAGTGCTGATGCTCCTGAATGGTTAGACATTCAGAACTCTGGATACACATTTTCCAGTCTTTAGAATCACATCCACTATAGTATCAAGAAACTAAATTGTTTCAGGTTTACCAATTTAATTGAAGACTGCAAGCATGCAGTTAATTGTCCCAAAAAAATTAAAGAAATAATGAACGAAAAGTGTGAGAAAACCAGTAAACGGTCTTTTTTATGGAGCATCCCCTTAGTTTCGGAGAGAATAATGGTGTGTCGTTACAGAAAATAAAAATGTAAGAGTTAAGAAGCTAAGTTCTAATTATATACCAAATATAAATGGAGAGGAGTTGGCGATGTGAGCTTCTAAGTGAGAAGAGTCCAATGAAATTTTGATTTCCAGAAAATTGAATGCCATTGTAGATGTACTGATACTCAAAATTCTAACTTTAAAAATATTCCTATGAGACGCTCCAAAAAGACGCGGGGGGGGGGGGGGGGGGGGGCACCAGAAGTCCCTACACAGACTGCTCAACTCAGATCAGAAATGTACCTCCTATTAGTATAACATTATAATTGATAAATCACTGACAACCACTTCAAAACCTGAATATTTCTCAAACTGCAATCTTATTATAAGGAGTATTGCAACTTTCAGGAGAACTTCTGTCACCTATTGCTACATAATTTCCAAGCTTCTAAGTTCCGACAAAATCTGGTACTTATAAAACAGGGTAAACATATTGGTGAAAGCCAAGTGCCCCAATTTTCTGTACGAAGGCCTAACGGCCAAGTTCAGCATTTATAGCTTCTTGTAAGATTCTGCAAACTTCACTTTCAGGCTCAACAAGCTCAGAAGGCATCTGCAATAATCACATGTCAAACAAGCCATATTGAATTAATCAGACATAAAAAAGAATCATTTAATTGATAATTTCAATTTATATAATTGCCGTGTCAGCTGCTAACCCTTCCATATAAATTTCTCGTCATAGCAGAAGCACCAGAAGCTAACAATAATTTGATAACATCTACATGTTCACCTCTGGCAGCATGATGGAGAGGCTACCAAAATTAAACGAAACGAAACGAATCAGTACAAGGTGCTTTAAGAAATATAATTGAAGAGCTATTTAAATGATTCAATTTCCAAGATTTAGGTCACTAAAAATTCAAATTTTGCATAATGAAATTTCAGTAGAGATGCCTCACCGCATCACCTTCTTCATCAAAGGACTCCATCATCCTCTTCACACATTCAGGGTCAGGGGCACTGTTTATTAGCAGACGGACTATTTCCGTGTATCCTGTTAAAAAGTCAAGCACTCAGAAAGTAAGCAATGCGAGCCTATGTTTTCCTTTTTACTGAACCAACACCATACCCTTAGCCCTCTTACTTCCTAGAAAGGCTTGGGTTAAGGTAGTTCGTTTACTTGCTGCCTGATAAATTAGGTCACACCTTAAGATTAGCTGACTGCTTAATTTACTAGTTTATTAATCATACAATTCAAGTGTACCATCTCTTCAAGGTAAAAAGATTAATATAGTTCACAGATATGACAGTTTAGGGATTAGAACTTGCAACCATATGTATACCTCCAGCACAAGCATCATGCAACGGAAGTGCTCCATCTTCATCCTTTGCCTCCACAGAAGCTCCCCTCTCTAACAGTAGCTGGGCAGAAATACAAAATTATATTAGGTTTAGTCCAAAACATGATAATGAAATCAAGACCAGCAGATCCATCAAAATGAGACAACATCTGCCACAGGGACGATTGAGCATGGCCGAATGGACCAACCTCCACACAAGCCAGATGGCCATACAGACAAGTTAGATGAAGAGCAGTGTCCCCATCTTCAAGAGGTTCATCAATGTTTCCGTTAAAATTATCTGCAGCAATCCATCAAATATATATAATACGTGAGTATGACACAGACATGGATAACAAGGTACATAGAACAACCTATATTTTGATAGGTAAGATAATGCAGCGCAACTTAGTTACTTCTCTCAAAAGATAGGGGTGACTAGAAATCCACCACACATAATAAGCAGCATTATGATCAAATTGCAGCTCGGTAAAACATTATTTTAGACTCCACAAAAATCAATTATTATTAGATTGAGCAAGAGATGAAATAAGAATGATGTTCCAAACAACCCCCCTCCCCCATCTTCTTTGATAAAGAGAATGATGTTTTAACCCTTCATGCATAAAAGTAGCGACAAATTTGCACCTCAGGGTGCGGGTTTAATGGTTAACGAAGTGGGTGGAGAACCATAATGTTTCAGGTTCAATCCCAGTGGAGACAAAAAACCACTAGGTGATTTCTTCCCATTTGCTTAAGACTTGGTTCACAGAGTTACCCGGTACCTATGCTGGTGGAAGGTAGCAGAGACCGGATAGAATAATTTAAGGTGTGGACAAGTAGGCTCGGACCCAACTCAAACTAAAAAGTAGGCACAAGTTGCAACATGTGCATCACGATTCAAAAGTGCAATTTACCAAATTTTTTAGGTAAGCCACTAGGACCTCTGCTAGTACCAGTGCGTGTAACCTAACACACAAGAAAATGAAAAAAAATAGATGATAGTTTGAGATAATTCTTGGCCTTGTGGAGGGTGCTGATGGATCATCATTATGGTCGGAGGCAGTGTCACTTCTCTCCTAAGTGGGTGGATTGTTTTGGTCAACATGCAATCAAGAAGTACAAGAGAGGTATGACTGGGTGAATTTGTATCTCCCTCCCTCCACCGCCCCTACTTTGTTGTGTGGGCACGCACTTAGCTGTATTCAAGCTTTAATTAATCTATTATTTCTCACATCAGAGTAGGGTATTGTAATCCGATCTAGTTGAATGAATTTGACAACTAGGTGAATCTCCATTCCTTCCACTTTTGCGTTCTTAAATAGGCATTGACTTTGTCATATTTCAGCTTAAATCATCTCTAATCCTTCCATAATTCCATTACCGATCTCAGAGATTCAGACAACATGGTGAACCAACCTTGTCTGAGGGATCTCAGAGATTCAGACAACATGGTGAATCTCTTCGAGACCAACCTCTACGACACAGCCAATATTCATACTTGTTTCTATGACAGTAACTTTATTTTTTTCGCTGAAACAATAGGAGCTTTCAATTCTGAGCTCTACGTCATAACAATTAGGAATGAAATTCCATGAGGATTTTAAAGGCATCCTGCATTTGTCCTTACAAATTCCAAGGAACAACCTCACAAACACATGCTCTATCATTACCCATCTATCAACCTGGTGTCTGTGCCTCTGTTGTTCAATTGTGTAAGACATAGCAACAAGTAACAAGGGATACAATGGCCATTGCTGGACATGCTTGGAAATCATGCGAAGCAATCATCAGTACCATGAGACTGAAATCTCACATTTCGTAGTAGGTGTTGAATTCTCTTCCATTTCTTTCATTTATAGCTCTTGTTATCCTCAATCTGAAAGTTCAATATTTTATTACTCTCACCTCACACCCCGTATCAATGATAGTTCCCCACTAACCCTAGGGAGACTCAAACTCCTGACTTACTGGTTGGAAGTGGAGTCGTCTTGCTAATTGAGCCAACCTTTGCTCTTTTTTTTAGAAAGAAACTGAGCCAACTCAATGTTTCTTTTGGAAATTCACTCATACTACCTTCATTGGGATCAAGAACAACCAATTTTACCTCAAATGGCTCCAAAAGTAGAAAAAGGTATAATCTTTTTGTTTTGTTAATGAAAGGTAAAGGAAAAGACATGGACTTGATATCATTATTTTGAAAATTCAACTAACAAATCCATGTCTTTCTCGTTCCACTAGCTAATACCAAATTATCACATGCCCATTTCATTGTTACAACATTCTCTTTCTTTATGTGTAAAACCAGGAAGCTATGCACACATTCTTATTGATCACCAGTTGTTCTTAACAACAACCTCTATTCATCTAAATCTTCGAGTAACACTACTAGATCTTCAGCAATTCAATCAATAAAAGTGCCCCCACCCCCCACACACACACCCCACCACCACCAGAGGAGAAGACAAATGGTCATAAGGAATTGATCACCCTTTGTCGAAAAATAAAATTACATTGTGTATATAGGTAAAAATATTATATTTTAGAGTTATATAACACATATTGAACACCTTTTGTCGGAAATTTTTCACTTCTTTCAAATTTGAACAACCTTGGGAAAATTACTAGCTTCGCCGCTGCCCACCACACGCACACACACCCCAAAAAAAAATTGTTCTTCCATAAAATGAAATGCAGCAGTTCATCCTTAAAGTACGCCCTTTACAACAGCAACTTAAAATAGGAGTGTATCTGGACTAGAATACGGGCCTTTTGTTCTATTTTATTTTAATTAGGATTCCTTTTTTTTTTTTAATATAAGAACAAAAATTTATTAAACACATTGGGACCAAGAGAACAGAGAAAAAAAGAAAAAATTACATAGATAAAAGGGGGAATTGAATTTGACCTACCTAGGGCAAGGCGAAAGGCGTTGATTTCGCCGCGTTCGGCGGCGTTGAAAAGGTCACGGAGGTGAAGAGGGATGTGAGAGTCGGAAGGGTCTTCCTCCAACTCCAATTCCTCCTCTTCGAACAAACCACCTTCGTCTTCCTCTTCCCCCATCATTCCGTTACGTCCCCTTTGTACTGCCATTTTCTCTCTTCTCCTCTTTGTGTTTTTCGCTCTCTGATTTTGTGGACTCCAAAACCCTGCCACTTTACTACAAGAGTCGGTTGGAGTGTCAAAATGAAAGTAATGTAGCAATGATATAACTCTCACACGTGTTGATAAGAGATAATTAATCTCGAAACTAAATTTAAGATGCGGTTATTTCATATTTGATTGAGATAAAATTATGGTATAACTAATTTTAAAATCAGTTATCTTGGGATTGTAGTAACTTTTATATCATTATGGGAGAGTGAGATAATAATCATAGAGAATTAATTTTGAAATAATTAATTCTGAGATAACTTGTTTACCAACCAACCCCTGAATTTACCCTTAGGTCGAAGGGACAAATTTTTCATGTGTATGCACGCAAACGTTAAATTTAGTAAATTGATGAAATTGAACTTAACTTTGAAATTAAGGAAAGCCAACTCATGAATCATACACTGATAAAAAGAATATACTAACATAAAAGTTGGACACAAATATTATGTCAAGGTTTCATTAGCTCGTCAGTTTTTTTTTTTTTTTTTGGCAGTTTCTTTAAAAAATAAAATCAGAAAACTCGATTAAGGTATTCAAGGCATTTGTGGTTGCATAACACACTAAGGGGAAAAGATAGAAAAAGAACTAATAATTAATGAAAATGATTAACATATAAAAGAATATTACAACAACGAGAAAACAGTTAAAAAAGCTCCAGCAAACCAACCTACTAAACAATTTAAAGTCGCGACAAGTAAGATTTCAAAGGGCGAAGACAGAATAATATGGATCTTAGTAGAGTCTTTAGTGTCACACAGATGCGGATTCAAAATTTAATGGTTACGGGTGTCATTATCTTTGATGTAAACTTACCTCTAGCCAAGGAGGTCGAATTAGAGTGTACATTTGGCTAGAATTTTGAATTAACTCGGTTCGATTCGATTCATTTTTTAATTAATTCGATTCATTTAATAAGATTTTTTGGTGCATAAATACACAAATGATAACCAAACTAAAAATGTTCGGTCCTTCAAGGAAAAATTAAAATTAATTAGATCAAAAGAAAAATGATTAAAAGCATATTAAATTTTAAAAATTGAGATATAGAAAAGGAACATAAAAATAAATATACTTTTATAATCTAAATAACTAATTAAAATGGAACTGTATAAAGAGAAATTACAAAGATGAAAATAAGAAATTAAGAGAAAAAGATGAAAAGAAAAATCTGAAAACGAGGGAACAACAACAACAACAACAACGACCTAGTATAATCCCACAAGTGGGGTCTGGGGAGGGTAATATGTACGCAGACCTTACCCCTACCCCGAAGGGTAGAGAGGTTGTTTCCAGGAGACCCTCGGCTCAAAAAAGCAATAGGAGCTGATATATTAGTACCATAAAAATGCATAATAAAAATAACAGCAATATATAAGAGATATGAAATACAGAATACGAAATACAAAATAGATGGCTAGTATAGTAAAACTAGAAGGTAAAGCCCTGCATCAATAGACGACCAATGACATTCTTAGTCTAACTCCTAATTGGCTAGTCTCACTCTATTGTGCTGTAGAAATATTCACAACTCTCCCCTAACCTACAACCTTAATACTCGACCTCCATAATTCCCTGTCAAGGGCCATGTCCTCAGTAATCCTAAGTCGCGCCATGTCCTGTCTGATCACCTCTCCCCAATACTTCTTAGGTCGTCCTCTACCTCTCCGCGTGCCCACTACAGCCAGTCGCTCACACCTCCTCACCGGTGCATCAGTGCTCCTCCTCTGAATGTGCCCGAACCATCTGAGTCTTACTTCCCGCATCTTGTCCTCCATGGGGGCCACACCCACCTTCTCTCGAATATCTTCATTCCTAATCTTATCCATCCTTGTATGCCGGCACATCCACCTCAACATCCTCTTCTCTGCTACTTTCATCTTCTGGATGTGTGAGTTCTTTACCGGCCAACATTCAGTTCCATATAACATGACAGACCTAACCACTGAAAATGAGGGAACAATGAAAAGCAAACTAGGCTTTGGTAAAACATGACTGTGAGAGATTCGATCCCGGGCCTTGGACCTGGCAGTAAGCACTTGGACCGTGGCACTTACCATAACTTTGATATTTAGGGTGCCACACTTTCATTATATCATTTTCCTTCATGAAATATCAGTGGAATACTAATACTAATATGAAATTCTACCGGAGCGACTGGGTGGCGTACCACTCCCTTCCCTCTACATAAATTCGCACCTGGACTGGCACGTTTAGGTCCTCTTCTCCATTATTTAGAAAAAGTGAGCCATAAATTCAGGTACAAGATATTGTCATTATCACCCCTTATCGAATTTGAACGGATGACTTACGCCTTACCACGACTAGTTGCACTTTGGCTTTTGGTTTTATATGTTTTGCCCAAAGTTAAGAAGATGAAGAGGTGCGAGTGATATCGTGAGATAATTCCATATATTTTGATATTATTTGCCCTACTTGCTTGCTGTTTGGTTGCTAATTTGTGTGACAGTTGCACTTAATAGAGCTTATTTCATGTGTAGGAATACTTGGACATGAATTGGAAAAAAGTTGTACGAAATGGTACCTCAGAGCTACAAAATCGAGCAATAAAAGAAGACATGCAAGGCAACGAAAAGTCAGTGCCATAGACAGTGCAAGGCATTGTCCAGGGCATTGTCATCAGTGCCATAGACAGTGCCTTGCACCGAAAAGACAGTGCTACAGACAGTGCCTTGCACCGAAACGATAGTGCTACAGGCAGTGCAAGGCGCCAACAATGCCATCCGAAAAAATGTTTAATTCCTCATTAGTATTGGACATGTAAACTCGGCCCTTACCCTATAAATACCTCTTAAAGTTAGTTTTGAGAGGAGAAGACTTCATTAGAGAGAGAATCGACCTAAGGAGGCAAAAACACGCTTGGAGCAAGGAGGAGAATTCTTCTACGAGTTTTTTACTTTCTTCTTCCTATTTTCATTATTGGTTATGAATTCTAGTATTACAGTTTTGCATACTATTATGAATAGCTAATTTTTTATCTAGGGTTTTGATGAAACCTTTTGTAGGATGAATTCTTGATACGTTTTGATATAATTGAGTCTTTGCATTTTTCTATTATTCAACTATGTGCTTATTTTACTTAATTGAAGAGCTCTCAATTAATGGTGCCTATTTATTATGTATTGCTTGAAAAAGAGTACATATTTATGTGGTTGTTGAACAACGTCACTCCTAACATATATGAGAAATCAATACGACAGGTTTAAAAGTAGGATTAGAGATAACGAAGCTTTGACGTGATCATAGTGTGCGGTGAAAAAGTGTGAGCTAGCGTAATTTGAGAGAATATAACTAGTACATTATTGTAGTTGCTCGAGAGAGAATTACGAGAAGTCAAGTGCTCATGATCAATAGAGAATACTTACGCGAAATTATAGAAGACGTAGCGGGAAGGATTCCGACAATTGGGAAAATCATAACTCTAGACCTCCTTAATCTTTTCTCCAACTCGTAGTATCTTTAGTTGTTAATATACTACTTTAATTTGTTAGTTAATTAGATATGAGAATATTAATATTTACAACTTAGGAGTTGTTTGAGCTTGTCTTCTTAGTGATAGTCAACAATTGTAGCTAAACCTTAGTTCTTTGTGGGATTCAACTCCGGACTCTTAGACCGGATTATATTTGCAGCGACTGTTTATCCTTTTTAAGATTAGAGTTGGGCGTGATCAAATTTTTGCGCCGTTGTTGGGGAAGTAAAAGTGTAATTGTAGATGTATATATTGCTAGGTTCAAGTTTGAACTTTTATTTTATTTTTTTGTTTTATTTTTTATTTTTATTTATTCTACTTGTTGATTTGAGAAACATGACATCTTAGAATTATAGGAGTTTAGGTGTAGATAATTCTACTATTGATCCGCATATATATGTAAAAACCACATATGGCCAAATTATCAAAATATTCCCGAGAGCTAGTTATGTGCACTAACTCAATCTTATTTGTGGAATGTGTGTGATGTGTGTGGTGGTCAAAATGGTCACTTTTATGGTTGTGCTTATATTTCTTATCGTCCTCCAACCCCTTACTATGATGGTTTTACTTTTTCTTCTGAAGTTAATAGGAACAAAGACCCTGGGGATGCGCACCAGAAGGAGATCAAGGATATGTTAAAGTACCTTATAGAACAAAATAATGAGAAACAATTGCAGATAGAAAGGCAAGAGGCAACTATTCGCAACTTAAAGGCTCAAGTGAGTCAAGTGGTCGAAGCTTTTAATGCTTGACACGCCAATATTGGGGATAGTAGCCAAGAATAGCATGAATTCGAGGTGCTATTGGAGGAGGTCAGAGTAGAAGATAAAAAACCTAGCCAACTACAATTTGAGAATGTTGATTTGAAGACGCGAGACTAGAGTCATCCAAGGACATTGAGGATATAAATTTTGTTGGCTCTAGTATTATTGATGTTGAGGATGTTGAAAGCCCTGAAGTTCATGTGTTTGAGCGCATTGGTCCTCACTCCAAACATTTTTTCACATTATGCTTGGATGATGATATGGAAATAGAGTCATTCGAGCCGATTGAGGAGTCAAGAAATGAGGAACAATGTGCCTACATTCTGGAAGTTTTCTTGTTAGAAAGACATGACTACATACCTTATCTAAAAGTCAAGAAGTGTAGAATAGTACAATGGTTTCTTGGGCCAATTAGATTTGTTCTACCACCCCTAAAGC
Source organism: Nicotiana tabacum (assembly GCF_000715075.1). Taxonomy (NCBI): domain Eukaryota; kingdom Viridiplantae; phylum Streptophyta; class Magnoliopsida; order Solanales; family Solanaceae; genus Nicotiana; species Nicotiana tabacum. The sequence continues at coordinate 11,408,725 of NC_134089.1, forward strand.
ATAATTGAAAACTTGAAGCCAAATTGAGGGTTCAATTCATAAGCTCGAGGTGGAGGCAAAAAGTGGTTCATGTCATGCCGCGACGTTAAATCAAGTGTTTGTTAGGAGGCAACACAACTTTACTGCTTTCTTTTATTTTTAGTTTTATTATTATTTTCTTATTGTATTATTTTTGTAGTTCATTTTTGATTTTTTAGGAGCATGGGAAGCATAACTATTGGAATGATGCAACAACAAGACAGATGGTTAGAACTAAGTGTGGGGTATCCGCACAAAAGAAAAAAACTCGGGAGAAGTCTGAGTACCCCATGAGCTGCTAGTGCTTCGGTGTTTGGCCTACTAGGGAGTTTCTTTTACCCTCTAATTATTTATGTTATGCATTAGGGACAATGCACAATTTTAAGTGTGGGGTGAGGAGATTGTCTGGGTGACTTTCTATGCTATTTTAGTTGTGTTAGTTTAATTGATAATTTTCTTTAGAAATTTTTTTTGGACTTTTCCCAACGATGGATCTCCTAGACAGTTTTCTTGAGAGATTTAAGTCTAAACATACAAAAAAATTAGAAAAAAAAAAACAAAAACATGTCTTTTATTTTCCTTAGGTAGTAATAATCCCCCGTGAATTTTCTTAGTGCCTTGGTTCTTTTCTATAGGATGTAACTTGAACCGGTAGTAGTTTAATTTTTATTTTTTTATTTTTACTTTTATAGTAGTATGTAGGAAATAAAGGAGAAGAACTGATGTGATTTGCACCTTTTGACTTGTTTTATGGTTGCATATTTAGGTTCTGGCATGTGTTTCACCTTTCCTTAATTTTTGATATATGATGATGCCTTGATAAAAAATGAATAGCATGTGGTATAACTCCTATGTATCGGTTGCTTGACTTGTGTTTACTTTGTGCTTTATGCTTAATATATCTCTTGGCTTTGTGAATACTTGTTTGAGTGAGAGTCCGAGTGAAACCATCCTTAGTGAGTCAAGTGCCATGTGTGAAGTGAGTTCTTTGTATAGTCCATGTTATTGCATTTGAGTCTAGAACTTGCCTGGAATGTAAATTGAATCGAAATCCTAGGTGTTACTCGGTTTGAAAAGTGATGTTAGGCTTTCTTTGATCTTTTTGAGTTTTGTTGTCTATCACAAATAAAAGCATCCATAGTTACCCTTTTGAGCCTATAAGTCTTTCTTTTGACACCCGCATTACAAGCATATCCCCTTTTGTTCTTAATTAAATTATTTTGATCCATATATCTCTTAAAACACTTAAATTTTAAAGAGAACAGTAGAAAGAAGTAATGAGGAAACTTGGGGTAGCTTTTGAGTGAAACCAATAGAAGGAAGAAATTATTTACCCTACTGTCCCGTTTCCAAGTAGAAGGAAATCCAAAGTCCTCAATGCACCACCCCACCTCACTGCCTCGCCCTCTCTTACTCAATTCCCAGGTATGATTTTGTTCTCTTTCTCACTCTTATATACTCTTTTTTTTTCTTGTAAATTCTAGTTTGTGGGTAATATGTTTTACAAGGTGCATCAATGGTGTAATTGTGCTAAAAATCTTCCAACCCCAAATACCCCGTAGGATATCTTGTGATTGTTGTAATGAGTGTTTCACACTCGATTCCCAAGCCGATTTTGGAGGGTGGAGCAATCCTTCACCCACAAAGAAGCTCATCGACAAATAATACATCAAAGTGTTCGATAAATTGCCTCATTGGCGATTTTAGTCCCAAATTAGAAATGTACACTTGTGCTTTAAATAAAAATTCACTAGCGGCAAGGTAAAAGTAAAAAAAGAAGAAGGAACGAATAAATAAATAAATAAATAAATAAAGGTTTTTTATTTTTGATAGTGGATGTAATCTAAAGTAGTGCGTAAAGAAGAAGGAAAAATATTCTGGGGTGAGCTATCTTATGTTGATTGAAGTGGATTGAAGGAATTTTGTGCTTAAAGATGAATACATGATGTGTTGAAGTCCTTAGGAGGGTTAGCCACTATACCCTAAATATATCTTACCTGTCCCTTGACCCACATTACAACCATAATAAAGTCCTACTTGATTTCGGACCGAGCGAGCCTACATTAGTAGAGGTTTATATAATGGGAAACCTATGGTACCTTTTGCGTGCATGTGGCTTCTTTGAGAGAGTGAGTACCTTTTCTTCATATATATGAGTCCTTAAATTATATTCGATCATGTGATTTGGATGTGTGGACTGCTTACCCTTTTATTTTATTGTGAGGGCACATGGTTTCACAAAGGATAGGTAATGTTATTAGACCTCTCTATTAGATTAAGTAATCAAGACTCAGGTGCATTGTGACATTGAGTTAGTTTTCGAGGCTAGGATTGTTATAATCATGTTGTTCCTGTATTGGATGTTTTGAAATTGGGTATAAGTATAGGAAGTGTTGACAGCATATGCTAGAGCTTAATTGTTGCTATCAACCATGGTCATAGGTGTAGTGTGTTATAAATGTGTGGCTTGTTGGGTCTCTGATGAGGAAGTGTTTAGTTGGTTAACTCGAGGGCGAGAAACATTTAAGTGTGGGATGTTGATATCGTGAGATAATTCCATATATTTTGACATTATTTACCCTACTTGCTTGTTGTTTAGATGCTAATTTGTGCGACAATTGCGCTTAATAGAGCTTATTTCATGTGTAGGAATGCTTGGGCATGAATTGGATAAAAGTGGCACGAAATGGTACCTCAGAGCTACAAAATGGAGCAATAAAAGAAGACGTGCAAAACAACGAAAAGTCAGTACCATAGATAGTGCCTTGTGTAGTAACAACATCGCCATATACAGTGTAAGGCATTGTCTAGGGCATTGTCATCAGTGCCATAGACAGTGCCTTGCACCGAAAAGACAGTGCTACAGACAGTGCCTTTCACCGAAACGATAGTGCTACAGGCAGTGCAAGGCGCCAACAATGCCATCCGAAAAAATGTTTAATTCCTCATTAGTATTGGACATGTAAACTCGGCCCTTACCCTATAAATACCTCTTAAAGTTAGTTTTGAGAGGAGAAGACTTCATTAGAGAGAGAATCGACCTAAGGAGGCAAAAACACGCTTGGAGCAAGGAGGAGAATTCTTCTACGAGTTTTTTACTTTCTTCTTCCTATTTTCATTATTGGTTATGAATTCTAGTATTATAGTTTTGCATACTATTATGAATAGCTAATTTGTTATCTAGGATTTTGATGAAACATTTTGTAGGATGAATTCTTGACACGTTTTGATATAATTGAGTCTTTGAATTTTTCTATTATTCAACTATGTGCTTATTTTAGTTAATTGAAAAGCTCTCAATTAATGGTGCCTATTTATTATGTATTGCTTAAAAAAAAGTACATATTTAGGTGGTTGTTGAACAACGTCACTCCTAACGTATATGAGATATCAATACGACAGGTTTAAAAGCAGGATTAGAGATAATGAAGCTTTGACGTGATCATAGTGTGCGGTGAAAAAGTGTGAGCTAGCATAATTCGAGAGAATATGACTGGTACATTGTTGTAGTTGCTCGAGAGAGAATTACGAAAAGCCGAGTGCTCATGATCAGTAGAGAACACTTAGGTAAAATTATAGAAGACGTAGCGGGAAGGATTCCGACAATTGGGGAAATCATAACTCTAGACCTTCTTAATCTTTTCTCTAACTCGTAGTATCTTTAGTTGTTAATATACTACTTTAATTTGTTAGTTAATTAGGTATAAGAATCTTAATATTTCCAACTTAGGAACTATTCGAGCTTGTCTTTTTAGTGATAGTGAACAGTTGTAGCTGAACCTTATTTCTTTGTGGGATTCAACTCCGGACTCTTAGACCAGATTATATTTGCAGCGACCACTTATTCTTTTTAGGATTAAAGTTGGGCGTTGTATTGGGAAAAAACTGAGTTTATATTAATGATGACGTGGCATGACACGTGGTTTGGTCAAATGGTCAAAGTGCAACAATTGACTAAGAGGCACGAATGGAGACAGCCACGGGAAGAAGAATTTAAATAGGCACGAGACGAAGTGCAGATACGAGTCTCGTACCAATTCAAGTCATTTACAGCCAACAAATTAGAAGGCATTAAAGACAAAGATCTGATGATAGAAAGGAGTCCAAATTCATTATTAAATACCTGATACGTTAGAAAATTGGTATTTAATAGGAATGATTGTATAACGGCTTATTTAATATCATTTATTACTCATAATTATATCATTAAAGCTGAGGCTTCATTTCTTTACCTAGAATTATCTATAAAAGGAAGAAGTATCATCATTTGTAAGGACACGAAATACTATTGAGAAGTCATTGAAATACAAAACTATTTGTTGTTTTACCATCATTCTCAAAAGTATTTTATTTTTGTCTCTTGATTATCAGTAACCCGAATTTCTTTTTAGCTTTGACCAAAGACTCAGATTTTTGGTTAAACAAATTGGTTCCGTTACCAGGAATCTTATAATCTTTTCTTTTAAGCTATATCTTATCTATTGTCGTCACCATGTCAAACAACAACAACACCGACAACAACAGTAATAACACATTGGGAAACCATGAGAATCAAATACATCAAAATCAAGATGACGTGGTTCCCTCTCCTCTAAATTCACCACGTCAATCTCGTGAAGGCACTCCTGTTACTGAATCCCGTGTTTATCAACAAGAGCAATCTGAACATTTTGAAGGAGTTACAACTGAAGCTTTACAAAAGCTAATTGATGCACAGGTCGGCAAAGCTCTTCAGGCACTTGTTATTCGATTGCCTGCTGCACCACCCACACCAACTCCTAATAATAATACATTGGAGAATCCCCGTTCTGGTCTTGATAATTCTGGAAACGGAGCAACCCCCAGTGAACCACATGAAGGGGGACAGGTAATTCAAATAATTCATATTTGCAAAATTTAGTACTAACCTTGCAGAAACAGATTAAGGAACAAAATGAGCGTATTGAACAAATCCCTGGAGTTCCGCCTGTAATAAAAGGAGTAGACATGGACAAATACTCACAACAACCATGGAAGCCTAGTGATGCTCCCCTTCCAATTTCAAAAAAGTTCAAAATGCCTGACATCCTGAAATATGATGGTACTACAGACCCACGTGACCACGTGACTGCATTTACAACAGGCGTAAAAGGCAACGACTTGACCAAACAAGAAATTGAATCAGTATTGGTCAAGAAATATGGAGAAACACTCACCAAGGGTGCATTAACATGGTATTCTCTTTTATCTGAAAATTCTATTAATTCTTTTGCTGAGCTTGCAGATTCTTTTATTAAAGCACATTCGGGAGCACAAAAGGTTGAGAAAAGAATGGAAGATATTTTCAAAATCAAACAAGGGGATTCAGAGCTGCTTAGAAACTTTGTTGATAGATTCCAGCGTGAAAGAATGACTCTACCTCGTGTGCCTGACAATTGGGCTGCAATAGCCTTTGCAAGTAATTTAAATGACAAAAGTTCTGAAGCCACGAGACGACTCAAAGAAAGCCTTCGAGAATTTCCTGCAACCACGTGGAATGATGTTTACAACAGGTATAGTACGAAGCTGCGAATTGAAGAAGATACCGTACCTAAGTTTCATCATGAAGAAAGGGGCGGTCCCCGAAGATCAGAAACCGAAAAAAGATCAGGTAAAAACAGGTACGATCCATATATGGGACCTGCAGGAAAAGACCCACGGTCGAAACAAGATAGCCAGCAATATGATCAAAAATCGAGGAACCGGGATTCTGGCTTTCCTTCAAAGTTCAGGAATGATCGGAACAGACAAGAATCACGAGATGATGACAGAAGTTTAAAGGCACGATTCGGCTTATATAATTTTAATGTCTCTACCTTCGAGATCTAGCTGTTTTAAGAAGCATGGGAGATAAGATACGGTGGCCAAAAGAGATGTGGTCAAATCCAAATAGACGCAATCCAGATCATTGGTGCGAATTCCACAACGATCACGGGCACAAAACTTCAGAATGTAGATTCTTGCAGAGTGAAGTGGATCATCTATTGAAGCAAGGGTACCTCACTGAGTTATTTAGTGAGAAAGGAAAACAAGCTTATATGAAAAACAGGCAAGAGCCACCACAACCTCCTTCACCCAAGAGAACAGTGAATGTCATAAGTGGGGGAGAAGATATTCACGGCATAACCTACACAGCCTCCAACAAGGTTTCTAAGGTAACAATTACACACGGGAAACGGGTGCGGCAGGTCCTTGAAAATGAAAGTATTTCGTTCGATGATGCAGATACCGAAGGAGTGACAACTCCACATAATGACGCACTGGTAATATCTTTACTTGTACATGATACTAATGTAAAACGAGTTTTGATTGATCCAGGGAGTTCTGTAAATATTATATTACTAAGGGTACTACGGGAAATGCAAGCTGAAGACAAAATGATACCCAAGGCGCACACCTTGTCAGGCTTCGACAATTCAAGTGTAGTAACAAAAGGAGAGGTAATTCTAACAACTTTTGCTATGGGTGTTGTTAAGGAAACTAAATTTCAGGTAGTTGATATGGAAATGGCCTACAATATGATCATGGGGAGACCATGGATACACGATATGGATGTTGTCCCATCAACTCTACACAGGTTATTAAATTCCCATCACCATGGGGAATTTGCCAAATTTGTGGGGATCAGCAGATGGCTAGAAGTGTCAACGCTGTAACAAGTACGAGCGCCATAAATAAAGAAAAATAGCAATTACAGGAAACAGTTGAAGGTAAAAAAGATCAAACTTCAGCTGAACAAGAAAAGACAGATTTGGACTCAAGGCCTGACACAATTCAGGAACCTGAAGAAAATGAAAGCATCAAAACGACAATTGAAGAGCTTGAGGCAGTGATGTTATTTGATCAATGGCCTGAACGGAAGGTTTATGTCGGGGCCAATTTAAGCTTAAACATGCGAGGTATGATAATCGAATTTTTAAAAGCTAACTTAGACTGCTTTGCTTGGTCCCACACTGATTTGCCAGGGATACCACCGAATGTGATGACTCACAAACTCAATGAGGACCCTTCTTTCACACCAATAAAGCAAAAGAAACGAAAGCAAGGTGCTTTCAAGAACCAGGTGATTCAGGATGAAGTCCAAAAATTATTAAAAATCGGATCAATCCGTGAGGTAAAGTATCTTACTTGGTTAGCTAACACGGTGGTCGTACCCAAGAAAAATGGTAAGTGGCGTGTTTGTGTGGATTATACCGATTTAAATAAAGCCTGTCCAAAAGATTCCTTTCCCTTACCGCATATAGACTAACTAATTGATGCAACCGCAGGTCATGAACTTTTAAGTTTTTTAGATGCATACTTGGGATATAATCAAATTAAAATGGATCCTGGTGATGAAGAAAAAACTTCTTTCATCACAGACAGGGGGACTTACTGTTATAAAGTAATGCCCTTTGGTCTCAAAAATGCTGGGGCAACCTATCAAAGGTTGGTCACCAAAATGTTCCAAGAACATTTAGGGAAAACAATGGAGGTATATATAGACGATATGCTCGTCAAAACCCAGCAATCTCATGATCATATTTCTCATCTATCTGTTACGTTTGAAATTTTGCGAAAATTTAATATGAAACTCAACCCAGAAAAATGTGCATTTGGAGTTGCATCAGGTAAGTTTTTGGGTTTTCTTGTTTCTAATCGTGGTATTGAAGTGAATCCTTCTCAGATCAAAGCAATAGAAGAAATCCCTGATATCCTTACTAATAAAAAGGAAGTACAAAGATTAACGGGAAGAATTGCAGCTTTGGGGAGATTTATTTCCAAATCCTCAGAAAGGTGTTTTAAGTTTTTCTCTGCACTTAAAAAGCAAGATCATTTTGAATGGAATGAAGATTGTCAACAAGCCCTTAGAAATTTGAAAGCTTATTTGTCAAAACCACCGTTGTTGGCAAAACCAAAGGTGGGAGAAAAACTTCTCATTTATCTGGCCGTGTCTGAAGTCGCAGTGAGTGCTGTTTTAGTCCGCGAGGACCAAGGTAAACAATCTCCTATTTATTATGTAAGTAAGTCCTTATTGGAAGTTGAGACACGATACCCACAGCTAGAAAAATTAGCATTAGCTTTGATCATGGCATCTATAAAATTAAGACCTTATTTTCAATGTCATCCCATTAATGTAGTTACTGCTTTTCCGCTTCGAAATATTTTGCATAAACACGAACTCTCAGGAAGATTAGCAAAATGGGATATAGAACTAAGTGAATATGAAGTTGTTTATCAACCCAGGACCGCTATAAAGTCTCAAGTACTAGCTGATTTCGTGGCTGATTTTAGCCAGGGGATGCATTTAGAAGCAGAAAAAGAATTACTAGTTTTTAATGGTGCAAACCCGGGGACTTGGGTTTTATTCACTGACGGTTCATCTAATGTAAAAGGGGCAGGCCTAGGAATAGTCCTCGTACCACCTGTGGGTAAGACTATTAGACAGGCTATAAAATGTCATTCTATAACTAACAATGAAGCAGAGTATGAGGCTGTAATTGCAGGTTTAGAATTGGCACGAGAACTCGGCATAACACAGATTATAATCAAGAGTGATTCTCAACTCATGGTTAATCAAATGTTGGGGACTTATACATCCAGAGAGACACGAATGTAAGAATACCTCGCAAAGGTACGGGAGTTAATAAAGCAATTCCAAACTTGAAAAGTAGTGCAGATACCAAGAGATGAGAATGTAGAGGCAGATGCTTTAGCAAATCTCGCATCTGCAGCAGACGTAGCAAACAATACAAATGCTTCTGTCATACATCTATTTCATTCCGTTCTCGAATCTGATAAAAACGAGGTAAATTTTAATCATTTAACATGGGATTGGAGAAACGAAATTGTTGCCTTTTTACAGCACGATATCGTGCCTAATGACAAAGGAAAGGCTCACGCGCTTCGCAAAAAAGCTGCTCGATATTGTTTATATCAAGGAAATCTTTATCGAAAGATGTTCGGTGGACCACTAGCAAGGTGTCTCGGACCCTCTCAAACAGAATATGTGATGAGAGAAGTGCACGAAGGACATTGTGGGAATCACGCAGGGGGACGGTCACTGGTAAGAACATTAATTCGCACAGGATATTATTGGCCTAAGATGGAAGAAGAAGCAACCAATTTCGTGTCCAAATGTGATAAATGTCAAAGGTACGGCAATAATATGCACAGACTAGCTGAGTTACTACATCCTATTATAGCCCCGTGGCCCTTTATGAAATGGGGAATGGATATCGTAGGTCCACTTCCACAAGCAAAAGGTCAGGTAAAGTTTCTACTTGTACTTACAGATTATTTCACTAAATGGGTAGAAGCAGGGGCATTTAAACAGGTACGAGAGAAAGAAGTTAAAGACTTCATATGGCGAAATATAATATGCCGCTTTGGAGCACCAAAGGAGATCGTGTGTGACAATGGACCACAATTCATTGGAGCTCAATTCACAGAATTTCTTCAAAGTTGGCAGATCAAAAGGATAATGTCTACGCCATACCATCCAGTAGGTAATGGGCAAGTAGAATCTACTAACAAAGTCATTATCAACAACTTGAAAAAGAGGTTACAGGATTCAAAAGGTAATTGGCCTGAGGTGTTACCTGGAGTATTATGGGCTTATCGTACAACGACCAAAACATGCACTGGAGAAACACCATTTTCAATGGTTTATGGTGCAGAAGACTTAATTACAGTTGAAATTGGTGAGCCAAGCACACGGTACGATCAGGAAACGGAAGAATCTAATGATGAAGAGATGCGGGTTAGCCTAGATTTACTTGAAGGGAGAAGAGAAGCTGCATTGATAAGGATGGCAGCACAAAAGCAAGTAATTGAACGATATTACAATAGGAAAGCACGCCTCAGATTTTTCAAAATTGGGGACTTCGTGCTTAAAAAGGTGTTCCAATCTGCAAAGGCTGCTAACTCAGGAAAGCTAAGTCCAACATGGGAAGGACCGTACAAAGTCCGTGACATTGCGGGAAAAGGAGCATACCAGTTGGAGACAATGGACTGTAAAGTTTTACCCTCACATTGGAATGCCGTCCACTTAAAAAGATATTACTTTTGAGAAAGTACCTACGGTCAGGTATCATCATGTTAAAATTTCTCTCTTGGATTATTAATATTTTACTAACGATTTTAGATGCTAGGCAAAATACCCTAACTCGTGCCAAATGATGAGTCACAACCTGCAAGGCAAAATGGAGTATTCTTAAATTCCTAGCCCAGGGTTACAATTAATCTGATGGAAATACACACGAGTTAGGCAGTCTTCATCTATAATCGCACCTTCGAGTCCCGTATATCTTTCTGTTTCAGGAAAAAGGGCCAAAGTAAAAGAAATAAACAAGTGCTTGAGGCTTCATACTTCACCGCTCAAACACTTGGGGGACTACAATACTGTACACAGATACGTGTAGAAATGCAAATACGAATATCGAACAACAGAGTCAAGTGTTGAGTAAAAGTTACGAAGTATTCAGCATTCATGAGAATAACAGAGTCATCTCTCAAAACTCATAAGCAAAGTCATCTCTCAAACCCTTCTTAATATATAAAGATAGGGTCATGACTATGTACTGAAACAGGTTATGAAGAAAAACCTTGTTTATTCTATGTTATGTACAAATCTGTTACAAGAAAAATAGTTACGAGAAAGTTGTAGATGTATTGTAATACATGTAACAGTCAAACACTTGATAAAGTTTATGAATAAAAACTTGCCAAAGTTGTTTCATACAAAACATGTGTATTCCTATTTCTTTCATCGTATTATAACACCATTATGAAGTTGAGACGTCTTCTTCATTAAGTGTCGATAAAATAAAAGGGCCCTCTTTTATAAGCCTCATGTTGATAATCCATGAGAAGAATCATAAAGCATTTTCAAAGGATAAAAATGCTAAGCTATTCTATAAGTCCTAGATAAATAGGCAAGAATAGAATATACAGAAGTACCGATAAAACTTCTTAATATAAAAAAAACTAAGTACAAACTTAGTCAACAAAGCATTTGTTTTTTACAAATGCCCCATTATGATAACTGGGGACTTCATCAAAAGATCCTTTACAACAATTTCATTTTCAGCTAGTCACTGAAGGGTTTGGAACATCAGAAGTTTCACCCTCGGGAGCAAGAATTGCAACCCCAATTGCTGCAGTAGCCACTTCTTCATTTAAAAGTTCTTCCGTTCCAGGAGCTTCAAGTACAGGAGAAGGAGTATCAGTAGATTGTTGACTTTTCTCGATGGTATCTACGACTTTGGCCAGTTCAGACTGCAAGTCAAAACCTTCCTGAGCAGCTTCCGTCAAAGCATCACGGCGAGATTTCAGGAAAGCCCAACTCACCTCTATGTTGAAGTTCTCCTCCAGAAGTCCATATTCCTTTTCCCACATAGCAAGATCGTTTTTTAAGATTTGGTACTCAGCTAAATGGGAATCAAGGGAAGCTTCAAGAGAGGCATGAGAACTCTTCAAGGCATGAATCTCGTTAGAGGAGGTCTGTAAGTCAGCTTGAGTTTGAGTCAAACTTTGCACTAACTCTCCTGCATACTCTTCTTTCTTAGCCAAAAGTGCCTTAAGCTCCCTAACTTCTTCACTAGCCTTGGATAATTATTCTGACAAAGAGCATTCCAAAAGCTCTTTGTCTCTTTTAAATTGGCTTGAAGAAGCCTTGGCAGTTGCCAGTTCAGAAGTCAAACCACGGTTTTGCTGCTCCAGGAGGTTTTTATTTTCTTGCAACTCCTCTATGGTCCCTTGAGCATTTTCAAACTGTTCTTTCCAATTGGCTGCTTCAAGCTAGGCTCCCCTAGCTATTTCTTCGGCCTCGTGGACAGTTTTTTCAGACTCACGGGCTTTTCTTTCCAGAAGGGAAATTCTTCCCATTAATTCCGTACCAATGAGGTTAGCCTACAGAGACAACTCATAGAAATAAGGGATTGAAGATAATTAAAAAAAAAACTTGTTGGTAAGAAAAGGAAAAATACCTTCAAAGTAGAATGAACTATGTCATTCATCAAAGTCAAGCAGCTATGGCTCTCCATTTTCTTCTTCTCAATATCTCCAATTAGGGGCTCGAGCAAAACATCGGCTCTACCAGTATTTCTTAAGAGGCTATGATTGGCAGGAACTTCCAGAGTAACACTTCTCATAGTCATACTTCCACTGCTAGAACCCGTCTCTGTACGATGAACAGAGGGAAGAGGAGCAATGGAAGGAATGGAAGGAGAAGATGTAGAAACAGGAATGGAAGGAGAAGATGTAGAAACCAACGCAGGAGCGGAAGTAGGTGCAGAAGAAACTGCCAAGGGAACGGACATAAGAGCGGTAGAAACTGGCAAAAGAACGGAAGTCGTCAAAACTGGTAAAGAAATACTTACGGTTGGCAGAGGAATGGAGGAAATAGGAACGAATGAGGAAAGAGGAGCTTCATAAAAAACAGGGCCGAGCTCGCCACTCCCGAAACCACTATCAAAAAGATGCTGAATTGACTCATTATTATCTCTTGGTTCAGTGTCCTCGTCAGAATGAATCAAAACAGGCTCGGTGGTGGAGGTTCGAGCAGGAGTGTCTTCAATTTCATCATCAATGATTATTCGCCTCCTGACCCTTGGCCTGGTAATTAGGGAGGTACCCTCCTCTTCTTCAGAACTTTCTTTTATAGCTTTCCTTTTTGGCAGCAAGGCTCGAGCCTTATCCAAATCAAGAGCAGCATTCGCAGACATGCGAATGGCCATAACTACTTTAGCCGTCATTCCTCTAATGCCAAATCCTGATTAAAGGATGGATATACATGATCAAAATTGAGGAAAAAATGCTTAACATGTAAAAAAAACATATAAAAAGGGGCATACCATGTGTTTTGACCTTCCAGCCATATAAGGAAGAAATCGATTTCCAAGTTCTTTGCTCCCTAGAAGCAATCTTCAAAAGTGAGTCTACCCAACCACGGAAGTTGGGAATAGGTTCCACATCTCCCATGGTTGCTACAAAAAACCAAGAAGAGACGAGGTTAAAAACAAAATTTCTTTTGAAATTCTCAAAAATAGGTACGGTAAATAAAAGGAAACCTACGTTCAAAATTCCACTTCTCAGGGAAGGGAGTATTTATTTCGCCAATCAAGTCCACCGTACGAACAACAACGTAACGGATATACCATCCACGATCTTTGTCATCTTCGGGATTTACCAGAACTTTTTTGCTCCTTGCAGTTAAGGTAAAAACCTCATGGCGTATTAAGTTAGGGTGGTATAAATGAATGAGATGAGAGAAGGTGAAATTGACATTGGCTTTAGAGGATAAGTATCTCAAACAAGCCACTGTTCTCCACACTAGTGGGCCGATTTGGGCCAAACAAATTGTAAAGAAACGGCAAAAATCAAGAATAACTGGGTCAATCGGAGGATTAAAACCTAAGGTGAAGGGGTAAGTATAAACAAAAGAATACCCACTTCTAAAGGAGGAAATTCTTTGATTTGGGGAAGGAATTGACATTTGAAGACTATCCTTCCAGTTACAATCTTTTCTTATGGTGGGGATTGTAAGCTCGGTTACTATTGTAGGGTAAGTATCGACTTTTTCTAAATTTGCAATTTGCTTTTGAAGAGACGTTTTGTTACTTTCAAAAGACAAATCGCTGGGAACTATCTCATCAACTAAGGGTTCTTGAGAAGAATCAAGAATTTCTCTACTTTTAGAAGAGGGGGCCTTTGGGATAGAACTCCTTAACAAAGAACCAGATGAACCGCCTCGAGTAGATTCTAACCCTGTTCGAAGCCTACCTCCTCCACCTCTTCTGTGTCTAACATGGGCGTTGGGGAATTGGTCTAGAATTGGAACTTTTTTACGGTTAGGGTTTGAAGAAAATATTGTTAGGAAGGATAAGTCGAAAGAAAGTAGAAATAAAGAAGAAAGTGTTTGCTGAAGATTTGAGAAGAAGACAAAGGAAGAAAAAGTTATGTATATAATGGGAACCATCAACCTTAAAAGTGTAATGATGGAAAGCCTATAATAAAGGCAACTATCACTTCGTGAATAGTGAGAATGAAGAAGTCCTGAAAAAGGGTGTAAATAGCAGAATCAATCAGAAAATGACACATGGGCGGAACATTAAATGGAAAAGACTACTCAGGCGTTAATATTGTCATAAGCATTAATGGTGGCGAAAATTCCTTTTTATGAAGATCCACTTCCCAATTATTTAATTGATAAATAAATGGAAAGTGGGGGGAGGGGCTATCTGTATTGGGAAAAAACTGAGTTTATATTAAAGATGACGTGGCATGACCGTGGTTTGGTTAAATGGTTAAAGCGCAACAATTGACTAAGAGGCACGGATGGAGACAGCCACGAGAAGAGGAATTTAAATAGGCACGAGACGAAGTGCAGATACGAGTCTCGTACCAATTCAAGTCATTTACAGCCAACGGATTAGAAGGCATTAAAGACAAAGATCTGATGACAGAAAGGAGTCCAAATTCATTATTAAATACCTGATACGTTAGAAAATTGGTATTTAATAGGAATGATTGTATAACGGCTTATTTAATATCATTTATTACTCATAATTATATCATTAAAGCTGAGGCTTCATTCCTTTACCTAGAATTATCTATAAAAGGAAAAAGTATCATCATTTGTAAGGACACAGAATACTATTGAGAAGTCATTGAAATACAAAACTATTTGCTGTTTTACCATCATTCTCAAAAGTATTTTATTTTTGTCTCTTGATTATCAGTAACCCGAATTTCTTTTTAGCTTTGACCAAAGACTCAGATTTTTGGTTAAACATGCGTGATCAGCGAGTAATGGAGGTAGACAAGTAATTTTTTTTTAGGAAAAATGCCGGAAAAGGAAGGAAAAGAAAATCTTAATATATTTGGTGAACGAAGACAAATACCACCACACTTTTATATAAACCACCACCACCACCAACAACAACAACCTAGTGTAATCCCACAAGTGGGGTCTGGGGAGGGTAATATGTACGCAGACCTTACCTCTACCCCGAGGGGCAGAGAGGCTGTTTCCAGGAGACCCTCGGCTCAAAAAGGCAACAAGAGACAACAAGAGACACTATATTAGTACTATCAATAGTCTCATAATAAAACACCATAAAATACCATAAAATCCATAACATAACATAAATAGCATACAAACAAAGTAACAGAGTAACAGCAATATAAGAGATATAGGAAATACGAGAATATGTAGGGTATTAATACACAGAAGATAAAGCCCATCATTAGTAGTTGATCAATAGCATCCTAAGACTAATTCCTAACTAGCTAGTCTCACTCTAGTGCGCTGTAAAAAAGACATCACAATTTTCCCTAACCTACAACCTTAATGCTCGATCTCCACAATTCCCTGTTTAGGGCCATGTCCTCAGTAACCCTAAGTCGCGCCATATCCTGCCTGATCACCTCTCCCCAATACTTCTTAGGTCTCCCTCTACCTCTCCTCGTACCCACAACCGCCAGTCATTCACACCTTCTCACCGGTGCATCAGTGTACTCCACTATTCCAATTGTTAATGCATCTGCAAATATATATACATGGATTTAGTTCCCTCGATCATCATAGGGCATTTATAGTTATATGTTGTCACACCGCACCACTAAAGTATTGTAAACTTTTAGTATCTTTATACAAATAGTTGGTCGGATTTATTATTTTTTTAACCGCTATAAATTCATGATTATATACATATTATATGTAAATTATACCTATATTATATATTTATTGGCTAATTTTAATTTAAACGATTTGGGTGGACGACTATTTAGATTAATTCTTCAAAACTTTGAAGAGGTTTTTTCATTTTTAGCCTGCGCCAGAAATTATTTACATTTGGTAACCAAAAAGTGTATAAAATTTATATATATAAAATATAAATTTTTTCGGCTATTATTTTGAGAGTGACTATACAATATTATTTTCCCAACTTTTTTTAATTTGAGCTCAAATTGGGCTTTGACGAACCTCTTTGGCCCAATGTTCAAAGAGGATACCTCAAAAAAATCGTAAAAATTGTGTGGGGTAGCCACTTTTTAAAGTGGTATTTACTTTTTATCCAACATTTTTAATGCTTAGCAATAATAGCCACTAGTCTATTAAAATTAATATGAAAAGACAGTGTTACCCTTTCTAAGTTTTTATGATCGGCAGGATTTTTCTTACTTTTGGGCTTGCTATCGTCTTCATTGTCATCGCTGTGGTTCGCGTAAGACAAATTTGGCCTCCAAATGAGATTCCTCCGAAGAAAACGTTGCTACTGTTTTACTTTCTCAAGAAGCTATTATGCTTCTGCCATTTCTCTTGTGGCAGAATCAGTGTGCTAATTATTTTTCTTTCTAGTGAGTCTATAGTAATAGGGTTTATTTGCTCTTAGCTCCTTGAATTTATTTTTAGATCTAAAAGTTGTGAAAATAAGTAAAAGAGTGATGAGTAAACAGGAAATACAATTCCTTCCCAGAAGTTAAGGACATGTAGTCCTGAAGTCCTAAAGTTAAATTCAAAGAGTTTCAAGTTCAAAAGTTAAGGAAATGTAGTCTTGAAGTCCTAAAGTTAAGTTCAATAGTTAAGGACACAAGTTCAAAAGTTAAGGACAGACAGTCCTTAACTTACAGTTACAAGTTCTAAAGTTAAGGACAGACAGTCCTTAACTTATAGTTACAAGTTCAAAAGTTAAGGACAGACAGTCCTTAACTTACAGTTACATGTTCAAAAGTTAAGGACAGACAGTCATTAACTTACAGTTACACGTTCAAAGTTAAGGACAAGCAGTCCTTAACTTACAGTTACAAGTACAAAAGTTAAGGACATCTAGTCCTGAACTTAGAGTTACAAGTTCAAAAGTTAAGGACATGCAGTCCTGAAATCCTGAACTTAGAGTTCCAAGTTCAAAAGTTAAGGACATGTAGTCCTGAAATCCTGAAGTTAAGGACATGAGCAGAAGGGTATTTTCATCCGGGCAGTTAAAGTTTATTAAAGCAGTGGCTAAAGACTAAAGACATTTTAAACGGTGGCTTAAAAATAAATACATGTGTTATTAGTGGCCAACCGTGCACTTCCCCCAAAAAAATCATGTACTAATAAATGTGCGAGTAAGAAGAAAGTAAAGTGGAAACATCCATCGAACAAACAGTAAAAAGTTATTAATGATACTATAATTTTAATATCCAATATAAATTTTCCAATAAATAGTGCCTTAGTAATATTTTTTTAGGGAAAGTTACACAAACGTCCCAAATAAGTCTCAACTTACCAAGTAAAAATTGCATGGTCCGCCCTATTTGGTCGCCCCCATTTAACCTATACACATTTTTTAAAAAAGTTTTAACTTGTACCCACTTTTTAAATAATTTCAACCCCTTTTCTCCTCCTCCTCCTCCTCCTCCTCCTTCTTCTTCTTCTTTCGACTGCTTCCTTCAAAACCACGCAACAGTAGCGTCAAGCAAAAAGACATAGATCTTTCATCATCGGATCACGGTCTTACCGATTTCCCACAACTCTAAACTCAAGAAAATATAATAAAAACACAATCTTTTTTTTAAACCTATCTTTCTCTATGAATTCAAGAACTAGCTTAAACTATTGAAAGGTGTATTATTACTATACATATAAGAATGGGAAGGTGAGTAGTCTTCTTTATATATTTTCGTATGGATATGCAAAGGGAAGAGTAAAAAGAAGCGGGGAAAGAGGAAGCAGAACAGTGAGAGTGTTGTGAATGGTATCTTTTGCACTGCAAAATAACCAATCTGTCTCTGTACTATAGTAACATTCAGAATAAGATGGGATTGTAAGAGAGACAAAAGTAAGAGCCACAAAATCCCACTTCAGTTGGTAGAGCATCGTGTAAGCCTCCTGCTTTGTTTGTCCTTCCTTCTGTACTATAGTAACATTCAGAAAGCTTTTTCAAAAACTTCAGCTTATATAGTGGTGAAGTTTTTACAAATGAACTAAATAACTTCAGCATCTTCTACTTAAGTTTTTTGAAAAAACTTATCCAGGGTAAAAAAAACTTCAGCTTATTTAGTGTTGAAGTTTTTACAAATGAACTAAATAACTTCAGCATCTTCTGCTGAAGTTTTTGAAAAAGCTTATCCAGGACAAAAAAAACTTCAGCGTATTGCCTTTGCTACTTTAGGCCCGTCTACTAGAATGCTGAAGTTTTGCGTGATTGCCTTTGCTACTTCAGCCCCGTATGCTGAAGTTACGCGAAAAAGTGTGTACGCTTGCAATTATTTTTGCAAAGCGGGCACAAGTTAAAATGTGACCCAAAAAGCGGGTATAAATGCAAATGCCCCAATCTCTAGCCATTAATCATAGACTTACCAAAACTAGCCAAGAACATATAAAACTTGAAAAACCAAATAAATAAGGTTCTTTCTCTCAAAGAATCACATGCAAAAATCACCTTTCATATTTTTAAGCATGATTAGCAACATTAGATGCAAGACGAAAAGGAAATGTCATGGATGAGGTAGCAAATAAGGCGATGGAATACAAAAAATAAATAAATAAATAAATATAAAGTATTCCAAAAATCTAAGCAAAAAAGGAACTTTATCAATGGGTATAGTTGAAATTCATTAAAAACATGATAAGTCAATATATAAAAGTTGAGGAAGATTGGAGGTAACTTGGACTGGTTTTGTATCAAAATTCGTAATTAAATCGAGTTCAAAAAATTCTTTTGCGACACATGTATCAAACATATATCATGCATATATCTCACACAGTTATACATGGATAGACATATGATACAGAATTGATACAAATATGATACATATGTGTACACAAATGATACATAGTGTGATACACATATTATTATTTTTTTCTCATGTTCAGTTTTTACTTCGAATTTTCAATTCAAACCACCTCAAAACTTCACCAAATCATCCCAAAACTGAGATTCAAGCTCATTAAGATGTACCTGTGATTACCCGAAAGGTCATCTAGAGTTTTAGAACCTAATTCTGTATTTCGAAGCCTCAAATACCTCAATTTAGCCTTCCTAAAATTGCATGTGCAGTCCGGATTTTTTTCTGGAAGGAACTTATGTTAAAATTGAAAAATATGAAATTTTGCCTTAAAAATCCATTTGATTTGACTTCAGTCAACATTTTGAGCAAACGAACTCGGATCCGTATTTTGACGGTTCCGGTGGGTCCGTTTAGTAATTTGGGACTTGGGCATATGTCCGGAATCGAATTCGGAGGTCCCTAACTCGAGTTTTCACATTTTGTTGGAAAACTGAAGTTTGAAGGCTTAATGAATCTAAAAGTTTGACCAATATTTGACTTTATTGATACCGGGTCCGTATTTTGATTTCAAAACTCGGTATAGGTCTGTTACTATATTTATGACTTGCCTGTCATATTTGATGAGAAAGGGAATTAGTTTGACGTGATTCGAATAGGCTACAGAGTGGTTTGGACTTAGAAAACAATGCTGGTGTGCTTTAGTTCTGGTGCAGGCCTCAGACCTCGCAATTGCGAAGTCAGGCCTCACATTTGCAACACTGCAGAACTCATGTCAGGTTTGCAATTGCGAGCTATTTTCTCGCACTTGTGAAGTGGGGCTAGGGGGACAGTGTTCGCATTTGCGGGATAGCCACTGTTCGCAATTGCGAACAAATCATCGCAATTGCGAACAAATCATCACAATTGCGATGATAGCAGAAATGCTGGGACTTCACATTTGTGAAGTGTTTCTTGCATTTACAGGGTTCGCAATTGCGAACCCCAGGTCGCAATTGCGACATCTACAACTGGTCAAGATCTGAGTTGGATGGGATTTTCTCTCATTCTTCAAATTTTCAAACCTAGAAAACCATATAGGCGATTTTTCCAAGAGCCCCTTTTCCCCGATTCATTGGTAAGTGATTCTAACCTATTTTCATTCAATCTTTCATTACATTTCATGATAATTCAACCTAAAATCTTGGATTTCATGGTAGAAATGGGGGGTTTGGGTAGAATTAGGAATTTTTGTAAAATTGGAATTTAGACCTCAAATTGAAGTCGGATTTAGAAACAAATTACATAACCGGGCTCGGGGATAAATGGGTAATCGGACTATGGTCTGAATTTTGAGTTTGGACAAAGAGGGCTCAGGAGTTGACTTTTTCAATAATGACCTAAATTGAACCTTTTCATTCGTGGGTAGTTCCTATGGCTTATTTTGAATCGTTTGGTTGATAATTTGCTAGATTTGGTTGGTTCGGAGACTTGTTTGAAAGACAAAGCTGTGGTTGAACTTTGAGTTGATCTTTGGAGCGAGATAAGTATCGTGGTTAACCTTGACTTGAGGGATTAAGACTTGTTTGCTAGCTACCTATTTAGATGTTGGGTACAATGTATATGTGAGGTGACGAGTATTTATGCGTTGTTGTTGGGTTAAAGAATGCGGGTGGGACTTGTTTCTTGTAATTTCTTTCTTCCTTTGATCATGATATCTATCCATACTTAGACTAGTTAATTATTAAATTGATCGTTTTTTCCATATTTATGGGTTATTTGTGTTAATTGAGTATTGGTACTGAAGTTGAGGTTGATATTATGGAATCATTATTGACATAAGACTTGATCTTGCTCATTCTATCTCCCTATTATTCTTTGTTCATCGTTACATGACAAGGGAGAGTGTTAAAACACGAAGGGTGATACCGTGCAGATTGTTGTTGCAATTATTGATTTATATATAGTGAGGAAGAGAGTTAAAGCACGAAGGGTGATGCAGTGCCGTATTTGAGAGTTAATGCACGAAGGGTGATGTCGTGTCATATTTGAGAGTTAAAGCACGAAGGGTGATGTCATGCCATACTTGCGAGTTATTGCACGAAGGGTGATGCCGTACCGTATTTATCATTTTATGGTGAGATTGAGAGTAAAAGCACAAAGGGTGATGCCGAGCCATTATTACTATTTCATGGTGAGGATGAGAGTAAAAGCACGAAGGGTGATGTCGTGCAGTTTCATTCATTATGTTTTGTTCATTTTGTTGATTGAAGGTTTATTGACTGATTCTTGTTATCATTCCCTGTTGAACCGTATTTTGTACCCCTTTCGCATGTCCCCTCCCAATAGAACATGTTTAGCCTTTATTTATTGTTATGTTGTACACATATTATTATCTGCACATGTTTAATTACATGGGTATCTTGTCATAGCCTCGTCACTACCTTGTCGAGGTTAGACTTGACATTTACAAAGTACATGGGGTCGGTTGTACTCATACTACACTCTGCACTTCTTGTGCAGATTTTGGTACTGGTCCCAGTTACCCGTGAGGTGCATTATCTAGGATCAGCTGACTTGGAGACTCGAGGTAGATCTGCTGGCGTCCACAGACTTTGAACTCCCCTTACCCTTTCCCCATATTTACTGTTTTTATCATTCAAGACAGTTGAACTTATTTCAAACTCTGTATGTTGAAACTCTAGAAACTCGTGAATTATGACTCCAGATCCGAGTTGTAGTTAGATATTATTGGTTTTTATGTTATTCCGCACTGAGTTTCAGTTTCATTTTGGCTTAATTGATTGTACTTATTGTAATTGATTAAAATTGGCTTAAAGATCATCTAACGTTGGCTTGCCTAGCAAGAAAAATGTTAGGTGGCATCACGGTCCCGAATGTGAGAATTCCGAGTCGTGACATACCCAATCTATTCTAATAACACTCACTCAAAAGAAAGTAAAAATTTGACATTATTTTGCCACAAATAACTAAATAGCTAATATTAGTAATATTTGGCTAACATTAGTAATATCTTATGAATTGGCCAATTTTTGTAATGGGCTACTTATATATGGACATAGTTGTATGGGTCAAAATCTGACTAAAGGAATTCAACACGAAAAGGTAATTACCAGAAGCAATTTGGCCGAGGTCTACCAGTAATTAACGAAACTTACTGCCGAGCAGTCAATTACAGCTGAGGTCGAGTGTCACGAGCAACAGTAACAACTAGTTTTGTACTAGGATCTTTAGAGAGAATACTCCATTGAATATTCTCTGTACTAGTACTTTTAGGGTTCTGTAGGGGTATGTCCCATATAAATAGAAAAGGAGATAAGATAAAGGGCATGTAATATTCTCTCTGATAAGAACTCTCTTGAAAAGCAAACTCTCTAGATTAATACAAAGATCACCTTTCTAAAGAGATTCGTCCTTTTGGATTATTCTATATCTTTCTCATCAGATCCGAGAAAGTTTTCAATATTCTCATAGTTGCTTGTCATTCATTATTGTCAGAAAGAAGAATCATCCACCTCATTCAATATTGGATAAGTCATTCTCTTTATTTACTTACATTTAGTGTCATTTATTGTTATTTAATGCTTGATATTCCCATCACATTGCTGAACTTGAAATATTAAATATACCTTGCATTAAATCTGTTCTAACATTGTCCCACATCACCCACGTAGGTTGATGATAGGTATGAAGTTATTGTCTTTAAATAGGTTTGAAATCTCAAATATTAAATTAGTTAGTTTAACCAAAGTCTACATTTTTTTGTCAAACAATTTGTCGCCGTCTGTGGAGATTTCCTAGTCAAAGTTTTTAGTTTCTTCCAAATCTATAATAAAAAAAAGAGAGAAAATGCAGAACCCTATATTTCTTGTGTATACAGATCTGACGTGGCAGGTAGTGGAGAAGAAAGGATGAAGGCGGTAGCTGATCTCACCACCAATCTCTTAAACACCATCAACGGGGTCGATGAAACAGATGGTGAGGACGTAACACCAAACGCTTCGACCAGGCGGAGTGGCTCACCCCTTCCTCACGGTAGTAACACAACTTCACACGGTAAGGGAGCCTCCAAATCCACCACGGAAGAGGCACCACCAGTGATGAAGAAGTTGCTAAAAGCCTGGCTGACAAACACGTTGACTAGCATCCTCGACAAACCCGCCCAAAAGGCGAACAGAGAGAATGCAAGGACTTGCATTGCACCAATAACAGCTGAGCAGCATGGCCCTCCTCCCATAGCAAGTATCTCTCACAACGTTAATAATACAGGTGATGACATCCTCACAACCATCTTAAGGGAGATGGAAAACAATGCTCCGAGACCAAATGAAAGAGCATCAAGAAAGGGTAGACAAAATACCGGGCGCCCAAAAACTCTTGCCAAAAAGCGATGCTGGTTGTTTTGTTGAGCAACCATACAGTAATGAAGCTGCACCACATGCCATACCTAAAACCTTCAAAATGCCTCCATATATGAAAATATACGACAGTATGACGGACCCTGAGGATCATGTGAGTCACTATGTCACCACAGTAAAAAGCAACGACCTCGCCAAAGAGTAATTATCCTCCATATTATAGAAAAGGTTTGGCGAAACTCTCACTAGGGGTTCATTAACTTAGTATTCACAACTGCATGCGTGCTCCATTGAGACATTCGAAGAGATGGCCGACAAATTTGTGACGGCCCATGTCGGAGCTAAGAAAGCATAGGCGAGAGGGAACGATATATTCGCCATCAAGCAGTCACCCGGCGAAGAGCTGATGGACTTCCTTTCTCCATTCAACCATGTGAGGATGACCTTACCGAATGTGTCAGAAGGAATGGCTGTAGCAGCTTTCCAGAACGGGTTGAACAGAAGCGGTTCAAGGGCGACTAGAAAGTTGCTGAGTCCGCTCATAAAATATCCCCTGACAACTTGGGACGAAATACACAATGCATATTGTGTCGAGGTCCAAGCCGACGAAGAAGACCTAAACGGGCCAACCCAACGGTTAACCTCAGTACCAATCGAATTTAGGAAAGATTGGAGAAGCGACAACAGAAGAGATCTTGCAAGTCCATGATCCAACCGAGAAAGGCATCAGCCGTATGTCAGAGGCGCCGTCATGCCGCCTCCCCGCCACGAAGAAGGCCCTTCCAGGCCAAGAACAGGGACTCACCGAGGCGAGAAAGGTATGCTTCCTTTACTATATCTGCTCACAATTTCTGTGTTTCACCCTCAGAAATAGTCTACGCATTGGAGAAGCTCGACCCGAAAGTGAAGTGGCCGCAGAAGATGAGGTCCGACCCAAACACCAGAAAGTCAAATGTCCTCTGCGAATTCCACTAGGAACGAGGTAATAAAACCGAGGACTGCATCGCTCTAAGGCAGGAGGTCGTGAACATGCTTCACCAAGGGCACTTGAAAGATCTGTTAAGCGACCGATGAAGGGCCAACTTTGCTCGAGGACGCGAATAGCACCAGGGCCCACCAAAACCACCTTCTCCAACTCAAACCATTCAAATGATCATTGGAGGGGGCGATGACGCATCAATCAACAACGTAAAATTCACAACCACCCACAAGCTCAAACGGTCGATCACTCATGAACGGTATGACGAACTCAAAGAAAGTATCATCTTCGATAAGTTGGATACCCACAATTTGGTTTTTCCTCACTATGATGCTCATGTTATCACTTTACGCATATTAGATACATATGTGAAACGTATTATGGTGGATGATGGGAGCGGCGCGTGTATTATCCACCCTCAAATATGAAATTAGTTTAACCTCTCAAATATTAAATTAGTTAGTTTAACCAAAGTCTACATTTTTTTGGTCAAACAATAGCTAGTAGTTTCCCTTTATTTTGAATGTATGTAACTACTGTACATATAATTGTGTTACAATCTTGAAGGTCCAAATCGCAGCAGAGAATAACAAATACTAGATGATTTCTTCTCAATTGTCTAAATCTCATGGGGTAGAGTTACTCGACACTTGTGCTAGTAGGAGTTAGTAGGTACCCAGTGAAATAGTCGACATGTGCTCAAGTTGCCTATAGACCGTATAAGAAATAAAAGACAGAAAGAAATAGTTGTGTAACAAAATAAATTAAATCACAAGAGTTGATTAAGTTTTGCAATTTCTGTGCTCTATAGTTTTATGGCAACTGCCATTTCATATTCGATCGATCTGTTACATAGATGAAGTAAAAAAAAAAAACTCTTGGAAGTGTCCGTTCCAGCTAATTAATCCTTAACTTGTATGATAATAATCATATGTTTAAGTATAATGATTAAAAATGTATGTTGATGTCAAAGAAAAAAAGGCTAAAAATAAAGTCAATGCCTTCTATAGTTTCTTTATTTTATTGTTGTGTGTTCATGAAGTGAAAGTTTGAAGGCTGCTGCACCAATTCAAAGTCTTTTTTAAAGCTTTCGCTATGTGTAGGGTTCGAGAAAAGGGCGTCGAACTACATAAGTATATATATTGTATGTCAACAAAAAGCTATAATACTAGTCAAGTAGACTTATTCTACAAAAGATGAAGTATAGAAAAGAAAAATAAAACACTAAGACCTAGTTAGCGTATGAATAAGCGTACTCTAGAGGTGTCAATAATGGTACAACAACGGAATCTTGACTACTTCGATTCTTTGCTGGGGGCGGAGCTGGAAGTCAAAATACGGGTTCGGCCGAACCCAGTTATTTTTGTCCAAACTCAATATATATTAAGAAATTCACTTAAAATTTTACGAAAATGAAATTTAGAACCCTGTTACTAACACCTTATATCACTATCCTAAAATTTAGAGCCCACAAAATTCAAATCCTGATTCCGCCCCTACCGTTCTTGCAAGTAATGTTGATACTATGGGATAAAGAAATTCCTTCTTCTATGGACCACAAGACACAAGATCAGATAAACCAGTCTTACTAAAGTGAGTACCCTTCTCACTTTTTAATTCTTTAATTTCTTTTAATTGGAACTTATATTTTCTTTTGCTGATGACCCTAGCTAGAGTCAAAATGAGTACGTAACCAAACAAAAAGAGGTTACGGTGCATGGATGGTTGGGATTCCTTTATCCTTATATTAAATGAGGGTTTGAGTCGTGGGAATGATCAAAGAACTTGGTAGAGAGCACTTTCGGCCTTCTTGGTATGAATCCACATTAATCAGGTCAATAAACTCCGAATGCCATATGACAAAAAGAAAAAAAGAGAAAAAGAGAGAGATGCAAAAATATCACCAATATCATTGGTTAGCCAACTCCAAAAGAAGAGGTTTAGGAAGAGCAAGAATATAGTGAGTGGAACTAATCCAAATTCCTTGTATATAGTAGTAGTACTGTACTAGTGTAGTAGACCAAGAATGAGCAACTGAAGGCTAAAGTCACTTTCATAAGAGAAGGAAATGCTTGAACTATTCCAAATTGATTGCAACTAATATACTCCATATTCATTTTCTAGCTTAAAGTAGTGGATGCCTATTTTCAAAACTAACATGGACCATAAAATACAGTGGTCATAGAGACATGCAAATATGCCTGAGCCACCAATAATGTTGCAATGAGAGGCGGATCTAAATTTTTTAGTACATAAGTATATTATTAAAAAAAGGAGAAAAATGTGTTAAGTGGGAATTGATCCATATTCCTCTGGACATTTAACTCAACCTTCTTGGATGATATGTGCCGACAATTAATATTATACCAATTTTAGAATATATATATATAATATCTAATTTTGTGAAAATACTATAGGTTTACGTGCTCCATCTTTTTTCCTATAAATCCGCTTCTGGTTGCAACTTATACTAAAAAAAAGGTCCTTTTCCAGCTTATTTTTGTGTTCTTTATGTCCTTGTCATGAGTCAGTGATGCATTTTGGATATTATCATTTTTTTTTTCATTATTCGTAATTCCCTTGCTAGCTACCACAGTTTCTGTTTAATTTGACAATAAATTAAAAGTGTAATCCTCTAACTCGTTCATTTTGGTTTAAACAAACTCTAGGATCAAGATCTATTAATTAATTGAACTTGGTTTATTTGTTCACTTGACCTAACTTAATTATCCCTTTCACACTCATTAATTTGACCAACTATTTAAATTATTTGGCACGAACTATTTAATCTTCGATATTCTTTCATGATTTTAAAAATTATGATGCTTTACAATTCATAAAAAAAAACACTAAGTAGACTTTTCCCTTAAGAATTAACAACTTATAAATTTTAGTTGCCACATCAATTGCCTTCATTTTTTTTTTATAAATTATATTTGAAAGCCAACTGAACTATGAAACACTAGTAAGGAATGGAATGTGAAAACGCCATTTTAGTTTGCAGTTTCATCTATTGTTCCAAATTATTTTAAAAAATAAAACCTTCCCTCACTACAACAAATATTATATTTAGCAACGAAATTATTAGCCACGACATAAAAATTCGTCAGTAATTGTTTACTTTTCGTGACAAAAATTATAATTCGTCTTTAAATACATAAATCACATACTTTTAGTGACGAAACATAAAATTTCGTAGCAAAGTATCGTCCACTAAAGTTTCCCACCAAAATATAAGTTGGCGCCATTTATTGAGTAATATTAGCCACAAAATTGAAATTATCGGTGACAAATAAGTTTGTCACTAATGATGTACCTAATTAGCGACGAACCATTGTTTGTCATAAAATTAGTTAAATTTTGGATACGACAAATTTTCGTCACAAAAAATATGTGGTTACAATAGTGACGAATTACAATTTGTAGTTAAATATTGTAAATTTCAGCCATAAAATTTTATATTTAATTGTGACCTTACTTTTTGTCACTGATAGTGCAAACAATTAGTGACGATTATTTTATTGTCTCTATTTAACCTAAAATTTAGTCAAAACGAATTTTGTCATATAATATATAATTTTTAATTTTCTGCGACTTAATTTTATAGTTGAATCGTGTCATTATTGGCTACAAAAATAATTTGTAGTTAAAAAATAGAAAACCATATTTCATTTTAACTATGAATTTGAAGTTTTGTTCATGCAATATACATAAGACTAATTGAACTAGTAAGTGAACAACCATTTTTTAAAATTATTGAGCGATGAATCCCCAATTTTACTTATATTAGAAATTGTATGAATGTGTTTTTTCTACTTTGAGCACATGAAATTTCTTATTGAAATTTTTTTAAGTTTTATTTAATTCCATATTGAAGCGAACCGTTTTATTTGGTTTTTATATTAAATTTATACCGTAAATTTAAATCTACATTTTAAAATTAGTGTACCTCTTTAATTTAATTGTTGTTGTTACTTAAACTTTAATATTAGAAGATGATTATCGTCTGTTGAGATAAAAGCGGATAAAAAATAACTTTTTTTTTTAAAGAAAAAGTGGTATATATGTTTCCATCATTATTTTTACCAATTTGAAATTTATGGCATATTAGAAAAAATTATAATTCCAATTAATATCTTTCTTTTTTATATTTACATTAGAGATTGATAGGAGTACAAGTGGATCTAAGATTACAAGAAGATGGATGCACTATTATGAAAAGTGGTTCTACTATATAAATTGAATAGGTTCAACCTTTTAAATTTTATCATTGAACTTATTATACTTTTAAAATCATAGGTTCAATTTTTTTAAATATAATATTTTACGTTAAAATTTAAAATAACAAACCAAAAGAAGAAATAAAAAGAAATAAAAAAGTACCTAATTAAAACGCAAGAAGGGACACCCGACATTTTGGACACTTACGAGATCAAGCTCAAGAAAGAACGAAAAATAAATCAAGATTTAAGGAGTACGAGTCTAAAGTATATGTCCGTTGAATTTAAATATATTGTTCATGGCTAGATTCAAGATCAAGGTTTAAAACTCTTAAAAAAAATTTTAAAGAAGAATCAGTAGAACTATAGAGATCGTAATATTTAAAATATTTGAAATAAAATGCTACACTTCTTACAATATTTTCTAGCCTTGACTATTTCTTGGCGTGAATTTAATGTATTCCCTTGAAAATTGAAATCATTAATATACAAAAATACAAATATATAATATAATCTTAATATTTAATGGGAAGTCATTAAAGGAGAGAAGTTTTATGTATAAAAATTCTACCCGAAAATATTGGAGGGAATATAAAAAAAAAGTTAAACTTTCAATTATTTCACCTTCCCTCCAATATTTTCGTGTAAAATTCTTCTCTCACCCATTCCCTCCCTATAAACCACGAATAACTTCTCACTAAGATTAACTTGAAGTATCCAATTCAACTACAACTGCGTAGACTCCTAAAGAAAAGAGAAGTTCCTGCATATGTTTAGTATTTTTTCTTCTTTTTCTATCAATTGCTTTCTATTACCCATCTAAAACAGCTCATCTCCCTTGTATGATATTGACCTCGCACCAACACTCTGTTAGTCTCTATGCAAAAGTTGATCAACACAAAAGTAATTCCACAAGCTTTTGTTGTGAAATCTGTCCTTTGCTATGAATTGAAGGCCTTGATTCATGGCTTAACGAAGGAATTCTTGACATTCTTTTGATGAAGAGGTAAGTTTCTCTTGATGTAGTGTAGGATTTTTTAGAAAATTTAATTACTATCTATTTCTTATTTTATTATTTGATTCACTAATTAGTGTTAGTTTTGTGATTTAAGTTTGAAGATATATTTTATTTAAATCACGAAATTAGAAAGTATATAATACTAATTGTTTTTCCTTTTCACAGGTATACGAAGGTGCAAAAAGTGTGAGTTTTAACCAAGGGACGCTGCACACATGAGGAAGCAACATACCTATTTTTTTTTTTTTTTTTAGCATTAACATGTATTTTAATTAGATCTTTTGTGTTTGAGGGCTTTTAGTTTGTAGTTTGTACTCAGATGTTATCTTAGAACAATTATAGATGTATAGTACATATTTTTTGTATGAATTTTGGTATTATATTTCTCTTTTATTTCTGTGATGTTTTTGGTTTACATAAGAGTACATTTAATGACAAAAAATTAATTTGTCCAGGATTTGCCTACATATGAACAACATAATTATATTTTTATCTACAAATTAACTTAATATTTGATGATAATTAAAATTGTCACTAACTAAGACAACATATAGAGACAAATTAGTCTCATCACTAATAGCACTATTTGTCGAGACCCATAATAGTTTCAACTACGAAAATGTTGCCTTCTTCGACAAACAAATCTGTCTCTATTTTATATATTTAGAGACGAAAGATTCCTTTTGTACATAAAGCATAACCAATTAGCGACACAGTCATATTCTTTTAGCTACAAATTACGTATAGCTTTAACGACAATTAATATCATCACTAATTAAAATTATAATTAGTGACAAATTAGAATCGTCAGTATTGAAGACCTTTTTAGCGACGACATGATACTTTTAACTACAAAATTTTGACACTTTTTATGACAAACAAGTTCGTCATAAATACAACTTAATTGGGGACGAAAAATATTTCGTAGTTAATATAACTTTATTTTGTGACGAAACTCAAAGTTGTCTTTATATACTATTAGTGACGGTGTTTCAGAGACGAAAAATTGACAAAAATTTTTTTGTCACGAAAAAATATTTTCGACGAAATATGAATTTTAAGTGACAAAATAATTTATCACCAATACTCAAATTTGTTGTAGTGCCTCTTTTTTGAGTTATAATCTCAATAGTATTAAAATCAAAATATACTTTCAGAAGCAATCAGTTGACATTCTCATAAGAATTAAGATCTCTCAATATCATTTACTTTCTATTTTTGTGTATACCTAATAACTATTTTATTCTTTAAAAGTTACTCGCGATAAACAAGTCGAAATACTATAAGACAAAGAAAATATTCTATAATCTCACCAACTAGAGCAGTTATGAGTTATCCAACTAATTTCCCTAGTCCCTTTTTATTTTTTTCAATCTGAAATATTGATTTCTAAATTAGAATGTAATCATAAATAATGTTGGAAGAACATTCTATTTTGCAGCTCCAAATGGATAATTGGATATGATTAATTATAAAAAGGAGTGGAGCTCAACCCACTAAAACATGCAAAGTATACTCAATAATTCAAGTCCCTATGGTGCTACTTTAGTGGAGAGAATACTGGGGTTTTGTTTAGTTATAAATTATTAAAATAGAATAATGTTGACGTACAATACAAAGTGACTTCACAGACTTGGTTACTTGCTTTTGATTTCTTCAATGCTTCGGAAATTATACATCCATAATATACACCTATGCATTGTTGTGACAATCACATACGTATTATATTTGTAATAAAGAAAATAAAGCAAATTCGATGTATGAAGTATTTCGCGTTCACACAGGGTTCGTGGAAGGACCGCACTCAAAAAGGTATGTGTAGGCAACCTCCCTGATATAAGTATCAGTTATTGATTTCACGGCTCGAACATGTGACCTCTAGGTCATATGGATAACTTTACCGTTGCTCCGAGATTCCCCTTCATGTATTACATATTTGTACTATATAATAATTTCTTAAAATAAAAAAATAGAAAGAAAAAGAGGAAGAAGCAATAATATGTATACTACAAAAGGATGTGGTGCAACGGATGAGGCTGCTCTTCCCTTAAACAGAAATTTCGAGCTCGAGCCCTGGATATGAAAAAATCTTTGGTAGGGAGCGCTTCCTCTCGAATTGGGCCCTACGCAGCGAATGCGAATATAGTTGAACTCCAATGCGGATACCAGACATCGGGTGGGAAACCAAAAAAAGTATCTATGTATTGTATATAGACTTGCCTCTCTAGACATGTAGATTAATTTTAAGGCATCGGAGAGCGGTGCCGTGTGCGCATAATCAAGGGAAAGAAAAACAGCTTGAATTTATTCTCTTTTAATTTAAAGTTTCTAATAGAATATCAATATCATTTGGAATAATTGTAGAACGACGTGAATATGTCGTGATTCTTGAGTTATAATTAACAATGTTACATACTGATTGTACCACAGTTTTTTAAATTAAGAGGCCCTTTTTTTTTTGTTAAGAAAAAAGAGAGATGGAGCTATTGAGAAAAATTATACGGGCGTGGTCCAAAGCGGATAATATCACATCATGTTAAGAATACTTTTGGGTTGATTTAGTCCAACATGATTTTTTCTAATATTAAAGATACCAAGTTACCCGCTAACATGCAAACATGACCCAATAGTGTAATTCTTTTTATTACAGTATCAGTGATTATTAATTAAATTTTATGATAAAATGGTAATGAAAGTGATGATAACATGGTAGAACTATAGATCCTTAATTCTAAAAGAGAATTAAGAGCATAATTAAGAAACCAGATATAACCTTCTCCTAGAAATAAAGAATCAAAGAAATTGCCATGCATGAGAGCATTTCAGTTTTCTTTGTACCAACTCAAAAGGTTACGTACAAAATGATGTCATATAAAAGCAATAACTTTAAGATTAAAAATGCTTTACTTGAGCAAAATGACTAAGTAGTACAAATCTTAATCATTTAGTAGTGTTGTGTTATATATGCTGGCAAATCAAATAAAGGTATATATATATATATATATATATATATATATATATATATATATATATATAATATAATAGAGGGTTACGTGCCTCTCTCAAACCATAACATAATAATATATCATGAACAGGGGAGGGAGAGTATCAATTATGGGTTTGGAGGACTCCAGTAGCTTTTGTTTAGGCCTTATATTTGTACTAAAAAATCTATTAAGTATGTATAATTATTTAATTGTGAACCCAATAACTATAACGAGCTATGAGTTCGACGACAAATTCATAACCCAAAAACTTCAAATTCTTGCTACGCCCATCTATATATATATAATTGTGGGAAATAAAAGTGTGAGGTGCCACCTCTCTTTGGCCAAGAAACTCACTTATCTTTTTTCTCATTTTTTTGAGTTTCCCCCCTCATTTTTTTCATTTATCTTATTTTTAGAAGCCCAAAAATCTTTCTAAGACAACATATAACTGCTTCCTCTATTAATTGTGTTCATAACTCCCAAATATCATTTATTTTGTTTACCTGCTCTTCACATTCTTAAAGGACACGTTCAAAAGTACACGTTAATTACAATTACACTTGATAGATTTAATAGTTCATTACAATTACACTTGATAGGTTCGATACTCATTCCATTAATTACAATTACTCACTATACGTTACTCTTTCCATTTCTATTACCCAATGTCAGTTACGATTATATTGGCTATTATAAATATTATGTTATAAATACTAACACACATCCTTTTCTTCACAACTTTCTTTTTTTATTCATTAATAATTCCTCTCTTTTTCGTTCGAAACTTTGTATACATAAAATTTCTTTCTTATTTTTCCTTTTTCTTTGTTTTTCTTTTGTTGTTATTGCTTTTGCCGCAATTATATTATTTCATGCAATTTTTTTGTGCATAATTTTGGTTGTGGAGTAGGGAAGAAGTGAACATATGGCATTATTTGTGGGCAGTATTTGAGAATTCAGTTCAAGCTTGATGATGAATACGCTATCATTAATGATGTTATATGCATATTTTGCAATTCTTTTAGTATATTGCAGGCATATAGTGTTCTACGTATATTCAAATGCAATAATCTTACCTTTTGATTTGGCATAAAAATACCCTATATATTTTGAATTTTAGGAATAATTGTATGCAATTCACATTAAATTTTGGTTTTTATTTTTTATTTTTTCCAACAACTAAAAAAGAATTGATAATGTGTGATTATATAGTTGTTCAAGACAACTGATAACTTGATAAAATGTGATTATTTTCCTCATGTCAAATAACTGAAATAATTTGTACGTGTATGCAAATAGAAGGGAAACAAAAGAGGAACCTTAAGGAGGGTCTCAACTTCTTTGCACGTATTAAGGAATTTCGACAGAGTTTTGAAGAGATTGTCTCAACAAGTTCTTCAAATAATCTGTCATTGATGGCTAAGGGTTTTCTTTTACCGATTTGAAAGGAAGACTGTATATAGTCACTCGTGATTATGCATCTCTTAAGCTAAATTTGATTGAAAATCTTATTTTATAAAATTTTCTATTTAAGTACCGTAAACGGAGGATAATTGGAGTGTTTAGAAGTTGAGCAACATTGCAAAATAAATGCTTAATTATTTTACAGTAGTGAAAGTAGTAACATATCTGTCAAATTGATCAAGCTGTTCATGATGATAAAATTTTATATTTGTGATATAATCAATTTGTATAATTAATTTATACTTCTATATGCATATAGGTAAAAGCTACGTATTTATTTCTCAACTTAAATAAAAAATATCATTTCAAAAGTTATTTTATTAAACCGCGGAAAACTTCACTAGTAATTTATGAATCATGGGAACATTTGACATGTATCTATACATGTATCTCCTTACGCTAAGAATATAATCTTCCCTTTCTTCAGTTCATCTTCATATTCCTCACTTCATATATAGTTCAATTGTCACGATCCAAAATTCACTAAGGGCTGTGATGACGCCGGACAACGCTGTCAGGCAAGCCAACCAAAATACTTAATTTAATTCTCGTTTTAATAATTTTGAAAACTATGATTTTCCTTCAATTTCACTAGTAAAAGATAATCATTTCAAATCGAATATGAATGTTAAAAAGTTAATACAAGATACCCCATAATCATTCCAGAACTCGGTGTCACAAGTACATGAGCAATTTCTAGGAAATAATGTAATACAACAACCGTCCGGAATACAATATTGGACAGAAAGTAAATACAATAATCTGAAAGAGATTCTGCTGGCTGCGGATCGTCTCGAGAAGTGCAGCTCACCTAAGTCTCTGTATCAACCATGCTGCTACGCCCACTAGGCCACTAGAGATGCATGAGCCTGTGCAACAAAAATGCACGACAAGTGAAGTATGAGTACTAAAACAACGTGTACCCAATGAGTATCCCGTCTAATCTCGAAGAAGTAGAGACGAGAGGTCGACTTCGACACTTACTAGTGGTCCAATAATAATAGTTGTAAAAAATGGGAGGAGATATGAATTTTTATAAAGCAATTATAAACTCATAAAGCCGGATAATAGGTAAATAACTTCTCAAATAATAATGGATTCCAAAGATTTACTTTTCATCATCTTTTATCAATTTATCTCAAGCCAGGAAAGGCAATTATCAACATTTATAAATCTCAGGCAAACAATACAAGCATGCACATATCATGCCGAGGTCCTACGGCCCGATCCGACATAAATGTAAAATGTACAATGTCGAGGGTCGAACGGCGCGGACCATAGATACATCTATTACCCCTCTCGTAAATCATACATGCGACACGGTCAACATAAATAAACAAACACCCTGCTTGCAAATCATACATGCGGCGCAGGTACACATAAAAATACATGCTAAAACAGTAAATTAAGAATTTATCTGGGAACGTTTATCCAAATAAAAGCCAATTCTCTTTTAGCGATTTAAGAAAATGAAGTTTAATCCTTTTAGAAATTCATTTACCAATTCGATAAGATTTAAGCAATTCAACTGCCAACAAGATTACAAATATTCCAAGTATAGCATATTTTTGGGTCCTAGACTACCCGGACTTACATATAATAGTAGCTACGCATGGACTCTCGTTACCTCGTGCGTACGTAGCCCCCACAAATAGGAGCACATAACTAATTGTATCACTTATGGGGATAATTCCCTCTTACAAGGTTAGAAAGGAGACTCACCTCGCTCCGAAGATCCATAACCGGCATTCCACGCCCTTCCAAAGACTCGATTCGATGCTAAATGCTCCAAAACTAGCCAATAATTATGAAATCCATTAATATATGTTCAATTACTCATTACAATCTACTTTGTAATAATTCCTAACCCCGATCGAAAAGTTGACAAAATTGCCCGCGGGCCCACCTGCCCGGATTCTGAAATTTCTCGAAGATAAAGTTTACCTATGAACTCACGGACTCAAATATATGATTTTCTCCTAATTTCATACCCAAAATCGTGGTCAAAATCCAAGAAAATTAATTTTCTAGATTTTCTCTCAACCCCAAGTTTCTACCAATTTTCATGCTTAAATCCCTAACAAAATCATGTATTTAACTCACAAGGGGTGAAATTAACTTACCTCATTTTTGATGATCAAATCCCTCTCTTGAAGCTCTCCAAAAATTGCCCAAACAAGAGTAAAATGGCCAAGACCCCCGATTTTTAAAGAACCTTACTGCTTCCAGCAATTCCGCACCTGCGGTCACACGACCGCTTCTGCGGTTCCGCAGGTGCGACCCCTCTACCGCTCCTGCGGTTTCTCTCCGGGCTCCCCTTTCCTCTTTTGCGCCTACGCAGGTGCGACCCCTCTACCGCTCCTGCGGTTTCTCTCCGGGCTCCCCTTTCCTCTTTTGCGCCTCGACTCCCGTAGGTGCGGTCCCGCTTCTGTAGCGAGATGACCGCATCTGCGGTCGTTACACTTCCAACCCAAAATTGCTTTTGCGGCTCTCCTGGCCGCTTCTACGGCTCCGCACCTGCGGCCCAAGCTTCGCAGGTGCGGTTACACCAGAAGACAGCTGCTGTACTTCCTCTTCCAATTTCCAAAATTGATCCATTAACCTTTTGGAATCCACGCGAGGACCCCGGAACCCCAACTAATCATACCAACCAGTCCCAAAACACATTACGGACTTGCTCGAGGCCTAAAATTATATCAAACAATGCTAAAATCATGAATCGACCTCCAATCCAAGCTTAAGGAACCTTAGAATTTCAAATTTCTATATTCGATGACGAAACCTATCAAATCACGTCCGATTGACCTCAAATTTTACACACAAGTCATATTTAACATTATGGACCTACTCCAACTACTGGAATTGGATTCCGACCCCGATATCAAAAAGTCCACTTTCGGTCAAACTTCTCAAAAACCTTCAAATTTCTATCTTTAGCCAAATGACACCAAAATGACCTACGGACCTCCGAATTCACTTCCGATCGCGCTCTCAATACCAGAATCACCATATGAAGCTATTCCCAGACTCGGAATCACAAACGGATATTGATAACCCTGAAATACACTTCAATCCAAACTTATGAGATTCTTCCATAGATGCTAATTTCCACAATAGGCGCCGAAACGTTCCCGGGTATTCCAAAACCCAGTTCGGACATAGGCCCAAGTCCGAAATCATCATACGAGCCTGCTGGAACCTTCAAATCTCGATTCTGAGGTCATTTACTCAAAAATCCAACCTTAGTAAATTCTTTCAACTTAAAGCTTATGAAATGAGAATTCTCTTTCCAAATCAACTCCGAACTTCCCGGAATTCAATTCCGACTGTGTGCACAAGTCATAATACCTGAAGTGAAGCTGCTCATGGCCTCAAACTGCTGAACGACATGCTAGACCTCAAAACGACCGGTCGAGTTGTTACATTCTCTCCCACTTAAACATACGTTCGTCCTTGAACGTGCTTAGAACTATGCTGGGGTTGCCCGAAATCACTGTTTAATACCTCGAGCACCTACCAGTGCTACCACAACTCAGTTGGGCACCCTAGCTTGATCAATCTGAAGATACCCTTTTTCAC
This sequence comes from Nicotiana tabacum, assembly GCF_000715075.1. Taxonomy (NCBI): domain Eukaryota; kingdom Viridiplantae; phylum Streptophyta; class Magnoliopsida; order Solanales; family Solanaceae; genus Nicotiana; species Nicotiana tabacum. The sequence goes on from NC_134089.1 coordinate 11,446,125, forward strand.
TTAGGCAAATAAGCCTTAGAATCCAATTCCAACATCCAGAATTCTCTGCCAGGCTTGTTCCAATATACGCTCACCGAATCAATAACTACACGCAGTACCAAAACATGACTGCATACCTTAGCTGAATTCACACCTTGCACCACTTTACTCACATGACCACAATAACATTCTCTGATCAATTTAGTTTAAATTCCATGACTTTGATGCTCCCATTGCACCTCATGACATACATAGGTCTTGCTCTAACTCTTATAATACCGCCATGATGGAAGAGATGTGTAGAAATTCATAACCACCTGTTGAATCAATAAATCATTGGGTCTATACTCCTAAAAAGAACCATCACCTCATTCTGAACCAAATAATGGTCTTAGATCCTTAATATACTTCATATAATCAGATTGCACTAATCCTAAATCCAATGATCTCGTCTCACCCAGTACGAACTACTCAAGCAATAAGCCATCTCGGACATGATCAAAAGTCTCATATGATGCCACAATGTGCCAATAGGCTACCAATTCGAACGTGATACAAAGGAAAATGAACTCTAAAAAGGAAATCCAATTGCCCTGCTCACGAATCATGCATGCGACGCGGTCAACATAATTAAACAAACACCCCGCTTGCAAACCATACCTACGATGCGGGCACACAACTAATATGAGTTTTCCTCAGAAAAAAATAGGAAACAAAACACATAAAAACAGGTATGGGGAACTGTACTCAACATCACACTGTTGTGGCATGCAAATCGATCCAAACAACATACCCATGGCGGCGTGCCACCCGATCCACACATAAAATTCATATAAGGAGATACACACCGAGCCAGATTGCTCATTACAACAAAATGCCGAATGTCGGTCACAAGCACGCTAAGTGCATAATACCATCCCTGGGGAGATATATAGCGCCATAAGCTACAAACTCAAGCACCACTGATGTGCCATATATGATCTGAGTCTCAAGAGTCATTCTGCTCATATAACATCATCTCTACGCGGAACCTCAACACATAAGAAATTCACCAAGCCGTCTCATAACTCAGACGACGCAATATATCATTATATGAAATAGCTGACGACATAACACCCCCACTACTCTTCCACAAGGAGCGCATTGTTGAAATGAACATATCTGGCCTGATATAGAGCCCATATCCACATTTGAATCCATCCACAGACCTCAAACTGATTTTGATCACACTGAACTAGGCTAATAACCTTTCAAATGTCCATAATAACTCCCCTTTTTCTCAAAACACGCAAGAACAACCATCATAACCGGAGTAATCCTCCATAGTCCACAACCCAATAAACCGAGTGCCCTTCAGGCATCAATCCTTAATTTAACGACATCACCACAATCTTTATACTTGGTTTAACTCTTCAATCAATCAAGTGATTACATGCCACACTTATACAACCTTCCTGTGGGTCACACTCCCGCAACCTTCCGTAACAGATAACAGGCCTATGCATCCAAACCACCGACCGCACTAATGCTGAAGAGCGATCAAGAATCCTTAATCAGGATGCAAAGACTCTTTCACAAAACACCAATCTCAGGTGACGCTGAAGACATTACCAACTTACTTTAAACATCCCAACTCCTTTCCTGCTCATCTGAGCTCGTGACATCCTTGTCAACACCGAACTACAACCTTGGTCCTCACTTCAAATTCCATACCACTCACTGCACCCAACATGCCAATATACGATTGAACACGATTTTCATCATAATTTCGGAACCACTAATAGATTAACACTTTATCACATAAAAGCATTTCACTTAACTCACTTCAGGAGAACCATAGCAGCACACATGTGAATTGTTATAACCGTAGAATATACAAACCTCTAAGTAGTGGTCTAAGCCACCATAGCCCTTTCGGGATCCGCCTATACATGACATGCCATAGCAGAAGAATATTTCTGAATGACATCAATTACGGCGGCCGACAAGCCTCACACGTACCGTCACAAATCACTTGCATAACTTGATCGCGCTGCAGGAACTGATCACTACCACCAATATGCCAATTCGACTATGGCTAACCAATCTATCTTCTTCCAATTTATCATTGATTGCCTTAGAAATAATAATAACTTTGTTCAACACATAACACACTCCATCCGCACTCATCCCTAGTGACCTTGAATCACGAGACCATGTTGTCTCCAATCCCTCGAACCATTTCATACCTCCCTTGTGCGCACATTCGCATCCTCAACTGGCATGCCCATTCTGATAATCCCTCTACGAATCCGAAGTCTTTTCTCATTTTCCTCCCAAATGCTAAACTGCAAGTCAAAACATCATAGAACCTCTTCTCATAAGCTGGCTACGAAAGCTTCTCGAAATCATTAGGCACCACACTTTAACCTTTGAATCCACTAGGACCATTGTTAAGAGCCACCCGCTCTGACTTGGCCCCGAGTATAATCAACTCCATGAATCTTCTAGCACATGAATACCCTCTCGACGAAGCACCCGACAGAATCACTTTCCTTGAAGCCTGCATTTATACAAGGCATAAATCCAGAATCCTTCCCCATGTCTGAACATGAGCCAATAAGGCCAACCATAGAACATCTTTAACAATTCCTTTGCTCAAATCTCCTCGTATGTTACTCTCCCTTAGCTGAAATAACCCACCAATATGCTAATAACCAGAAATCTCACAAATGGATGACCATGCAATCCAATCGTAGGTGGTGTGACTCTCCCACTTAGCTTGAAGCCATTATTACACAACTCTGGAATTCTCCAGGATTCTTTATCTCTTATTGTCATAACCTTGTGCAATAAACCACCAAAATTCTCGGAATCTTTCTATAAAACCCCTTTTTTTATACTCTGAATCATCAACCACATTCTCACAATCGATATTTTTGCTGTATAACCAATAGAATTCTTCGCCGAAGCTTCGCCAATCATGCGACCGCCAATCTGCTCACTAGAGATAACTCACCCGTGGAATTTACGTGCCGACATCTTCCAACACTGCTGCACGGAATACAATCACTACGACATCAATAACCCATTCTGAGTCTCGTTACTCCATCAAACCAAACTTGAACATTTATAGCCTGATTGCCTCTCTTCCGCCGGGAAATAAAATTCTAAATCTCTGAATCTTGCATTGAGTAAACATCCTTCCAAGTCATTCACTGCTTCAATGCATAGACAAACATTCTACCATTACAATAATATTGTGCGATAACAACGCACGAATCGTCATAACAATAAATGCCAAATCTCAAAACCTTAGGTAATACTGAAACTGAGCTGCAATGATAGAACGACCTTCCACAAGGCGATGACAATAGCCCGATAAAATACGCAGGGAGGAACATCCCGCACCACATCTGTAGTACCATTACATTTTCTCAATTCCCGATTTATAATAAGCGCTTCACGTCGCATAAGATTGAGTAGGAAAGAAACAAAGGCATAAGCCTCAAAGGAATCAAACCGCATGATGAGGAATCAAGAAGGGAGGTGCTCCTAACATCCCTGTAGCCTCTCGAAGACAAGTACAAACGTCTCCGTACCGATCCGCGAGACTCTACTAGACTTGCTCATGACTCGTGAAACCTAAGGGAATCTAGTGCTCTGATACCATGTTGTCACGACCCCAAAATCTACTAATGGTCGTGATAGCGCCGGACACCGCTGTCAGACAAGCCAACCAAAATACTTAATTTAATTCTCGTTTTAATAATTTTGAAAACTAGGATATTCCTTCAATTTCACTAGTAAAAGACAATCATTTCAAATCGAATATGAATGTTAAGAAGTTAATACAAGATACCCCATAATCATCCCAGAACATGGTGTCACAAGTACATGAGCAATTTCTAGGAAATAATGTAATACAACAACCGTTCGGAATACAATATTGGACAGAAAGTAAATACAGTAATCTGAAAGAGACTCTGCTGGCTGCGGGTCGTCTCGAGAAGTGCAGCTCACCTAAGTCTCCGTATCAACCATGCTGCTACGCCCACCAGGCCATTAGAGATACATGTGCCTGTACAACAAAAATGCACGACAAGTGTAGTATGAGTACGAAAACAACGTGTGCCCAATGAGTATCTCGTCTAATCTCGAAGAAGTAGAGACGATAGGTCGACTTCGACACTTACTAGTGGTCCAATAATAATAGTTGTAAAAAAATGAGAGGAGATCATGTATTTTTGTAAAGTAATTATAAACTCATAAAGCCAGATAATAGGTAAACAACTTCTCAAATAATAATGGATTCCAAAGATTTACTTTTCATCATTTTTATCAATTTATCTCTGGCCAGGAAAGGTAATTATCAACATTTATAAATCTCAGGCAAATAATACAAGCATGCACATATCATGCCAAGGTCGTACAGTCTGATCCAACATAAATGTAAAATGTGCAATGCCGAGGGTCGAACGACGCGAACCATATATGCATCTATTACCCCACTCGCGAATCATACATGCGACACAGTCAACATAAATAAACAAATACCCTGCTCGCAAATCATACATGCAACGCAGTTACACATAGAAATACATGATCAAACAACAAACTGAGAATTTATCGGGGAACATTTATCCAAATAAAAGCCAATTCTCTTTTAGCAATTTAAGAAAATGAAGTTTAATCCTTTTAGAAATTCATTTACCAATTCGATAACATTTAAGCAATTCAACTGCCAACAAGATTACAAATATTCCAAGTATAGCATGTTTTTGGGTCCTAGACTACCCGACTTACACATAATAGTAGCTAAGCATTGACTCTCGTCACCTCGTGCATACGTAGCCCTCACAAATAGGAGCACATAACCAATTATATCACCTATGGGGACAATTCCCTCTTGCAAGGTTAGAAAGGAGACTCACCTCGCTCCGAAGATCCATAACCGACATTCCACGCCCTTCCAAAGAAACGATTCGATGCTAAATGCTCCAAAACTAGCCAATAATTATGCAAATCCATTTAAATATGTTCAATTACTCATTACAATCTAATTTATAACAATTCCTAACACCGATCGAAAAGTTGACAAAATTGCCCGCATGCCCACATGCCCCGATTCCGAAATTTCTCGAAGATAAAGTTTACTATTAACTCACGAACTCAAATATATGATTTTCTCTTAATTTCATACCCAAAATCGTGGTCAAAATCCAAGAATATCAATTTTCTAGGTTTTCCCTCAACCCCAGGTTTCTACCAATTTTCATGCTCAAATCCCTAACAAAACCATATATTTAACTCACAAGGGGTGAAATAACTTACCTCATGTTTGATGATGAAATCCCTCTCTTGAAGCTCTCCAAAAATCGCCCAAACAAGAGTAAAATGGCCAAGACTCCCCGATTTTTAAAGAACCTTACTACTTCCAGCAATTCTGCACCTGCGGTCACACGACCGCTTCTGCGGCTCCGCAGGTGCTACCCCTCTACCGCTCATGCGGTTTCTCTCCGGGCTCCCCTTTCCACTTCTGTGCCTCGACTCCCGCAGGTATGGTCCCGCTTCAGCGGCGAGATGACCGCATCTGCGGTCCTTACACTTCCAGCCCAAAATCGCATCTGCGACTCTCCTAGCCGCTTCTTCTGCTCCGCACCTGCGGCCCAAGCCTCGCAGGTGCAGTTACAATAGAAGACAGTTGCTGCACTACCTCTTCCAATTTCCAAAATTGATCCATTAACCATTTGAAATCCACCCGAGGCCCCCGAAACCCCAACTAATCATACTAACCAGTCCCAAAACACATTACGGACTTGCTCGAGGCCTCAAATCATATCAAACAATGCTAAAATCATGAATCGACCCCCAATCCAAGCTTAAGGAACCTTAGAATTTCAAACTTCTACATTCGATGACGAAACCTATCAAATCACGTCTGATTGACCTCAAATTTTGCACACAAGTCATATTTGACATTATGGACCTACTCCAACTTCTGGAATTGGATTCCGACCCCGATATCAAAAAGTCCACTTCCGGTCAAACTTCTCAAAAACCTTCAAATTTCTATCTTTAGCCAAATGACTCCAAAATGACCTACAGACCTCCGAATTCACTTTCGATTGCGCTCCCAATACCAGAATCACCATACAGAGCTATTCCCAGACTCGGAATCTCAAACGGACATTGATAACCCTGAAATGCACTTCAATCCAAACTTATGAGATTCTTCCAAAAATGTTAACTTTCACAATAGTCGCCGAAACGTTCCCGGTTCTTCCAAAACCCAGTCCGGACATACACCCAAGTCCGAAATCATCATAGGAACCTGCTGGAACCTTCGAATCCCGATTCTGAGGTCGTTTACTCAAAATTCAACCTTAGTCAATTCTTTCAACTTAAAGCTTCCGAAATAAGAATTCTCTTTCCAAATCAACTCCGAACTTCCCAGAATTCAATTCCGACCATGCGCACAAGTCATAATACTTGAAGTGAAGCTGCTCATGGCCTCAAACTGCTGAACGACACGCTAGAGCTCAAAACGACCGGTCGGGTCGTTACATCAATACAATAGTACTACAACTCGTCAAAATAGTACGATATAGCCAGTTTTCGGACTGGTCAATCAAAAGTAGCTACCGTTTACGAAGTCAATGAGAAATAGCCACTATTTTGCTGCAACAGAGACCGGTCCCGCATAATATACAGGAGTTCGATGCATCTGTGTACGAACTCCAGCATATTATGCTGGACCGATATACTTTGCTGACTCCTGTATAATATACGGAGACTGGAGCACCGGTGCTCCAAATTCCAGTATATTATACTGGACATTTTTACTTGTTGGAACTCCCATATATTATGCTGGAGTTCTAGTGTACTTATACTGGAACTCCAACATATTATGCTGGAGTTCCAGCATAGTTATCCTGGAACTCCCGTATAATATGCTGGAGTTCAAGCATACTTATGCTGGAACTCCAGTATAATATACGGGCGTATTTTCCGGGTTTTGAACAGTGTTTTTGCTCAGATTTATCTTTACATGAAAAGTGACTAAATTTCGATTACTTTTGAAACTGTGACTATTTTTGAATGACCAGTCGTAAATCTGACTATTTTTAAATTTCTCCCCTACAACTCAGCTTACCATAATCGCCGTCCAGCCATTTTTTTTTTTATTAAAAATATTCTCCATTCCATATCTTATTTCTTTATTATACCATACATTTACAAGGAAACGTATAATACATTAACTAATTTCCTCAGTTTGTGGTGTCAGTTATCCTCAATAAAAAAATTAAAAAAATGAGAGAAGCTTGTAATCGACTTCTTTGATCATCTGTCTTTTGGTGTCATCACTGGATAAATAGAATTATCCTCAATAATTTGCTTATTGCTTGATTAAAGCTGGTTTAAGTTCTATATAGAGCCATCATTATCACAAGAAAATTATTGTTTCAGCAAATTAATTATGCTTGTGAATTGAAGTATGTTTAATCAGATAAAAAAAATTATAAGCTACGTGTCTGTTAACGTCGATTAGCAATATAAATAACTACCTTATCAAATAATAACGTGTACTTTTTATTTTATTTTTAGAAACTATATACATATGGTTTGAGCCAAACCCAAGACATTATATTGCATTCGTTGTCATTATAATAAATCGATAACTGTCAAAATATATAATATCCAACATTGAATAATTAAAAATGTAGTGAATCTGTAGATGAACGTGAACCCTGGATCTCCTAATCAGAAAATGATAGGATCCTTGTTTCAAGGCATTCATTGTGGCAAATTCTAAGAAAAAATGGGTCCTGCAAATTAAATGTGGTGAGAAAAAGACTAAGAAAAAACATTCCTCGTTGAAATTTTGGGCACCAATAAAACCTGTGTCTTAGCGAATTTTTACTCCATCTTATCATCTTTTACCAGATAACTTGTCTTATTTTTATGATTATAAATAAATCTCATATCTTAAAAAAGGTTTACCTATATATATTTTTTGAGTTATCTTATAGTATAAAAAATTCGTCACACTAACGATATATATATATATATATAGCTTAAACTCTAGATGGGAACATAAAGGTACTCTACAGATGTCAAAAATGGTAGAGAAATGGAATTTACAATTCTAAGAAGTGTCTTTTTCATTTTATATGACATAGTTTAACTAGAGTTTAAGAAAAAGTAAGAAACGCTATAAAAGTTTGTTATTAAATGGTAATAGTATAACATTATTTTGAATCCTTTCATCTAGGGACCATAAGAGAAGATCAGATAAATCAATCCTTATTCACTAAATTAACCATAATTAGTTATTACCTTAACACATTGGAATATGTAAATAAGGGCACATTTTAAAAAAATAAAATTAATTCCTTTTTGATGAGATAAATAAACACTTATTTTGAACCAAAATAAAAAAATAAAATAATTAATTACTATGGACGTAAGTAGTAACTAAGGGACCCTTCTTCTGATCACTTTTTCCTTTTTTTGTTTTTAAAAAATTCAGAACCACTCTTTGTTTTGCTGATGTCTAAAGTCAAGACAATTGTAACCAAACAAAAAGAGACATACAAACGTACTATCACTATCCATTACTTAGCCAACTTCAATAAAAGAAGTTAGAGATGGAGAGTAGGAACAATAGAGTGGACTTGATCCATATTTCTAGTTAGAATCCGATTCAAAATTTAAAATTTATGAATTTTTATAATCGTCTAAAATTTATATACAATAACAGCTAAGTTTATAATTTAATATTTATAAATATTCAGATTCTGCTAATATTTTGGATCTACCTCTCCTAGTAGTACTAGTAGGGGTGGATGCACGCTTAACGAAGCGGTATCATGCGACACTGCTTCGTCGAATTTTTTTTATTAAATATATGTATTACTGTGAGGAAACGGATAAATAAAAAAATGATACCATTTGACATAAATTTATTTTTGGTGTGTTGGTCATGTGCTTGATTTTGTTCTAAGAGGTCAGAGTGAACCTCAACTAACACATTTTTTTTTCAACAATTTGAGAGAGTCTCTATGGTTAAAATTTGTGATGAAATAGAATTGAACTCATGACTTTTTTTAAGATAAACTCAACAAAATTTATAGGCTAAGACTAATTCTTATCTAGAAGTATGATAATTAAAGTTATTATTTTCATTTTTCTATAAATTTCGACACCGCTTACCAAAATTTTGTAAACCTATAGTGAGCAACGTACTGAAAGCTAAAGTCACTATCTAGAGAACTTGTAATCATTTTCCAACTTAGAGTGGATGCATAATTTCAAAGCCAACATGCACTATAAAATACAGTAGTAAAAATAGAGACATGTAAATATACCTGAGCCACTAATTTTGCAACTTATATATACTGAAAGAAAGCACTTTTGTGCTTTTTGTTCTTTATGTTATTGTCATTTCGAGTCAGTGATGCATTTTGGATAGTTATTATCAGTTTTTTTTATATGTGTAATTCATTTGCTACTGCCTGCTGGGTACCACACTTTTTGTGCTATACTTTTAGCCAATCAATCTTTCATAGCATTTGCCACTTGTCACCATGTTAATAGAGCAAATTTATACGGAAAGAACAAAGTGGCAATCTCAAAATACTATCTTTATATTTATTAAAACGTATGATAATTTCATCTAAAAACTTTAATAGAGAGAGACATACTTTTTATTTTATTTATTTATATTTTCAATAGTGTTCAATTGCACTCCTATTTTTTCGTATTTTATGCTCTAAGGTTTCTAAATGAGGTGCTATAATTATTAACAAATAGTACTATGAAAAAGAGTAAAAAGACAACATGATTTGAGACTTAGAGCGAAGATGAAATGATTGAAATAGTAATAGGACTTGTAATTTCACACTTTCGACTGAACCTGTTTTCGGCACTCTACTTCCGCCCTTGACCGTGACACCAAGATGTAAAAGTTGTTTTCATGCCTACCTATTGTTTACTTAGATGTATGTTAATTTTGACGTATCAATTTTTTTTTTCTTTTTAGAAAGAATTTCCCAGTGGGCAAAAGGTGAAATTATAAAAAGTGCATTAAAGGTTTTCAATTTGTGGCATTTATATACTGTAAAATAAAAGGTGTCACTTTTCACATGAAACTGAGTGTTATTTCTGACATTCGTCTGGCTGTCTAGTTTCACTGCAAAATTTATGCAACTACCATCTATAAATTTCTACTGCTCTAAATAGATAATAAATTAAACAAAGATTTCATACAACTGCAAGAAGCATGTGCACACAACCACTGGCCAGGGCAGAGGTAGAGTATTAGATACAAGATCGGATAAACTTAGTAACTTTTGTTTAGACTCAATAGTTATATTAAAAAATTACATAACTCCATCCGGTTCAGAATAAGTGATCAATTTATTTTTTCATTTTGGTTCAAAATAAGTATCCAGTTATGTGATCAAGAAAGAATTCAATTTGTTTTTACAAAATAACCCCTATGTACATATCCATAAAATATTTTCTTACTCCTCACATTAAATGTTTAATTAGGGGTAGTTTAGTCATAGTAGGTATTTTTGTATAAAATTTAGTATTTTCTTAATGAGCATGCTAAAAGCAAATTGATCACTTATTGTGAATTGGAGGAAGTAAATATTATATTTGTTTCATTGTAAACCCAATAATTAAAATAAACTATGAGTTCCAAATTCCGAATCAATAAAAATTAAATCATGACTCCGCCTTTGCCACGGGAGAATGTATGAAGTTGGCCTCTTTGCATAAGCAAAAAAAAAAAAAAAAGAAGAGAGACATGCATTTAATGAAAGAGTGTGTGCAAAACAGATACAAATAACAAGCAAAGACAACATTCAATATTCAATGAACAGTGTATCAATTACAAAAACAAAAAATAACAATAATATATCCAATGTGGTCTTATAAGTGGGGATTGCGAAATATGGGTTGCATGTATAGACCTTACCCCTACCTTAGGTGTAGAGGTGTATCCGAATTGAGGAATATGGGTTCACGTGAACTCATACTCCTCTCCCTAAACTATTTATAACAATGTTATATTTCTTAAAAAGTACTTAAATATATGTGCATAAACTCTTGCTCAAAAATTATTATGGTACAATTATTATTGGATACACCTCTACAAGTGAAATGACAGTTCAAATTCTACTCTAAACGGTCTTGTTTTCGAGTACGGTTTATAGATATATGTGTAAAAATTACTAAAATTTCAAAAAGAAATTAAACCTATATAAAATTTTAAAGTATAATGGGTCATGGTAAGAGACTAAAGTTAAACCAATCAAATATAAATTCTAGATACACCTCTTCATAATAGTGCGCCAATCCTATTGAAATCCCGGATCCGCCTCTGCTTAGATGAAGTATAATGGTTGTTTCTGATAGACCCTCGACAAAGAATATATCAATTATATATACTAAAAACCACAGCACCAATGTAGCAGGAGATTATGGAAAATTAGCAGAAAATATGTGCCATATGTGAAATCGTGCCCATGTTTTCCTCCTTTATATGTGTAATTTCTGTCTCAAGCAATGTGATGAAATTAATTTTCAACAGCTAAGTTCCAGTTCTGCATTATATGCATAAAGATAAATGCCAGACAAGTTAGTCATAAGTCCTCTATAGCCTAGCTATAGCTAGTGTATATATCACGAGCCGCAACCCAAAAAGACATACAACAAATGAATCTTTCCAAATTTCTTTTCAATTGCTTGCTATTACCGCTTCTTCTACCCACCGCCCTACCCAAAGATGCCTTACTCATACTGCAAACAAGATCAGTTTCCAAGTTGTATCCCCATTTTGTTACATAAATTACCGTTAAATTTCTCTATATCCGCCTCGTTTATTCCGATATCTTTTTGTTATAATATTAAATTATTTTTTATAGAAAACATATATTATAATATAAAATGAAAAATTAATTCGAAAGAAAACATAACTGTTATAGTGAGATGATGTACAGAGGATGATTGTTATAGGAAAGTCTGACTATATTATATGTTAGGTTCTTGACTTTAAATTACCTCAACAAATAAATTTATTTTATGCGGGTATCCATGAATAAAAACTAAACTGATAGCAGTATATTACTTGTAATATTCTTGACCAGTAGTATTAGGTTCAGAAGGTAGAATGACGTGCTTACCTTCATGAGCTATGTTGCTCTGGAAAATAACGCAAAGTGCGTGTCGAATTTTCTAAAAATAGTGTAATTTGGAGGATTCGACACGAGTGCGGTAACATTTTTAGATAGTCCATGCAATATAGTTCATGAGTATTGTCATGGGCGGTTTTCCAGCCATGCCTCATGACACCTTGGACGCGCGCGCCCCATGACGTCCTGGCAAGCCTCCCAACGCCTAGCGCCATGGACGGCCCCGTGGTCTTGGACGCGGCAAGTGACAAGCGCGCCTGTGCCTATGTCGCTCCACCGATAGCCCTCACCAGCGCCCAGCTGCACGCAGATGTCAACAGCGCCGCGCGCACAGACTATGATACTAAAGACAAGGTTGCTGTCAACAGACCTACTTCTACCTTGTAGGAACTTAAGTCATTTTTATTGTAAATATATAGTAGTTTTACTTTCTGTATTTTTATTATGCCACTCCAGCTTAGTTAGGTCAAGTCCTGTAACTTTAGTTTATTTTTTTTAAAGCATTATTAGGGGGGATCAAGCAATCAAACTTTCAAGCAAGCGAATAATTCTTTGTACTGGTGTCTCTCCCCCTCGACACCGTGTTGCCTTTCTGTAATAGCTTTCACTAATGCACTCAAGCTTTCTTTCATTCTCAATTCTCTGTTTTGTTCTCTCAATTGCTATGGACATTGGTTTTTCCGTACGGCACTGACAGTCTCGTCTAGCGTACGGAAGGGACCCCAGTTAGCGAATAGTAACTGCACGGACATCAGTTGCTTATCCTTACGTCGCCCTTCCAAGGAATCTCAGGAAGGCGCCGTAACGGTATATATGATCTCATGTCTAGGCCTTCCTTTTTTTTTTTCTACTTGCCATTACCACCATTTCTGACCATGGTGAATCACGGGGACCACATTACGACCCTTGAAGAGATGGTTAACATTTTACAACCCATTATGAATACGGTACCTGATCTAAGAACCAACCTAGTGTAAAGGTTGGACGACATGGACTGCAGGATGCTGCAGGCGGAAGGTGACATCGCAAACATCAGTCGTGATTCTGAAGGAGACCGGCAAATGACAGCCATAGAGGCAGCCAAAATTTGTGAAAAATTTGAGGGCCACCAACATGAGAGGACCGAGGATTTGGCTTGTAGGGCATAAGAGGAAGACAGAGTGACTGCCATGCAGCAAATCATAAACAGCTTGATGGGCTAGCTCAATATTGTCAACGATATGCCTACTCCGAGGTGACCGGAATGCTATACAGGGGGATTATTGTGCCCTCGAAGTCCCATTATGGATCTTCTGTGATGTTCCAAAAGAAACATGATGGCACCCTTCGACTCTGTGTGAATTATCTGGCCTTAAACAAATCACCGTGAAGAACAAGTACCATATCCCACTAATGACAGACTTATTCGATAGACTGGGTGGTGCTACCATGTTCACAAAAATAGACCTGAAGATAAGTTACTGGAAAGTCTAGATTGCTGAGGGAGATGAACATAAGATGACTTGTGTGACAAGATATGGGTCGTATGACTTCCTGGTCATGCCATTTGGCTTGACTAATGCCCCAGCCACATTTTGCACCATGATGAACCAAGTCTTCTGAGAGTACATTGATGAATTCATAGTGGTCTACTTGGACGACATTGTGGTATATAGAAAAACCCTGGAGGAGCACCTGGAGCACCTGCGGAAGGTCCTAGCCCGATTGCAGGAGCACGCATTATATGTGAAGCTATCCAAGTGCTCCTTAGCCCAAAAATAGATTGACTTCCTTGGACATGTCATCGAGGAAGGGGAGGATCAAGATGAACCAACATAAGATTCAGGCTGTCACAAGCGGGACTTTTGGAGCCATTACCTGTCCCAAAGAGACCTTGGTAAAGTGTTACACTGGATTTCATTACTGGATTGCCCAAGGTCGGAGATCTTACAACTAGTTTGGTTGTGATAGATCGTTTTTCCAAGTATGATACATTTATAGCAGCCCCATAATATATATCAGCAGAAGATACAACTCAACTCTTCTTCTCTTATGTTGTCAAATATTGGGGTATGCCTAAATACATCGTTAGTGATCACGATTCTCGCTTCACTAGCAACTTTTGGACTCAGCTCTTTAAGTACATCGGGTAAAAGTTGAGCCACAATACAAGTTTTCATCCGCAATCTGATGGCCAGACGGAGTGGTTCAATGGCATGCTGGAGGATTTCCTCTTCCATTTTTATTACTGGATCGCAGAAGAATAGGGTGAAGCTTCTGGATGCCGCTCAACTATGTTTCAATTCGCAAAAGAGCTCTAGTACAAACAGAAGTGCTTTTAAAATTATTATCGGATAAAAACAGCTACTCTCACGCACTGTGAATGCCCCAAATATGTCGAAATGTCTTCGAGTTTCTAGCTTCTCGAAGGAATAAAAGCAAAATTTGGAGATAGTGCAGAGTTATCTTGTCAAAGCATAAAAGCGGATGAAAAAGTATGCGGATCAAAATCGTCACTTTGTTGAATACCAACTAGGAGACAAAGTGATGGTGAAAATCTCAAAACGATACTTGTTTGCAGGGGCCCATGACCCTCGCCTATTGCAAAAAGTACATTGGACCCTTGTCTATTGAGAAACGTAATGGAAAAGTTGCATACCGGGTGGATACCCCAGTCTGGTGGAAGACTCATCCAGTCTTCCATGTCAGCCTTCTGGAACCTTTTCGGGAAGACATGGATGATCCTTCACGGAGCCAACTCATAATACCCAGTATTTGAGGCCCTAATTCACCCGGTAAAAGGCGTGTAGAAGCTATTCTCGATGATCAAGTTGTTCATGCTTCAAGGAAAGATCACCAAGAGTTCTTAGTGAAATGACAGGGTTATGATATAAAGGAGAATACTTGGGAGAAGGGAACAAACCTCAAAGCATACAAGAGCCTGATTGATGATTATCTTGCAAGTAAGGCGTCAAGGACGTCGCCAACTCAAGTGGGGGAGAATATCATGGGCGGCTTTCTAGCCATGTATGACCCCTTGGACGCGGCCCATGGCATTCTGACAAGCTTCCCAACGTCTAGTGCCGGGGATAGGTCTTGACCGCGCACGTATGTGCCTATGTCGCCCCACCGATAGCCTTCGCCAGCGGCTGGCCGCAGGCAGATGCCAATAGCGCCGCGCGCGGAGACAGTGCTGCGCGTGTAGACTCTGATGCTAAAGACAAGGTTGCTGCCAATGGACCTGCTTCTACCTTGTAGGAATTTAAGTCATTTTTATTGTAAATATAAAGTAGTTTTACTTTATGTACTTTCATTATATCTCTCTAGCTTAGTTAGGTCAAGTCCTATAACTTTGGTTTTTTTTTAAGCATTATTAGGGGAGATCAAGCAATCAAACTTTCAAGCAAGCAAATAGTTTTTGTATTGGTATCACTCCCTTTCGGCACCGTTTGCCTTTCTGTAATAGCTTTCATTAATGCTATCAAGCTTTCTTTCATTCTCAATTCTCTTTTCTGTTTTCTCAATTGCCCTTGACATTGGTTTTCCCATATGTCACTGACAGTCTCGTCTAGCATACGGAGGGGACTCCAATTGCCGGATAGTACCTGCACGGACATTAGTTGTTTAGTCTTACATCGCTTTTCCAAGGAATCTCAGGAAGGCGCGGCGTAGTGGTATATATGATCTCATGTCTGGACCTTCCTTTTTTTTTTTTTTTTTTTCTATTTGTAATTTTTCCTTTTTTCTTTAACTCTTCAATAAGTTGCGCATTAATGCATGTTAAAGCTAAGTGATACGTACAAGATATATAGGTGATATCCATAAAGGAAATTAATGAAAGATCCAGCTATAGTATGTAATAGACCCTTAAATTTGTTGATGAAACAGACAGATATTGAGATGAGTAAGCTTTAGCTATAGCTTTTCTTGTGAATGAAACAAGGAAACCTAATCCACCACTTTTGGTTGAGAGCAGCTCATTGTTCCTTTACTCAAAATCCTCTTCTTTCCCCTCCCGCCCCCCAACCCAAAGATAGTAAAAGAGAAATATATGGAAGACAAGGCACATGATCTTGCACTTTCGACTAGTTAATGCATGTATATAGTTAAAAGATTGTAAAAATATATATTAATATTAAATTTGTTCCTATTTTCAGAAAAGTTTAGCTATTATACATGACACTGTAAAAGAATATTTACACCGTTAAGTCACCTAAAAAATAACGGTAAATAATTGTTCATAATACGTAGACCTAGCCTGAAATATAAAGTTGCTAACCTGCTATATATCAAGAATTTACTGAAGACCTCTTATGTACCTTTTTCTTTTTCTGCACTTATTCCAGTGTTCTACTTTTACTAGAAAACACATGAGAAAAGTAAAGAATATGGGGAAAGCCAGATCATACATAAGGATCGAAAATTTACTTTTCTTGGATCAGAGGCCAAAACATGGGAGTAAAATAAAAAAAGAAATTTAATTAACAATGTAATCAAATAATTATGTCTATAAATCAAATTGTTGAATGTATAATAATAAAAATAAGTGTTAACAATTCACAATTAATGTCATTGCTGAAATAATTCAAGAAAGAAAAAAACGCAAAAAAAATAAAATAAAGGGGTGTTGAATGTTGATGATTTAGTAATGGCAGTCAACTAAAGGAGAAGCTGAGAAGACGATGACTTGTTCTTTTGAACCAAAGGAGAATTTCGTAATTTCACGGTGATCGTCTTCCGGCGCCGGTAGGTTAAGATCCAATGACAAGAAATTCCTTGTGTTTTTTGTTTGATCATGAGATTCTTCATTGCTTGTACTACTTGCTGCAATTGTAATACTATTTGGCAATGGCCTATGTCTTCTCATATGACCACCTAATGCTTGTCCTGAAGTGAATTCTGCTCCACATATCGAACATTCGTGTACCCTAGTCTTGTTCTTGCCGCTACTGTTGTTGTTATTGTTGTTGCTGTTGTTGTTGTTACTCGGGATTTGAAGTGATAAAGTTGTGACATGATCCTCGTTCAATTTCAAACAAGTGGCAACTTGTTCAATTGGCTTTGAATTCTTGATCTCTTCTAGGGTTGTTGATTTTGGTTTTTTATGACTTGCTCTATGACCACCAAGTGCTTGAAATGAAGAGAAGCAACGGTTGCATGTTTTGCATGGAAAAACATCCAATGAAGAGGATTGTGACTTTTGGTTATGACCTTGTGCTAAAAGAATCAAACAATTGGCCATATCTTCTTCTTCCGAATTTTTGGCAAATTGATCAATCCCACAATTGGAAAGCGATGACGAGTTTGCCACGTGTCCGTCCAATTCACCACCACTACCACCACCACCGCTAGCGCCTTCCACTGTGCTACACGAGCTAGTAGCAATCGTTAAAGCAAGAGGAGAAGGCGGTCTAGGTCGCTTAGTCCGCCTTCTTTTGATCACCATATTCATATGATGATCAACATTTTCTTGCATTTGAACAAATTCCATAGTATACTCTTTGTTTTCTAGTATCATTCAAAGTAACACTAAACTTTTTTAAAGAGAGAGACAAATACAAACCAAAGGAAAAAAGGCAAAGGGAAGTTTTTTTCAAAGATGAAGAAAGCGATGTAATACAGTGAGTGTTTATATATGTTTTTTTCTGAGAAGTGGTAGTGAAAAAAAGAAGCCGCCCCCGTGAATAGTAATCTTGAAAATGTTCACTGTTTTCTTGCACTTACAAACTTTGCAAGTTATATATATATTATAATATAAAGTGATTATATGTATATATATGTAGAGATGGAGAAGATGGAATGTAATGAGGAAAGGAGTAAGATTCGGTTGGCTTTGAAGCAAACCCATTACTTTATGCCAACGATATACCTTGTGGAGGATTGGAGTGCAAGCCTGGCACCACATAGTTTCCCCCTTTAATAAATTAAAATAAAACATACAATAAAATAGAAAAAAAGAAATTCCTCTTTTCATTCCCTTTTGGTTAGCTTCATTGTTTGAAGCATTTTATTTTTTATATAATCATTATCACTAATAATTTGCAACCTTTTAGTTGTCTTTAAGAACTTGCTTAAAGTCAATTGCCAATTTCATAAGTATGATTGGGCATACTTACGGTACACATTATTTTTCACTATTTCTGATTTTTTTTTATTTTATATTTTGAGTGTATGAAGGTTGTAGTGATAAGAGAAAAGAATATGAAAGAGTTTGATGAGAATTGAATCTTAATTGTTCGAGATGACAAGTTTGTCATGTAAAACTATATTAAAGATATTAGGCTGAGTGTTGGCTCACTTGGTGGAGGTTCGAATTAGAGAAGAAGTCAAGATTTTAACTTTATGATTCTGAATTTTAAAATGGTGTCTCAAGTGCTAATAACTAGGTTCTAAATTTAATATTTATATATATTTAATAAATTATTTTTAAGCATATACATTATTTGAGCAAAGGTTACTAAGTTTGACCGAAGTCGTAGCCAGGCTTCTAGCTCCGCCCCTGGTTCAACCCTATTAGTGGCATATCATCCCTTTCCCCCTCTCTCACCTCCTAATGTACTACAAAAATTGAAGATATAACTTTAAAATGATATTTCTTTGTTTACTTTTATTTGTCACGTTTCGCTTTTTTAGAGTCAAATTACATAAATTTGACCAACGTTTTAACACGTTCTTTTCACCATATTAATATGAGAAAAACTATAAATTATAGTACCCTTCGTATAAAATTAAAATATTTTAATTTTAATTTTAAAATGTTAAGGAAATCTAGTGCAATTTAGTTTCAATAATGAGTCAAATTGACTCTCAAAAATTGAAACGTGACAAGTAAAAATGAACGGAAGGAATATATGCTAATTATGCATTAAAATTGAAATAATTTTGGCATTTTGGATGATGCAAATTAGTTGGAATTAATAATGGAGTGAGGAAATTTGTTGAGCATATATATAACTAGTGGAGAGTGGACTTGGTTGGGTTGGGGTACGTACGTAGTGATGTTAATGAATGAAGCAAAATCCATGTGCAGTTGACTGACCCACCCACTTTTGAGCAACTACTAAAACTAGGTTCATCACTTTAATTAATTAAAATTGGATTATGACCCAAAAATCACGCCGGCTTTCTGAAATTCTCCTAATTAATTTTATTTGCCATTACAATCTTATGTTTCATCCAATGATTAAGTTTGGTAAAGTATGGAATAATGACATGTTCCCTTTACAACGTGTACGTCGTATTCATTTAGGATTCACATTATTTCATTTTCTTTATCCTAAAAAATAATAATTTGGGGATCAAATATACTTAATCATTACTCCCTCCAGTCTAAAATAAGTGATTTTTTGACTTTTTTTGTGGTCCAAAATAAGTGATTTTTTCAGATTTCAAGAATGAATTAATTATTTTTTTACTATTCTGCCCTTGGAGTGATTAATGTTGGAGTATGTGTTAGGAGTGTTTATGTGAAGACAATAAAGGTTAATATGGTCAATTTCATTGCTAATTAATGTTAAAAGGTGAATTTCTTAATATGTGTGAAAATAACCAAAAAATCACTTATTTTGGAGCGGAAGGAGCACTAAGTAATATGAACTAAATCTGTTCATTACATTTGGTGTAAAGAACTGACATCCCCCCACCCCCACCTCAACCCAACCCCCCAAAAAAACCAAAAAAAATAGACTATTGTATGTTCTCTAATCAATCCCCAGTCATATTGCAAAGAGCTTAATTTAAATTTTTAAATTAAATTGGCCTATAACAATAAGTAACATGAATAGAATAATAACTTACTATGACTCGTAAAATTATATTGATAGTCAATATACGTATTCACCCTATAATTCTAGTTTCTATTTACTCTTTGAGCCATTGGGTGGGGTAAAAATATTTTAATACAATTAGATCTCTTATAATTAGATAAGTATGTATAAATCTCCATGCCAAATATTAATACATAACCTAGCAAAGGTTATAATTAATCTGCTTTGAAATTGTGTCAATTGTGTAAAAATATTAACAATTTTAGTTTATATATCTTAAATCATTATACTTGGCCGGTCGTTACCGCATAAAAAATTGCGACAGAAATAAGTTCATTTAATGAAGTTAAGCAAAGTGATTAGTGCAAACAATATTGTTCCCACTATAAGAGATTATTATAATCTATATTTTGCTTTGGAATTGGATAATGTGCATGTGGTTAAGGGTTAAGTATGTGAGTTAATTGCGTCAATATCAACCAATTTATGCCACTGGGAGCTCCGCCTTAATTAGCTAATAATCTTTTCATTATCTTAATTACTTTTGGCCCCAAAACATTTGTCAACTTGATGCATATGAATATCCTTGTACATATTCTCGCTTTTTTTCTCACTCGATATCGGTATTCGCATCGGGATCGACTAAAATTCAGATTCGCGCGGGGAAGTTTTACATTGGGAGTAAAGTGCTTCCCTAACAAAGTCGATTCCATATCCGGGGTTCAAATATAAAATTTTCGGTTAAGGATGAAAAAATACTTATCACTTCATCACAATCTTTTTTGTTGGTGTACATATTCTAAATTTTTTTACAGTTAAGAGACAGGTTTTATTGGTGCCCAAATTTCAACGAGGAATGTTTCGTCTTATGTCTTTTTCTCACCTCATTTAATTTGCAGGACCCATTTTTTCTTAGAATTTGCCACAATGAATGCCTTGAAACAAGGATCCTATCATTTCCTAATGAGGAGATCCTGGGTTCACGTTCATCTACAGCTTCACTACATTTTTAATTCTTCAATTTTGGAAAATACCAACCGATTTCGGTCGTTTTTTTCGGTAATTTTTTATTTTTTTTTGAAATTTGATTGACCGACCAAAATCGGTCGGAAAATACAGACCGAAATTGGTTGATTGACTCTACCAACCATACGATTACCGACCGTCACGAATCGGTTGGTTTTCGGTCGATTTTTGTCAATTACCGACCAACATCGGTCGGTTTTCCACCTTTTTTAGTAGTGATATATTGACAACGAACACAACATAATGTCTTCAGCTCAAACCATATGCATACAGTTAAAAAGGCAATCTGATGCACAAAGTATTCTGCATTTACACAGGGTCCAGAGAAGGGCCGCACCCTAAAAGGGTGTGATGTAGACAACCTACTGTAACGACCCGGTCGGTCGTTTCGAGAGTTGTAACCCCGTTCCCCTATTTATTGTTCCTTTTGTGTTCTACAACTATTATATGACTTACCGGGTTGGTTGGTTCGGGTCCGGAGAGATTTCAGAGTGAATTGAGACACTTAGTCTATTAATTGAAAGCTTAAGTTGGAAAAGTTGTCTGGATGTTGGCTTATGTGTAAACGACCTCGGATTTGAATTTTGATGGTCCAGTTACCTCCGTTAGGTGATTTTGGACTTAGGAGCGCGTCCGAATTGTGATTTAGAGGTCCGTAGTAGAATTAGGCTTGAAATGACGAAAAGTTGGAATTTTGGAAAGTTTGATCGGGGTGGACTTTTTGATATCGGGGTCGGATTGGATTTCCGGAAGTTGGAGTAGGTTTGTAGTGTCATTTACGACTTGTGTGCAATATTTGAGGTCAATCATACGTAATTTGATAGGTTTCGACGTCATTTGTAGAATTTGGAAATTTCTAAGTTCATTAGGCTTGAATCCGTGTGCAATTCATATTTTTGATGTTGTTTGAGCTGAGTCGAGGATTCAACTATGTTCGTATTGGGTTATAAGACTTGTTGGTATATTTGGTTGAGGTCTCAGGAGCCTCGGATTGATTTCAGGTGATTAACAGACCAAATTTTGAAGTTTGAAGATTGTTGAAGACTATTCTCTCTGGTGTAATCGCACCTACGGAGTGGGAACCGCAGGTGCAAGCATGCAGAGCAGGAAGGAAGGCCGCAGAAGTGGGCAAGGCCAGGAGGGGAAGGGGTCGCAGGTGCGAAGAATCTCCCGCACCAGCAGAGCCAGTGAGGGCAAGTGACTTCCGCAGAAGCGGAACTTTCACCACAGAAGCGAATTTTTAGCCGCAGGTGCGGAAGGCCTAGATAGCACATATAAATACGAGACTTCGAGATGTTTTACCATTTTCATCATTTTGAGCTCGGACTTTGGAGGTTTTTGAGAGGGTTTTGAAGAGATTACTAAGGTAAGCTCATTTTGTTCATTTTTCTTCAATAATGATGTTTCCCCACTAATATTCCACCTAGTTGGTGTATTGTTTAGGTGAATTTTGGGGGTTTGAGGCTAGGGATTTGGAGAATGAATTTTAGGGATTTGAATGACCAATTGGTGTCGAATTTTGATAAATTTATTATGGTTAGACTCGTGAGTGAATGGGCTTTCGGGTTTTGTGACTTTTGTCGGATTTCAAGACGTGGGCCCGGGGCCGGGTTTGAGCTGATTTCAGATTTTGGCTATAATTTTGTATTTTTCTTGTGTAATTAATTTTTTAGCCTATATTGATTGTATTGTACTACTTATTGCTAGATTCGAGGAATTTAGAGGCTGACTCGCGAGGCAAAGGCATTTTGGAGTAGAGTTTTGCTCGGACTAAGATAAGTAACATTTCTAAATCTAGTCCTGAAGGTACGAAACCTTGAATTTTGTGTTATGTGATTATTTTAATGGTGACACACGTGCTAGGGGATGCGCGTGTGGGCATGCACCGTGGAAATTGTGACTTGGTTCGTTCCGTGAAACTATAAAATTGAATAACTTGTTGTTAGCTATATGCTCTCTATGTGTCATAGAAATTTGACAGTAATTCTTGTTAGAAATCATATTTAGGCTATGTGTTGGTATTGCTAGGACTAACATAGGTCGTGTTACCCGTTGAATTATCTACTAAATGCTATTTATTCTCAGTCTCAGTTTTTACTCGCATATCATATCTCAATCTCTATTATTCTTATTAATACATCATGTTATTGTTGTTTGGGCTGATTTTTCCTGATTTCTGAGAGCCCGAGAGACTGGAGAGATTGATAACTAAGTGAGGCTGAGGGCCTGATTGTGAGGATATTTATGGGATTGGGCTGCACGCCGCATCATGTTTCATTTATTTATGCCATGATTGGCTCGATATAGCGCTTGGGCTGTAGGAACCCCTCTGTACACACCCCCAATGAGCGTATGTACCTACTGAGTGCGAGTGGCGAGTGCTGAGTGATCGTGAGGAATGAGTAAATGTGAAGAATGAGTGTTTGTGAGGTTGGAATGAATGGGAGGACTGAATGTTTGTTGCCCTGAGAGGCTGTATATGATTGCATTATTGTTGCACATAGTTGCCTTATATCATTGTTTTTGAAAACTTCTGAAAGATATTTTTATCCGATTTTACTTAAACTTGGCGTAAGCAACTATTTTGACTTAATTGGCCGGATTTGAGAAGCATGTCTATTTTTTCCTTGTTGAGACTACTGAAAATGAATTATAATTGTGTAGCTCGTCACTATCTTTCAGTTACTTATTTATTATTGTTACTTACTGAATTGGTTGTACTCATGCTATACCATGCACTTCATGTGTAGATCCAGGAGTTTCTGGACGCGGAGGGTGTTGATAGTTCTCGTAGCTGACCGATGGAGATAGCGAGGTAGCTGCCTGGCGTTCGCAGACCTTGTTCCTTCTCCTTCCTTATCTTTTCTTTCGTTGTATTTGGATCCAAACTGTTATAATCGTTTCACTTCCAAACTGATTCTGTATAGATGCTCATGACTTAATGACACCCCGATATTGGGAGATATTTTTCTGCACTATATTTTCGGTTTCACCCCTCTTTATGAAAACCTTGCTTATTTCAAGTTTCTGGATTTGTTTTCGGTTAAATTTGAAAGTATTTTGGAGATTGTCGGCTTGCCTAGTACTGTCGATAGGCGCCATCACGACAGATTAGGATTTGGGTCGTGACACCTACCTTAATGCAAACATTAGTGGTTGCTTTCATAGCTCGAATCCGTGACCAATAAGTCACATGAAGACAACCTTATCGTTGCACTATATGTTATACAATTTTTTTATTTTTTTTAAAAAAAGTACACTTGCGTACTACTATATTCAAATTCATGTTTTTTTTTTTTTTTTGCGTGTTAGTATTCATAATGCATCTTACTAAAGTATGCAGAAGTATTATTGAATAAGGTAATTATTTATATTACTAATTGAAGTCAATAGACACGTAGCTTATAATTTCCTTTTATCTGATTAAACATACTTCAGTTCACAAGCATAATTAATTTGCTGAAACAATAATTTTCTTGTGATTATGATGGCTCTATATAGAACTTAAACCAGCATTAATCAAACAATAAGCAAATTATTGAGGATATATAATTCTATTTATCCAGAAATGACACCAAAAGACAGATGGTCAAGAAGTCGATTACAAGCTTCTCTCATTATTTATTTATTGAGGATAACTGACACCATATACTGAGGAAATTAGTTAATGTATTATACATTTCCTTGTAAATGTATGGTATAATAAAGAAATAAGATATGGAATGGAGAAGATTTTTTAATTTAAAAAATGATTGGACGGCGATTATGGTAAGCTGAGTTGTAGTACTATTGTATTGAACTATATATGAAGTGAGGAATATGAAGATGAACTGAAGAAAGGGAAGATTCTTAGCGTAATGTACAGATACATGTATAGATATAGGAATATGAAGATGAACTGAAGGAGATAGATGTATAGATACATGTATAATGTACCCATGATTTATAAATTATGGGTGTCGCCAGAATTTGAAGTTTTTGGGTTCTGAATTCATCGTCGAACTCATAACTCATTATAGTTTTTGGGTTCACAATTGAATAGTTACACATATTTAATGGATTTTCTAATACAAATATAAGGTCTAAACAAAAGCTACTAAGCTCGTTTGAACCTGTAACTTATACTCTCCCTTCGACCCTGTTTATAAAATAGAATATTATATTATGGTTTGTGAGAGGCACGTAACCCTCTATAATATTATATATACCATATTTGATTTGCCAGCATATATAACACAACACTACTAAATGATTAAGATTTGTACTACTAGTCATTTTGCTCAAGTAAAGCATTTTTAATCTTAAAGTTATTGCTTTTATATTCATTTTGTACGTAACCTTTTGAGTTGGTTGAAAGAAAACTATAATGCTCTCATGCATGGCAATTTCTTTGATTCTTTATTTCTGGAGAAGTTTATATCTGTTTTTCTTAATTATGCTCTTAATTCTCTTTTAGAATTAAGGATCTATAGTTCTACCATGTTATCATCAGTTGCATTACCATTTAATCATAGAATTTAACTAATACGTATTCACTAATGCTGTAAAAAATATTTACGTTTGTTTTACACTAAGATCACGTTTGTATGCTATAGCAGATAGTTCGGCTTATTTTTAGTATAGTAAAAATTTCACTGCTTAAAAAAGAATACCTATGAATATCTTTTAAATATACTTTCCTTGTATATAAATTAAATTCGTTGTTATAATTAGCAAGTTAGAACTCCTGTTTGTGTCCACGAACAAGGGACAAATTTAATTTAGAACTACCCATTGAAAAAGTCTTCATCCTTTTTTTTTTTTTTTTAAAAAAATTATAAGTGAAAGATAAGATGCGGGAGGCGAAAGTAAGATGGTTCATGCATTTGAAAAGGAGAGATACTGATGCACCAATGAGGAGGTGTGAGAGATTGGCCGTGGAGGGCCAACAGAGAGGTAGAGGCAGGCCGGAGAAGTATTGAAAAGAGGTGATTATGCATGATATGGCGTTGCTCCAGTACTGAGGACATGACCATGGATAGGAAGGGGTGGAGGTTGAGAATTAGGATAGAGGGTTAGGTAGCCGAGCTTTGTCATTGTTTGTTACAATAGCTTTAGTACATCACTCAGTGTCTTTCGTGTATTTTTGTATTCCTAGACTTCTGTTATTACTTGTTGTTACCTGCGTTTCGATTTTCTAATTGCACTACCTAATGTTAGTTATGTGTTTTCACTTGGTTTTCTGATTGATTTGCTTGTCATTATCATTGCTCATTCCATTTATCTTTCATGAGCCGAGGGTCTACTGGAAACAACTTCTCTGCCTTTATGAAGGTAGGGGTAAGTTCTGCGTACACACTACACTCTTTAGACTCCACTTATCGAAATATACGAGGTTTTTTGTTGTTGTTTTTGTTGTTGTTGTTGTATTATATAGTACAAATATGCAATACGTGAAGGAGAGCCTTGGAGCAACGGTAAAGTTATCTTCATGCAATTTATAGGTCACTGTTCGAGCCGTAAAATCCACCACTGATGGTTGCATCAGTGTAGGTTGCATACATCATCACATACTTTGGGGTGCGACCCTTCCCCGGACCTTACTTGAATACGGAATACTTCGTACACTGAATGTTTTTTTTTTCCTTTTTCCAATTACATATATGCAATACGTATGTGATTGTCACAACTATGTATTGGTGTATATACGAGTGGAACCATGGAAGTCTCTCATTTCCTAAACATTGAAGAAAGCGAAGCAAGTAAGCAAAGTCGAAGTCACTTTCTGTTGTACTTCAAAATTATTCTATTTTAATAATTTATAACTAAACAAAACCCCAGTATTCTCTCCACTAAAGTAGCACTATAGGGACTTGAATTATTGAATATACCTTACATGTTTTAGTGGGTTGAGCTCCACTCCTTTTTATAATTAATCATTTTAATCATATCCAATTATCCACTTGGAGCTGCAAAAAAAGAATGTTTTTCCAACATTATTTATGATAAAATTCTAAATTAGAAATCAACATTTCAGACTGAAAAATAAAAAATCACTTCATAAAAAGGGACTGGGGAAATTAGTTGCATAACTCATAACTGTTCTAGTTGGTGAGATTTTAGAATATTTTCTTTGTCTTATAGTATTTAGACTTGTTTATCGTGAGTAATTTTAAAGAATAAAATGTTAATAGGTACTCTTGAAAATAGAAAGTAAACGATATTTAGAGATCTTATGGGAATGTCAACTGATTGCTTCTGAAAGTACCTGACGTTTAGTACCATTAAGTGAGATTAATAAACCCAAATCTGAAAAAGAAAAAAGTGACCTTTCTAAAAATATTTTGGAAAAATAGATGAAGGTTATACATTATCATTGATTTGGTATAAATACTATTTACGGGTAAGTTTTTACTGTTAGAGGAACATGTTGTTAATTTAATTTACTCTCATTTTCCTTCGTACCCTTGAACTTGCTCTTGACTCTTGAGTTTGTGCCAATTAAGTAGGCCAAATTAACGGGTGTGAAAGGAATTAGTTAGGTCAAGTGAACAAATTAAAACATGTTGAGATAATTAAATAGATTTTGATGGAGCGATACTCCTTTAGAAATTTCATAGCATAAAACTGATAAGAAATGGATATTGGACTTAACTCAAACTCAAACGCTAGCTCAAGACGTAATGATTGTCCAAGGCTATATAATAAAGAAGAGCAAGGACCCTAATACCCACTTATGTGGGACAATCAAAAAAACCCCTCCCCCCCACACGGCTCAAGCCTGGCAACTGGAGGTGGATAAGATAATATGGGGCCCTAATTACATTGGGTGAACCCTAATGCTGGCTGAATGGAAAAAAGTTCAGGTTAGGGTTAAAACCCTAATGCTGACTAAAGGAAAATAAGTGTTGGACTTGACTCTAATAACATGATAAAAAATGGACTTTGGATCGATCGAACACAACCTCAAAAGTTAACTCAAGAACTGAGGATTGCCCAAAAAGATATAAGGAGACTAAGAACCCTAATACCCACCAACAAAACAACATAGTTATACCTCAATTTCAAATAAGTTGGGATCATTTAAAAGAAAATTGTGCTTTAACATTGCCACTTTTTTTCCTCTTAAAATTAAAACTTGCTTCACTAATAAGGCAACAAGTGGCAAATACTTCCCATGAAAGATTGACTGGCTAAAAGAGTAGCACAAAAAGTGTAGTAGCCAACTTAAGGGAATTACACATACTGAACTGATCTATGACTATTTTAGTATAAGTTGCAGCAATATTGGTGGCTCAGGTATATTTGCATGTCTCTATATGATAGTACTGTATTTCATGGTCCATGTTTGTTTTGAAAATAGGAATCCACTTTAAGCTAGAAAATGAATATTAGTTGCAATTAATTTGGAATAGTTCAAGCATTCCCTTTTTCTCATGAAAGTGACTTTAGCTTTGAGTTGCTATATACTACTAAGAATTTGGTTTAAGTCCACTCACTATATTCTTACTCTTCCTACGCCTCTTCTTTTGGAGTTGGTTAACCAATGGATAATGGTGGTACATTTGCATCTATCTTTTTTCTTCTTATCGTTCAAAATTTATTGGCTCGATTTAATATGAGTTCGTGCCAAGTAGTTCATCGAAAGGGACTTGTACCTGAAATTTCTAATTAAGGATGAAAGAATATTAACCCATCTCACAACCCTTTCGTGGTATATAAAACAGTCTTGAAGCTTTATGAACACACAACAAAGAAATTAGGAAACTATAGATGGCATTGGCTTTGTTTTTAGTTGTTGAAAGCAAAGTTAATAGTAATATTGATAGTTATATCCGTAGTAGTGTTACAGACATTGTATTTTCGATGTCTTGAAATTAAAGAAACCTTCAACAATTAAACTTGATTAAGACAATCATAATTACACCTACTTAAGCGTAGATTCCTAGTTATTGCCTCTCATGAATATGAAAGAAGAAAATATAGGAAAATGCAGAATTTTCTGTATTTGTATTCACCGTACATCTGCGCCTTTATACAAATATTGCTGTAAAATAAAATGTAAAAGAAAGATTCTATTGTAACACTTGTCCTACTCTTATTGTTCGCTAAAAAAACTGTATAACAGAATTATTCCTTCACTATGTGCTTCTCACGTGAGAGAAGCTTCCTGAATAGATATTTATTGCAGCTTCCTTTACTTTTATTAAAGGCCATATTTTAATCTTAATGGTAGTCTTGTAAGATTTAGATGCTTCCACATGTGAGATAACATATTTAGGCACATAAAGGTCCAAACATTGTAAACTCCAAATACTTCATACTTGTCTCAAACCATCCCCTTTCTTCTTCTTGTGTTCTTTCTCAAAAACCCTGCCTTACTTATTCAAGGCAGAATCTCGTCTCAAATTAATATGGGGCTTCTTATCTTCAACATATGAAAGAAGAAAAGATAGGAAAATGCAGAATATTCTTTGTGTTTGTACACTGTACATTTGTGCCTTTATACAAATATTTGCTATAAAATAAAATATAAAAGAAAGATTCTACTGTACACTTGTCCTATTCTTATTGTTCGCTAAAAAAATATATAACAGAATTATTCCCTCACTATGTATACACATGTGCTTCTCACGTGAGAGAAGCTTCCTGAATAGATATTTAGTGTAGCTTCCTTTACTTGTATCAAAGGCCATGATTAAATCTTAATGGTAGTCTTGTAAGGTTGAGAGGCTTCCACGTGTGAGATAACATATTTAGGCACATAAAGGTCCAAACATTGTAAATTCCGAAATACTTCATACTTTTCTCATTTCTTCTTCTCGTCTTGCTTATTCAATGTAGAATTTCGTCTCAAATTAATATGGGGCTTCTTATCTTCAATATATCAAAGAAGAAAAGATAGGAAATACAGAATTTTCTCTGTGTTTGTATTCACTGTACATCTGTGCGTTTATACAAATAATTGCTGTAAAATAAAATGTAAAAGAAAGATTCTACTGTACACTTGTCCTACTCTTATTGCTCGCTAAAAAAACTGTATAATAGAATTATTCCCTCACTATGTATATACATGTGCTTTTCTCTTACTAAATAGATATTTATTACAACTTCCTTTACTTGTATCAGAGGCCATGATTTAATCTTAATGGTAGTCTTGTAAGGTTGAGATGCTTCCATGTGCGAGATCACATATTTAGGCACATAAAGGTCCAAACATTGTAAACTCCGAAATACTTCATACTTGTCTCAAACCATCCCCTTTCTTCTTCTCATCTTCTTTCTCAGAAACCTCGTCTTTCTTATTCAACGCAGAATCTCGTCTTAAATTAATATGGGGCAAACTAATTCTAATTAATTAAAATAAATAATATTATATTAGGAAACTATTTTTGGTATTTTTCAAGATTATATGAAAATAAAAGTAGAGGACAATAAATAAAATCCTAGTAAAATAGTATGACTACAAAAATCTTATCTTTAACATATGAAAGAAGAAAAGATAAGAAAATGCAAATTTTCTATGTGTTTGTACACTGTACATCTGTGCCTTTATACAAATATTTGCTACAAAATAAAATATAAAAGAAAGATTCGACTGTACACTTGTCGTATTCTTATTGTTCACTAAAAAAAATATATAACCGAATTATTCCCTCACTATGTATACACATGTGCTTCTCACGTGAGAGAAGCTTCCTGAATAGATATTTACTGTAGCTTCCTTTACTTGTATCAAAGGCCGTGATTTAATCTTAATGGTAGTCTTGTAAGGTTGAGATGCTTCCACGTGTGAGATAATATATTTAGGCACATAAAGGTCCAAACATTGTAAACTCCGAAATACTTCATACTTTTCTCATTTCTTCTTCTCGTCTTGCTTATTCAATGTAGAATTTCGTCTCAAATTAATATGGGGCTTCTTATCTTCAATATATTAAAGAAGAAAAGATAGGAAATGCAGAATTTTCTCTGTGTTTGTATTCACTGTACATCTGTGCGTTTATACAAATAATTGCTGTAAAATAAAATGTAAAAGAAAGATTCTACTGTACACTTGTCCTACTCTTATTGCTCGCTAAAAAAACTGTATAATAGAATTATTCCCTCACTATGTATATACATGTGCTTTTCTCTTACTAAATAGATATTTACTACAGCTTCCTTTACTTGTATCAGAGGCCATGATTTAATCTTAATGGTATTCTTGTAAGGTTGAGATGCTTCCATGTGCGAGATCACATATTTAGGCACATAAAGGTCCAAACATTGTAAACTCCGAAATACTTCATACTTGTCTCAAACCATCCCCTTTCTTCTTCTCATCTTCTTTCTCAGAAACCTCGTCTTGCTTATTCAACGCAGAATCTCGTCTTAAATTAATATGGGGCAAACTAATTCTAATTAATTAAAATAAATAATATTATATTAGGAAAATATTTTTGTATTTTTCAAGATTATATAAAAATAAAAGTAGAGGACAATAAATAAATCCTAATAAAATAGTATGACTACAAAAATCTTATCTTCAACATATGAAAGAAGAAAAGATAAGAAAATGCAGAATTTTCTCTGTGTTTGTACACTGTACATTTGTGCCTTTATACAAATATTTGCTACAAAATAAAATATAAAAGAAAGATTCTACTGTACACTTGTCCTATTCTTATTGTTCACTAAAAAAATATATAACAGAATTATTCCCTCACTATGTATACACATGTGCTTCTCACGTGAGAGAAGCTTCCTCAATAGATATTTACTGTAGCTTCCTTTACTTGTATCAAAGGTCATGATTTAATCTTAATGGTAGTCTTGTAAGGTTGAGATGCTTCCACGTGTGAGATAACATATTTAGGCACATAAAGATCCAAACATTGTAAACTCTGAAATACTTCATAGTTCATACTTTTCTCATTTCTTCTTCTCGTCTTGCTTATTCAATGTAGAATTTCGTCTCAAATTAATATGGAGCTTCTTATCTTCAATATATCAAAGAAGAAAAGATAGGAAATATAGAATTTTCTCTGTGTTTGTATTCATTGTACATCTGTGCGTTTATACAAATAATTGTTGTAAAATAAAATGTAAAAGAAAGATTCTACTGTACACTTGTCCTACTCTTATTGCTCGCTAAAAAACTGTATAATAGAATTATTCTCTCACTATGTATATACATGTGCTTTTCTCTTCCTAAATAGATATTTATTACAACTTCCTTTACTTGTATCAGAGGCCATGATTTAATCTTAATGGTAGTCTTGTAAGGTTGAGATGCTTCCATGTGCGAGATCACATATTTAGGCACATAAAGGTCCAAACATTGTAAACTCCGAAATACTTCATACTTGTCTCAAACCATCCCCTTTCTTCTTCTCATCTTCTTTCTCAGAAACCTCGTCTTGCTTATTCAACGCAGAATCTCGTCTTAAATTAATATGGGGCAAACTAATTCTAATTAATTAAAATAAATAATATTATATTAGGAAAATATTTTTGTATTTTTCAAGATTATATAAAAATAAAAGTAGAGGACAATAAATAAAATCCTAGTAAATAGTATGACTACAAAAATATTAATAAAACTATTTTTTGTATGTTTAAATTTATTTTTTGAAATTAAAAATAAAATAGACTAAAATTGTATAATAACTCAAGTAACTATTTTTAAAATATTAAAATACTAAAACTAACTTTAAAATTTGTGCGGGTCAAAAATTACGTGCTTACAATTTGTGCGGGTCAAAAATCACGTTCTTGCTATGCCAAGTAAGTCTTACCACACTCAAGATCGCTAAGTGAATGCTAAAACATAAGAGAATTGCCAAAGGAAGCTTTTGTATTAGGGAGAAGTAGATTGTTTTGCTTTGTGAGTTACAAATGAATGACTCATATTTATACTAATCACCTAGGGGGTAGTGTGTAAATAATATTTATTCCACAAGTCCTTCCATATTTACAAATAAGTACACCTTCTAGAATTTTCTACATGACTAGAATATTCCAAGGCTTTCCAAAAGAGTCTTCCCACCAAGTCTATAAATATCTAGAGCTTTCCCAAGGAAATTCTCCATCGTTTTAGAATATTTCACCAAGAGGTAGTCTCTAACTTATGTAACCCTTCCATATGGATTAAATATATGCCAAGTGGGACCTACGTGGCATGATGATGTAGCGGGTCATGACACTCTCCCCCACCCAATTTTGTGCCACCCTCGGCACAAAGTATCGACATGTACGCGCGCACATCGCCTTGGCGTCGCCGAAGATCTTTGTCCATTAGCCATGATGCCTTATAGAGTGGTTGCCTTTCCATGTCACAAGGTACTGATCCTATTTCTTCTTTCCCCATTTGTACTTTGAACGGCTAGTAATGATGGCTTCAATCCGCCGCCCATCGGATGCCTCTCCTTGCTCTTAGCCTAAATCTCCCCATGACTCGACCAAGTCTAGTAGCTTATCAAGCATCGGGCCCATGTTTCCACTCCCTATTTGGCTGCCCTCCTTGGTCCCAGCCTTGCTAGCAAACCTGACCCCTCTGCTTGGTGCATCGTTTATGTCCGATAGCATGCCATCACTTTGTAACTCTCCATCTCTTCGGCTATGTCCACCCAAATTTTCTTGCTGCCACCATGCTCCATTTTCATGGCGCCAAGATCGGCTTTGGAATTCCCTACTTTCGGCTTAGATTCCTGTAATGACCCGGTCGTTCATTTTAAGACTTTACGCCCCGATCCTCTATTAACTGCTTTTCCCGTATTTGTTTCTACTATTTTGATTCGCCGGGATGTTTAATTTTGAGTTTCAGAGTGTTTTAGGACTTTTAATCCCTAAATGAGAGCTTAAGCTTTAGAATTTGGACCGTAGTCGGAGCAGTATGAAGATGGCCTCGGAATGGAATTCCGATTGCTCCGTTAGTTCCGTTGGGTGATTTTGGGCTTAGGGTCGTGTTCGGATTGTGTTTTGTAGGTCCGTAGCTTATTTAGGCTTGAAATACCGAAAGCTGAATTTTTGAAATTTTTGATTCGATAGTGAGATTTTGATATCGGGGTCGGAATCGAATTTCGGAAGTTGGAGTAGCTCAGTAGTGTTGAATGTGACGTGCTTTCAAAATTTCAGGTCATTCGGACGAGGTTTGATAGACTTTTTGATCGAAAGTGTAATTTGAGGGTTTTTGGAGTTCTTAGGCTTGAATCCGATGTTTAATTGGTGTTTTGATGTTGTTTTGAGCGTTTCGAAGATTTGAACAAGTTTTAATGGTGTTTTAGGATTGGTTGGCATGTTTGGTTGAGGTACCGAGGGCCTCGGGTGTGTTTCGGATGCTCAACGGGTTATTTTTGGACTTAGAAAATTTGCAGAAAAATTGCAGCAGCTCAGTTCTGGTTTTCTTCTTCGCATTCGCGAGTAGGGTCTCGCATTCGCGAAGAGGAGCTAGGCTAGGAGAGGTTTAATGCTTCGCATTTGTGAAGATGTTCCCGTGTTCGTGAAGCTACGAGGTCTTATTCCTACGAGTTCGCATAGGATGAGGAAACTGGTCATCGCTTTCGCGATAGGGGCATCACGTTCGCGATGAAGGAAAGTTGGACCCAAGCGGAGTTGTACTTCGCGAACGCGAGGGTCCTTCCGTGTTTGCGAAGAAGGAAATACCTGGGCAGATTTTAAAAACCCAAAATCGAGGTTTTAAGACATAATTCATATTTTGGACTTGGGAGCTCGGGAAATTAGCGATTTTTGAAGAGATTTTCACCTGGGCATTTTTGATTTGGGTCATTTGAAGTCGACTACTCATGGAAAGAACGTAGTTTTGGGTTGATTTTGAGTCGGTTCGAGCTAAGTGTCTTGTCTAACCTTGTGGGGGGGAACTCCCATTAGGATTTGGTATTATTGATATTTGAAATGCCTTGTACGTGAGGTGATGAGTGCGTACTTGTGATAATTGTTGAAAAATTCGATTTTCATTAAGTAATTATAATTGGGTTTCTTTTCCTATTTATACTACTTGTAATTTAAGCATGTTGTTAGCTTAAGGAAGCATGTCTAATTGACTTAATTGCTTTACTTACTCAAACTGCCTTATTTGGATTATGTGCAGCATGCTAGGCTAGAAATACCTGTTTTACCTTGGTATGAATTTGAATTGAATTGTCTATTCTTCGTGTTGTTGCAATGTGTTTACTTTGGGACTACGGGACGGTATCCTGAGAGATCCCCCTACGTGTTTACTTTGGGACTACAGATTGATATTCCGGTAGATCCTCCTACACATTTACATTGGAACTACGAGACTACACCCGGTAGATTCCCTCGGTACTGGACATTTACATTTGGGACTACGGATCGGATTTCCGATAGATCCCCGTGCATTATGAGTTGGACTACAGGACTGCACTCGAAAGATCCGCTGGATATTTATAATTGGGGACTACATGACTGTAACGACCCGGCTGGTCGTTTCATGAGTTACCGCTCCATTTTCCCCATTTCTGCTTCTTATTGCCTTGTTCAGCTGTATTTTATGTTATCGGGTTGGTTGGCTCGGGTTCGGAGAGATTTTGGTAAGGTTTGAGACACTTAATCTCTTTTGAGTAAGCTTAATTTGGAAAAGTCAACCGGATGTTGACTTATATGATAAAGGGCTCGGATGTGAGTTCCGATGGTTCGGATAGCTCCGGGAGGTGATTTGGGACTTAGGAGGGTGATTGGAATGTGTTTTGGAGGTACGGAGTAGATTTAGGCTTGAATTGGCGAAATGGGAATTTGGCGTTTTCCAGTTAGTAGGTGAGATTTTGATATAAGGGCTGAAATGGAATTTTGAGAGTTGCAGTAGGTCCACTTTGTTATTTTGGATGGGTATGCAAACTTTCAGGTCATTCGGACGTGGTTTGATAGACTTTTTGATCGAAAGCGGAATTTGGAAGATTTTGGAATTCTTAGGCTTGTATCCAATGCAAATTTGGTGTTTTGATGTTGTTTTGAGCGTTCCGAAGGTTGGCACAAGTTTTAA
This sequence comes from Nicotiana tabacum, assembly GCF_000715075.1. Classification (NCBI taxonomy): domain Eukaryota; kingdom Viridiplantae; phylum Streptophyta; class Magnoliopsida; order Solanales; family Solanaceae; genus Nicotiana; species Nicotiana tabacum. The sequence goes on from NC_134089.1 coordinate 11,482,043, forward strand.
TGATGTTGTGGGATATGTCGGCATGTTTGGTTGAGGTTCTGAGGGCCTCGGTTGAGTTTCGGGTGGTTAAACGGACCATTTCATGTTGATAAAGATTGCAGAAAATCTGCTGTTAGTGTTGCAGACTGTTGTTCTTCGCGTTCGCGAGTGGGCCTTCGCGTTCGCGAAGGGTTAGGATGGGAGGCTATGAAATTGGCCTTCGCGTTCATGAAGGTTGTCCCGCGATCGCGAAGGGTTGAGGCCAATGGTCATCGCGTTCGCGAGGGATTAGTCGTGTTCACGTAGAGGAAAGGGATTAGCATTCATGAAATTGATGCTCTTGATATGAATGAACTCGGGGAGTGATAAGGAGTCTATCGATGTAATTTTTATCGGATTCAGAGACGTGGGCCCGGAGGTCGGGTTTGGCCAATTTCGGGATTTGTGTTGTAATTTGATTTCTTTCGAGTGGGCTTTGTTCCCTTAGCATATTTTGATGGTGTTGCACTGGTTTTAGTTATATTTGGAGCATCCGGAGGCTGATTCGAGAGGTAAAGGCATCGCGGGCTAGAGTTCGGACCGGATAGAGGTGAGTAATGATTGTAAATATTGTCCTGAGGGTATGAAACCCCGGTTTTACATCATTGTGCTATATTGAGGTGACACACATATTAGATGACAAGTGTGGAGTCGTGCACTGTTGGGGATTGTGACTTAGTCCACCCCGAATGACTGTTTTACTACGTATTTGATTGAACTGTTTGCTATCATCATGTTTTGGGCTGAATGCCATATTTGGGCCTCTTGCCAACTGTTTTGGACCCTTAGGGGATTTTTACTACTATTCTTCATTGTTTTGACTTTATACTTGTATTCAGTCATGCTATATTCTACTGTTTTTATAACTCAACCATGTTTATACTGTTTTGACATCTTAAATGATATTTTGAGCTGAGCATCATATTTTACTGTGCTCTAGTAGCTTTTAGAGATTTTTGACTGAGTAGGGCTGAGGGCCTGTGTTGTGAGGTTATTATGGGATTGGCCTGCGCGCCACAGCGGTATTGAGCTGATTTATGATTATAAGGCCGAGGGCCTGAGTTGTACGCCACAAGGTGGCTTGATATGAGGCCGAAAGCCTATTGATTATGCCACGAGATGGCTTGATATTGTGCTTGGGCCGTAAGGGCTCCCTCCCGGAGTCTGTACACCCCTAGTGAGCGCGAGTACCCAGTGTGATATGTGATATAGCCCGAGGGGCTAATGTTGTTCCATGTTATTGTCTGAGGGGCTGATTCTGTTGATATTGTGCCAAAGGGGCTGATTCTATGTGTTTATCTTTTCTCGCTGCTTTTCATTCACGTGTTTAACTGTTAAAAGATGTTTTAAAGAAGCTTATTACTGAACTAAGGTGTTTTATGAGATTTCACTTATTTGTTGCTTCGCAAAGGTTTTTCACCATCTCTTTGTAGCATTTTCTTGTGATTTTACGTGTTTTCTTATCGCTCAGCCTTCATTTATTTTTATTACTCACTGAGTTGGAATACTCACATTACTCTCTGCACCCTGTGTGCAGATTCAGGAGCTTCGGGCCTGGCTAGCGAGGGTTGATTGCTTCCAGCAAGCCATACGGAGATCACTAGGTAGCCGCTCGGCGTTCGCAGCCCAGTGCTTCTCCTTCCTATATTTATCTTCTTTTGTACTAAATTGTAGTAGACTATTTAGTATTTTTCATACTCTTAGACTTATGTTAGATGCTCATGAGTGGTGACACCCTGATGTCGGGCTATGTTTGTTTCCGCAAATTGTACTATTTCACTATTCTTTTGGGATTTAATCATGTTAATGACTTAAAATTGAATTATTATATCTATTTTAATTGGGTGTTATTCAGCTGGCCTTGTTTCACGAAAGGTGTCATCACGATCGGGTCTGGGTTTAGGGTCGTGACAAGGACGATATCTTGGGAGATCCCCGGTTCTTATCTTTGAGTTGAGTTGTACTCCTTTTTCGTGATTATTTTTCTCTGTTATAGTTGTTGTTGTTCTTTCTATTCTATGTTATTTCTTACTGCTGCACTTAGTTATACTGTCACAATTATACAGATATACCTTATATTTTATTTAATCTCAGTAGGGCCCTGACCTTCCTCGTCACTACCCGACAGAGGTTAGGCTTGGCACTTACTGAGTACCGTTGTGGTGTACTCATGCCCTTTCTGCGCATTTTTTTCATGTATAGATCCAGGTACTTCGACTTAGTCCTATCACCCTTGAGGTGGAGCGTTTTCATAGAGACTTCGAGGTAAATCTGCCGCGTCCGCAGACCGAAGAGTCCCTTTTCTATTCTCAGTACTAGTATAGCCCTTCTGTATTTTCCTTGTTGAAAGATATTTCTGGAGTTAGAGCATTTTATGTAAACTCTTAGCTTGTGATTCATGGGGTTCTAGATTTTGGAAGTGTCAGGTTGAGATTCTTGTATTGTTATATGCCAGGCGGCATCTTAAACACTGTTTCATTTTGTTATTTCGGTTTTAAATTAGTTTCTTTCTACAAATTGTTTCTTTTCCGCATTTGTTAGGCTTACCTAGTTGTAGAGACTAGGTATCGTCACGATAGTTCACGGAGGGCGAACTAGGGTCATGACAAGTTGGTATCAGAGCTCTAGGTTCATAGGAGTCATGAATTACAAGCCGGTTTATTAGAGTCTCGCGGATCGGTACGGAGACATTTGTACTTATCTACGAGAGGCTATGTAATTGTTAGGAAATTCCACTTCATTTGATTTCCTTGTCGTGCGAGATTTTTGATATCATAACTCTAAACTTCTATCTTCTATTCTCTCACATATGGTGAGGAAATGTGCTACCCGAGATGATCAGGCACCCGCGCCTCCTACTGCTGCCGCTAGAGGCCGGGGTAGAGGATGAGGCCGAGGACGCACACGCGATGTAGCTAGAGCACCCGTGCGAGCTGCCGTTGAGGAGCCACCAACAGTTCCAGCTAGAGCCCAGGCACCTGATACGCCTACTGCTACTACTACTCTAGCACTTCAGGAGACTCTGGCACAATTCATGAGCATGTACACCACTCTGGCTTAGGCAGGATTGCTTCCCCTTGTTGCAACTACATCTCAGACTGGGGGAGGAGCATAGACTCTTGCTGCCCGCACTCTGAGCAGCGAGTGAATGCTGAGCAGGTCCTAGAGATTATTATTGTATAGCCTGCAGTCCTAGATCAGCCCGAGGACAGGGTAGCGGTTTCCGAGGATGAGCAGCTGAGGCTTGAGAGGTTCAAGAAGTACAAGCCTCCTGTATTCAGTGGTCTAGCATCGGATGATGCTCTGGGATTTTTAGATGAGTGCTACCGCATTCTCCGTACCATGGGTATATCAGGATCGAGCGGGATTTCCTTCACTACTTTCCAGCTTCGAGGAGCCGCCTATGAGTGGTGGTGCACCTATGAGTTAGACTGTCTGGATAAGGCTGCTTCCCTGACTTGGACTCAGTTTTCAGATATGTTCTTGAGAGAGTATGTTCCTCAGAGCCTCAGGGACGCATGACGCGCAGAGTTTGGGCATTTATGCTAGGGTACTATGACTATCTTGTAGTATGTTGTCCGCTACACCAGCTTGGCTAGACATGCATCAGCTTTGGTTTATACTGTTCGCGAGAGGGTTCGCCGGTTTATTGAGGGGCTTATTCCCAGCATCAAGTCTAGCATGGCTCGTGAGTTGGAGATGGATATTTCTTATCAGCAGGTGATGAGCATTGCTAGGAGGATTGAGGGTATGCATGTTAGGGATAGAGTGAAGAGGGAGGCCAATAGGTCTTGAGAGTCGGGCCATTATTCTGGTGCCCGTGTCCCAACTGCAGGTCGTTATGGTTGGGGTTATATGAGTCGCCCCATTCATTCAGCTCTTCCAGCAGCCAGTGGTATTCCAGCTCCTCCTAGGCCTCAGGAGCCTTATTATGCACCTCCAATATCTAGTGTGCCTCATGCGCGAGGTTCTTTTAGTGGTCAGCCCAGCAGACCTGGCCCGAGCCAATCACAGCCGCCACATCCTCCTAGAGCTTCTTTTGAGTGTGGTGACACACGCCATATGGTGAGGGATCGCCCCAAACTTAGGAGGGGTGCACCTCCACAGACTCCTCAGCCACAATGTGCCCCGTAGAGTTCTCAGGCTATGGTTACAGCTCCAATTTCTATCCCACCTACTCAGCCAGCTAGAGGTGGAGGTCGAGGAGGTAGAGGTCACTCTAGAGAAGGAGGCCAGGCCTGATACTATGCCCTTCCTGCCTGTACCGAGGCTATTGCCTTTAATTCTGTCATCACAGGTATTGTCCTGGTTTGCCACAGAGATGCATCAGTTCTATTCGATATAGGTTCCACTTATTCTTATGTGTCTTCTTGTTTTTCTCCACATTTGGGTGTACCTTGGGCTTCTTTGAGTTCCTCTATTTATGTTTCTACTCATGTGGCAGATTATCTTGTTATGGACCGTATTTATCGGTCGTGTTTGGTTGCTCTTAGTGGTTTTGAGACTAGAGCCGATCTATTGTTGCTCAACATGGTAGATTTTGACATTATCTTGGGCATGGACTGGTTGTCTCCCCATTATGCTATCCTTGATTGTCATGCCAAAACCGTGACGCTGGCTATGCCAGATGTACCGCGTGTTGAGTGGAGGGGTGTTTTAGATCACACTCCCAGTAGAGTTATTTCTTTCCTTAAGGCTCAGTGAATGATTGAGAAGGGGTATGACGCGTATCTAGCTTATGTGAGAGATGTCAGTATTGATACCCCTTCAGTTGATTCAGTCCCAGTAGTACGAGATTTTTTTGATATGTTTCCAACTGACCTTCCGAGCATGTTGCCCGATAGAAATATTGATTTTGGTATTGATCTGTTGCTGGGCACTCAGCCCATTTCTATTCTTCCATATAGTATGGCCCCTCTTGAGTTGAGGAGTTGAAGAATCAGTTACAGGAATTGCTTGATAAGGGTTTTATTCGGCCTAGTGTATCACCTTGGGGTGCTCCTGTCTTGTTTACGAAGAAAAAGGATGGTTCTATGCGTATGTGCATTGATTATCGCCAGTTGAACAAAGTTACAGTGAAGAACCGTTATCTTTTGCCTCGTACTGATGATTTGTTTGACCAGCTACTGGGTGCACAAGTGTTCTCTAAGATTGACTTGCGTTTAGGTTACCACTAGTTGAAGATTTAAGAGCCAGATATCCCGAAGACTACCTTCAGGACTCGGTATGGTCATTACGAGTTCCTTGTTATGTCATTTGGGCTGACCAACACCCCAGTAGCCTTTATGCATTTGATGCATAGTGTGTTCCGGCCATATCTTGACTCGTTCGTCATTGTCTTTATTGATGATATTCTCGTGTATTCCCGGAGTCGGGAAGATCATGAGCAACACCTGAGGACTGTGCTTCAGACTTTAAGGAAAAAGAAGTTATATGCAAAGTTCTCAAAATGTGAGTTTTGGTTGGATTCCGTGGCATTCTTAGGCCACGTGGTATCGAGTGTGGGTATTCAGGTGGATCCAAATAAAGTAGATGCCGTACAGAGTTGGCCCAGACCAACCTCAGCTACAGAGATCTGTAGTTTTCTTGGCTTGGCGGGTTATTACCGTCTTTTTGTTGAGGGGTTTTCATCGATTGCATCCCCTATGACCAGGCTGACCTAGAAGGGTGCTCTGTTCCAGTGGACGGAAGAGCGTGAGGCAAGCTTTCAGAAGCTCAAGACAGCTTTGACTACAGCCCCAGTTTTGAAATTGCCTACAGGTTCGGGGTCTTATACTGTCTATTGTGATGCCTCGAGGATTGGCCTTGGAGCGGTTTTGATGCAGGATGGTAGGGTGATTGCCTACGCGTCCAGACAGTTGAAGGTACATGAGCAGAATTATCCTGTCCATGATCTCGAGTTAGCTGCTATTGTCCATGCCTTAAAGATCTGGCGTCATTGTATGTACAGTGTGCCTTGTGAGATTTATACTGATCACTAGAGTTTACAGCATCTGTTCAAGAAGAAGGATCTTAATTTGTGCCAGAGGAGGTGGTTAGAGCTGCTGAAGGACTATGATATCACTATTTTGTATCACCCAGGAAAGGCCAATATGGTGACCGATGCTTTGAGTCGTCGGGTAGAGACTTTGGGGATTTGTCTTTTTTACCGGTAGCGAAGAGGCCCCTAACGATGGATGTTCATGCCTTAACCAGCCAATTTATGAGGTTGGATATTTCGGACCCTAGTTGGGTTCTAGCTTGCGTGGTTTTTCGGTCTTCATTATTCAATCGTATCAGGGAGGTCAGTTTGATGACCCTCATTTGCGTATCCTCAAAGACAGGTTCAACATGGTGATGCCAGAGATGTGACTATTAGTGATGATGGGGTATTGAGGATGCATGGTCGGATTTGTGTACCCAATGTTGATGGGCTTCGAGAGTTGATTCTAGAGGAGGCCCATAGTTCGCGGTATTCTATTCATCCAGGTGTCACAGAGATGTACCAAGATTTGAGGCAACACTATTGGTAGAGGCAGATGAAGAAAGATATAGTTGGGTTTGTAGCTTGGTGCCTCAATTGCCAGTATGTGAAGTATGAGCATCAGAGACCGGGTGTGTTGCTTCAGTAGATAGAGATTCTGGAGTGGAAGTGGGAGCGGATCACCATGGAATTTGTAGTTGGGCTCCCATGGACTTTGAGAAAGTTCGATGCTATTTGGGTGATTGTGGATCGGCTGACCAAGTCTGCGCATTTCATTCCCGTGTGTACTACCTATTCTTCAGAGTGTCTAGCGGAGATTTATATCCGGGAGATTGTTCGTGTGCATGGTATTCCAGTTTCCATCATTTCAGATAGAGGTACTTAGTTTACATCACGGTTCTAGAGGGTCGTACAGCATGAGTTGGGTACTCGGGTGGAGTTGAGTACAACATTTCACCCTCAGATAGACGGACAGTCAGAGCGCACTATTTAGATTCTTGAGGATATGATCTATGCGTGTGTGATTGAGTTTGAAAGGTCTTGGGATCAGTTCTTGCTATTGGCAGAGTTTTCCTACAACAACAACTATCAGTCCAGCATTCAGATGGCACCGTATGAGGCTTTATATGCTAGGCGGTGTAGATCCCCGGTGGGTTGGTTTGAGCCGGGTGAGGCTAGATTATTGGGCACAGACTTGGTTTAGGATGCTTTGTAGAAGGTTAAAGTGATTCAAGATAAACTCCATACAGCCCAGTCCAGATAGAAAAGTTACGCGGACCAGAAGGTTCGTGATGTTTCCTATATGGTTGGAGAGCGAATTCTACTTCGGGTCGCCTGTGAAGGGCATTATGAGATTTGCGAAGAAAGGGAAGTTGAGTCCGAGGTTTATTGGCCCTTTTGAGATATTGAGGCATGTTGGGGAGGTTGCTTATGAGCTCGCCTTACCTCCCGGCTTGGCAGGAGTTCATCCGATATTTCATTTTTCGATGCTCTGGAGGTATCACGGCGATCCGTCTCATATGTTGGATTTCAGTTCAGTCTAGTTGGAAAAGGATCTACCTTATGTTGAGGAGCCAGTGGCAATATTGGACAGGCAGGTTCGAAAGCTGAGGTCAAAGAACATTGCATCAGTAAAGGTTCAGTGGCGGGGTCAGCCGGTCGAGGAGGTGACCTGGGAGACCGAGCAGGATATGTGCAGCCGTTACCCTCATTTTTCACTACTTCAGGTATGTCTCTATGCTCGCTCGAGGACGAACAAATGTTTAAGTGTACGAGGATGTAACGACCCGGCCGGTCATTTTAAGAATTTATGCCCTAATCCCCTATTAACTGCTTTCCCTGTGTTTGTTTCTGCTATTTTGATTTGCTGGGATGTTTGGTTTTAAGTTTCGGAGTGTTTTGGGACACTTAATCCCTAAATTAGAGCTTAAGCTTTAGAATTTGGACCGTAGTCAGAGCAGTGTGAAGACGACCTCGGAATGGAATTCTGTCGGTTCCTTTAGCCCCGTTGGGTGATTTCGCGCTTAGGGGCGTGTTCGGATTGTGTTTTGGAGGTCCGTAGTTTATTTAGGATTGAAATGCCGAAAGTTGAATTTTTGAAGTTTCCGGTTCGATAGTGAGATTTTGATATCGGGTCGGAATATAATTCCGGAAGTTGGAGTAGCTTAGTAGTGTTGAATGTGATGTGCTTGCAAAATTTCAGGTCATTCGGACGAGGTTTGATAGACTTTTTGATCGAAAGCGTAATTTGAGAGATTTTGGAGTTCTTAGGCTTGAATCCGATGTTAAATTGGTGTTTCGATGTTGTTTTGAGCATTCCAAAGATCGGAACAAGTTTGAATGATGTTTTAGTATTGGTTGGCATGTTTGGTTGAGGTACTGTGGGTCTCGGGTGTGTTTCGGATGCTCAACGGGTTATTTTTGGACTTAAAAAATTTGTAGAAAAATTGCAGCAGCTTAGTTTTAATGCTTAGTGTTTACGTGATGTTCCCGCGTTCACGAAGCTGGGAGGTCTTATACCTACGCGTTCGCGATGATGGTCTCGCGTTCGCGTAGAAGGAAATTGGTCATCGCGTTCGCGACAGGGGCATCGCATTCACGATGAAGGAAAGTTGGACCCAAGCGGAGTTGTACTTCATGAATGCGAGGGTCCTTCCGCGTTCACGAAGAAGGAAATACCTGGGCAAATTTTAAAAACCCAAAATCGAGGGTTTAAGCCATAATTCATATTTTGGACTTGGGAGCTCGAGAAATTTTTGCGATTTTTGAAGAGATTTTCACCTGGGTGATTTGGATTTGGGCCATTTGGAGTCGATTACTCGTGGCAAGAACGTAGTTTCGGGTTGATTTTAAGTCGGTTCGAGATAAGTGGTTTGTCTAACCTTGTGGGGGGAACTCCCCTTAGGATTTGATATTATTGATATTTGAAATGCCTTGTACGTGAGGTGACGAGTACGTACTTGTGATAATTGTTGAAAAATCCGGTTTTCATTTAGTAATTATAATTGGGTTTCTTTTCTTGTTTATACTACTTGCAATTTAAGCATGTTGTTAGTTTAGGGAAGCATGTCTAATTGACTTAACTGCTTTACTTGCTCAAACTGTCTTATTTGGATTATGTGCAGCATGCTAGGCTAGAAATATCTGTTTTACCTTGGTATGGAATTTGAATTGAATTGTCTATTCTTCGTGTTGATGCTGTGTGTTTACTTTGGGACTACAAGACGGTATCCCGGGAGATCCCCCTGCGTGTTTACTTTGGGACTACGGATTGATATTTTGCTAGATCCCATGTGTCGCACCCCCTTTTTTCCTCTTCGCATCGGAAAATCAGGTTTATGACATTATGGGTATAAGACAACTCATTCCTTTTGGGAACTGGGTTTTGCATTTGAAGAGTCGCCACCTAATGATTTAAGGTGCACTAGGACACCTATAAGGTTCACTTCTAAGTTTGTTTGATAACCAAAGATAGGGTAAGGGCTTGAAATTATCCTAAGGGGAAGGTGTTAGGCACCTCTCAGGATCCACTAGTATGGTTCCCGGCCAGATAGTTTTGTGAATTTGTACAGTTAGCAAATAGACAAGTATAGGCTCAAATAGTAGGGGATTTAGGTTTAAACACATAAGAGTTTGAAAGAATAATTAAAGGTGAACTTATGAAAAAGGAGTCACATTTTTACAGATACTTGGGAATATAAAAGGAAAGGAAAAGGGGAGGGGGGGTCCTAGGTTTATTTATAATATGGATCAATCAATGCGACACCCGGTATGACACTCCTCAGAAGAGGGGATACACGTGGTATTAGCGCATCGGTCATCATATCCATATCAACCCTTCCCACCCCGTCGAGGTATTAAAGCGCGGATTGGTCTCGACCACTATTGCATGCTATTATCCGTCCCACTCCTATTAGTCCCGGTGGAAATTAGAACTACTATACCTAAAGGGGAGGGATATTAGGCTGACTTTTAGGTTTCAAAAAGTGAAAAAGCTAAGGCGACATACAAAAAAAATACATAGGACTGCATATTAGGGGAAATATGTAAACAACTAAAAGGCTCATGTATACCTCCTCAAACAAAACGCATAAATAACATGACTTAAACACAGATAGGGTCTGAATTTAAAGTGCTAAGGCAAGGAGAATTTTAATTGTTGAGGTAGACCAGTTTATTACATAACTCAAATAAGAAGTCCGAGTCAGGTCTGCCTGCTGGTTGTAGCAGTTACTGATTAACAAAGGCGAATCAGTTTTTATTGTCGTTATCACCTAAGGCTCGTCTAAATGTTTGGGTGAGACCCTATAAACATGATATCTATTGCTGATTCAGAATGTAGTAAAGCAGTAACAGTTCTACAACAAACGACTTGAGATCCTGTAGACATGCTTTCTGAACCGCGTTGAATAAAGGAGTAAGGTTGTTTAAAACTAATTCGGAACAATACGAATTAGGATGATTTTAAACTAGACTGGTTTCAGATTTTATAGACGTTAATATCTATTATTGCTAATTTTAATTCCTATAGACATGATATCTAGTCAAACGTGAAATGAAGCAGGCAGTATTTACTTGAATCCTATAGGCATGATTTCTATAAAGGTACTGATTTTAATGATGTCGGATTGTAACCACTTAGATCCTAAGAGCATGGTGTCTAAGTGTGGTAATAAACATGCAGAATTGAAGACAAACCCTATAGGCATGTTATCTAAATGTAGAGTTAGACATGCAGAATTTAAAGAAAACAGATCTTATAGGCATGATATCTAAATGCAGAGTTAAACGTGTAGAACAACAGATCTTATAGGCATAACATCTAAATGCAGAGTTAAACATGCAGAATTTAAAAACAGCAGATCTTATAGGCATGATATCTACCCTTAAGCATGCATAATTACCCAGCCCTTTTCACTAGCCAATCCCAACGTTTATAACAAATTATTACAAACTAAATAATGAATTGCATCAGAAAAGTGTAAAAGAAGAAGTTATAACCAGAGGAAGCTTGATTCTTGACTTCCTCTCTGAGTTATGGAATAAACCACCTCAAATGCCATTTGTTCCAAAGCCTTTCTCAGACTTGAGTGTGTCAAAGTTCCCTAAGGGTCTCAAGGGACCCCGGGCAGTGCTTACACCCAAGTTTGCATAACCAGATAGAGATGAGTACAGCGTGGAAGGGCCAGCCCTTATGTGTCCAAGTTCAGAGGGAGCTCATGGGTCCCAAGGCAAGGCTCACACAAGAGGGGCAGAACCTAAGTCTATGAGTATTGTGGAAGTGCAGGAGCAGAGATTTTGTTTAAAACTGGGTTGAGAATAGTAAGGTGTAAGGGTAATTTGAAAACAGTAATAATAAAGCTAACACTACCCAGAATCAGCATTTTTATACAAAGGGGTTAGGGGTTTGGGAATACATTGCAGGGAGCATATGACCCTAAGAGGGGTTAGGTTTGGACATGCACAGCAATAGCTGGTGCTGGCATGCCCATAAACCAGCCGGAGAACACAACATATAAAGGGGATATGAAGCATATGATCCCAGGGATGGTCAGGTTTGGGTCATGCACAAATATGTTTAATGCTGACATGCCCTCAAACCAACCAAAGAACACAAACACATAGGGGATACGGGGTTTGAGATTCATAAGTCATAATAAGTGACTGACAAAGTTCATACATAAGAAAAATACATTAATTCAGAAGAGGAAGGGGTAGATTACAGCATGCTTGGTAATGTAACTGGATTAAACGCAAGCAGGAAATATGCAAGAGTGAAGGAAATATTAAAGAAACATGTTGTTGTTGATGCTGGAAGATTAATTAGAACATACCAGTAGAGAGGCAAATGCAGAAGAAAAGTAAGCAAATTTCCACAGCCTAGCCTTGGCTTTCCGCCGGCTAGACAAGGAAGCGACACAAGTAGTAACAGAGAAAAGAAAGAGAGAGCTTTGAGAGAAGTGTGTTCTGAACTCAAGTGGTTCGTTCGTGTTTTTGAAAGAAGAGGGGTGCAGGGTATTTATAGTTTTGAAAACAGATGAGGAATAAGGTAATAAGTAAAGTTCTACCACAAACATGGAAACAATCACAAGCTAGAATCAATTACACAAGTGACTCCCTTTAATTAAGGAGTCACTGTTTAATAGGTAATGACAGATTCAAAATAAACAAAGAAGATCAATTTAGAGACAAACTGATTACTGCCATAAAAGGAGTACTAAAAGCATTGAGTAAGTAATCAAGTCTAAGCACAGAAAAATGCTTATTTTGGGAAAAGATTCAGTAAGGCAAAATAAGGAAAGGAATCAATTAACTTTAATAGGCGAGTGAAATTTGGGATCATAAAAGAAAAGGTTTTGAAATCAGTCACACGATTGAGATCAATCAAAGAAGAAACATGCTTTTGCACTTCAGTATATAAGTAAAGTGAACAGGGTCATCAGACATGCGAGACCAAGCACATTGGCAAAAGAGATAATCACAAGCATGCAGTAGTAGCAGAAATAAGCTAGAGTTCAGTAGTAAAGCAAATATTCGAAGCATAGTAATCAAGTAGGTCAAGTCACATTGAATTCAATAGTGAAGAAAACAGAGTATCAGAAACATGCAAAGGTCTCACAGTAGCAGGTGAGGAAACCTTTTGAAAAGTTAGGGTTTTCGACAAAAGTTGAGTTAGAAAGATAGTAAAACTAAGAATCAAATGAATCACATAAAGAAAAGAAAGTCTAAAACAAAAGCTTCCAGTCGCGTCAAGTACTCAAACAAACAATTTCAACCCCAAATACCTAGGGCTTTTCAACAATAATCGAGTTTTAAAATGGTAACATAAATAAATCAAACAAGAATGAGGAACTTAATTAAACAAGTATACATTTAAACAAACAACTTCAGGATTTGAATGAGACCCAAAAGAAATTAGGGTTTTAACATGCTGACTCAAGTAGAAGGAAAGCATAACAAACAGTTCAAACATAGTAAAGTCATAAAATAACATCGAGAACTAGAGAAAAGGTTTTCGAAATAACTTAAAAGAAAACCCTAATCATAACAATGAAGAGTCGTTTTGAAAACAATGTTGAAGAACCTTCGAGAAAAAATGCTTAAAAGTTCATGGTAAGCGTAGATCTAAGGTTGATCTGAAAGAAATCGAAAGATCTTAGAGATTAGGGCTTCAGAAAACCCAAAAGAAACGAGAAAGATCTCGAAAGTTAACAATCTCACCAGAAAAGGTCAAGGACCCACCTTGAAAGACCATGAATGGCCGAGAAAGGTCGTGTATGGTCGGAGAAAGGCCATGAACACCAGTCGAGCAAGGACTAGACGAAACTCCTTCGAAGTCTAGTCGTAAAACCATAGAACCAAATACATAGAAGCCATGGAAGGTTGGTACAGGTCTCAAATGACCACGAAAGGCTATGGATTAGGTAGGTATTAGGGTGGATTAGGGGTTGGTTTTATGGCAGCTGCTAGGGTTTGTAGGAGTTTTAGAGAGAGAGTTGAGAGAGAAAAGGGATTCAAGGGCGGCGGTAGGTGAGAAATGAGATAGGTTTAGGGGTCGTTTGGGGTTAGAAAAGGAAAGGGGGAACTGGAGCCGTTGATCTAAATGATCAACGGCTGGGATTAAAGGGGTTAGGTGGGGAGTCCGGGTTGGGTCATTTAAATTGGGTTAGAGGGTCGGGTTCGAGTTGCAATTGGGTTGGGAAATTGGGTCTGAGATGGAATGAAAGAAGCAATGAGAGAGCCTAATTCCTCCTGACCGAGTATAAGCATGTTCCATTGATTTGGGCTCAATTTCAAGCAATAATTGAAATGTAATTGGGCTATCATTTAAATAACCATTTTTCATATTTAAAATATAAAAAAAAGTAAATTGATTTTTGGAAATAAATTAAATGTACTACAATGATTGATGACATATAATTATCAATTTAAAAATACGGGACTTCATTTTCATAAATGTAAACGCAATTAAATCCTAAAAGAGGCTAATATTGTAATTATATGCAATTTAGCTTTAAAAATACTAAATAAATTTGTAAAAATATACAAAAATTATCTTGGCTATATTTATAACATAAATGTGAAAGTCCAATAAACGAATTACCAAAAATAATAATTTTGAAAATAATTATTGGGTTTTTATGGATAAAATAGGGAAATAAATTGATTTAAAAACCTTTAAAAATTAAGGAAAAAATAATAAAACATTTTAACATACTTATATATGCGTACATATGCTATTTGGAAGGTATTTGCATATTGAAATATATAGGAAAAAATTGGGTATCAACAGCTGCCCCTCTTTACTTGGGAAGGATGAAAGAGTTGTCGGGTAAAGATATGATGACCAATTTTGACCGAATGAAATGGTTCGAAGAAGTTAGATCGCGCCCTGGATTCTGAGCTACCTACATATCCCTGGTTTTATAGGAATCGGGCCATATGTAGTTCAGGATCCATCCGCGGAATATGCCGATGAAGACTCTTCAAGAACGGACCCAATACCCAAGATGGGGTAAGTGGGTGGCTTGTGAGAATGGTTATGGTTTGATATGGCTGCGGGAACTGGAGTGGTCTTACTCCTACCGAGATGGTCGTTTCTTGCCGGTGTAACTGCAATTAGAAATAATACAAGTGTATACTGCGCATAAATCTAAACATGATGCAAATTCCCGTCGGACCATGAATGTTGTCTTTGGACGGTTAGGATGACGTCCTTTAGACCATGACATCCTGGGCCATGAAGCGTGCAATAAGGATTTGCAGGCCATGAAATGATGCTCTCGGGCTATGAGGATGGTGCCTCCGAACCATGATGCCTTTGAATAATGATATGCAAACGATTAAAAGGGGCCTCGGGCCATGACATGGTGTTCTCGGGCTATGGAAATGGTGCCTCCAAGCGATGACGCCTTTGGATAATTTGGAGATCTTTCAGCCCATGAGATGTAGTATGTGGTGATCTTTTAGCCCATGAAATGCAGTATGAGGTGATCTTTCAGCCGTGCGGATGCAGTATGAGGCAATTTTTTAGCCATGCAAATGCAGTATGAGGCGATCTTTCAGCCATGCAGATGCAGTATGAGGCGATCTTTCAGCCATGCAATGTAGTATGAGGCGATCTTTCAGCCTATGAGATGCAGTATTAGGCAATCTTTCAGCCATGCAGATGCAGCATGAGGTGATCTTTCAGCCATGCGGATGCAGTATGAGGCGATCTTTCAGCCATGCAGATGTAGTATGAGGCGATCTTTCAGCCTATGAGATGCAGATGGAGGTAGATCTTAACCTCAGAAGGCAGAATGGTAGTCTTATGTAATGCAAAAATGCAGATGGAGACAGCGTTTAGTCTCGGAAGGCAGAATGGTAGCCTTATGCAATGCAGAAATGCATATGGAGACAACGTTTAGTCTTGAAAGGCAGAATGGTAGTCTTATGCAAGAAACAAAATGGCAAATGGTGATAGAGCTTTCTTAGCTGATAGCAGATTGCGATATTATGACTGTTCGGGACATTGTGACATATGGAATGTCATTGGTGTGTGTGGATAGCAAATGTTGGTAAGTGCAACGGTTCCGAGAGTTGTATTCCCGAACAATGTTTGTCTCGTAAGTGTATAGTATGCTTGAAGATTTCGTAATCCAAGTGCCTGCATCCAAAGAAAACCGTGAGTTTTGTAAAGGGAGGTTAGTTCGCATCCCTGCTGGCCTTTGCTTGACCTGCTCGGCTCTAATATGGTGATACTGTATGTATTATTGGGGTAGCGTTGCTAAACAAAGCAATTTCAGTAATATGCATGATTTTGTAAAAATATGACATAATAATAATTTTTAGATGAACTGGCGACTATGACGTGGTTCAGGACATTGCAACCTCTCTTGCCCCAGTTTAATGGGTTGATGCTTCTGGCTATTGCTTGCGATGATCGGCTGAAATAACTTTGGAATTTTGAGGGTCCTCCTCAAAATTCTGCCCTAGTTTTCCAATTGTGGGGGAAATGAAAATTTTATTGAATTGTGACCGAACCCATAGGGCTGCCTACGTATCCCCTATTAAACGGGAATCAGGTCAGGCATAGTTCAATTACATCATATAAGGAAAGCGTAAAGATTACACATAGTAACGCTTGACTGCATCTGAATTGATCGGCTTTGGCCAGACTTCTCCATCCATTTCTGCAAGTATGAGGGATCCTCCTATCAAAGCCCGTGGATCATGTATGTACCCTGCTATTTGGGAGAGAATTTCCCCTTGGCTTCATCTTGATGCGGAAAAATTTTCTTTAACACCAGCTGCATTGGTGTGAACTGTCTCTGCTTGACTCTTTTGTTGAAGGCTCTGGACATTCTGTTCTGATAGATTTGACCATGACAAACTGCATTCATTCTCTTTTCATCTATAAGGGCTAGTTGCTCATAACAACCTTTTTATCCATTCTGCATCGTCGAGCTCAGCTTCTTGTATAATCCTTAGGGAAGGAATTTCTACCTCGGTGGGAATGACTGCCTCTGTACCATAAACCAACATATAGGGGGTTGCCTCTGTTGATGTGCGAACTGTGGTGCGATATCCCAATAGAGAAAATGATAACTTATCGTGCCACTGTTTATGCTTCTCTATTATTTTCCTCAATATTTTCTTGATATTCTTGTTAGCGACCTCTACAGCTCTATTCATCTGCAGCCTGTAGGCTCTGGAATTCTTGTGTTTAATTTTGAAGGTTTCACACATAGCTTCCATCAAGTCACTATTGAGGTTGGAGCCATTATCAGTGATGATCGACTCTAGAACCCCGAATCGACAAACAACGCGGTCGCCGACAAAGTCTGCCATGACTTTCTTAGTTACTGCTCTGTAAGATGCTGCTTCGACCCATTTGGTGAAATAGTTGATTGCTACTAGGATAAACCTGTGCCCATTGGAAGCGGCAGGCTCGATTGGTCTAATAACATCCATTCCCCAGGCGGCGAACGGCCATGGCGAGCTTGTTGCATTAAGCTCATTTGGAGGTACCTTTATCATGTCTGCATGTATCTGGCAGTGGTGGCATTTCTGGACATACTGGATACAGTCTGTTTCCATAGTCATCCAAAAGTAACCAGCTCGGAGTATCTTCTTTGCTAAGACAAAACCATTCATATGCGGACCGCAGGTCCCAACATGAATTTCTTCTAGTAGCCTGGATGCTTCCTTTGCATCGATACACCTTAATAACCCCAAATTAGGAGTCCTCCTATACAGGATTCCTCCATTATGAAAGAAGTTGGACAGTCTCTGAAGTGTGCGTTTCTTAGTAGGGTTTGCAAGTTCTGGGTACTCTCCTTTTGCCAAACATTCCTTGATATCATGAAACCAAGGCTTTTCGTCTGCTTCTTCTTCAACGTGGGCACAATAAGCTGGCTGATCATGGATCTTTACTGGAATGGGGTCAATGAAATTCTTGTCTAGATGTTGTATCATAGATGACAAGGTAGCCAATGCATCGACGAACTCATTCTGGACTCTGGGAACATGCTGGAACTCCGTCCCCGTGAACCTCTTTCTTAATTCCTGTACATGATGCAAATACGGGAGTATCTTGGAGTTCTTGGTTGCCCATTCTTCTCCCACTTGATGTATGATTAGGTCTGAATCTCCAATCACTAGCAAATCTTGAACGTTCATGTCAATGGCCATTTTGAGCCCTAGGATGCAGGCTTCATACTCAGCCATATTGTTGGTGCATGGGAACCTGAGTTTGGCGGACACCGGATAATGCTGATCGGTTTCTAATACTAGGACTGCTCCTATTCCAACTACTTTGAAGTTTGCCGCTCCATTAAAAAATATTCTCCAACCATCATAGGATTTTGCAATGTCTTCTCCTATGAATGATATCTCTTCGTCCGGAAAATACGTTTTCAGGGGTCGTATTCTCCAACCACAGGATTCTCCGCAAGGTGGTCTGCCAGTGTTTGTCCCTTGACCGCTTTCTGAGTTACGTACACAATGTCTAACTCGCTCAATAGGATCTGCGACTTGGCTAGCTTGCCAGTGGGCATGGGCTTCTGGAAGATGTACTTCAAAGGATCTATCCTTGATGTGAGATACGTAGTATAGGCACAGAAATAATGCCTCAGCTTCTGGGCTACCCAAGTCAAAGCACAACAGGTGCGCTCTAACAGAGAATACCGGGCCTCGTACGGGGTGAACTTCTTACTAAGGTAATAAATGGCCTGCTCATTCCTCTCCGTTTCATCATGTTGCCCCAGAACACAATCGAATGCTCCATCTAATACTGCAAGGTAGAGTAATAAGGGTCTACCTGGCTCAAGCAGAACTAAGACTGGTGGTGTTGATAGGTATTCTTTGATTTTGTTAAAGGCCTTTTGGCAGTCATCAGTCCATTTAGTAGCGTTGTCCCTCTTCAACATCTTAAAAATTGGCTCACAGATAACCGTAGACTATGGTATGAATTAGCTGATGTAATTGAGTCTTCCCAAGAAGATCATCACATCTTTCTTGTTCTTTGGCGGTGACAATTCTTGAATAGCTTTGACTTTTGATGGATCCAGTTCTATTCCTCGGCGACTCACAATAAACCCAAGTAATTTCCCAGCAGGAACCCCAAATGCGCATTTTGCAGGGTTCAGTTTTAGGTTGTACCTTCACAATCTATTGAAGAACTTCCTTAAATCTTCCATGTGATCAGTGGCCTTCTTGGACTTGATGATGACATCATCTACATATACCTCAATCTCCTTGTGTATCATATCATGAAAAATGGTAGTCATGGACCTCATGTAGGTGGCCCTTGCATTCTTTAGGCCGAACGGCATCATCTTGTAACAGTACATTCCCCACGGCGTAATGAAAGTCATTTTCTCAGCATCTTCTTCATCCATCCAGATCTGATGATAACCTGTGAAACAATCTATAAATGACTGCAGCTCGTGCGTGGCGCAATTGTCAATCAGGATGTGTATGTTCGGCAAAGGGAAGTTATCTTTTGGACTGGCCCGGTTGAGATCCCGATAGTCGACACAGACTCTGACCTTCCCATCCTTCTTTGTCACTGGCATGATGTGTCTAGCCATGTCGGATATTCTACTACCCTGAGAACCTTAGCTTTGACTTGCTTAGTAACTTCTTCCTTGATTTTCAAACTCATATCAGGCTTGAACTTTCTGAGCTTTTGCTTTACCGGCGGACATGTTGGATCGGTTGGTAGTTTGTGAGCCATAATAGACGTACTTAGACCAGTCATGTCATCATACGACTAGGTGAATATGTCCTCATACTGCCTTAGAAATTTTGTGTATTCCTCCTTTTCTAATAGCGATAAGTGAACGCCAATTCGTGTTTCCTTGACGTTTTCTGCATCTCCCAGGTTAACAATTTCTGTCTCATCCAGGTTGGACTTTGGTCTGTTCTCAAAGTTCTCAACTTCTTTGACGATCTCATCTGGTATGTCATCCTCCTCTAAATCAATGTTCATTTGTTGTGTTGTCTCATTGCATGTCACAGTCATTGGTTCATCAAGATAATTAATAGTAATGTTGTACAAGTAGAGTAATGAGAGAAAAATAATAATGAGTGTTGATTCATAAGAAAAGCCGAAATGCTTTGATAAATTGCATAATTGTTTTGAACATTGGAGATCTTATTGTGGGAATAAAAATGCAAAAAGAAAATCATTTAGTAAAAAAAACAGTGCATGATGCTTGTTTTAGCCTTGCTACCCTGAGGCTCGCCGGGCTCTGGTTGTCTTGATGGTCCAATTATTGAGGCATGCCCCTCTGCTCACAGTCTGTATGGAAGGGCCTTCCTCCCCCTCCTTCTCGAGAACAACACAACAGTCCATGTCATTGTCTTCTAGGAACAAGTTCTTCACCGCCGCAAGTGCTTCTTCTTCTTCTGACCCATAAACAATGTCAGCTTGTTGGAAAGTCTACTCCAAATGCGGTATTGGCTGCTCCAATGGATAATAAGGATCGGGCCATAGTGTGACCAGCTGTTGAATTCTTCCCAGGTGTACTCATATCCTAGACCGAAAGTAGTGCCATGTTTCTTGAGCTTTATGGTCTTAACGATTCCTTGGAGATTTTTGCCGAGCCCCTTGCCAGGTTCGTACCCATTCCAATTCAGTATACTCTCGATTTTATTATCCCACCATTTGTCTTTGTCAATAGCATTTACCTGTTCAATGTGGTGGTAAGTCTCTCCACCTAGCTTCCTTCTTCCTTCGATTGACGGAATGGTCCGACGACTGTATATAGGGTTGCTACCGTCGCTGTGAATGATCACCTCTTGATGATTCCATTCAAATTTTACTGCTTGAGGCAGTGTTGATGCTACGGCCCTAACGGCATGTATCCATGGTCGTCCCAATAGCAGGTTGTAAGATGTTGGCATGCCTATCACCTGGAAATCAACATCTAACCATGTTGGCCCATTTGCAAGCATAGGCTAATCTCTCCAATGGTGGACCTTTGAGAACCATTGAAAGCTTTCACATTGATAGCTCCGTCCTTTATCTCGTGTAGTCCTTTACCCAAATTCTTGAGTGTTACCAGTGGACAGATATTGAGGCTAGACCCTTCATCGATCAGGATTCTGGTGATAAAATAGTCCTCGTATTGCACGGTGATATGCAGTGCCTTGTTGTGCCCCAGCCCCTCAGGTGGCAGCTCGTCCTTATGAAAAGTGATCTTGTGGCTCTCCAATACTTGTCCTACTATGTTAGCCATTTCCCTGCCAGTGATGTTGCTTGGTACATATGCTTCACCCAGCACCTTCAGTAGAGCGTTCTTGTGTGCTTCGGAATTTTGTAGCAAAGCAAGAATGGAGATTTATGCTGGTATTTTGTTCAACTGGTCGATGGCTGAGTATTCCTTGGCCTGTATCTTTCTCTAAAGATTGTCTGGTCCTGTCTCAATGATGGGTGGCGAGTTGGAGGTCTGCTTGCTTGACTCGGCTAAATGTTCCGGGGTATAAACTCTACCAGTTCTCGTCATACCCTATGCGGCAACAGTCTCTTCGAACCTAACCTTGCCTTTCCTTCTTGCCTCGGCTGTATAGTCCTAGGGACACCCTTTGTATGAATGGTGTCATGGTTGACATCACCAGTGGGATCGGCGTGGCTATCCTTACTCTGAACGGAGCATGTGCCTTGGGTGGTAAAACTGCAACTTCAAACGGTGTGGGTGCATTTGCCGGAGACACGAATTCGACCTCAATTGGTGCTGGTGTCTTTGTAGATGATGTCACTTCAAATTCAAGTGGCACAAACATATTTACTTTAGCATCCCCAGATGACTGAATCTAGACTATGATTGGATTAAGAGTAACTATTGGCTTCTTTGGGTCATTGCCTTCTGCGATCAACCTGATTGATCCCTCGGGATCCCAATCATCCTCTATTTCAATCATGTGAATGCCTCCACCCTTATGGTCTGGCAAAGGGTTATTGTGGACATTTAGAGCGGGTTCCTTTTCTACAATAATCTTGTTATCAATTAAAGTCTGGATCTTGTCTTTCAAAGAATGACATTCATTAATGGTGTGCCCTTTCATGCCAGAGTGGTATGCACATGATTTGTTTGGGTTAACCTACTGAGAAGGGTTCTCAGGGGTTGCAGCAGGTATGGGGGTGACGTAACTAGTAGCTTTGAGTCTTTCATACAGTTGGTCAATGAGCTCAGTAATGGCTGTATATTGTTTTGGAGGTCTGCGATCAAAATTTAGCCGAGGTCTAGGGAAGTTTTGGCGTGCAGGGGGTGATTGATAGTGGGATGGTTGAGTATTATAGGTTTGGTAGACATGAGTGGGTTGGGAGTATCTGGGTGAAGTAGGTTGATACGTGGGAGGTGGAAGTGATTGATAAGTGGGTGGTGGAGCTTGATAGTAGGGTGAGGGTGCTTGGTAGTTCAGAGTAGGCTGATATATGAGTAGAGGTGTTGGGTAAGTTTGATATTTGATAGGAGATTTGGTCCTCTGTGCAACCATCGCGGCGCCTATGTCCCTTTTCTTGGACACACCACCGGACTGTAAAGCTTTATTTGTAGCTTGCAAGGCCTCGAAGTTTGTAACTATATTGCTTTTGATACCCTCTTCAATTCTTTCACCCAGTTTGATAATGTCAGAAAATTTGTGGCTTTCAAACATCATTAGTCGTTCATAGTATTGCGGGTCTTGAGCCTGGACAAAGAATTTGTTCATCTGTTCCTCCTCTAAGGCAGGTCTGACCTTAGCAGCTTCGGACCTCCAGCGAGTAGCATATTTACGAAATGTTTCTATAGGCTTCTTCTTCAGATTCTGAATATAGAACACATCCGATGCATTTTCTGTGTTAAACCTGAACCTGTCCATAAAGTCGGATGCCATGCTTACCCTGCTTGACCATTTCTTCGGATCTTGGCTGATGTACCAGGACAACGCATCTCCTTTCAGACTCCTCATGAATAGCTTCATGCGGATTCTCTCGTCTTTCCCTACTCCAACCAGCTTGTCACAATATGTTATCAAATGGACCCTTGGATCCCCTATACCATCAAACATTTTGAACTTTGGAGGTTTGTACCCCTCGGATAGTTTGACATCGGGTTGTATGCAAAGATCTTCATAGTTCAGCCCCACAATTCCCTTGCTTCCTTCAATGCCTTGAATCCAGCTAGTCAACGTCTTAAGTTCCTTCAGCTAGGTTCCTGACGAGCAGGTCTTTTTCATCAGACTCGGGTGTGCTTGAGATAAGTTGGGTGGAGTGTGGTATGGTCTCCATGTAGATGGGGGTGTTATGGTGGGTGTGAAAGTGGTCATTTGTGGAGTTTTGGGGTTCTAGGATGAGTAGTGGAGTATTATTTGGGGTGTGGCAAGTGTTGCATTGAGTCTTTGGTGGAACTGTGTGATAGTGAGGAGCAGGATGATTCTGTTGCTTTGGGATATTTTGAGGTGGTGTAGGTTTTTGAGTGTTGGGAAAAGTGATATCCGGGGTGCCGAGGGAAAATGACAAGCTTGCCATATTCCGAACCTGATTGAGCTCTTCTTGGAATTTCAACAACTTTTGTTCAAGTTGGGATACATTCTCCTTAGGAACCTGAGTACCATGGCCATTAGTGGCCTCTATCCGTCTAGTTGAATTCTCCTTTCTGACGTTGTTCAAGTCTTCCATCTTGCCTTTGTTCTTGTTTTTGACAGGACTAAGAGGAGGAGTGGGTGGAGGGCCCCTGGATCTCGTGGAATAGGATGATGTTGCCAGAGTGCACGAACTAACCTTTGGGGAGGGGAATAATAAAAACAAAAATAAAAACAAAAGGTAACCAAGTTATTGAGGATCATAACAAGTATTGCAGTATTTAAACACATAGTGCAGGAATTTAGATCGTGTCCTAATTTGGGGACCTCTTTATGCCCGAGGTAGGCCTAGCGACAAATTGTTTTGGAAAACTTAGAATGCTAAATGCCTCATTTTATTGATAGAAAATAAGACGAATCCCAAATTGACACTAAATAAACAAGAAATAAAAAGTCACTAATGGCCATTAGCCTTATTACATTTATAAAGCGAAAAAGATAAACTCCTATCTACTTGGTCCAGAAGGACCTTCCTCAGGTTGAATGCTCTCGTTGATCAAATTCTCCAGTTCGCGTAGGTTCTCCAGTAAAAATGCCTTTGCCAAGTGTTCTCCTTCGTTTCCCTCAGCATTCTGGCAGTCGGTGACTCTTTTCCTCACTTTCCCTTCCAATTCCAGCAGACTGTACTCCAGATATTCCAACTTTTCGCTAGATTTGACAGCTTTCTCTTTCCACTCGTTGATTTAATCATTTGGTGGAAGACTCCTCCACCAGTCTAGCAAGAGTGGGGGCATGCTAATCATACCAAAACTAGGGCCTCGTGCCTCATTTTCTGCAAAACAAAAGGGTTAGGCCTTTACCTCCACCAGACTCGACTATTTAATATCAATAATTAGCATAAAACATTTAGTTCTCCAAATAAATGCACAGAACGTGGTAGTGTCCGTTTGGGTTCAGGGAAACCCAGTGGACTTTGGACAAGGCTATCTTAAAGGATCATTATGTGGACAACATAACTGACCCGGCTAGGTTTGACCATGATGCATGCACAATTTGAACAGAGTAAGGTTTCTATGGGGTTTTAGACTGGTACCCTTGAGCAGACAACTCAAGGGGAAGGCACGGAACCGTCGACTGCACCGCTGATCGACTGGTTTTACCGCAAATATGTCTTTTCCGAATTTTAGGGGGTAATAATATAGGAAGAGCGCAACCACTCATTATAACTGTTGCTATGGTATTTGTTTGGAACGAGTGGAGTATGATGTTGAGCATGATTATGCAATAATTAAAAGCAAGTTGGCACGTATTTGCACGTTAAGAAAGCAATAAATACAGCAGTTTTATAATTTAAAGCAGTAATAAAGGAAAGAAACGAAGAAGATAAGTCAGTTTTGCTTTTGAAGAAGAAATTAAATGCTTAAAGAAATTAAACAAATAATTGCACACAGGGAGGTACAAATTCACAAGAACAATCTAAAATGGTAAAAGCCTAAAAATTCCCAGCAGAGTCGCCATGTTGTCGCGCGCCCTTTTTTCCTCTTCGCATCGGAAAATCGGGTTTATGACATTATGGGTATAAGACAACTCATTCCTTTTGGGAACTGGGTTTTGCATTTGAAGAGTCGCCACCAAATGATTTAAGGTGCATTAAGACACCTATAAGGTTCACTTCTAAGTTTGTTTGATAACCAGAGATAAGGTAAGGGCTTGAAATTATCCTAAGGTGAAGGTGTTAGGCACCCCTCAGGATCCACTAGTATGGTTCCCGGCCAGATAGTTTTGTGAATTTGTACAATTAGTAAATAGACAAGTATAAACTTAAATAGTAGGGGATTTAAGTTTAAACACATAAGAGTTTGAAAGAACAATTAAAGGCAAACTTTGGAAAAAAGAGTCATATTTTTACAGATACTTGGGAATATAAAAGGAAAGGAAAAGGGGAGGGGGTCCTAGGTTTATTTATAATATGGATTACATCAATGCGATACCTGGTATGGCACTCCTCAGAAGAGGGGATACACGTGGTATTAGCGCACCAGTTATTATCCATATCTACCCTTCCCACTGCGTCGAGGTATTAAAGCGCGGATTGGTCTCCACCACTATTGCATGCTATTACCCGTCCCACTCCTATCAGTCCCGGAGGAACTTAGGACTACTATTCCTAAAGGGGAGGGATATTAGGCTGACTTTTAGGTTTCAAAAGGTGAAAAATCTAAGGCAACATACAAAACAAAATACATAGGACTGCATATTAGGGGAAACATGTAAACAAATAAAAGGCTCATGTATACCTCCTCAAACAAAACGCATAAATAGCATGACTTAAACACAGATAGGGTCTGAATTTAAAGTGCTAAGGCAAGGAGAATTTTAATTGTTGAGGTAGACCAGTTTATTACATAACTCAAATAAGAAGTCTGAGTCAGGTCTGCCTGCTGGTTGTAGCAGTTACTGATTAACAAAGGCGAATTCAGTTTTTATTGTCGTTATCACCTAAGGCTCGCCTAGTTTTTGGGTGAGATCCTATAAACATGATATCTATTGTTGATTCAGAATGTAGTAAAGCAGTAACAGTTCTACAACAAACGATTTGAGATCCTATAGACATGCTTTCTAAACCGCGTTGAATAAAGGAGTAAGGCTGTTTAAAACTAATTCGGAACAATACGAGTTAGGCTGATTTTAAACTAGACTGGTTTCAGATTTTATAGACGTTGATATCTATTATTGCTAATTTTAATTCCTGTGGACATGATATCTAGTCGAACGTGAAATGAAGCAGGCAATATTTACTTGAATCCTATAGGCATGATTTCTATAAAGGTACTGATTTTAATGATGTCGAGTTGTAACAACTTAGATCCTAAGAGCATGGTGTCTAAGTGTGGTAATAAACATGCAGAATTGAAGACAAACCCTATAGGCATATTATCTAAATGTAGAGTTAGACATGCAGAATTTTAAAGAAAACAGATCTTATAGGCATGATATCTAAATGCAGAGTTAAACGTGCAGAACAACAGATCTTATAGGCATGACATCTAAATGCAAAGTTAAACATGCAGAATTTAAAAACAACAGATCTTATAAGCATGATATCTACCCTTAAGCATGCATAATTACCCAGCTCTTTTCACTAGCCAATCCCAATGTTTATTACAAATTATTACAAACTGAATAATGAATTGCATCAGAAAAGTGTAAAAGAAGAAGTTACAACCAGAGGAAGCCTGATTCTTGACTTCCTCTCTGAGTTATGGAATAAACCACCTCAAATGTCATTTGTTCCAAAGCCTTTCTCAGACTTGAGTGTGTCAAAGTTCCCTAAGGGTCTCAAGGGACCCCGGGAAGTGCTTACACCCAAGTTGGCATAACCAGATAGAGATGAGTGCAGTGTGGAAGGGCCAGCCCTTATGTGTCCAAGTTCAGAGGGAGCTCATGGGTCCCAATGCAAGGCTCACACAAGAGAGGCAAAACTTAAGTCTAAGAGTATAGTGGAAGTGCAGGAGCAGAGATTTTGTTTAAAACTGGGTTGAGAATAGTAAGGTGTAAGGGTAATTTGAAAACAATAATAGTAAATCTAACACTACATAGAATCATCATTTTTATACAAAGGGGTCAGGGGTTTGGGAATACATTGCATGGAGCATATGACCCTAAGAGGGGTTAGGTTTGGACATGCACAACAATAGCTGGTGCTGGCATGCCCATAAACCAGCCGGAGAACACAACACAATAGAGGGGATATGAAGCATATGATCTGAGGGATGGTCAGGTTTGGGCCATGCACAAAAATGTCTAATGCTGACATGCCCTTAAACCAACCAAAGAACACAAACACATAGGGGATATGGGGGTTTGGGATTCATAAGTCATAATAAGTGACTAACAGAGTTCATACATAAGAAAAATAGATTAATTCAGAAAAGGAAGGGGCAGATTACAACATGCTTGGTAATGTAACTGGATTAAACGAAGCACGAAACAGGCAAGAGTGAAGGAAATAGTAAAGAAACATGTTGTTGTTAATGCTGGAAGATTAATTAGAACATACCAGTAAAGAGGCAAATGCAGAAAGAAAAGTAAGCAAATTTCCACAGCCTAGCCTTGGCTTTTGGCCTGAATAGACAAGGCAACGACACAAGTAGTAACAGAGAAAAGAGAGAGAGAGCTTTGAGTGAAGTGTGTTCTGAACTCAAGTGGTTCGTTCGTGTTTTTGAAAGAAGAGGGGTGCAGGGTATTTATAGTTTTGAAAACAGATGAGGAATATGGTAAAAAGTAAAGTTCTACCACAAACATGGAAACAATCACAAGTCAGAATCAATTACACAAGTGAGTCCCTTTAATTAAGGAGTCACTGTTTAACGGGTAATGACAAATTCAAAATAAGGAAAAAATATCAATTTAGAGACAAGTTGATTACTTCCATAAAATGAGTAGTAAAAGCATTAAGTAAGTAATCAAGTCTAAGCACAGAAAAATGCTTATTTTGGAAAAAGATTCAGTAAGGCAAAATAAGGAAAGGAATCAATTAACTTTAACAGGCGAGTGAAATTAGAGTTCATAAAAGCAAGGTTTTTAAATCAGTCACACGATTAAGATCAATCAAAGAAGAAACATGCTTCTGCATTTTAGTATATAAGTAAAGTGAATAGGGTCATCAGAAATGTGAGGCCAAGCACATTAGCAAAAGAGATAATCATAAGAATGCAGTAGTGGCAGAAATAAGCTAGGGTTCAGTAGTAAAGCAAATATTCGAAGCATAGTAATCAAGTAGGTCAAGTCACATTGAATTCAACAGTGAAGAAAACAGAGTATCAGAAACATGCATAGGTCTCATAGTAGCAGGTGAGGAAATCTTTTGAAAAGATAGGTTTTTCGACAAAAGTTGAGTTAGAAAGATAGTAAAACTCATAATCAGATAAGTCACATAAAGAAAAGAAAGTCTAAAACAAAAGCTTTCAGTCGAGTAAAGTACTCAAACAAATAATTTCAGCCCCAAAGACCTAGGGCTTTTCAACAACAATCGAGTTTTAAAATGGTAACACAAATAAATCAAACAAGAACGAGGAACTTAATTAAACAAGTATACATTTAAACAAAAAGCTTCACGATTCGAATGAGACCCAAAAGAAATTAGGGTTTTAACATGCTGACTTAAGTAGAAGGAAATCATAACAAACAGTTCAAACATAGTAAAGTCATAAAATAACATCGAGAATCAGAGAAAAGGTTTTTGAAATAACTTAAAGGAAAACCATAATCAGAACAATGAAGAGTCGTTTTGAAAACAACATTGAAGAACCTTCGAGAAGAAATGCTTAAAAGTTCATGGTAAGCACATATCTAAGGTTAATCTGAAAGAAATCAAAAGATCTTAGAGATTAGGGCTTCAGAAAACCCAAAAGAAATGAGAAAGATCTCGAAAGTTAACGATCTAACCAGAAAAGGTCAAGGACCCACCTTGAAAGGCCATGAATGGCCGGAAAAGGTCGTGGATGGTCAGAGAAAGGCCATGAACACCAGTCGAGCAAGGACTAGACCAAACTCCTTTAAAGTCTGGTCGTGAAACCATAGAACCAAACACATAGAAGCGATGGAAGGCTGGTACAGGTCTCAAATGACCACGAAAGGCCATGGATTAGGTAGGTATTATGGTGGATTAGGGTTTGGTTGATGGCAGTGGCTAGAGTTTTTAGGAGTTTCAGAGAGAGTTAAGAGAGAAGAGAAATTCAAGGGCAGTGGCAGGTGAGAAATAAGATAGGTTTAAGGGTCGTTTGGGGTTAAAAAAGGAAAAGGGGAACGGGAGCCGTTGATCTGAATGATCAACGGTTGGGATTAAAGGGGTTAGGTGGGGAGTTCGGGTTGGGTCATTTGAATTGGGTTAAGGGTCGGGGTCGAATTGCAATTGGGTTGGGAAATTGGGTCTGATTTGGGCTCAATTTCAGGCTATAATTGAAATGAAATTGGGCTATCATTTAAATAGTCATTTTTCCCTATTTAAAATATAAAAAAAAGTAAATTGATTTCTGAAAATAAATTAAAGTAATAAAATGGTTGATGACATATAATTATCAATTTAAAAATACGGGACTTCATTTTCATAAATGTAAACGCAATTAGACCCTAAAAGAGGCTAATATTGCAATTATATGCAATTTAGCTTTAAAAATACTAAATAAATTTGTAATAATATACAAAAATCATCTTGGCTATATTTTAACATAAATGAGAAAGTCCAATAAATGAAATACCAAAAATAATAATTTTGAAAATAATTATTGGGTTTTAATGGATAAAATAGGGAAAAAACTGATTTAAAAACCTTTAAAAATTAAGGAAAAAATAATAAAATATTTGGACATACTTATATATGCGTACATATGCTATTTTGACGGTATTTGCATAGTGAAAAATATATAAGAAAAAATTGGGTATCAACACCCTGCACATTTACATTGGAACTACTAGACTGCACCCGGTATTTTCCCCCTGTACTGGACATTTACATTTGGGACTACAGATCGGATTTTTGGTAGATCCCCACGCATTATGAGTTGGACTATGGGACTGCACCCGGGAGATCTGCTGGATATTTATATTTGGGGACTACAGGACGGTATCCTGGGAGATCCCCAGTTGTTATCTTTGGGTTGAGCTCTACTCTTTTTCCGTGATTGTTTGGTCTCTGTTATAGTTGTTATTGTTCTTTCTATTCTGTGTTATTTATTACTGCTGCACTTAGTTATACTGTCTCTTATCTTATTCTGTCATCCCTTATATTTTATTTAATCTCAGTAGGGCCCTGACCTTCCTCGTCACTACCCGACCGAGGTTAGGCTTGGCACTTACTGAGTACCGTTGTGGTGCACTCATGCCCTTTCTGCGCATGTTTTTCATATGCAGATCTAGGTACTTCGATTCAGTCCTATCACCCTTGAGGCGAGGCGCTTTCATAGAGACTTCGAGGTATATCTGCCGCGTCCGTAGACTGAAAAGTCCCTTTTCTATTCTCAGTACTAGTGTCACGACCCAAAATCCACTAAGGGTCATAATGGCGCCGGATGCCGCTGTCAGGCAAGCCATCCATAAATACTTAATTAAATTTTCGTTTTAATAATTTTAAAAATTGTGATTTTCCTTCAATTTTACTAGTAAAAGATAATCATTACAAAATAAATAAAAATGTTTAGAAGTTAATACAAAATACCCCTTAATCATCCCAGAACCCGGTGTCACGAGTGCATGAGCAATTTCTAGGAAATAAATCACAATACGATAACTGTCCAGAATACAATTGGCCAGAAAATAACTACTATACTCTGAAAGAGACTCTGCTGGCTGCGGATCGTCTCGAGAGATGCATCTCACCTAAGTCTCCGTGTCAACCATGTCGTTGTGCCCAACAAGGTCACTATACGTACATGTACCTGTGCAACAAAAATGCACAGCAAGTGTAGCATGAGTGCGAAAATAACGTGTACCAAGTGAGTATCCCATCTAATATCGAAGAAGTAGAGACGAGAGGTCGACTTCAACACTTACTAGTGGTCCAATAATAATATACCAATAATATAGTAAATTGAGGATTTTCATAAAGATGGATGTAACTCAATAGCATGAACAAGTAAGCAATTCTCTTATTAATAGGAAATTACCAAATTCATTTTCATCATTTATACATTTATCTCAAGCCATGGAGAACAAATATTAACATCTATAAATCTCCAGGCAAGCAATACAAGCATGCGCAAATCATGCCGAGGTTGTACGATCGGATCTAATAAATATTTAAAATGTGCACTGTCAGAGGGTAGAATGGCGCGAACCATAGATGTATAAATAAACAATCACCCCGCTCGCGAATCATACATGCGACGCTGTCAAACATAAATAAACAAACACCCCACTAGCGAATCATACATATGACGCAGGTACACATAGAACACACATTCAAACAGTCAATCAAAACTTCATCACAGAGATAATTATCCAAGGAAGTGTCAATTTCTCTTTTACAAGTCGAGAAAACGAAGTTTAACTCTTTTAGAAAATCATTTACCACTTCAATGCAATTGAAGGAAATTAAATTGTCAATAAGGTTACAATTATTACAAGTAAAGCATGCTTTTTGGGTCCTAGACTACCCAGACTTAAGCATAATAGTAGCTACTTACGGACTCTCGTCACTTCGTGCGTACGTAGCCCCCACAAATAGAAGCACATATCCAATTAATTCACATATGGGGAAAATTCCCTCTTACAAGGTTAGAAAGGAGACTCACCTTGCTCCGAAATTCCAAAACCGGTTTCCAAGCCCTTTCGATGACTCAAATCGATGCACAACGCTCCAAAATTAGCCAATAAATGAGAGAATCCATAAATATATCCTCTAATACTCACAACAATTCAATTTAGATAAATTCCTAACGCTATTCGAAAAGTTGACAAAATCGCCCTCGGGTCCACGTGCCCGGATTCCAAAAAAAAAACTCACGAAATCCGACAACCCATTCTGATTTAAGTTCAACGATACCAATTTTATCAAACTCTAGTAACAACTTGACCTCTAAATCTTGAATTTTCGTTCTTGAATAGTTTTGCAAAAATCTTGATTTCTCCAATTTAAATTCGAAATAAATGATGAATATAACCATAGAATCATGAAGTATAATTACTTTCGGATATAGAACACTTACGACAATCCATATGGTGAAAATCCCTAAAAAATCGCTTTATTCCGAGCTCCATAGCTCCAAATATGTTTAAAATGGTCGAAACCTCGAAATATAGCTTCTGCCCAGGTATTTAATCTTCGCGATCGCGGAAAATGCTTCGCAATCGCGAATTCACGATCGCGGATCACGAAGCACAAATGCCTAGCTCTTCCAAATAGCCTCTAGTACAATGGCCATAACCTTTTGTATAAAACTCCAAATTGCAAATGGTTTAACTTTTTGAAAAGTAGACTCCAAGGACTACAAATTTCATGCTTTGCTCATCTCCCATTTCCTTATAGATTACAAGATATAAGTTTCTAAAGTCAGCCATGTGCAACACAAATTTCTTCTTCGCGATTTCCAAACTCTTCCTGGATAGGCTGTAGTGTACTACTTATAACTTTTGGTACACAACTCCAAATGCTAAATGGTTTAATTTTCCTAAAACTAGACACAAAGGACTACAACTTTCATTTTTAGATCAGCTCCAAATTTCTTATAGATTGCGAGATACAAGTTTCCAAAGTCGTATCAATGCAGCAAAAACTTTCCTCTACGCTATCGCGAAAGGCCTTCCGCGATCGCGATTCACTGGCCATTTTCTCCCACTTTACTCATTGCGATCGCGACCAATTCCCTGTGATCGCATAGCATACTGCTGTAGCCAAAAACCAATAGCTAAAAAAGGCCTAGAAATGGTCCGAAACTCACCGGAGCCCCTCAGGACCCCGTCCGAACATACCAACAAGTCTCAAAACGTATCACAGACTTAATCGAGGCCTCAAATCACATCAAACAACGCTAAAAACATGAATCACACCCCAATTTGAGTCTAATAAAACTAAGAAATTCCAATTTCTACATTCGATGCCAAAACCTATCAAACCACGTTTGATTGACATCAAATTTTCCACATAAGTCACATTCGACATTATGGACCTACTCCAAGTTCCAAAATTGGAATCCAACCCTAATATCAAAAAGTTCACTCCCTATCAAACTTCTCAAAAACCTTCAAACTTATAAATTTCGCCAAATGACTCCGAAATAATCTACGGACCTTAAAAATCCACTTTTGGCCGCGCTCCCAACACCAAAATCACCATACGGAGCTATTCCCAGACTCAGAATCCCAAACGGGCATTGATAACATTGAAATGCACTTCAACCCGAATTTATGAAATTCTTCCAAAATGCTAACTTCCACAATAGGCGCTGAAACGCTCCCGAGTCATCCAAAATCCAATCCGGACACACGCTCAAGTCCAAAATCATCATACAAACCTGTTGGAACCTTCAAATCCCGATTCTGAGGTCGTTTACTCAAAAATCACACTTTAGTCAATTCTTCTAGCTTAAAGCTTCTGAAATGAGAATTTTTTTTCTGAATCAACTCCGAACTTTTGGAAATTCAATTCCAACCACGCATGCAAGTCATAATACCTAAAATGAAGCTACTCAGGGCCTCAAACCGCTAAACGACGCGCTAAAGCTCAAAACGACCGGTCGGGTCATTACATTCTCTCCCACTTAAACATACATTCGTCTCAAACGTGTTGAGAACTGCACTGGAGTTGTATGAAATCACAGTTAAACACCTTGTGCACCTACCAGTGCTACCACCACTCAATTGAGCACACTAGCTCGATCAAATCTGAAGATATCCTCTTTTATTTAACCAAATAAGCCTTAGAGCCCAATTCCAACATCCAGAATTCTCTGTCAGGCCTGCTTCCAACATGTGAATGTCATATCAATCACCAGACGCTATACCAGAACATGACTGCACACCCTTGCTGAATTCACACCATGCACCACATCATTCACAAGACCATAATAACATTCTCTGTTCATAATAGCCGACATTTCACGAATCTGATGCTCACAATGCACCCCATGACATATGTAAGTCTTGTTCCAACTCTTGCAATGCTGCCACGACGGAAAAGATATGTAGAAATTCGAAACCAACTGCCATGTCGACAACTCATTGAGTCTATACTCCTTACAAGAACCATTACCTCATTCTGAACCAAATAATGGTATTTGATCTTTAATATGCTTCATATAACCCGATCACACTGATCCTAGATCCAATAATCTTGTCTCACCCAGTACAAGCTACTCACGCAACAAGACACCCCAGATATGACCAAAAGTCTCACATGATGCCACAATGTGCCAATAGGCTACAGACTTGAACGTGATACATAAGGAAAACAAACTCTGGAAGGGACTAATCAACTCACGCAACTAATTAGACAACCGAAAAGGTGTTATAAACCTCCTTCATAAAAAATGGGAAACAAAACACATAAAATAGAATGTAGGGGACTGTACTCAACATCACACTGTTGCAGCGTGCAACCCGATCCCATCAACATACCCGTGGCGGCGTGCCACCCGATCTACACATAAAATCTATATAAGGAGATACATACCGATCTAGAGTGCTCATTACTACAAAATACCGAATATCGGTCACAAGCACGCTAAGTGCATAATACCATCCCTGGGGAGACAGATAGCGTCATATGCTACAAAACTCAAGCACAACTGGGGTGAATATATGATATGAATCTCAAGAGCCATCTTGCTCACGCTAGAACATGACTGCACACCCTTGCTGAATTCACACCATGCACCACATCATTCACAAGACCATAATAACACTCTCTGATCATAATAGCCGAGACGACGAGATAACATCCAACGTTCGAATACTCCTCCATAAGGAGTGCTATGCTGAAATGAACACATCTGGCCTGATATAGAGCCCATATTCATATTTAAATCTACCCATCAACCTCGATCCAATTCTGACCGCACCGTACTAGGCTAGGCTAATAACCTTTCAAGGGTCCATATAACCCTTTTTCCCATGTCTCACAAGAACAACCCTCATATTCGGAGCAAATCTCCACAGTTCACAACCCAATAAACCGAGTGCCTTCCATGCATAAATTCTCAAATTAGTGATACTACCACAATCTTCACACTTGGTTTAAATCTTCAATCAATCAAGTGACTACATGTCACACTTATACGATCTTCCCATGAGGTACACTTCCATGACCTTCCGCACTAGATAATGAGTGTGCACATCCATACCACTGGTCACACCAATATTGTAAAGCACATCAAGAATCTGTAACCAAGATGCAAAGCCTACGACACAAAATGTTGATCTCAGGTGATGCTGAAGACAATACCAGCTTACTCCAAATATTCGAATCCCCTTCCTGCTCATCCGAGCTCGTGACATCCTTGTCAAACACTGAACCACAACCTTGATCCTCACTTTCAAATTTCATACCGCTCACTACACCTAACAAGCCAATATGCGATAGTACAAGAATTTCATCATAACTCCTGAACCACTATTAGGGTAAACACTTCATCACATAGAAACTTTTTACTTAACTCATTCTAAGAGAACTATAGCAACACGCGAGTGAATTCTCATAACCATAGAACATTCAAATCCTCCAGTAGTAGTCTAAAGCACCATGACCCTTCAGGGATCTGCCTACACATAACAAGGCCATAATACTTGAGTACTTCCAAATAAAATCAATTACGGCGGCCATCAAGCCTCGCACGTACCTCCATAAATCACATGCATAACTTAATCATGTTGGAGGAATTGATCATCACCACCATTATGTTAATTCAACCATGGCTAACCAATCTAACTTCTTCTAATTCATCCTTAACTTGCCTTAGAGATAATAATAGCTCCATTCCTTACATCACCAACCTAAATCCACACTCATCTTGAGTGACCCCATTCCACGATACCATATTGTCTCCAAACCCATGAACAGTTTCATACCCTCCTTGCACGCACATTCGCATCTTCAACGGATACACTCATTCTGATAATTCCTCTACGAATCTGAAGTCTTTTTCTCATTTTCCTCCCAATGCTACATTGCAAGTCAAAAATATCATAGAACATTCCGAGCCTCTTATCATAATCTTCTACAAAAGCTCGATTCTTAACCATACTCCGGGCTTAAATCCTTAGACACCACATTTTTAACCTTTGAATTTACTAGGACCGTTGTTTAGAGTCACCCATTCTCGCTTGGTCCTGAATATAATCAAATCCAAGGCTCCGCTGGTATATGAACACCCATCTCAATGAAGCACTCGACTAAATCACTTCCTTTGTAAATCACCTTTATACGAAGCATAAATCCTGAATCTTCCCAAAGCCTAAACATGAGTCGATAAGGCCAACTATAGCTCACATTTATCAATTCCTTTGCTCAAATTACCACTTATGTTCTTTTCCCTTAGCTGTAATAACTCACCAAATACGCCGATAACCCGAACCTCACAAGTATATAACCATGCAACCCAATCGTAGGCGGTGGGACTCTCCCACTTAGCTTGAAGCCACTATTACACAACTCTGGAACCCACCAAGATTCTTATCTCTTATTGACATGACCTTGCGCAATCAAACCACCAAATTCCTCGAAATCCTTCTGTTAGTGTTTTATGAACAATTTGAATCTCTAGCAACATTCGAATATTCGACCTCTTACTAGATAGTTAGTAAAATCCTTCACATGAGCTTCGCCAACCACGCGACCGCTGACCTGCTCATAGGAGATAACTCACCTATGGAAATTACACGCCAACATCTTC
The DNA here is from genome assembly GCF_000715075.1 of Nicotiana tabacum. Lineage (NCBI taxonomy): Eukaryota > Viridiplantae > Streptophyta > Magnoliopsida > Solanales > Solanaceae > Nicotiana > Nicotiana tabacum. The sequence continues at coordinate 11,518,460 of NC_134089.1, forward strand.
TAACGTCGCTGCACGGGGTACAATCACTATGACATCAATAAATCATCCTAATCTTGTGCTCATTCACCAACTGTACTAGCCCGTTCACTTCTTATGGACATCAACTAAATGCGCAACAATATCTTCTAATTCAAAGTTATATTGCATCCTTCTTCGTATCAAGCAACTCCCTTTCTGTTGCATCCAATCTCCCGCTGTATAATAGCCAATATTTCAAATTAAGCTCGTAGACCCAATCACCGTCCACAAAAATTCCCAAATCACTCTAAACCTTTCCTCAAGAGTGTAGTTATCCTGCCACTAAACCCATATGCTACTCTGCCACTATCCCATTTTGGTCAAACTCACTCCTTTAGGCATATACTCGACTCATGTTTCCCATACTTGGCCTTTTAGGCGTTTAATCACCACAAGACACTTCCCACATGCCCTTCCTCATCCTTCACTGCCCAGTCAAATACGCAGGAGGAAACATCATGCACCACATCTGTAGTACCAATACAATTCCTCGATTCCCGATCTAGAACCATCATTTCACGTTGCATAAGATTGAATGGGAAGGAAATGAAGGCATAAGCCTCAAAGGAATCAAACCGTACGATGAGGAATCAAGAAGCGAAGTGCTCCTAACAGCTCTGTAGCCTCTCGAAGATAAGTACAAACATCTTTGTACCGATCCGTAAGACTCTACTAGAGTTGCTCGTCTGATACCATGTTGTCACGACCCAAAATCCACTAAGGGTCATGATGGCGCCGGACGCCGCTGTCAGGCAATCCATCCATAAATACTTAATTCAAAATTTCATTTTAATAATTTTAAAAACTGTGATTTTCCTTCAATTTTACTAGTAAAAGATAATCATTACAAAATAAATAAAAATGTTTAGAAGTTAATACAAAATACCCCATAATCATCCCAGAACCCGGTGTCACGAGTGCATGAGAAATTTCTAGGAAATAAAGCACAATACGATAATTGTCCGGAATACAATTGGACAGAAAAGAACTACTATACTCTGAAAGAGACTCTGCTGGCTGCGGGTCATATATATATATATATATATATATATATATATATATATATATATATATATATATATATATATATATATATATATATATATATATATATATATATATATATATATATATATATATATATATATATATATATATATATATATATATATATATATATATATATATATATATATATATATATATATATATATATCATATCCAAATGTTTTATTATTTTCCATAATTTTGAAAGGTTTTTAAATCAATTTATTTCCCTTTTTCATCCATAAAATCCCAATAATTATGTCCGAAATTATTATTTTTGATGATTCATTTATTGGATCTTTATATTTATACCAAAATTTGGCTAAGGTCATTTTTTCATATTTTTACAATTTTATTTAGTATTTTGTAAAGCTAATTGCATATAATTGAAATATTAGCCTTTTTAGGATTTAATTGTGTTTTATATTCATAAAATTAAGCTCTATATTTTTAAATTATTATTTACATGTTGTGAATCATTTTAGTGCTTTTAATTTATTCTCAAAAACTTATTTACTACTTTTAATATTTTAAAAGAGGGGAAAATTGTCTATTTAAATAATAGCCCAATTGTATTTCAATTTTAGCCTAAATTTAACCCCAAATCAGACCCAATTTCCCCGTCTCAATTTCAATTAAACCCGACCCCAACCCAATTTCAACCATCCCAAACCCGGATTCCCCACCTACCCTTTTAATCTAGGTCGTTGCTCATTCAGATCAATGGCCACCGTTCACCCTTCCTAAAATAAACCTAAATGACCCCTCACCCTAATTCATTTTTCACCAAACTCCGCCTTTGAATCCTTCTTCTCTCAATTCTCTCTACAAGCTCACATAAACCCTAACCGCCACCACCCTATTTCACCCTAATCCACCTCAATCCCCACCTAATCCATGGTCTCCCATGACCATTTGAGATGTATACCGGCCTCCTACATCTTCTGGTGGCCCATTTGTGCGATTTCATGGCTAGACCTCAAAGAAATCTGGTCCAGTACTTGCTCAACTTCCATTCATGGCCTTTCTCCGGCCATCCCTGGCCTCTCTTCGGTCACCCTTAGCCGTTCAAGTCAGATTCTTGACTTTTCTAGCTAGATCGGTAAATTTCAATGTCTTTCTCACTTTTTCTGGTTAGATCTGGTCCGGTCTTCGATTTTTCTTTCAAAATGACTCTTGATTTTTCAACTATTAGGGTTTCTCTTAACTTCTTTTAAAAATCTCTTCTCTAATTTTTGGTGTTGTTTTATGATTTAACTATGTTCAAACAACTTGTTTATACTTTCTTTCTACTTGATTCAGCATATTGAAAACCCTAGTTCCTTTATAGTTTTATCCGAGTTCTGAAACTGTTTGTGTATTTGTTCGATTAGGTTCTTTGTTTCTGACTCTCTTTTCCTTGTTTGACTTATCTGATTCTGAGTGTTTATCATCTCTTGAACTTGACTACTGTCGAAGCCCTAATTTCTTAAAAGATTTTTCCTTACTTATTACTACGAGTCTGAAGGTCTTTACTTGTTTCTGACTTTCTTACATTTTAGTTTGGTTCTCTGCACTTTGGTTCTATGTGACTACTTGACTACTGTGCTTCGAATAATTTTCTTTTACTACTGAGTCCTAGCTTCTTCCTGCTACTGTTGTATGTTTGTAGTGCTTCTTTTTGTCAACATGTTCGACCCTGCATGCATGTTCATTCCTTGCTATTTATATATTGATGTGCATCACAATCCTTTCTTGATTGATTCTGACTCCCTCAATGTTGCGACTGATTGCAAAAGGTTTCTTATGAACCCTAATTTTACTCGTTTGTTTAAATTAATTGATTCCCCTCCTTTAATTACTGTGATGTTTTACCTTGCTGAACCCATTCCAAAACTAAGCATATTTTGTACTTAGACTCACTTATTTACTTCATACTTTTACTACCCCCTTATATGGCAATAATCAATCTGTCCCAAATTGATTCCTTTCCTTAATAAACCTGTTAGTGTCCGTTAAGCAGTGATTCCTTAATTAAAGGGAATCACTTGTGTTAATTGATTCTGACTGTGATTATTTTCATGTTTGTGTTAAGACTTTACTTATTACCTTATTCTCCACTTGTTTTCAAAACTATAAATACCCTACTCTTTTTCTTTAAACACGAACAATTTGAGTTAAGAACACACGCTTACACTCAGAAACTCTCTCTTCCTTTACTACTGCTTGTGCTATTGCTTTGTCTAGCCGGTAGAAAGCCAAGGCTAGACTGTGGAATCTTGCTTGCTTTACCTTTCTGCACTTTGCTTCTCTACTGGTATGTCCTAGTTAATTTTTTAAGCCTCAACAACAATATGCTTCTTTAGTTGCTTTAGTTTCTTATTTTGTCTACTTCTGTTTATAGTTTTGCAGTCAAGTACATCATTAGCATGCTTTAATATGCCTTTTCCTTTAGATTAATGCTCCCCTATGTATGTTTAAAGCATACTCTGTCTTATGAACCCTAAACCCCCACATCTTCTCTATGTGTTTGTGTTCCTTTGACTGGTTTGTGGCCATTCCAGCATCAGCTATTGTTGTGCATGACCAAACCAGACCCCTGCTGGGTCATGTACTTACAGACAATGTATCCCCCAAATCCCCTGACCTCTTAGAATGACTATTGATTCTATGTAGTTTTGAGTTTTACTACTACAAATTGATTTCAATCACCTCTAATTGCTTTCAAAAAAATGGGTTGTTAGTCCAACTTTTTAAATAAATCTTCTTCAACTATGTTCTGTACTTCCACTATACTCTTAGAATCTAGGATCTGCCCCTCTTGTGTGAGCCTTGCCTTGGGACCCTTGAGCTCCCTTTGAACTTGGACACATAAGAGATGGCCCTTCCACACTGCACTCATTCTGTCTGGTTATGCAAACCTAGGTGTGAGCACTGCCCGGTATCCCATGAGGTCCTTAGGGAACTTTGACAAGCCCAGGTATTAGAAAGGCTTTGAAATTCTAGCATTGAAGTAGTTCATTACATAACTCAGAGAGGAAGTCAAGATCAGGCTTCCTTTGGTTGTAGTTTCTTATTTCTGCACTTATTTTGTAATTCAATCATTTGGCCTGTAATAATTTGCAAACAACTATGGGGTGATTAGTGAAAAGGATGGGTAGTTGTATGTTGTGGGTAAATTGAATTAGATATCATGCCTATACGGTTGAAAAATCAGTTTTATAATCAGATATCATTCTTATAAGATCTGCTTGAGTTCAAAATAAATTCAGCATGCTTTACCTTTACAATTAGACACCATGTCTATAGGATCTAAATGGCTTTAATTAGCTATCATGCCTATAGAGTTAAAAAAATCAGTTTTATAATTAGATATCATGCATATATGTTAAAATCAATTGAAGTCCAATTTTCATTACAACATGTATCCAGATTCGTTTCCCTTAAAGATCATGCCTATAAGTCCAAAGTCAGTTTTTTTAATAATTAGATACCATGCCTATAGGATTTAAAATTAGCTGTTATAGAAATCATGCCTATAAGGTCTAAAACCAGTTTAGTTAAAAATCAGTTTGACTCGTGCCTGTCTGAATCATATTGAATAAGCTACTCTTTTTGTGTCAATCAATATCATTAGAAAACATGCCTATAGGATCCAAATCACTTGTTTAAAATTAATCACTACTTTACTGCATCAATATAGATATCATGCTCATAGGATATCGTTGTTACGCCTAGGCAAGCCTTAGGTAATTACTTAAATAAAACTGGAATTACCTTTGTCGATCGCCAACTGCTACAACCCGCAGGCAGGCCTGATTCGAAATTCTTTTTTGAGTTATATAATGAATCTGGTTCTGACTCAAACTCTGCTTTAAGATTTTATAATTCAGACCTTAAGTGTGTTAAGTCATGCAAGTTATGTGCTTTATTTGCTAAGGTATATGTGAGCCTTATAACTGCTTACATGCTTCCATCTAAATGCAGTCCTACGTGTTTTGTATGTCGTCTAGCCTTTTTACCTTTAAACCTAAGAGTCAGCCTAAAATCCCCCCTCTTATAGGAATAGTAGTCCTAAATTCCTTCGGGACGAATAGGAAATGGACGGGTAATAGCATGCAATAGAGGTCGAGACCAATCCGCGCTTTAATACCCTAACGGGGAGGGAATGGTAGATATGGATATGATGAACGGTGCGCTAATACCACGTGTATCCCCTCTTTTGAGGAGTGTCATACCGGGTATTGCATTGAGGTGATCCATATTATAAACAAATCTAGGATCCCCTTTTATTTTTACAAGCATGTTTAGTCTATAACTCTTTCAAACCTTGCCTTTCAATAATTATTTCAAACGCTTGTGTGTTTAACTTAAATCCCCTCTTACTTGAGCCTTACTTGTTTACTTGCTAATTGCACAAATTCACAAAAACCTATCTGGTCGGGAACCACACTAGTGGACCCTGAGGGGTGCCTAACACTTTCCCCTTAGGATAATTTCTAGTCCTTACCCAATCTCTGGTTATCAAACATAGTTGTAAACGAACTCAATAGGTGTCCTAATGCGCCTCAAACAATTAGGCGGTGACTCTTCAAAATACCTAATTCCCAAAGAGAAAATGAGTCATTACACCCCATGAATGTCGAAACCCGGAAACTCCTCTCCGCTGGAAGAAAGGGGGGAAAAGGGGGCGCGACAGCATGGCGACTCTGTTGGGGATTTTTAGGCTTTTACCATTTCAGATTATTCTTGTGAATTTGTACCTCCCTATGTGCAATTACTTGTCTAATTTCTTTAAGCATTTAATTTCTTTTTCAAATGCGAAACTAACATATCTTCCTTGTTTCCTTCCTTTATTGCTGCTTTAAATTATAAAACTGTTGTATTTATCGCTTTCTTAACATGCAAATACATGTCAACATGTTTTTTTAATTGTATAATCATGCTCAACATCATACTCTACTCGTGCCAAACAAATACTATAGCAACGTTTTTAATGAGTGGTTGCGCTCTTCCTATATCATTACCCCCTAAATTTAGAAAGTCATATTTGCGATAAAACTAGTTGATTAGCGGTGCAGTCGACAGTTCCGTGCCTTCCCCCTTGAGTTGTCCGCTCAAAGGTACCAGTCTAAAACCCCATAGAAACCTTACTCTGTTTAAATTGTGCATGCATCATGGTCAAACCTAGTCGGGTCAGTTATGTTGTCCAAATAATGATCCTTTAAGATAGCCTTGTCCAACAGTCCACTGGGTTTCCCTAAACCCAAACGGACATCATCACATCCTGTGCATTTATTTGGAGAATTAAATGCTTCATGCTAATTGTTGATATTAAATAGTCGAGTCTGGTGGGGGTAGGGTCTAACCCTTTTGTTTTGCAAAAAATGAGGCACGAGGTCCCCAGTTTCGGTATGATTAGCATGCCCCCACTCCTGCTAGACCGGTGGAGGGGTCTTCCATCAAATGACCAAATCAACGAGTGAAAATAGAGGGCCGCCAAAACTAGCAAAAAGTTGGAATATCTGGAATACAGCCTGCTGGAATTGGAAGGAAAAGTGAGGAAGAGAGTCACCGAGTGCCAGAACGCTGAGGGAAACGAAGGAGAACGCCTGGCAAAGGCATTTCTACTGGTGAACCTATGCGAACTGGAGGATTTAATCAACGAGAGCATTCAACCTGAGGAAGGTCCTTCTGGGACCGAATAGATAGGAATTTACTTTTTTGCTTTATGAATGTAATAAGGTCAATAGCCATTAGTGACTTTCATTTCATGTTTATTTAGTATTGATTTGGGATTCGTCTTATTTTTATCAATAAAATGAGGAATTTAGCATTCTAAGTTCTCCAAATCAACTTGTCGCTAGGCCTACCTCGGGCACAAGGAGGTTCCCAAGTTAGGACACGATTTACATTCCTGCATTATGTGTTTAAACATTGCAATACTTTTTATGATCCTCACTAACTTGGTTACCTTTTGTTTTTACTTTTTGTTTTATTCCCCTCCCAAAGATTAGTTCGTGCACTCTGGCATCATCATCCTAATCCACGAGATCCATGGGCCCTCCACCCACTCTTCCTCTTAGTCTTGTAAAAAACAAGAACAAAAGCAAGATGGAAGATTTGAACAACGTCAGGAAGGAGAATCCAACTGAACGGGTTGAGGCCACTAATGGCCATGGTACTCAGGTTCCAAAGGAGAATGTATCCCAACTTGAACAGAAGCTGCTGAAATTCCAAGAAGAGCTTGATCATGTTCGGAATCTGGCAAGCCTGTCATTTTCCCTCAGCACCCAGATATCAATTTCTCCAACACTCAAAACCCTACAACTCCTCAAAACATCCCAAAGCAACAGAATCATATCGCTCCTCACCATCACAATGTTCCACCAAAAACCCAATGCAACACCTGCCATATCCTAAACAACATTCCACTACCCATCCCAGAACCTCAAAACTCCACAAATGACTATTTCCACACCCACACACCAGGACACCATAACACTCCTATCTACGTGGATTCCATGCCACACTCCACCCAACCTATCTCCAGCACACCTGAGTCTGATGAAAAGGATCTGCTTATCAGGAACCTGGCTGATGAGCTTAAGAAATTGACTAGCCGAATTCAAAGCATTGAGGGAAGTAAACGAATCGAGGGGTTGAACTATGAGGATCTTTGCATGCAGCCGGATGTTGAACTACCCGAGGGGTACAAACCTTCTAAGTTTAAAATGTTTGATGGTACGGGTGATCCAAGGGTCCATCTGAGGACATACTATGACAAGCTAGTTGGAGTAGGGAAAGACGAGAGAATACGCATGAAGCTGTTCACGAGGAGTTTGAAAGGAGATGTGTTGTCTTGGTACATCAGCTAAGATCCAAAGAAGTGGTCAAACTGGGTAAGCATAGCATCTAACTTTATGGGCAAGTTCAGGTTTAATACAGAGAATGCACCAGATGTGTTCTATATTCAGAATCTAAAGAAGAAGCCCATAGAGACGTTTCGCGAGTATGCTAATCGCTGGAGGTCCGAAGCTACTAAGGTCAGACCTGCCTTAGAGGAGGAACAGATGAACAAGTTCTTTGTCTAGGCTCAGGACCCGTAGTATTATGAACGGCTGATGATGATCGAGAACCACAAATTCTCCGACATTATTAAACTGGATGAGAGAATTGAAGAAGGTATCAAGAGTGGTATGGTTACAAACTTCGAGGCCTTGCAAGCTACAAATAATGTATTGCGATCCGGTGGTGTGTCCAAGAAAAGGGACGTAGGGGGCCGTGATGGTTACACAAAAGACCAAGTCACCCTTAAATACCAAACTTATCCAACACCTCCGCTCATATATTAGCCAACCCCAAATTACCAAGCACCTTCACCCTCATACCAAGCTCCACCACCTACTTATCAATCACCTCCACCTCCTACATATCAACCTACCTCACCCAGATACTCCCAACCCGCTCATGTCTACCAAACCTATAACACTCAACCATCCCACTATCAATCACCTTCTGCACGCCAAAACTTCCCTAGACCTCGACCTAATTTTGATCACAGACCTCCAAAACAATATACAGCCATCGCCGAACCTATTGACCAGTTGTATGAGAGACTCAAAGCCGCTGGTTATGTCACCCTTATCTTTGTTGCAACCCCTAAGAACCCTTCTCAGTGGGTTAACCCAAACAAATCCTATGCATACCACTCTGGCATGTAAGGGCACACCATCGATAAATGTCGCTCCTTGAAGGACAAGATACATTCCTTAATTGATAACAAGATTATTGTGGCAAATGAACCCGCTCCAAATCTTCGCAACAACCCTCTACCAGACCATAAAGGTGGAGGTATTCACATGATTGAAATAGAAGATGACTAGGATCCCGAGGAATCAATCGGGCTGATCGCAGAAGGTGATAACCCAAAGAAGCCAATAATTACTCTCAATCCAATCATAGTCCAGATTTAATAGTCTGAGGGCGCTGAGGTGAATATATCTGTGCCACTTGAGTTTGAAGCAACATCATCCGCAAAGACACCAGCACCGATTGAGGTTGAATTCATGTATCCGTCAAATGCACATGTACCATTTGAGGTTGCAGTTTTTCCACCCAAGGCAGATGCTCCATTCGGGGTGAGGATATCCATACCGATCCCAGTGGCAATGTCGACCATGACGCCATTCCATACAAAGACTGTACCTTGGGACTATACGGCCGAAGCGAGAAGGAAAGGCAAGGTCGGGTTCGAAAAAACTGTTGCAGCACAGGGTATGACAAGAACTGGTAGAGTCTATACCTCTGAACATCTAGCTAAGTCAATAAAACAGGCCTCCAATCGGCCACCCATCATTGAGACAGGTCCTGATGACCTCTGGAGGAAAATACAGGCCAAGAAGTATTCGGTCATCGACTAGTTCAACAAGACACCAGCACAAATATCCATTCTCTCTTTGCTGCAGAATTCTGAGGCACATAAGAATGCTCTGTTAAAGGTTCTGAGTGAAGCATATGTACCAAGCAACATCATTGGCGGAGAAATGGCTAACATGGTAGGACAAGTGCTGGAGAGCCATAAGATCACCTTTCATGAGGATGAGCTGCCACCTGAAGGGTTGGGGCACAACAAGGCGTTGCACATCACCGTGCAATGCGAGGACTATTTCATTACCAAAATATTGATCGATGGAGGTTCCAGTCCCAATATTTGTCCACCGGTAACACTCAAGAAGTTGGGTAAAGGACTACACGAGATAAAATACGGAGCAATCAATGTGAAAGCCTTCGATGGTTCTTAGAGGTCCACAATTGGTGAGATTATTCTATGCTCGCAAATGGGACCAAATGGTTCGATGTCGATTCCCAGGAGTTCCAGCATCATACAACTTACTACCGGGACGGCCATGGATTTATGATGCTGGGTCCGTAGCATCAACATTGCATCAGGCAGTAAAGTTTGAATGGAATCACCAGGAAGTGATCATTCATGGCAATGATAGTAACCCTATATACAGTCACCAGACCATTTCGGCTATCGAGGAAAGAAGGAAGCTAGGGAGAGACTTACCACCACATCGAACGGGTTAATGCTATCGACAAAGACAAATGGTAGGATAACAAAATCAAGAGCATACTGAACTGGAGTGGGTACAAACTTGGCAAAGGGCTCGGCAAGAACCTCCAAGGAATCGCTAAGCCTATAAAACTCAAGAAACATGGCACTTGCAGTGGTGAAGAACTTGTTCCTAGAAGACAATGATATGGACTGTTGCGTTATTCTTAAGGAGGAGGGGGAGGAAGGCCCTTCCATATAGGCTGTGAGCAGAGGGGTACATCTCAAGAATTGGACCGTCAGGACAATAAAAGCCCGACGAGCCTCGGGGTAGCAAGGCTAAAACAAACATTATTCACTGTTTTATTTACTAAAGGATTTTCTTTTCGCATTTTTCAATTCCCCCAATAAGATCTTCGATATTCAAAACAGTTATTCAATTCATCAAAAGCATTTTTGTTTTTTCTTATGAATCAATAATTATTGCTATCGTTTCTCTCATAACTTTATCTATACATCATTACTATTACTTGTCTTGATGAACCAATGACTGTGACATGTAATGACACAATGCAACAAAAGGACATGGATTCAGAAGAAGATGACATACCTGACGAGATTGTCAAAGAGGTTGAGAACTTTGAGAACAGGCCTAAGTCCAACCTAGATGAGACTGAAATTGTCAACCTGGGAGATGCAAAAAATGCCAAGGAAATGCGAATCAACATTCACCTATCGCTATCGGAGAATAAAGAATACACAGAATTTCTAAAGGAGTATGAGAACATATTCACCTGGTCGTATGACGACATGACTGGTCTGAGTACGTCTATTGTGGCTCACAAACTTCCAACCGATCCAATGTGTCCACCAGTAAAGCAAAAGCTCAGAAAGTTCAAGCCTGATATGAGTTTGAAAATCAAGGAAGAAGTCACCAAGCAGATCAACGCTAAGGTTCTGAGGGTAGTAGAATACTCGACATGGTTAGCCAATATTGTGCCAGTGCCAAAGAAGGATGGTAAGGTCAAAGTCTGTGTCGACTACCGGGATCTCAATCGGTCCAGTCCGAAAGACGACTTCAGTTTGCCAAATATACACATCCTGATTGACAATTGCGCCAAGCATGAGCTACAGTCATTCATAGATTGCTTCGCTGGTTATCATCAAATCTAGATGGATGAGGAAAATGATAGAGAAGCATAAGAAATGGCACGAGAAGTTATCATTTGCTATATTGGGGTATCACACCACAGTTCGCACATCAACCGGGGCAACCCCCTATATGCTGGTTTACGATATAGAGGTTGTCATTCCCGCTGAGGTAGATATTACTTCCCTAATGATCATACAAGAAGCTGAGCTCGATGACACATAGTGGGTAAAAAGTCATTATGAGCAACTAGCCCTTATAGATGGAAAGAGAATGAATGCAGTTTGTCATGGTCAACTCTATCAGAACAGAATGTCCAGAGTCTTCAACAATAGAGTTAAACCAAGATAGTTCACACCGGGGCAGCTGGTGTCAAAGAAAATTTTTCCGCATCAAGATGAAGCCAAAGGGAAGTTCTCTCCCAACTAGCAGGGACCATACATGGTTCACCGGGTTTTGACAGGAGGAGCCCTCATACTTGTAGAAATGGACAGAGAAGTTTGGCCAAAGCCGATCAATTCAGATGCAGTCAAGTGCTACTATGTCTAATCTTTATGCTTTCCTTATATGATGTAACTTGAACTACGCCTGACCTGATTCCCGTTTAAGAGGGGATACGTAGACAACCCTATGGGTTCGGTCACAATTCAATAAAAATTTCATTTCCCCCGCAATTGGAAATTGAGGCCGAATTTTGAGGAGGACCCTCAAAATTCTGAAGTAATTTCAGTCGATCGCCGCACGAGCAGCAACCAGAAATGTCAACCCATCAAACTGGGGGAAAATTTTGAGGAGGACCCTCAAAATTCCGTAGCAGGAGAGGTTGCAATGTCCTGAATTGCGTCACAGTCGTCGGTTCATCTAAAAGCTATTTTAATTATACACTTATGTCATACTTTTATAAAATGATGCATGATTTTTATTGAACTGCTTTGTTTAGAAATGCTACCCCAATGATACAAACGATATCACTAGATCAAAGCCGAATGAGTCAAGCAAAGTCAGCGGGATACGAACTGACCTTTCCCTTACAAAACTCACAATTTTTTTTGGATGCAGGCACTAGGATTACGAAATCATTTAACATACTATACGCCCATGAGACAAACATTGTTCAAAATACGACTCTCAGAACTGTTTCACTTGCAAACATTTGTTATCAGCATACACCAGTGATGTCCCATATATCACAATTCTCCCAGTAATCACAATACCGCAATCTGCTATCAGCTAAGAAAACTCTACTGCCATTGGTTATTTTATTTCTTGCATAAGGCTACCATTTTGTCTTCCGAAGTTAAGCTCTACCTCCATCTACATTCTTGCATAAGGCTAGTAGTCTGTCTTCCAACTTGCATAAGGCTACCATTCTGCCTTTCGAGACTAAACGCTGTCTCCATCTGCATTTGCCTTACATAAGGCTACCATTCTGCCTTCCGAGGTTAAGCTCTACCTCCATCTGCATCTGCATTGCATAAGGCTACCATTCTATCTTCCGAGGTTAAGCTCTACCTCCATCTGCATTCGCATCTTTGCATAAGGCTATCATTCTGCCTTCCGAGGCTAAACTTTGCCTCTCATTTCTTCAAAACTAAGCATTATCCCAAATACTATCTATCTCGCTTCTCTTACGGGCTAAGCTCTAGCCTTCAATTCGTAAGACTAAGTTCTGTCTTGTCCGCATCATACTACTGCATCTTTCATGGGCTGAAATATCGCCAACTCATCCAAAGGCATCATTGTTCGGAGGCACCATCTTCATATCCCGAGAACACCATGTCATGGCCTAAGGATCTCTTTCAATCTTTTGCATATCATTATTCAAAGGCGTCATGGTTCGAAGGCACCATCCTCATAGACCGAGAACATCATTTCATGGCCTGTGAATCCTTTATCATATGCTTCATGGCCCAGGACATCATGGTCTGAGGACGTCGTTCCTAACCGTCCAAAGACAACATTCATGGTCCGACGGGAATTTGAATCTTGTTTAAATTTACGCACAATATATGCTTGTATTGCTTATTTACAGGTAAGACGGCGAGCAACGGCCATCCTGACAGGAGCGATCCCGCTCCAGTGCCCGCAGACATATCAAACCTAACCATTTCTGTAAATCGCTTACTCACCCAGCCCTAGACGTTGCGTCCGTCCTTGAAATCACTCCATCAGTATACTCCACCGGTGGATCCCGAACTACATACGACCTGATTCCTATAAAACCAGGGATATGTAGGCAACTCAGAAGCCATGGTGCAGTCTAAACCTCTTTAAACCGTTTTGCTCGGTCAAAATTGGCCATCATATCTTTACCCGATAACTTTTTCATCCTTCCCGGTAAAGATGGGCAGCTGTTGATACCCAATTTTGCCCAATATATTTTTCAATATGAAAAATACCTTCAAAATAGTATATATATATATATATATATATATATATACATATAAAAGCATGTCCAAATGTTTTATTATTTTCCATAATTTTTAAAGGTTTTTAAATCGATTTATTTTCCTTTTTCATCCATAAAATCCCAATAATTATGTCCGAAATTATTATTTTTGATGATTCATTTATCGGATCTTTATATTTATGCCAAAATATAGCTAAGTTAATTTTTACATATTTTTATAATTTTAGTTAGTATTTTTTAAAGCTAATTGCATATAATTGCAATATTAGCCTTTTTAGAATTTAATTGTGTTTTATATTCACAAAATTAAGTCCTATATTTTTAAATTGTTGTTTACATGCTGTGAATCATTCTAGTGCTTTCAATTTATTCTCAAAAACTTATTTACTACTTTTTATATTTTAAAAAAGGGAAAATTGGCTATTTAAATAATAGCCTAATTGTATTTCAATTTTAGCCTAAAAATAAACCCCAAATCAGACCCAATTTCCCCAGCCCAATTTCAATTAAACTCGACCCCAACCCAATTTCAACCAACCCAAACCCGGATTCCCCACCTACCCTTTTAATCTAGGTCGTTGCTCATTCAGATCAACAACCACCGTTCACCCTTCCAAAAATAAACCTAAACGACCCCTCACCCTAATTCATTTTTCACCAAACTCCGCCTTTGAATCCCTCTTCTATCAGTTCTCTCTGTAGCCTCACATAAACTCTAACCGCCGCCACCCCATTTCACCATAATCCACCTCAATCCCCACTTAATCCATGGTCTCTCATGACCATTTGAGATGTATACCGGCCTCCTACATCTTCTGATGGCCCGTTTGTATGATTTCATAGCCAGACCTCAAAGAAATCTGGTCCAGTCCTTGCTCAACTTCCATTCATGGCCTTTTTTCGGCCATCACTGGCCTCTCTCCGGTTACCCTTGGCCATTCAAGTCAGATCCTTGACTTTTCTGGTTAGATCGGTAACTTTCAAAGTCTTTCTCACTTTTTCTGGGTTCTCTAAAACCCTAACCTTTAAGATCTTTCAATTTTCTTTCAGATCTTTCTTAGATCTGTGCTTATTACGAACTCCTTAAGTGTTTTCTCGAAGGCTCTTTGATTTTTCTTTCAAAATGACTCTTCATTTTTCAATGATTAGGGTTTCACTTAACTTATTGTGATGATCTCTTCTCTGATTTTCAGTTTTGTTTTATAATTTTACTACGTTCAGACAACTTGTTTATACTTTTCTTCTACTTGATTCAGCATATTGAAAACCCTAGGTCCTTTTGGTCTTATTCGAGTTCTGAAACTGTTTGTGTATTTGTTTGATTAAGTTCTGTGTTTCTAACTCTCTTTTCTTTGTTTGACTTATCTGATTCTGAGTGCTTATCATCTCTTAAACTCGACTACTGTCGAAGCCCTAATTTCTTAAAAGAGTTTTCCTCGCTTATTACTACGAGTCTAAAGGTCTTTACTTGTTTTTGACTTTATTACCTATTAGTTTGGGTCTCTGCACTTTGGTTCTATGTGACTACTTGACTACTGTGCTTCGAATAATTTTCTTTTACTACTGAATCCTAGCTTCTTCCTACTACTGTTGTATGTTTGTGTTGCTTCTTTTTGTCAACATGTTTGACCCTGCATGCCTGTTCATTCCTCGTTATTTATATATTGAGGCGCAGAATCACAATCCTTTCTTGATTGATTCTGACTCCCTCAATGTTGCGACTGATTGTAAAAGGTTTTCTTATGAACCCTAATTTTACGCGTTTGTTTAAATTAATTGATTCCCCTACTTTAATTACTGTGATGTTTTACCTTGCTGAACCTTTTCCCAAAACTAAGCATATTTTGTACTTAGAATCACTTATTTACTTCATACTTTTACTACCCCTTTATATGACAATAATCAATCTGTCCCAAACTGATTTCTTTCCTTAATTAAACTTGTTTGTGTCCGTTAAGCAGTGATTCCCTAATTAAAGGGAATCACTTGTGTTAATTGATTATGATTGTGATTATTTCTATGTTTGTGTTAAGACTTTACTTATTACCTTATTCTCCACTCGTTTTCAAAATTATAAATACCCTACTCGTTTTCTTTAAATACGAACAATTTGAGTTCAGAACACATGCTTACACTCAGAAACTCTCTATTCCTTTACTACTGCTTATGCTATTGCTTTGTCTAGCCGGCTTGAAGCCAAGGCTAGACTGTGGAATCTTGCTTACTTTACCTTTCTGCACGTTGCTTCTTTACTGGTATGTCCTAGTTAATTTTTTAGGCCTCAACAACAATATGTTTCTTTAGTTGCTTCAGTTTCTTATTGTTGTCTACTTCTGTTTATAGTTCTGCAGTCAAGTTACATCATTAGCATGCTGTAATATGCCTTTTTCCTTTAGATTAATGCTCCCCCTATGTGTGTTTAGAGCATACTCTGTCTTATGAACCCCAAACCCCCACATCTCATCTATGTGTTTGTGTTTCTTTGACTGGTTTATGGCCATGCCAACATCAGCTATTGTTGTGCATGACCAAACTAGACCCCTGCTGGGTGATGTACTTACAGACAATGTATCCCCCAAATCCCCTAACCCCTTTGAATGACTATTGATTCTGTGTAGTTTTGAGTTTTACTACTACAAACTGATTTCAATCACCTCTAATTGTTTTCAAAAAATGGACTGTCAGTCCAGTTCTTTTAGTAAATCTTCTTCAATTATGTTCTGCACTTCCACTATACTCTTAGAATCTAGGATCTGCCCCTCTTGTGTGAGCCTTGCCTTGGGACCCTTTAGCTCCTTTTGAACTTGGACACATAAGGGCTGGCCCTTCCACACTACACTCATTCTGTCTGATTATGCAAACCTGGGTGTGAGCACTGCCCGGGATCCCATGAGGTCCTTAGGGAAATTTGACACACCCATGTATGAGAAAGGTTTTGAAATTCTGGCATTGAAGTGGTTCATTACATAAC
The DNA here is from genome assembly GCF_000715075.1 of Nicotiana tabacum. Taxonomy (NCBI): domain Eukaryota; kingdom Viridiplantae; phylum Streptophyta; class Magnoliopsida; order Solanales; family Solanaceae; genus Nicotiana; species Nicotiana tabacum. The sequence continues at coordinate 11,535,093 of NC_134089.1, forward strand.
TCAGAGAGGAAGTCAAGATCAGGCTTCCTTTGGTTGTAGTTTCTTATTTGTGCACTTATTTTTTAATTCAATCATTTGAGCTGTAATAATTTGCAAACAGTTATGGAGTGATTAGTGAAAAGGGTGGGTAGTTGTATGTTGTGGGTAAATTGAATTAGATATCATGCCTATAGGGTTAAAAATCAGTTTTATAATTAGATATCATGCTTATAGGATCTGCTCTGGTTCAAAAACAAATTCTGCATGCTCTACTTTCACTTAAATACCATGCCTATAGGATCTAAATGGCTTTAATTAGATATCATGCCTATAAGATTAAAAATCAGCTTTATAATCAGATACCATGCCTAGAGGATGTAAAATCAGCTGTAATAGAAATCATGCCTATAAGGTCTGATTTTTGCACTATATGAAATACTCCTACAAAATCAAAGAAAATAGATTTTTTTCAATTATTTGCCATTTTATTGGATTATTTTAGGATATTTATTAATTGTTTGCATTTTTTATGAATGTTTAATTCTTATTAAAATCATGAAAAATACCAAAATATATTTTGTTTTTATACTTTTTAGGATTAATTAGTTAATTAATTATTGTATTAAAAATAAAAATCACAAAAATAGCTCATTTTACATTTTTACCTTTTAATTTTTAAATTTATTGATTTTTCTCTTTTGATTTAGGATAAAGTAATTTTCATAATTATTATAATTAGATAATTAGTTTAATTTTACAAATTAGATTAATTTAGGGTTTAATTTAGGTTTTTCTTAATTGAAAAAAAGAGGAAAAGGAAAAGGAAATAAGAAAAAAGAAAAAAGAATTTGAAGAAAAGGTTTAATTGGATATTGGGCTAGTTCTTGCACCTAAATCAGGCCCAAATTTTCCTACCCAGCCCCAAAACTGACCCGACCCGAACCGACCCAAACCCCCCTCCCCTTTAACTAATAAAGCTAGCTAAGAACCTAGACAAAAAAGGAGGAGATCAGATTTTTCCCATCCCTAGCGCAGCTTTCCCCTTTCTTCCCATTCCCTCTTCATCTCCCTCAAAAAACCAGAACCCTCCCCACATTTTGAAAAACCCTAGCAGCCTTCTCTAACAAAAACAGAAACAGAGCAGCTGCAAAAAAGGAACGGCGCACCCCCTCCCCCTCCCTTTTTCTTCCTCTTCATTTCTCCAAACCACACACAAAAGAAGACCAGCGCCGACGCACTGAAAGTATTCAATAGCGAGCTGAAGGAGCTTTCGAAAAAATTCTAAAAAAAATCAAAAAGAAGGAAAGAAAAGAAGAAAAACTTCAAAACTGGATCTGAAAAGCTAAAAATGAAAGAGCTTCTGAAAATCCGGGCTTCTATAGGTATGTCAGGGTTGAAATCACTGCTGCTTTATGTTGAAGCTTTCGTTTCTGAGTAGTTGCTGCTGAACTCGTAGGAATGCCCATCACAATCCCCTTGAGCAAGTTTTTATTGTGATTCTGATTTTGTGTTGGAATATTACTGTATTGTGATATATTTTAGTTTTGGTTGATAATTTAAGAACGTTCCTTGAGTTGATGAATCTTTAATTGATTATTGCATGAATTAGCTATAAGTCATCAGAAAACAGTAAAAAGAAAAAACCGTGTGTATGCTTTTGTTTAATGTTATTTTGTACCAAGAAGAAAGGGTTGTTTTGATGATGAGGGGTGTCTTCAATAAATTTTTTTTGTTTATGGGGATTTGAACTATCCAAAATCAAAGAGCGGTGTATTAAAAATGACTTCTGTTAGCTACTGGAATTTTTGATTTTTGTTGCTGGAATTGCTAAAAGATCTGTCCAGATTTGGGATTCTGCATTTATTTTGGAATATATTTGGTGTTTCAATTAATCACAAGTTAAGTCTCAACTTTGGAGAATAGATACAACTAGAGGCACATTTAACATAACTCGCTTCAAAACTGAACAAACTTAGCCAGCTAAATATTAGGTAAAAGAGAAATCGGCATATAAAAGTTTATCATGGCGAGGACAACATGCATTTATCACTTTCTATGAGGACATAATTATGGTAATCTTCATTTGGGATCAAATTGAGGTAACTCAGTTAAATAAATATATTAATCTATAGTTCTATTCATGAATAACCTTCTATGTCTGAGTAGAATTAAAAAAAATCCCATGTATGTGGTTATATCCTTTGTTTGTTCTCTCAATCAAACCATAAGATGATCCATTTTAACTTGTTATTAAATAGATTGAGAGATGTTGCTACTTGAAGCATTTTGGATTGGGTCAAGTTAATTTCGTTTTTTCAAGTTAGGTCACGTATTAGATATAATTGTATAGAGTAATGTGTTAGTTCATTCATTAATATTGAAGGAAATTTCTTTTAGCTACAGTGCGAATGTTTTGTTTTATGTTGAGGTACAATACTGAGTTATATTTAGTGACTTATCATAATAGTCAAATACACACTTCTTTTACTAGACTCTTCCATATCCCAAGAACTTTGCAATAATTTCAAACTTAGAAAGAAATAATCCTTGAACACCGTAGTTCGCTTTAGGCACTAATTAAATAATTGTCATAGCTACGTACGGTTCCCGTGACGTAGTTGTGACGCTTAATTACTAAAATTTGGGGTACATTTATGTGATCCGACCACAGTTTAATCTTTTAAAATTACACATATTGTAGATCGTGGGTACGGTTCCCGTGACATGATTCGCAATATGTAACAATAAATAATTAAAAGCGGTTCTAAAGCTAAAAATGCACCATAGGTTAAAACACGTAATAAATCGGATAATAGGCCAATTTTTATAGTTTGAGCGACCGTGCTAGAACCACAGAACCCGGGAATGCCTAACACCTTCTTCCGGGTTAACATAATTTGTTATCTAGAATTTCTAGTTCGCAGACTTTTAAATAAAGTCGAAAATTTTCTCGATTTGGGATCTTAAAATAAACCGGTGACTTGGAACACCAATGATACTATTCCAAGTGGCGAGTTTGAAAAATTAAACAAAATAATCTCATTTCGAACAATGTCACTTTAATTGGAAAAACTCCCATATACCCCCTCGGGCGGGTAAAAAGAAGGTGTGACAACAGCATGTATCCAAATTCGTTTCCCTTAGAATCATGCCTATAAGTCCAAAGTCAGTTTTTTTAATAATTAGATATCATGCCTATAGGATTTAAAATCAGTTGTAATAGAAATCATGCCTATAAGGTCTAAAATCAGTTTAGTTAAAAATCAGTTTGACTCGTGCCTGTCTGAATCAGATTAAATAACATACTCTTTTCGTGTTAATCAATATCATTAGAAAGAATGCCTATAGGATCCAAATCGCTTGTTTAAAATTAATCACTACTTTACTGCATCAACATAGATATCATGCTCATAGGATATCACTGTTACGCCTAGGCAAGCCTTAGGTAATTACTTAAATAAAACTGGAATTGCCTTTGTCGATCACCAACTGCTACAACCAGCAGGCAGACTTGATTCAGACTTCTTTTCTGAGTTATATAATGAATCTGGTTCTAACTCAAACTCTGCTTTAAGATTTTATAATTTAGACCATAAGTGTGTTTAAGTCGTGCTAGTTATGTGCTTTATTTGCGGAGGTATGCGTGAGACTTATAACTGCTTACATGTTTCCCTCTAAATGCAGTCCTACGTGTTTTGTATGTTGTCTAGCCTTTGTACCTTTAAACCTAAGAGTCAGCCTAAAATCCCACCTCTTATAGGAATAGTAGTCCTAAATTCCTCCGGGACTGATAGGAAAGGGACGGGTAATAGCATGCAATAGAGGTCGAGACCAATCCGCGCTTCAATACCCTAACGGGGAGGGAAGGATAGATATAGATATGATGATCGGTGCGCTAATACCACGTGTATCCCCTCTTCTGAGGAGTGTCATACCGAGTATTGCATTGAGGTGATCCATATTATAAACAAACCTAGGATCCCCTTTTATTTTTACAAGCATGTTTAGTCTATAACTCTTTCAAACCTTGCCTTTCAATAATTGTTTCAAACGCTTGTGTGTTTAACTTAAATCCCCTCTTACTTGAGCCTTACTTGTTTACTTGCTAATTGCACAAATTCACAAAAAACTATCTGGTCGGGAACCACACTAGTGGATCCTGAGGGGTGGCTAACACCTTCCCCTTAGGATAATTTCTAGCCCTTACCCAATCTCTGGAAACATAGTTGTAAATGAACTCAATAGGTGTCCTAATGCGCCTCAAACCATTAGGTGACGACTCTTCAAAATACCCAATTCCCAAAAAGGAAATGAGTCATTACACCCCATGAATGTCGAAACCCGGAAACTCCTCTCCGCTGGAAGAAAAGGGGTTAAAGGGGGCATGACCGTTGTCTCGAGAGATGCAGCTCACCTAAATCTCTGTGTCAACCATGCTGTTGTGCCCAACGAGGCCACTAGACATACATGTACCTGTGCAACAAAAATGCACAACAAGTGTAGCATGAGTACGAAAACAACGTGTACCCAGTGAGTATCTCGTCTAATCTCGAAAAAGTAGAGACGAGAGGTTGACTTCGACACTTACTAGTGGTCCAATAATAATATACCAATAATATAGTAAATCGAGTATTTTCATAAAGATGGATGTAACTCAATAGCATGAACAAGTAAGCAATTTTTTTATTAATAGGAAATTACCAAATTAATTTTCATCATTTATACATTTATCTCAAGCCATGGAGAACAAATATCAACATCTATAAATCTCCAGGCAAGCAATACAAACATGCACAAATCATGCCGAGGTCGTACGGTCGGATTCAACAAATATTTAAAATGTGCACTGCTAGAAGGTCGAATGGTGCGAACCATAGATGCATCTATTACCCCGCTCGCGAATCATACATGCGACGCGGTCAAACATAAATAAACAATCACCCCGCTCGCGAATCATATATGCGACACATGTATACATAGAAACACACATTCAAACAGTCAATCAAAACTTCATCAAGGAGACAATTATTTAAGGAAGTGTTAATTTCTCTTTTACAAGTCGAGAAAATGAAGTTTAACTCTTTTAGAAAATCATTTACCACTTCGATGCAATTAAACTGTCAATAAGGTTACAATTATTACAAGTAAAGCATGTTTTTTGGGTCCTAGACTACCCGGATTTAAGTATAATAGTAGCTACGTACAGACTCTCGTTACTTCGTGCGTACGTAGCTCCCATACATAGAAGCACATATCCAATTAATTCACCTATGGGGACAATTCCCTCTTACAATGTTAGAAATGAGACTCACCTCGCTCCGAAGTTCCAAAATCGGTTTCCAAGCCCTTTCGATGACTCAAATCAATGCACAACGCTCCAAAACTAGCCAATAAATGAGAAAATCCATAAATATATGCTCTAATACTCACAACAATTCAATTTAGATAAATTCCTAACTCTGTTCGAAAAGTTGACAAAATCGCCTTTGGGTCCACATGCCCGGATTCCAAAAAAACTCACGAAATCCGACAACTCATTCCGATACAAGTTCAACCATACCAATTTTATCAAACTCCGATAATAACTTGACCTCCAAATCTTGAATTTTTGTTCTTGAAAAGTTTTGCAAAACTCTAGATTTCTTCCATTTAAATCCGAAATAAATGATGAATATAATCATAGAATCATGAAGTATAATTTCTTTCGGATATAGGACACTTACCACAATTCATATGGTGAAAATCCCCTAAAATATTGCTTTATTCTGAGCTCTATAGCTCCAAATATGTTAAAAACGGTCGAAACCTCGAAATATAGCTTCTGCGTAGGTATTTACCCTTCGCGATCGCGGAAAATGCTTCGCAATCGCGAAGCACAAATGCCTAGCTCTTCCAGACAGTCTCTAGTATAATGGCCATAACTTTTTGTACAAAACTCCAAATTGCAAGTGGTTTAACATTTTGAAAACTAGACTCCAACTTTCATGTTTTGCTCATCTCCCAGTTCCTTATAGATTACAACATATAAGCTTCTAAAATCAGCCATGTGCAACATAAATTTCTTTTTCGCGATTTCCAAACTCTTCCCGGATAGGCTGTAGTGTACCACTCATAACTTTTTGTACACAACTTAAAATGCCAAATGATTTATTTTTTGTTAAAACTAAACATAAAGGGCTACAACTTTTATTTTTGGATCAGTTCCAAATTCCTTATAGATTGCGAGATACAAGCTTCCAAATTCGGATCAGTGTAGTAGAAACTTTCCTCTACGCGATCGTGAAAGGCCTTCCGCAATCGCGATTCATCGGCCATTTTTGTCCCACTTTACTCATCGCGATCGCGACCAATTCCCTGCGATCGCATAGTATATTGCTGTAGCCAAAAAAACAGCAGCTAAAAATGGCCTAGAAATGGTCCGAAACCACCCCGAAACTCACCCGAGCCCCTCGGGACCCCGTCCGAACATACCAACATGTCTCAAAATGTATCACAGACTTAGTCGAGGCCTCAAATCACATCAAACAACGCTAAAAAACATGAATCACACCCCAATTCGAGTCTAATGAAACTAAGAAGTTTCAATTTCTACATTCGATGTCGAAACCTATCAAACCACGTCCGATTGACATCAAATTTTGCACACAAGTCACATTCAACATTATGGACCTACTCCAACTTCTAAAATCGGAATCCGACCCCAATATCAAAAATTCCACTCCCTGTCAAACTTCTCAAAAACCTTCAAACTTATAACTTTTGCCAAATGACTCCAAAATGATCTACGGACCTTCGAATCCACTTTTGGGTGCGCTCCCAACACCAGAATCACCATACAGAGCTATTCCCAGACTTGGAATCCCAAACGGACATTGATAACATTGAAATGCACTTCAACCCGAATTTATGAAATTCTTCCAAAATGCTAACTTCTACAATAGGCACCAAAACGCTCCTGAGTCATCCAAAATCCGATCCGAACACACGCCTAAGTCCAAAATCATCATACGAACCTGTTGGAACCTTCAAATCCCGAATCTGAGGTCGTTTACTCAAAAATCACACTTTAGTCAATTTTTCCAGCTTAAAGCTTCTGAAATGAGAATTTTCTTTCCGAATCAACTCCGAACTTTTGGAAATTCAATTCCGACCACGCATGCAAGTCATATACCTGAAGTAAAGCTATTCAGGGCCTCAAACCACTGAACAAGGCGCTAGAGCTCAAAACGACCGGTCGGGTCATTACAACTAGTATAGCCCTTATGTATTTTCCTTGTTGATAGATATTTCTGGAGTTAGAGCGTTTTATATAAACTCTTAGCTTGTGATTCATGGGGTTCTGAATTTTGGGAGTGTTAGGTTGGGATTCTTGTATTGTTATATGCCAGGCGGCATCTTAAACATTGTTTCATTTTGTTATTTCGGTTTTAAATTAGTTTCTTTCCACAAATTGTTTCTTTTCCACATTTGTTAGGCTTACCTAGTCGTAGAGATTAAATGTCGTCATGATAGTTCACATAGGATGAACTGGGGTCGTGACAATTCCAAGCGCATTCCGTCAATACAGGCGGTCCCTCCTGTGTCACCCTTGTGTGCCTGAGCAAAGTTCTCGATCATTGCTGCAAGCTTCCCCAGCTCTGGGCATTCGCTTGCCCGATGTGATCCTTTACAAAAGTAGCACCCTCCTTTAGGAACATACTCGCTACCGTTTTCGACCCCATGCCATTTATCTTGGACCCCTGTTTGTTGTGGGATGGCCCTTTTGATATGTAGATATTTTGACCACTTATTTGCACCCTTTTACTTTTGTTTTAGCCCAAAAATGCTTAAAGGTATTCCCGAGAACTGATATAATGTGCTTATTTGCAGGATTATTGGAAAATGAGCCAAAGAGGTGAAAATCAATTCAAGAAGGAGTAATTTTGGATAAGGACTAAAACAACACCAAAAGAGCAAAGTACGGACCACACAATATTGTGTGCGGGCGCAGACCATGAAGGAACCTCTGATAGATTCCCTTTACAAAGTGCGTACCACACAATTATTATGCAGCCGCAGAAGATGAGGTTCAGAGAGATGAGATTTTGGTCCTTGAAAAAATGCGGACCGTGATCTCGGCCAAACCCACACCACAATTAAGTAGTGAGACGGTTGATGCAATAATAGCCCAACAAAGGTCGGGATCAAATCCACAGGGAGTTAGAATATTGGATTAGGTGTATATCTAAGTTGATTGCATGTTTTGACTTCAATTGTACTTCCACAATGTTGAGTGGTGTACTACTTCTACTTTACTCTATTGAATGCAAAGATAAAATTAAATGACAATATTTTTGGTTTTGAGATGTTTTTCAATTGATAAAGAAATCTAGGGTCGTGACTTCCACCTAGGTGGTTACCTAACTAGTTAACAACTATAGGGCAAGTTTGATTTATCGGGATCGTGTTATAGCAATCACACGCAATTGCTCTCTATACCTCTCGGTAGTTTGAGTGATTTTGCCCAATTTGGCTTTCTCAAGTCCAAATGGGTATTGCATAAATCAAGTGATATAAGCTCAAGTCAGGTCTTACTATCTCTAGATTTGATCCTTTAATTGGGGCTATCAATTTCTTGAGTTCACACTAATTCCTTGTTAGCCAAGTTTTCTAAGCCTAGTCTCTCTTTATCAAGCAAATACTAGGTTAATTAGGCATGAATCAATATTTGCAACCATTAATTCTAGCAATTAAGCATAAACAAGGCTAAATATCACTAACTCAATTACAAACAAGCCCTAAAATTAAATACTCATTAAGTACCCACACTAGGGTTGAGTCACAACCCTAGCTAAAGATTTAGCTACTCATAGAAAATGAAGAAATACAAGAAGAAATTAACGTAGAATGCATAATCATAGATTAAGCAAAGAAGAACTAATGTTAAGAAGTCAATCTAATACAAATTTACTCAAATAAGTAAAGAAAAATGCTCAGGTGCACCTCTGCAAACTAAACTTGACCTAAAAATGACAAAAACTTTTATTTATACTAAGCTGAAAATATCTGACAAAAATGCCCTTACGGAGGTTATGAGACCGCATAATTCTGATGCGGACCGTAAAATGGCCTTATGCGGCCGCACAATTCCGGTGCGATGTGCACACTTGGGAACTTGAGACTGGAACTTGAGATCTTCTACGGTCTGCATAAAAATGGTTGCGGCCGCACTTAGGATTCTGCGGCCGCACAAAAGTGATGCGGTCCGCACTGTTCAGCTTTTGGACTTTGATCAACTCTCTAATTCTTCAATCCTGCGGACCGCATAATAATGATTGCGGCCACATTTGTCCTTCTGTGGTCGTACATTTTTGGTGTGCTCCGCACTGTCTGAGCTGTCTAAAACCTCCTCGCTGAATCTCATTATGCGGCTACACTAGAATTGTGCGGTCCACACTGCTAGCCTCTTTGCCCATTTTTGGTTCTTGTTCACTTTTGACTCCTTTATGAGTTGATTTTGACTTATTTGGCTCGTTTCCCAATATTTCTACAAGTAAGCACATTTCATTAGTTTTCGGAAATACCTTTAAACATTTTTGAGCTAAAACACAAGTAAAAGATAGCAAATAAGCGGTCAAAATCCCTACTTATCAACTCCTTCAAACTAAAACTTTTGCTTGTCATCAAGCAAATAAGGCACTTCCCACCTCCACTAGAAAAAGAGATATTTCAGCTAGCCTAAGGTGAATCAATTACGCATCAATTGAGACCAACAATTACCCACAACACATATGAATTATCAACAACCCATGATATGACTTTTTTGAGTACCATAGTTCAAGTGTGACTCTAGAGCTTCAAGATTCGACTCTAATAATCAAGGGAGCTCGCTCTTTCACGTAGGTCATTGTGGATCCCAGACTCCTCCTCCTCTACTCTCCATTAGCAAATCTTACTATAGAATGAAACACTCGAAGCAAGGATTGTGAAAAGTTTGCTCATCTCTCTTAAAATAATGTCACAAGTCCGGCTTTAAGTACCATAAGCTTGCCCCTAATGTAAATCACCACTAATGTAAGCTCACTCAACTTGAAATCATGTAGGGCTTTTACGGGATGTAACAAAGGCTTTTGGATGAAGGTAGGATTTGTTGGAATAGAATGGTTTCATCTTTCCTTAAGCACTCCATTTTCTCTTTTCGACTCATACTTTCTCAACTCGTGAATCATTTTCTTTTTCCTCGGGGGAACTAGAGAGACGTAACGTGACTCTTTCTTGATCATGACATTCTTTTTTTCTCCTTTTCTATTTACTTCAGCTTTTCCTCCTTTTCTTTTGGATTCCCTTCAACTCTTCACTTTATTCACTTTTTTTGGTATTTTTCTTTTTGTTCTTTCTTTCTTTTCTTTACCTTCCCTTTTCTTTATTTCTTTCTCTTCTTTGTACCTTTCATCACTTTCAAACTCCTCGTCTCTCTCCCAAACTTATGTTTTTGCCAATTGTTTCTCAAGAATACTAAGAAAAGATCGGGTGCAAAGAGAGGGTAATTGTAGAACGAATGAAGACTTGTAACGTGGTTATTGAAAGAAAAAAGGGCTTCCGCTTAAAGGGGTTGACTAGGGATATCATATTGGTAGGCCATGGAAGATTTCAAATTTCAAATCGGATCAAGGAGAGCCTACGATCATTTATCAAGCCAAACTACCCTTAGAATTTCGCCTAGACAAACATTTGGGGCAAGTTCTAGACCACTAGCTCGGGTACTTGGACTTGCAAGTAAACATTTCACCTCTCGCGCTTCTGGATTGCTAAAGAGAACAGAGTCGAGGGACCACAACAACCCTAGCTAAGATTGATAATCCCAAATGGCTCGATTTGAACCACTCAATGACTGCTTAAGTCAACACAAGAGTCAAAAGAGTCACAACTAGAGCTATTTTCTGCCAACAACTTGTTTTTAACCATACGATCATTGGTAAATGTGTTGGTACCAAGTGAAGCATGCTTGAAACCCTTTTTATTCATTGCTAATATATTTACCAAAGCATAAAAGAAAACAGACTCAATCCCTTAAGAAGGTTTTCACACCATCCATCGTTGGGAAGAGCCACCCGGTTCGCACAAAAATCCGTCTTTGGAAAGAACCGTGGCATAAAGAAAACCAAAGGTTTATTGTTCACTCAAACGTAAAAAGAAGCTAGCAAATTAAAAAGAAGCTACTAAAATAAATAAGAAGGTGTACTATTAAGGAAAAACAACTAAAGAAGCTATGAAATAAACTACAGAAAGTGAGATAAAAGAATATACAAACCGAAGTCAAATGAATATATATACATAAAGGAGAAGAATATATACATAAGGGGAATAAATATTTACATCAAATGAGAAAATATATACATACCAAATGAAAATAAAGATGAAATAAAAATAGTATTAGAGTTATTATATCCCAAATGCCAAATCATTAGAATAGACCACCCCCCCTCCAAATGAAAATCAAGCGTTGTCCCCAATGTTTAACAAAAATAAGAACAGGGAAAGGGTAGAGAGTTAAGAGAACTTCCTATGTGGTCTTTGTTTGCATAGGATCATCAGCAACCTCAGCCTCAAGTTGTATCTCATCATCACCAGGCTGTGGGCCAATTAGGTTGCTGAGCGTCCAGATAATCTCCTCAGCAGTGTGGGAAGTGGCAACCGACTCATCAGACTAGCCGGCTGCTGCCTCTAGTGCTATATGTGTTGTTGATGGGGCTGACTCCATGAGCAGATCCAATGGAAAATTCCCTGTAGATGCAATCTTCTCGACCTCCTTTGTCAACTTCTCCATAGACCTCTTTGATGCTTGAGACTTTTTCATCTTCCTGACCTGCTTGGTCAAGTCTGCAATGGCCTTTCCATGTGCCACTAGAGTATCTGTAATAGACTTTTGGTTTTCTAGAATCTTCTTCAATGCTTCCTCCACTGACAGAGGTACATGTGACGGTGCTGGGGCTGCTGGGGCTGAGGACTGCGCTGCAACATCACTGAAAATATCAGTCAACTTTGTAGTAGCTGCTTGCATCAAGTTGTTGCGACTCACCAATGTTTGGGAGACTTGTAGCGCAGTCTGAGGATAGGTAGATGAAGTTGGCACTAGCAATGGAACTGCTAATCTAGCAGAAGCTGGTGGACCGGAGGATAAAGATGGCGGCATGGCTGCTGCCCCGGTAGAGGTACCTACTGCTGTGGAAGGCTCAGTAGCTGAATTAGTAACCACTACCGCTGGCTTCTCAGACTGGCCAGTGGAGGTAGTAGCTTTGCCTTTGAATTTAAGGTTGTCAGCTCCCTGAATGTGGTACGAGAAGAAAGGCTTTTTGGCCTTCACATCTGTGTCATAGTGCTTTGACTTCACCCCTTAATCCTTGAAGTATTCAGTGAGGAAGTTTGGGTACGGATAGGATCTCTCACCCTTCTTGACAGCTAGAGTGATGTTGGTGGACATGATGACACCAACATTTATCGGATACCCAGCCATAATGGAGGCCACCAGAACTGCACGGGGAGGTTTTTGACTATTTTGAGCAATTTGTAGCTACTTTAACACTGAAGCTTCTTTATCTTAGCTTGTAATTAAATCTTATGAATTTTTGTTTCATCTATTTCTTTATTTTCTTCCATTATTATGAGTACCTAGACCCATTATCTAGGGTTGTAGCTCAACCCTAGTGTGGGTATTTGATGGGTCTTGAGTTTTAAGGCTTGAATGTCTATGGGCGTTTGATATTTTGACTAATTTGTATTTTCCATATTGAATTAGTGGTTGCAAACACTAATTTGTGCCTTTTTGACTTGGGCTCTTCTTGATAAAGAGAGCTTGAGTCTAGGAAAATTAGTCCAACAAGGAATTGGGGCGTATTCAAGAGATTGATAGCCCCAATTAAAGGGTTAAACCTAGAGATAGTAATACCCGACTTGAACCTAAATTGCTTGCACATATTATCATACCCAATTGGTCCTGAGAAAGTCAACTAGGGAAAAATCACTCAAACTACCGAGAGGTATATAGTGAGAAGTTTTGTGCATTGGTTATATCGTAATCCCCAATATGACAACCTTGCCTTAGATTTGAGAACCCGTTAAGTATTCACCTAGGAGAAAGTCACTTCCCTAGTGCCTCTTTAACCATTTAGACAACCTTTCAAGTATCTTACTCTTAGCTTAATTTAGCATCTTATTAGCATAATATTAGAAGTAATCAAAAGACCAACTATGATTGGAAGTTCAATTAAGAGCAATTACGCATCTCTAGTTTAGATAGGAATCCAATTCCCACTTCTAGCTCCTTGTGGATTCGATCCCGACCATCTCGGGTAAAAGCTGCTTCGACCACTCTCACTACTTTGTAGTGGTGCAAGGCTGGTTCCGATCAGCCGCGACATTAAATCAGGTGCTTCTTGGGAAGCAACCCATGTGTCTGTTTCTTTATCTTTTTCTTCTTCTTTAGATAGGTTTTGTTTTATGCTAACTAGTTTTGAAGTATATGCAGGAATGAGTGTGCTTTGCAGGGATTGTGCCCAGAAAAATGGATAAGTGTTGGAAAAGTGCAGACCGCATATTTATTGTGCGGACTACACAATATTGTATGCCATGGCAGAGAAGAATCTGCGGCCGCACAATTTTGTGTGCGGCCGCACAACTGGAGACCCCAAAATGCATCTCTCTAAAGTTTGGTCTGACAGAAAACACAGCCATTCTGCGGCCGCACTTGAAATTGTGCAGTCCGCACAAATTTCTATGGCCACACTCATTTTTTGCGGACCGCAGAGCTTCATCAAGGTCCAGGTAAAGAGTGCGGACCGCACTCAAAATTGTGCGGCCGCACTCAGCTTAACTTTTGACCAACTTGGTCAACCTATAAATAGAACCTCAGTGCACTATTCATAACTTTACACACTTTGAGTTCTTGAGACCTAAGCAAGCAGAGTGCACGACAAATTAGTTCATACTCCTAACTCATTTCATCAGTGTAGATTCCTACTTGCATTTTTCATCACTGGTATGTTCAATGCATTTTTGGATTTTTTAATTTCTCTTAGTTTTTGTTCTTCAGTGATATAGTTATTTTTAGGCCTAAAATGTCAAATGTTAGTCATCAACAACAACAACAACAACAACCCAGTATAATCCCACCTAGTGGGGTCTGGGGAGGGTAGTGTGTACGCAGACCTTACCCCTATCCTGGGGTAGAGAGGCTGTTTCCAAATAGACCCCCGGCATCCTTCCCTCCAAGAACTTCCCACCTTGATCTTGGGGAGACTCGAACTCACAACCTCTTGGTTGGAAGCGGAGGTTGCTTACCATCAGAGCAACCCCTCTTGTCATGTTAGTCATGTGTGCTTAAAATCATGTGGGTAATATCATATGTGTTTATTGGGGGACTAGGTAGATCATTAATCATGTTTATTTATAAATACCGTGCTAAATTGTGTCAAAATTGCAAAACCTAAACTTAGTGCTATGTGATTTCAAATTGTGGGGCCGCACACAAAATTGTGTGTGGTTCGCAGATTCTGAGTTAGGGCAAAAGTTTGAGCATGCAATGTGCGGACTGCACTTAAAATTGTGCGGTCCGTGGAAAAGTGTGTGTGACCGCACTCAAAATTGTGCAGTCCACACAACAGGATGTGCGAACGCACTTCGAAATTGTGCGGTCCGCACATGGCAGTCTACGGCGCACTCATTTTTGTGCGGTCCGCACTGTCTCTTATATAGACTGTTTTCCTACAACTGTAATGCAACTGTTTGCACTGTTTGGAACTCTAACTGACTTATATGCCTTGTATTGCAGACAATGGTTCGATCACGAAGTAGAGGCGATACTTCTAAAGGGAGGGGTGAACCCTCCCGAGGCCGAGGCAGGGGCAACCTCCCAGTCTCAGTCCATAGAGCAATAAACAAGAAGGCAACCGCCATCAGAGTCCCTGAACCCTCAAAATCCAGTGAGTATCTCCCGTATAGGGAAGCTTCAGAAGGCAACTCTGTACAAGCACAACCCGATGCCCAATCTCAACCCAAACAAGTTATGGGTAGACTACAATTGAGAGATGAATCCTCCTCCTCTGCTAGTTCTTCTGAGGGTTCAGAAGAGGTCAGCCAAGATTCTAATCCCTCTTCCTCACATGCCCCCGCAACACCTATCCCCGTTGATGATGATGATAATTATAATGCTCCTGTTGATGGTAGAGGGGGTGACACTAGAGTGGGCAGCCTAGAGAGGTTAAAGAAGAAGGAGATATGGGAAGATCGATTTGTGAGCTTGACAACCTTCACTAGGTTCAGAGAATGGTGGCCCCAGAGATCGCTCACACTTGAGCGGCAATTCTTAGTGAAGGACTTGGATAAATACAATCCCAATGTCTTTAGGCAGTTCATGGAGCGCAAGGGGTGGATGTGGTTCACCTGAAGTGTTATGGATGCTAATGAGCACTTGGTACGTGAATTCTATGCCAATGTGGCACACATATGACCAAAGTGAGGAATTTGAAGGTTAGATTCGACCAGTGCACATTGAACACTTATATGGGATTTGAGGAGATAAAAGCAGTCTAATACATGGAGAAGCTTGCTATGGGTGATGCAGCTCACCCTTGGCTAGCAGAGATCTTGACGGCTCCAGGACCACCACCGCCGTAGATCACAGTGGGAGTTTCCATTGCACGAAACACCCTAAATTTTGAAGCAAAAGGGTGGCAAACTTTTGTGTCCAGCCGGATAGACCCGAGCAGGAATGAGAACAATCTTCCGCTTCCCCGAGTAGTTCTGGTGGCATCTATCATGGCCAGGTACCCAATCAATGTGGGTGCCATCATATCAGCCAACATGTCAGTGGTTGTCTGAAAAGGTAAAAGCTCATATCCATATCCAAACACCCTCACTGAATACCTTAAGGATGCCAAGGTGGAGCCGAGGAGATTTGATACACAAGTGCGGGCCAAAAAGCCATTATCATATTACTCTTTGCAAAAACCGGGGAACCTAAAGTTCAAGGATAAAGCAACTACCATCGGTGGCCAGTCTGATGAACCAACGGTGGCGATTACAGATTCAGCTGCTGAGCCTTCTACAACAGCCGACCCTTCCACCGAGACAGTTGACATGCCACCACCTCCATATTCTAGACCATCTACATCAGTACTAGTGCCTGCCTTATCCATATATCCACTCACTCCACTATGAGTCTCCCAGACATTAGCGAGTCTCAACAACTGGATGCAAATAGCTACTTCAAAGCTGTCTGGCATATCCAGTGTCGTTGTAGCACAGTCTTCTGCCCCAACAGCATCACAGGTACCTCTGTCAGTGGAGGGGGGAAACATTGTCAAAAATCCTGGAAAATTAGACGACCATCATGAATACATTAGTGGCATATGGGGGAGTCGTTGAGGAGTTGGGAAAACAAGTGAAGAAGATGCGGAAACCTCAAGCTTCAAAGAAATCAGTGGATAGATTGAGAAAAGAAGTGGCCAAGATAACATCTGCTGGGGATATACCACTTGTTCTGCTGATGGAGTCAGCACCATCAGTGCCTAAGGCATCAGAGGCAGCAGCTGGCCAATCTGAAGAGCCAGACCTTGCTGCCCACACTATTGAGGAGATACTTCAGATATTCACAAACCCTGTTATTCCCCAACCGGAGGATGATGATATCCAGTTGGCGGAGCTCGAGGATGCTGATGATCCCATACACACTGAGACCAAATAGGGAGTTCTCTTAACTCTCTACCCTTGCTTATTATGATTTTTGTTAAGCATTGAGGACAATGCTTATTCTTATTTAGGGGGTGGTCTATTTTGATTGATTTGATATGACATTGGCTTGTAATAACTTTAGTACTCCTTTTCTTTTATATTTATTCTCTCTTTTATTATGTATATATTCCTCCCTCTCTTTTGATGTATATAGTCTATTCCCTTCGGGTTGTATATTTATTTGTCTTACTTTCAGTAGTTTATTTTATAGTTTCTCTAGTTTGTTTTTCTTAGTAATATAACTTCTTATTTATTTTAATAGCTTATTTTTGATTTGGTAGCTTCTTTTTATGTTTAAGTGAGCAATAAGCTTTTGGTTTTCTTAATGCTACGATTCTTTTCAAAGGTAGGTTTTGTGTCAACCGGGTGGCTCTTCCCAACGATGGATGGCGTGACAACCTTCTTAAAGGATTCAGTCTGTTTTTGATATTTAGGTAAAAATAGTAGTATTAATGGATAAAAAGGGTCAAGCATTTTTCACTTGGTACCAACACATTTAACTACGACATTATGGTTAAAAACAAGTTCTTGGCAAGAAATATCTTTAATTAGATCCCTTTAGACTCTTGTGTTGATTTGGGCAATCATCGAGTGATTTAGTTGAACCATTAGTGATTTTTAACTTTGAATATGGTTGTTGTGGGCCCTCGACTCTATCCTCTTTAACAATCCAATTGTGTGAGAAGCGAGATTTTTGTTGCAAGTCCAAGTAACCGTGCGAATGGTCTAGAACTTGCCCCGAATGTATTTTTACGCGAAATTCTAAGTTTTACTTGGCTTGAGAAGTGATTGTAGGCTCTTCTTGACCAGATTAAAAATTTTCATGTCCCACTAATGTTGATATCCCTAGTCAACCCATTTTAGGCTAAGACCTTTCTCTTTTGATAGCCACGTTACAAGCCCTTACCCGTTTTGTAGTGACCCTCTCTTGGCACCATAGCTTTCCTTATCACTCTTAAGAAGTCATTGACTAAAACATAAGTTTGGGGGAGAGACGAGGAGGTTGAAAGTGGTAAGAAGGCACAAAAAGAAAAGAAATGAAGAAAAAGATAGGCAAAGAAAAAGAAAGAATGAACAAAAGACAAAAAGAAAGTGAATAAAGTGAAGAGTTGAAGGGATTCAAAGAAAAGCAATGATGCAAAGCATGAAGAAAATAAAGAAGGAGAAAATGACCATCATGATCGAGAAAGAGTGATGTTAAGTCTTTCTAGTTCCCCCAAGGAAAAAGATAATGACTCAAATAGTCGGCAAAACATGAGCCAAAAAGAGAAAAATGGAGTGCTTAAGGAAAGATGAACCCGTTCCTATTCCAACATTCCCTACCCCTGTCTAATAAGCCTTCATTACATTCTGAAAAAGTCCTACGTGATTTCAAGCCGAGTGGACTTACATTAGTGGTGATTTACATGAGGGGCAAACATATGGTACTTAGAGCTGTACTTGTAACATTCTTTTGAGAGAGATGAGCGAAATTTTCGCAAATCATTGAATTGAGTGTTACATTCTTAAGTGAGATATGCTAACGGAGAGTAGAAGAGGAGAAGTTTCGGATCCACAATGGCTTATATGATAGAGCAAGTTTCCTTGATGAATAAAGTTAACTCTTGATGCTCTAGTGTCACATTTGAACTATTGTACTTGAAATGTCAAATCTTTGCCTTGTCGATAATTCATAAGTATTATGGGTAATTGTTGGTCCCAATTGATATGTGTTTGATTCACCTTAGGCTAGCTGAAATAGCTTTTTTCTTGTGGAGGTGAGAATTGCCTTATTTGCTTGAGGACAAGCAAAAGCTTAAGTTTGGGGGAGTTGATAAGTAGAGATTTTGACCACTTATTTGCACCATCTTACTTTTGTTTTAGCCTAAAAATGCTTAAGGTATTCCCGAGAACTGATATAATGTGCTTACTTGCAGGATTATTGGAAAATGAGCCAAAAAGGTGAAAATCAACTCAAGAAGGAGTAATTTTGGACAAGGCTTAAAACAACACCAAAAGAGCAAAGTGCGGACCACACAATATTGTGTGCGGCTGCAGACCATGAAGGAACCTCTGACAGATTCTCTTTACAAAGTGTGGACCGCACAATTATTTGTGCGGCCGCAGAAGATGAGGTTCAGAGAGATGAGATTTTGGTCCTTGAAGAAATGCGGACCGCACCATTATTATGCGGCCGCACTCAGAAATGTGCGGTCCGCAGAAGTCTCTCATGTCAAAGCTCAAGAGTGCGGCCGCACTCATAAATGTATGGTTCGCAGAATATGAAGTAGTGTGGCCGCAACCCAGAATTGTGCGACCGCAGAGGTCCATCTTGTCAAGCCAACATCAAAGTGCGGACCGCACATAGAATTGTGCGGCCGCAGAACCTCCGCGGGGACAATTTTGTCCGATAATTTCAGCTGTGTATAAATAGTCTTTTTTGTCAAAATTAGGTTAAGTTTTGAATACCAGAAAATAGATACTCATTTTTCCTTTACTGCTTTAAGTAACTTTGTAATAGTTTATTATTTTAACATTGGATTTTCTTCCTTTTATCATCTATTATGAGTTTAATCTTATTTTCTTCTTTAGTTTCTTCAATTTTCTCTATGAGTAGCTAAATTCTTAGGGTTGTGACCCAACCCTAGTATGTGTACCTAATGGGTGTTTATTTTAGGGCTTGTTTGTGATTGGGTGAGTGATATTTAGCCTAGTTCCTGCTTGAATTTAAGAATTAATGGTTGCAAGCATTGATTCATGCCTAATTGACTTAGACTCTACTTGAGAAAGAGAGACTAAGTCTAGAAAAACTTGACTAACAAGGAATTGGAGTGAACTCAAGAAATTGATAGCCCCAATTAAAGGGTTGAATCTAGAGATAGTAAGACCCAACTTGAGCATCTATCACTTGTTTTGTGCATTACCCATTTGGACTTGAGAAAGCTAAATTGGGTAAAACCACTCTAACTACCGAGAGGTGTTGAGTGGGTAATTGTGTGTGATTGTTTTATTACGACCACGACCAATCAAACTTACTCTAAATCCCATAATCCATTAGGTAACCTCCACTTAGGTGGAAGTCACGATCCTAGATCTTTTATAAACTTGAAAAAAACACCAAAAATATTGTTATCTAATTTTTCATTTACAAGCATTAGCATAAAAATTAAAAGTAGAAAGAAGCAACCAAACATGTGGAAGTGCATTTTGGGCATATCATACACTTAGTCTAGATATATACCTAATCCAATATAAGCTCTCTGTGGAATCAACCCCGACTCACATTGGGTAATTATAATTGCATCGACCGCTTCACAATCCCAATCAGTGGTGTGAATTTGGGCAACATCACCCTTGACATTGCCTTTGTATACCTCGGCTATGCCTTTCCCGTTGTCCTTCTCATGATCTCTCCCACCTCTCTCGACATTTCCTACTTTGGACTTGACAGGCTCCATCTTTAAGTCAACGAGCGACTCGGCTACCACCATGTCCTCGTCCACGTTGACTACTTGATGTCGTCTTAACGCCTGCTTTGCCCAATTTTGCAACCCACCCATGAAGTAGAAGAGGAAATCTTCCTTGGACAATG
The DNA here is from genome assembly GCF_000715075.1 of Nicotiana tabacum. Taxonomy (NCBI): domain Eukaryota; kingdom Viridiplantae; phylum Streptophyta; class Magnoliopsida; order Solanales; family Solanaceae; genus Nicotiana; species Nicotiana tabacum. The sequence goes on from NC_134089.1 coordinate 11,555,410, forward strand.
ACAGGATTTGCAACATTAAGGTAGTGAACTAGCGCACATACTCCCGAATTATAGTCATCTGTCGGAGCTCCCTTAGCTTTCGCCTAGCCTCGTACACCACATTCATCGGGTAAAATTGCTTCTTCAACTCCTTCGTGAATTGCTCCCATGTCTCAATCTTGCATAACCCCTTCTCCATGTCAGCACGCTTTTGACGCCACCATAGCGCGACAACCTCGGTCAAGTACATTGAGGCGTTGCATACCTAAACAACTTCGTCATCCTCCTTGACTACCTCAAAGTACTTGTTTGTTGTCTAAAATACGTTTTCCACCCCGCATGCGTCCCGTGCACCGCCATACTGCTTTCGCTTAGGGACCTTCACATTGGTCCCTTTTGCAAGTACCATGCCCTTGGTAATTTCGACCACAGTTTCATACAAAGCTTTATTCTAGCAATCTCTTGTATTCGTTGTAACATTCCTTTAGTCATAACGTTTGCTCTAATACCACGTTGTCACGTGATTAGTATTTAACTAAGTATACATGTAGCACTTGATAACTTGTTCACGATCTTGCATAATTTGCTCACGTTCTTGCTATGCCAAGTCAGTTTTACCACACTCAAGATCGCTAAGGGAATATTAGAACTCATGAGAATTGCCAAATGAAACTTTTGTATCAGAGAGAAATTGATTGTTTTGCTTGGTGAGTTACAAATGAATACCCCTATTTATAATAATCACCTATGGGCTAGTGTATAAATAATAATTATTCCACAAGTCCTTCCATATCAAATAAGTACACCTTCTAGAATTTTCTACATGACTAGAGTATTCCAATGCTTTTCAAAAGAGTCTTCCTACCAAGTCTATAAATATCTAGAGGTTTCCCAAGAAAATTCTCCATAGTTGTAGAATATTCCACCAAAAGCTAGTCCCTAACTTATGTAACCCTTCCATATGGCAAAAATATATGCCAAGTGGCACCTACATGGCATGATGATGTGGCGGGTCATGACACTACAATGTTAAAAGTCTAGATGGATAAGACAAAGTCTTTGATCTGCTTTAAACTTTGGGCCGGAGAGGTTCGTCAACCCAAATTGAACTCAAATTAAAAATTGGAGAATCAATCTAAATAGCCATCAATCCAATTGCTTAAACTAAAAATAGTCGGTGGATATATAATATATGTATAATTTATATATTATATGTGTATATTGATGTATAATCATTGTATAATCTAAGTATATGGTTAGAAAAAGTAAACAATGAATATGGCTGGCTATTTTTTGTAAAGATCCCTTAAAAGTTTTGGAGAATTAATCTAAATAGTCGCTCACCCAACTGAAAATAATCAATGAATATATAATATATGTATAATTCACTTATAATTATGTGTATAATCTTATATAATTATGTATGTATACCGATTAGAAGTAAACGGTAAATCAAATCGGCTATTTGTGTAACATATATACCAAGAATCCACAAGACTTTACTCGTGCGGTGTGACAACCTATAAATTCCCTTAGTCAGATTTTTTAGAAAAATACCTTTCTGAGTTGCTTTTGCTTTTCTAGCATTTGCCCCTTCAATAGCCTTTCAAGTCCTGCTCCAGTGCTTCCTGACCTCAACGAGATTCCGGTAAGCCTTTCGCTTGATGAAATAACACAATTGCATCGGGAAAGTGAAGAGAATACTGCCAGGGTGATAGGCTCTTGCAAGAAATATATGTTCATGCAAGAGAAGTTGCTCGTAAGCAGGGAGGAGTGTAGGACAAACTCATGCTGAAAAAACTATTGATATCGTCAATATATATTCCGGAAACAAAATAAAACAAAAGACGTCTGCACATTCTTCAGTAACCTCATCAAAGTAAGGCAACTCAACTCAAACACCAACTAATGTTTCTTAAGCAATTTCAGCCACGAGGGATCACAAGCAGAGAAAATGTAGAATTAAGATATTTGTATATATCTATTATTTCACGCTAGACCTTTATTAATGTTAATGTCAAATAAGGAACAATTTTCTAAATTAGGATTAAAAGTACAACGTTTGAGTAATTTCAAATAGTGCATGAATATATTTGAACATTTTTCCTTTAATTTATTTGAAATCACTCTAAAATTTTAAAAGTTGAATTATAAATTGAGTTAATTTATCCATGGTCATTGAACTTTTGTGTTTGTTACCCAAAAATTACTTTTTTTTGTTACGTAAAAATCATTTAACTTTGTGTTCATTACTCAAAAGTCACATTGCTTTCTTTTGTTACACAAAAATTATTTTATTTTGCTCTAATTATTACAAAAGTCACATATATTATATAAATATTCATATTTATATAATACCTTATGTATTATATAGTACTAGATTAAAGTTATAAGACATAGTGTTTGATAAAAACGAAAAGTAAAAAATAAAAAGAGGTGTAAAAAATTACTTACATTGGTGGTTTTTTTACTTTAGAGTACATGAAGGCCGTGAGGAAATTCTGTCCTACTATTCCTTTATATATACCCATAAATTAGTACTTTTGTGGTTCAAGTAAGGAATAATTTATATAAGTTAAATCCTAATTGATTTTAAACTCCCAATTATTAGGAGTAGTTCAAATAAGGAAAAATTTAATACATAATATTGTAGTCGATTTAAAACTTCTAAATATTCGAAAAAAACTAAAATTACAATTTTGTCCAATGTGAAATATAGATTTAAAGGTTAAAAAAGGCGAACACATTTTGCTAAAGACCTTTGTGATTTTAATATAGTATAGATATAATATATTTTTACCTAGTATTTTATTTATAACTAAAATAACTTAATATTATTTTATTTTGGCATTCGGTTATCTGGCCTTGAGACAAATTTATCAATCTTTTGTGCTTTGAGATCGATCTATTTTTTTGTTTAGGACAAAAAAAAATCATATATAGGGAGGGCGCAGGGGTTTAACCGTTTAAGGGAGCAAAGTGGCAGTGTTTTGGAGTACTGCCATTTTTATCTCTCTTCTCCTCTTTGTGTTTTTCGCTCTCTGATCGAACCACTGATAAGCGCGAGAAAAATACCCTGGTATTCTGATTTCTGCAAGAGGAACTCGCACCGAACAAACCATGGCTTAGCTCGAGAGAGGTAAAATTAACCTCCCTTTTGTTCCGATAATTCCATCAATTTCATCCTTAATTCCCTTAGTTTCTTTATTATTTTGAGCCCATTTACTTGTTGGTTGGAATTGCTAGGGATTTCTGTCTTTTTTTTTTCTTTTTGGTTTCCTTGGAGATATCTTACAAAATTCAAATTTTCCGTTACTTCAAGGAAATTATTTTTATTTTCCTAACTTCTTCTGAATTTCTGAGGTAGCACAAAATTTGGGGTTGTAATTAATTGCTTAGTTTTTGTTTTATCCTGTTCTTGATATTGTTGTAATGTGTGAATTATGTAAGTGTATTTCACTTCTTTTTTCAAAAGATATATTATACCTAGAATATATACACAAAGTTAGAGACATAATTCAAAAGTGTATCCCTAAGATCATGGCTTTTACCCACAATCTTTGACTGTACCATCACACATAATCTAGCATACAATTTAATATTGAAATACTCTCTGACAAGAGCTAAGTCTTAACACTCCCCCTCAAGCTGGAGCGTACATGTCATATGCTCCAAGATTGCTACAAATGTATTCAATCCGAGCCCCTCTAAGGGACTTAGTAAGAACATCTGCCAATTGGTCATTTGAACCAACGAATCCAGTGACAATGCATCCAGACTCGATCTTCTGCATAATAAAATGACAATCCACCTCTATATGTTTCGTTCTTTCATGAAAAACTGGATTTGAAGCAATATGAAAGGTAGCCTGATTGCCGCATAAAAGCTCCATCTATTTGAACTCACCACATTGTAACTCTTGGAGGAGTTGTTTCAACCAAATAAGCTCGCATGTTGCGAGGGCCATAGCTCGATATTCTGCTTCTGCACTAGATTTGGCAACAACATCTTGCTTTTTTGCTTTTCTAAGAAATTAGATTAGATTTCCCCCAATTATGACACATTACCCAGAAGTAAAGTGTCTATCTGACGGAGAACCTGCCCAATCAACATCAGAATATCCAACAATGTTTGTCTGACCTTTGTCTTCATATAATAGTCCTTGTCCTGGGATCTTTACACGGAGCTTGGATAAACTGACTAACCACACTTACTGCAAATGAAATATCAGGTCGTGTGATAGTAGGATAATTTAGTTTATCGACCAGTCTTCGATATCTGCCAGGATCTTCTAATGGATCCCCCTGTCTAGGGACGAGTTTGACATTTAGATCTATAGGAGCGTCAGTAGGTTTGCAGTTTAACATGCATGTTTCCTCAAGTATGTCCAAAGCATATTTTCTTTGTGAGATAACAATACTGGTCTTGGATTGTGCTACCTCGATTCCCAAAAAATACTTTAGCTTCCCAAAGTCCTTGGTTTGAAAGTGGCTGAATAGATGTTGTTTTAGCTCAGATACTCTTTCTTGATCATTTCCAGTTATGACTATGTCAGCAACATAGACGGCCAGATAAATGTTCTTTTCTGGACCATTATGTCGATAGAAAATGGAGTGATCTGCTTCACCTCGAGACATGCCAAATTGTTGAAAAACAGAGCTAAATCTGCCAAACCATGCTCTCGAAGATTGCTTAAGGCTATATAGTGAACGTTTTAGACGGTATACTAAGTTTGACTCCCTTGAGCAACAAACCCAGGAGGTTGCTCCATATAAACTTCCTCAGCAAGCTCACCATGTAAGAAAGCATTCTTAATATCTAGTTGATGAAGCGGCCAACGGTGCATTGCTGCTAAGGAGATAAGTAGTCGGACAGATGCAATCTTGGCAATTTGAGAGAATGTGTCACCATAGTCAAGACCATAAATCTGGGTGTATCCTTTAGCAACAAGGCGAGCTTTCAGCCGATCAATTGTTCCATCTAAACCTACCTTTACTGTATAGATCCACCGACATCCAACGGTAGATTTTCCTTCCGGTAACTGGACCAATTCCCAAGTGTTATTGGTCTCTAGAGCAGTCATTTCGTCGATCATAGCACCTTTCCACCCTGAATGTTTCAATGCTTCGCCAACAGTCTTTGGTATAGGTACATTAGGTAAGGCAGATACAAAGGTATAATATAATGGGGACAATCGATGATAACTTAAGCAGTTAAATCGTACTGGTTTTTGAGTAGTGCGTATACCTTTGCGTATGGCAATTGGTGAAGTTACTGCATTTGACGAAGGCATGACTGGAGGTGATGTAGGAGCAAGAGATGAGTCATTGGGAGCTACCAACGCATTTAGATCAGGAGTGGTGCTATCATTAGTATTAGCTAGAGGACTGGCACGTCTGGAGTATACTTGGAAGGAGGAGGAGAGCCTGAGGTCCGTCTGGAAGACTAGCCTGCGGCACAAGAAGTATTGGCACTGGCAAAACTTGACGCATCAAATTTCTGCTTGTAGTGTTTAGTGAAAAATAGGGAGATGTCTCAAAGAAGGTTACATCTGCAGAGATCAAATATTTATGTGCTTTTGGATCATAGCATTTATAACCTTTCCAGTAACGAGAGTATCCAAGAAAGACACACTTAATTGATTTTGGTTGGAGTTTGTCAGTTCCAGGACTGTGATCATGAACAAAACAAGTACATCCAAACACTTTCAAAGGTAAATGATAGGGATTTTGACATGGAAAGAGAATTGAGTGAGGACTTTGATGTTGCAACACAGAAGAGGGCATCCTAGTGATCAGATAGCAAGCGGTGAGAACAACATCTCCCCAAAAACGAAGAGGAACGTGATGGTGTATAAGTAAGGTACGAGCAGTTTCAATGAGATGCCGATTTTTACGTTCGGCAACTCCATTTTGTTGAGGAGTATATGCACAAGAAGTCTGATGAGTGATTCCTTGAGATGACATGAAACTAGTGAAAGGAGATGATAAATACTCCTTTGCATTGTCACTACGTAATACCTTTACTGAAACACCAAATTGATTGTTTAACTTAACGCAAAAATTTTGAAAAATAGAAAACAATTCAGAACGATTTTTCATTAAGAATACCTATGTGCAGCGGGAGAAGTCATCAATAAAGGTAACAAAATACTGAAATCCTAAACTTGAAACAACACGACCAGGACTTCAAACATCTGAGTGAACAATGTCAAACATAGATGAAGCCCTATTGTTGACTCTTTTGGGAAACAAGGTGCGAGTGTGTTTCCCAAGCTGACAAGACTCACATTCAAAAGAAGACAATATGTAAAGACTAGAAATTAATTTTTGAAGCTTTGCAAGACTCAGGTGGACTAAACGACCGTGGATTAGATCAGCTGATGCAGCGGAAGTGAAGGCAAATGGTGGTTGTGATTTGGACATATGATATAGTCCCTGCGACTCATATCCTGTTCCAATCGTCTTCCTCGTTTTCTAGTCCCGCACAACAACAGAGTTAGCAAAAAAAAGTGACGGAACAATTAAGGTTTTTGGTTAATTTACTAATGGAAATCAAATTGAATGGGCATTCAGGAGCAAATAAAACTGAGTTTAAAGAGATAGAGGAAAGAAGTTGCACTTCTCCTATTTCTTTTACTGTAGTTCGCGAGCCATTAGCAAGGGTAACCGCAGAGAGGATTGAAGAAGGAATAAGGTTTGAGAAAGGATTCTGATTACCAGAGATATGGTCAGATGCACCAGAGTCTAGTATCCATGAGCAATTGGGTGAAGACCTGCTCAGACAAGCAAAGAGATTACCAGTTTGTGAGGTGCCAGTTGTTTAGCCACTTGATACTGCAGGTAATCACTATAATCCACCCCAGATAAGGTAATAAAATTAGCATGTTGATCATCTGTTTCACCACCATTTTGAACTATGTGGGCTGTACTGCGATTGTTTGTACGTGGTGGTCGACCATGCAGTTTCCAACAAGTTTGTCGAGTATGTCTGGCTTGTTGTAATAGTTGTAGTATGGTATGCTGCTTTTACCTTTTCCTCTTTGATAGATATTTTGTTTTTGTGGATTTTTATTTTGCACAGCTAATACAGATGTCTCCACTTTATTAGTATCAAGTATTTCTGTTCCAATACGCAATAGCCGAGCTGAAACCTCAACTGATGAAGGGACTACAGAGCTTGCCAAGATCTGATCTTTTATAGGGCTGAGATCAGATCGAAGTCCTTTCAGTGCCAAAACCATAAAGAACTTATCTCTTTGTTGCTCCTGGGTGGTGACACTTGCAGAAAGTGGCATGAGCGAGTCAAATTGATCTTTCAAAGTATCTATTTGTCATAAATAACTCGCCATATCTTGATTATTCTGCTGAAGTTGGACTAAATCTGAAACTACTTTGTATATTCGTTGTATATCATTCGTATACAAAGCTTTAGCTTTAGTCCAAACTTTATAGCAAGTTTTACAACACTGAAACAAGTTGAGTAATTTCGGATCCCAAGAGTTCCATAAAAGATTACACAATTGTGCATCAATTCGGGTCCACTTAGTCTTTACACTAGCATTTTGACTAAGTGATCCTCATAACTACCTTGTAATTTAACCGTAGTAATAGTGGAAGGATTCAAAATTGGAGAGAAAAATGGTTTGACTTCTTCTGCCGTGGAGGACGCACCTGTCATTTTGATATTTAAATTTCAAGAAGGCAAGTGTACAAAATAATGTGGGAAAGAGGACAAAAGTAATGGCACTATGTAATGAAATAGAAGACTTTGTTGGGCAAGAAAACTTGTACGAATGGCTCCCACATGTAAAGACAAAGTAATAAAGTGTGACTTGAAATAAAGAAAGCTTTACTTTGGAAAAAGCTTTTCAAAACCAAAATTTTACTCTTCTGCTTTAAACGAAAAATCCCCTCTCAAGTTACCCACCAAATCAAGACTCAACAGAATACTTTTCTTTTCTTCTCACCAAAATCACAAGATCTGGCCTGGAAAGGAGCTTACTAATGGAATCGGGTCAGAGGGTAACAAGATATGACCGAAAACTGCTTCGGAGATTTTAGAAAATGTGATGGGTAAGACCGCAATGAATGGTCGACCCTCGCGTATCTGAAATGAAAGTCAGAGATGACCGGAAAAATCTGCCGAAGAAGTGGATGCCGGAAAAAGCAACCGGAAAAGGTGGTCGGAAAAATCCACCGGAGTAGTGACTGCCGGAAAAAGCAATCGAAAAAAGTATTTGAGCCTCTACCAAGATCGTAGAGGCTTTGATACCATGTGAATTATGTAAGTGTATTTCACTTCTTTTTTCAAAAGATAGATTACACTTAGAATATATACATACACAAAGCTAGAGACATAATTCAAAAATGTATCCCTAAGATCATGAGTTTTACCCACAATCTTTGAATGTACCATTAGACATAATCTAACATACAATCTAATATTGAAATACTCTTTGACAAGATCTAAGTCTTAACATAATGGAAAGGGTTATTTGCTTAATTCTGTTGAAGTTAGGATCTTCTTGTAATATTGAGTCTTTTTAGATCCAAATTCAAATTCTTCTAATTTTTGTTGCCGTAGAATTTTTATGCAAATTAATTAGCTACTCTATGAGTTATAAATTTTGGCATTCGGTTATCTGGCGTGGACCCTGGAGTATTCCACCCCGCGCCCACAAAATGGAAAATAACGTGAAAAATCATATTGTTTGATGCTGGTGTTATGATTTGGTAAACCCTAGTGAATACCAAATTGCATTTCACAATTCTGGAAATGATTAGTAGCGACTTGGAATGCTAAACTTAGTGATTCAAATTTGTATGGTTCTGTTTTACAATTTATCAGTGCCTTTTGTCCCTACAGTGAATGAACTCAAGGAAACTATGATTCTAACAATCATTGCTTATTTATTTTACTATTTTAAGTTTTCCAAATTCGCTGACTTGAGAAATGATTAAGAAATAAGGTTTCTTAATGGGTATGTCATATGATCTAAAGAGACCTATCCGTGCAAATTTTGTTTTAGATCTATTTTTAGTTGTGACTCGTTCCCGTTCCATGAACCGAAGCAAACTAATAGTGGTATGTGGAGGTACATTCTTAGAGTGAACTTCATAAGGTCATAGTAGAAGCGCCATAGATAATTGTAACTTGTTAGGTAATGCATAGAGAGATAGTTGTCTCCAAGTTTTGGAAATGGAATTGTTCGAAATACCGACTTTTGTATAATTACTTTAGGATAAGTAGGTCCAAGATAGAATACACTTTCATATAGCCCCCGTCAAAAGAAAGCTAAGTAAGATTAAATGGGGCCGTGTGTCTCAATGAAGACAATTCAGATATATAGGTTTAGTCTACTAGGAGAATGACATGGTAGATGAGCATGAATCACATACAATTAAAGCAGATTGATGAAATGAATTAGTGCTGGAAGAGCGCTGTGCAGTAGGAAGATACTTGATGGAGTGAAAGGCAAGTTTTATAGAAACAAATGTTAGACTGGTGTCCCTAGCTGTAGTACTAGTGTTACCCTTGTGTTCCCTATTTTTAGATTGATATTTTTTTTACCTGAGGTTCTCTTTGCTTAGTTTTATTTTTTGGATGTTATTACTATTTCGTTTGCCGTCGTTCTCTGTCATAACTGCTGTGATTTTGTTGTATTGAGCAGAGGGTCTTTCAGAAATAACCTCTTTACCTTCAGAAGGTAGGGGTAAGGACTACTTACATACTACCCTCCCCAGACCCCACTTGTGAGAATATACTGGGTATGTTGTTGTTGTTGTTGTTGTAGCACTTCCACTTCCTCTTTCACATTAAGCTTCCTTTTCTTCCACCCTTCATCACTTCCTCTTCAATTTCTCAAAATTCATACCCTCAGCTTATGATTTATTCAAAATTCCGTTTATCCAATTCGGAATAGTAAAAAAATCCATTTAATATTATTGAATTTCTATAGCTATTATTTCAAGAAATCACAACTGCAAATGCAAGAAAACTTCAAAGGTAGATGCTTCACAGAGAGCAGAGCCTTTTGTTAAATAAATCTTGGAGAAAATTAATGTAAAGAATGAAACTTCGATCTCAAATCAGCGCCTTTATCCCTTTTTGCGCTATCTTTTCCCCCCTATTCATACTCTTGTCTATATTAGTAATATTAGGGTTTAGTTTTCAAATTTCCCTTATGGGTGTTCATGTTATGATCTTTACATTTTCTGTTTGTAACTTTTGCTTTTCAATTACAGGTAATTAATTATATATCATATTTCAAGACTCAAGTGTGTGAAGCCAGCGTTGTACACAACAACTTTATTTAAAGGTGTTCTTAAGGCAGGAAAAGAATAATGTAAGTTATTACTTTTTTCCTATACCCATTTTTTCACCTCTTTCTCTATTTGTGGTAGTCCATGAAAAATTGATGCCATTTTTTAGTTTTGTTTTAGGGAGGGGTTGGTTCATGTGACCTCTATGCATATGTTTGACAAAATACCTTTCTCATAGTTGTAGTGATAAGAACATCACATTTCAGTTTTTCTTTTATTGCTACAAGTTTATAGAAATTCTGGAACTATAACTTTTTTTTTATAACCTCTGTAACTATAATATTTTACTTGTTCCTTGGTTTGTGCTGAGTTATGGTTATTTTTTTCAGGGGTGCTGTTAAACTGCTACTTCCGTTGCCTAAAAATGTTGATGGAGTGACCCTGGATCCAAACCCTGATTGGAGCTTTGATGCTTTACTGGTCGAGCTCAACTCGATAGAGAAGAAGCTCAATGGATCATCTGAATTTCCAATACCTTTTACCAAAGCAGAATCTCGGTATGTTATTTTAATAAGGTTTCTTAGTGAAATCACATCAAGTATTTTAGTTCCATTTGGATAGTAATTTTTCTGTGTTATTGTCTTATCTGTTTTTACACAGAGAACTCTCGGCTTCAAAGAATAATTCTCGGAGAGGCTTTATTATGCAAGTGTCTGATGACGACATGGAGGATTTGGAAAGAGACACTAAGGATGAAGTTGGTAATCATTTTGTTAAGGGGGGAAAACGTTTTGCCTGTGACGAAATCTATCTGAGGTAAATACTCAACAATTGCAAACATTATAGTGTGTAAGAATGAGAGGAGGTCTATTAGAACAGAGAAACAAGCTGCGAAATATGTTGCTATGAATGCCCTTCCCATGTTAAACATCTCATAATTGCTTGGCTCTATAGTTGTTTAAGGCATTACATGTTTATAGCATTTACTTATTGAGCCAAGAGTTAGGACATCGACATCCTTAGCCAAATAAGGAGGATAGGTGTATGTTTGACGGGGGTGGAGTGTGGGTGCAGGGGGTGCGGAAGCACTTAATATTACCACATAAAGGTTTTTTCCAGGTGCATCATAAAGTTATTCCTATGGTTCCTTAAACTCATGGACGTCATGTAGTACAGCAAGTTATAAGCCAGTGCTTTGCAAGTGTCTTTTATTAATAATAGACTTCCGTTTCATTCTTGATTAATACTTAGTGCAGCATTTCTCATGTTGTTTCAGTGATAGCGACCATTCTGAAGAAGGCCTGGGCATTGAACTGCAACATGATCTAATGGATAAAGTGGGATTAGTAGAAAGTGCTTTATCTGAATTAGCTCATGAGCACCATCTAACTATTGCGGTTTGTAACTTCACTTATATGCTTCCTTAACTTTCTCTGTCCATGTCCACGCCTTGCTTCACTTAGGAAAAGTAAAGAAGGGATGAATATATTAAACCGAATCTCTTTCTCTTATTACCTTACAACAGGATGAAATGAGAGATCAACTATCAGCACTTGAAGCTGAGTTCATGGATGAGAATGAGAAGCTTGCCTCCACACTTGAACGGGTGGAGAGAAATATTGAAGCTCAAAGGGAAATGAACAGAAAATTTGACATGCAGTACCAACGTAAAATGTAAGGCGTATTACTCTGATTTTGTGAAAAAAAACTTGTTTTTGCATTAAGTTTGTCATCTAGTTAATAGTTTTCTCTTTGTTCAATGATGTATAACAAGGAAGATGTTTCTCAGTGGGTTTTGGTCCAATGGTGGTCTGCTGGAACTGATGGAAAAATTATCTGTTTAATCACTAAAGACCAGGGTATACATTTTATCCGTGCTGTGGACTTCACTTCAACTGCTGCTGCTGCTACTCTAGGACCAATGGAAATAATATAATTTCTGAAGACACGCCAATCAAATCTCAATTACTTAAATAGGAGCTGGTTTGTGAGGAATTCACTTACAAAAACATTCACTAAGGATGTTAGATTGACAATTGATAATGAACCACTAATGTTGTTTAGGTTGGGAATGAAAGTGAATGGGGTGATTTGCTCATCATCTATTGTTGACATGAATTACAGATGAAGGTGTAAAACAGATTCAGGGATATGGGCGGCGAGCCGAGTTACTGTATAGAAGGGACACCAACAGGAAGTCATGTCACTTTGATTGCAAGTGAATATTTTCTGATTCAAACAACATGCATGCCCTTGAGAAATTTTACTATGTGAGTTACATAACCATCATAATTTATGTGAGTCTAGTTTATTTCTTGACAAGTGGACTCATGTTCCCGTTTAACTTATTTTAAAATATAAGTTAAAAAAGGCAATGTTTAATTCTACTCTTTTTCCTAATTAGAGGCTTAACTGGTGGACAATAAAAGAAAAATAAAACAGAAAAATCTTGATTATTAATAGTATGATCTACAATAGTATTATCTAAATTAGAGGGGCCATATTTACACATACATAATAAAGAAATTAGATTACATTTTCCATTAAAAAAATAGGAACATTTGAATTTAATAAATTGCATAAAGTTCATGTTGAAGGTTACCTTCGCCGTCAAAATTCACATTGTCAGCAAATTGATTCTCCATACTTTTTAGTACAAAGTATATGTTTTCTTCTTCACCGTAGAATGAATCCTTAAAAAAAAATTAATTTTTTTATTTTATGAAAGAGTAGACCTAGTAATCATTTTGGGAAGATCTTTTCCTGTTTTATTTTTCTTTTATTGCACTAGTTAAGCATCTAATTAGGAAAAAGATTAGATTTAAACATTGCCTTTTTTATTTTATGTTTTAAAATAAGTAAATAGAACATGAGTCCATTTGTCAAGAAATAAATTAGACTCACATAAGTAATGTTGGTTATGCAACTCACGTAATAAAATTTCTCCATGCCCTTGGTCTCAATAAAAAAACTTTGCGACTGACAAATATTGAATTTTTGTTAATGTTTCCTGTTCACTCTATACATGCTTGGAGTACCTAGAATTTAAAATTTAATCACCATTTTCATGTTCCTACAATTTAATTTTAGTAAAAATATACTATAAACTTCAATTGTATTACTGTAGTGCAGAAGCACTTGATGATCACCTAACTGCTGTACAAAGGGATCACGAACACAGATCCCAAATTGAAGAAAGGAGAATAAGAGATGATGCAGCTCGTGAAGAAGCCAAGAGGAAAGAAAAAGCTCTTCAAGAAGAAAAAGCCCGGCAAGAAATGATCAGAGCAGAAGCCAAGGTATGTGTTTTACTCCTATCGAGAGAGATGCACAATTTGATATGCTCATTGGAAATTCTCTCATATGCTTAGTAGAAAAGTTTCTTCAAGGATAAAAAAGTTTAGAAAGTTATATTTATCCAATTGCATTTCTGGTCGCCTGCCGTTTTGTGATTTTAGGATTTTACAAAGTTAACTATTTGTGAGAATCCTCGTCAAACGAGGAAGTAATTGTGCTTGTGTTAATTTACTAACTTAATATTTATTGGAACTGTTTTTTTTTTCCTGTGGCATACTTCTGCTAGTGCTAATGCTCACATTCCCTGGTTCTAGCATCCCTGGCTTTCCTGTGAAAAGCTGTCTATTTGTCTCCCCTCATGCTGCATCTATTACAAAGTTGTTGTTTGTGATTGAATTTTCTCCTTGTGGGTAATAACTAATAATAAGTTTGATTCCATCAGGTGCAGGCTAGGCTGGAAGCTGAAAGAGTTGAAAAGGAAAAAGCCGCAGCTCTGGAAGCTGAGAGGAAAGCAGCAAAAGAAGCTGCAGCTGCTGTGGAGAAGAAGGTATCTGAGTCATTGATGAATGTTCCTTCGGAGGCTAACAAGGTTTCAAAGGAAGTCACTATTCATAAACATTCAGCAGGTATGTCTCACTGTGTAATCTTAGTGAGGGAGTGGAAGTGAAGATTTGGCCTTCCTCCTACCCCTCTTTTTCTTTTTATGTTAGGCATTTTATTTCAAATAAATAATAACTTAAAATAAAATGCTATGTGCATGTCCCTTCGGGGACATCCAATAAAATTAGAATGACACATAGAAAATTAGCATGATGGCCCCTGTGCAAGGATGACAAGCGCAAATCGAGAAATGGTCCTGATTTTTTTACTACCTTGCCTTGTCAAAAATGCTCTGTGCATAGTCTAAGAGGAAAAACCCTAATTGTTTCTTTAAGTATAAGCCATAAGGTTAGATTTATTTTGATCCCTTATATTCAATTTGGACATAAACAGTCCTTTATCTTTGTAAAAAGTTACTCCCTCCGTTTCAAAAAGATTGTCTTAGTTTGACTTGGCACAAACTTTAATAAAGAAGGGAAGACTTTTGAGATATGTGGTCTTAAATAAGCCATAACATTTGTGTGACTGTAAGACTTTTGAAACTTCTGGTTTGAAATCTGTCATAGCATTTGTGTGCTTATAAATGTTTCTTATTAAGAAAATATTGAAAGGTGCCAAATCTTTTTGAAACAGACTAGTAAGGAAATAGTGTCAATCTTTTTGAAACAAAGGGAGTAACACTTCTGATCCAGGGCTAGATTGCAGGCTATTCATTACGGAAAAGATAACAAAATTTAAAAGCTGGGAACTAGGCCTTTGGGAAAGAGACTAACTCTGAAGATAAAACTCTCTCCAAGATATATTCCTAATAAATATACTTATTAAAATATTCTTACTTGGGATTATCCGGGTCTATTGTTCACAGCCATGCTTTTGACATCCTCCATTGGGGGATGTGGGGTGGTAAAAAAACACAGTGGTTTTAGAGGTGAACTTGGGGAATGAAGTCTTGAGAACTACAAAATATTAAGCGGGTGACTGATCAGTATATATGTGTCTGATGAACCATCGGATTTTTACAAGTCACCTTCAAAGCTGTGAAACTTCTTTGTGGCCAAGGACCATGCAATTGCGGTGTACTGGTTTATGAGAACCAATGCGGAGAAAGTGCATGATGGAGCGGAGATGAAAATTGATTTGATGTAGAACTAGTGTTGTTGCTATTGTTCGTCAGCAAGTCTAATAAATCTGTTCGAAGGGAGAAACATGGAAATCATTTCACTGATGTTGTCTTTCTCGTCTGTTTTCTCATCTTTTTGAGCAAAATGTCAATCTTTATTCTGGATTAATGTTCTCTAATTGCTATTGCAGACTGAATAATAGCCTGTTTGGCCAACAGGCCAAGCTTCTTTTGGGCCAAAAGTGCGTTTTTTGGGATCAAAAGTGCTTTCCCCCCAAAGTTAAGGTGTTTGACCAAGCTTTAGAAGGAAAAAAAATGCTTTTGAGTAGAAGCTGAAGCAGTTTTTGAGAAACAGAAAAAATAGTTTCTCCTTGAAAGCACTTTTTTTTGAAAAGCACTTTTGAGAAAAAATACACTTAGAAGCACTTCTTAAAAGCTTGACCAAACACTAATTGCTGCTCAAAAGTCCATCTCTTTCTTTGATTGGAAAAGGTTTTTCTACCATCAATAATAATAGTATACTGAGACAATCAATTAATATGTCATAATTTGCTACTCCCTTCGGTCCAAATAAGTGATTTTTTGGCCTTTTTTTTGTGGTCCAAAATAAGTGATTTTTCCAGATTTCAAGAATGAATTAATTATTTTTTTCCTACATTATCCTTGGAGTAAATAGTGTTGGAGTATGTGTTAGGAGTGTTTATGTGAGATAGTAAAGGTTAATATGGTCAATTTCATTGCTCATTAATGTTAAAAGGTGGATTTCTTAATCTGTGTGGAAACATCCAAAAAATCACTTATTTTGAATCGGAGGGAGTAATAGATATGCTTTGCTTAGAATTAGATATGATTTGGTTAGATAGAACAGAGAAACATAATTCGCTAGTTTGATAACTTCGTCAATTGGTAAACGAATTTCCATAAGCTAATACTTGTGGCTTCTTTCTGTTCCGTTAGTGTTGTCTCTTTTCCCATTAGTTCCATTAGTCCCATTATTTTTTTTAGCCTTTGGTGGTATCTTTTCTGTTAGTGAATGGTCTTGAGACTAACCTGGACTAAAGGTGCTCACTAATTACAAAGATAAAGGAGTGTTCATGCTCAATGAAATGTATAAAAGACCAAGTTAGAGCTACCCCTATATTTAAAGGACTATTCTAGTCTTTTTCTCCATAGTCTAAATATAAAGATTTATTGTCAGAACTTTTAAGTACTTTTTATAAAGTCAACTGGATAATATCCTTTTATCAAATAATGTATTGTACGCCAATCTCCAAGTGGCAAGATGAAATATTTAGATGTTGTTTTTCTTTCTATTTCTAATGCTTGTAAATATATGCGTAGATTTCAAGTTTGCAATTTTGGATATAGCAGGAAATACAATCAGGGTGTCAGAAAATGCTCAAAAGCTGGAGGAGAAAAGATTGATGATTTGCAGTGAAATAGCTTCACAGAATGAAGCGCTGGGATCGCGTTCTAACAAGGTAACCTTGCAAAACAATATTTGAAATTTCATTGCTGATTTATCACACTATTATGCTTCTTGATGCATAAAGTAAAGTGTTCTTCGCAGAGGCTCTGGAGTGAGGGTTCCTAAACAGTTACTCCCTTTATCCTAATTTATATGGCATTCTTCCATTTGGATATCCCAAATGTTTGACACCATTTTATTAATACTGTTATTCTATTTGACTTGCACAGTTGCTAGAGTTAAAAGCCATTGGAACTATATACATTTATGTGTTTTTGCTATATCAGACTAATTTTTCAACAACTGTTTTTATATTTTTCTTCCACCACTACTAATACATTAACAAAAAGTCAAATTAACATCTTAAACTTCGTGGTCGGTGAAGTAGTCTCACATTTCATGAGACAGAGGAAGTAATGACTTTTAAAGTTAACTCTTTCCCTGCTAACATAATCATTTACCCATCCAATTATCTGTCGGGAGTTGTTGGTTCAAGCTCTTGGAACTGCTTACATTTAACTGTGCGATCCTTGCATTTTTGAAAAAGTTATTGAAACATTTTGATAAGTTCATTTGAGTCTTCTTTTAGCTGAAATAAACAACAAAAACAACTAAGTATGTCTCAATCCCAAACAAGTTGAGGTTGGCTATATGAACCCTCGCTGACCATGTTTCTCCATTGAAGCTCAACTCATGTCATCGTCATACCAAATAAAAATAAAAGTGAAAAATAAGTTAAGTACATCTAAACAGTAATAATAATAATGATATTAAGATTTCTTTATATTTTTACTGGTTCTTTTTTGAAAGGTAAGGTAATTTATATATAAACAAGCACAAAAGATGTGCTGCAAACAGGTGAACAGTATTTACAGAAGCAAAAACAGCAAAAGTATGCCCCTTCTAATCCTTTAGGGGTTCTGACATTTGTAGGACTGATTCTGTATCATTTGCATTCTCCATTCTACACCTTGTGCTTTTACAAAATAATACATCTGGATTTTATCCTAATGATAGAATTAGCAGAGTCTTCAAAGCATCTTCTATTCCTTTCGGTCCAAATAATCCACCAAATACAAGATATCGTATTACACCATCTAAGTTTGCCATTACTAAGCCCAATTATGTTCCAGAAGCTAAGCAAATCAGTTGTTGAACTAGGCATTACTCACTGCAGACCAATTATGTTCATAAAAGCTGCCACAGTTGGACAGTAACTTGGCAATGCAAAGACACATGCCGAATACTCTTGGGTTGTTTCCCGCATAGGAAGCATTTATTGCATAGAACCAACCCTCTTTTTTTGTAAATTCTCGTAAGTAAGACAATCTTCTTTGCTCACTATCCAGGTAAAACAAGCTACCTGAAAGGGGCTTTTGTATTCCAGATTTTCTTCCAAAAAGACACACTAAACGTTCTTTTACTGTTGTGATGCCATCTTCTAAATCAGTAAACTGTTTGAATGTGCTTAAGTGGTTGTAAAATGTTGTAGCCCTGTCGATCTCCCAGTTTAATGAAGGCTCATTTCCAATCCACATATCCCCTTCAGAAGGATATCCTCATCCCATTGCCCACCTTGAACCTATTCTAGACGTGAAACAAGACCAGCGAGCTCTAATTATTCTCCAAATTGAGACTCTATATGCAGCTTTTACTTCTCTGGTGCACCATTGATTCTCAACTCCATTTTTGTTCTTAATCACACCAACTCAAAGGGCATCAACCTCCGAGTTA
Source organism: Nicotiana tabacum (assembly GCF_000715075.1). NCBI lineage: Eukaryota > Viridiplantae > Streptophyta > Magnoliopsida > Solanales > Solanaceae > Nicotiana > Nicotiana tabacum. The sequence continues at coordinate 11,573,873 of NC_134089.1, forward strand.
TATCTCCATAGCCACTTCATCAACAAGCTTTTATTGTGTTTTCTGAGGTTTTTAATCCTCAGTCCACCATTTTCCTTTGCCTTGATAGGTTCTGTTCACTAAATTAAATATCCTCTGTTCTTTATTACCTTTCCAAATAAAGTTCCTCTGTAGCTTGTCAATTCTTTTTTCAACCTTACTAGGCAAAGAGAAAAGAGACATCACATATGTTGAGCCCAGCACATTGTTAACTAGTACCAATCTTCCTCCTTTGATAAATACTGTTTCTTCCAGTTTACTAGCCTTCTTTCACATTTCTCCTAGACTGCTTCCTATATACTATTAGCTCTATGCTTGGCCCCTAAAAGGCAATACCAAATAGACAGTTGGCTGAGTGCCAACCTGACACCCTAAAGTTCCAGTAGGTCTGCTGCAATTTGTGATGACATTAACTGGATATGAAAAGCTTATTCTCCAGTTAACATGAAGACCATAAATTGCTTCAAAATATACAAGTTTGAGCTGCAGATGCCTAAGTTGCTCAATCTCCGCATCAGACAACACCGTAGTATCATCATCATACAATAAATGTTAGATTTCCATGGCATTTGGCTACTATTTTGACTCTGAATCCTCTTATTTCTCCATTCACATATGTAACAGATAGCATTTACTAAAACATTCCATCACCAGTAAAAATAAGAAAGGAGAAAGAGGATCTCCTTGTCGTAAACCTCTTTGAGCTGCAAAAAAAAAACCCCACCGGTTTCTCATTAACAAGGACAGAATATATACCTGTACTGGTGCAAAAGGAAATCCACTTGATCCATCTTCTACCAAATCCCAAATCCTCAAGCATGTTCATCAGAAAGTTCCAATTGACATATCATCAGCTTTTTCGATGTCTAACTTGCAAACAATACACCGCTTGTTGCTTTTTTGTCTAGAATCTAAACATTCATTAACAATGAGAGCCGCGTCCATGATTTGCCTTCCTCTTATAAAAGCTAAACCCCCCTCAATTCGACAACAGTATTTTTTACTGGTATAGAAATCTATGATTACGTCAAAATACTCCTAGAAAAGCAATAGGTCCAAAATCTACGTATTAACAAGTAAAACTTGTTCCCAAGTAGTAGATTTCACCTATATGGATCTTTTTCTTCCATTATGCCTATCTTTAGCCAAGTCTTGATTGATTCCAGGTAATTGTAGTTCTTTCAAGACAACTTCTTCCTTCCATGTGATTTTAGGTCTACCTCGTCCTCTTTTTAACACCTTGACTCCACATAGTTTCACGCCTATGGACTGCTGCATCTGTAGGTTGACGAAGGACACTAACGTACCATTTCAAGTGATCTTCTCTCATTTTATCCTAAATGCATGCTACTTGCACCTTCCAGCTAATATGGTCATTTTTTAATAAAAGAAAAAGAAATAGTTGCTTGTTTAGTTGGAATGTCATCAGATGCATTTTGAATTATTATATTCCATCTTAGCGTACCGAGATTTAGTCCAGAGTTCTATTTGAGATCCTAAGGATGTTAATTTGGGTTAATAATTTCTGATATTTTATAAAATTACTACTACAACTACTCCACAATCCGGATTTGGGGTACTTCTGATATTCTATAGTTTAACACAAATTCTTTCTTAACAGGCTTACCGAAAATATGAAATGGAAATAGCCAGACGAATCAGAACTATCACTGGTACAAAAGAAAATGTCAGGTACCTGGAAACTCGTCTCTTAGATTGTTAGCCCTATCTCCTGTAGCTTTAATGATTTTCTTGTTGAAACCATTTTCTACCTCCCATATTTAAGTCACGTATTTGGTTGCTTTGACCTATATTTTTGAACCAGTTTTGGGTATAAACTTCATGAGGTGCAAGAACTATATTGATGTTTGATACATGTATGTTACTTTTCCTTGTGCAGAGTGAAAGCAGATGAATTAATTAAGCTAATCAGTGATTCAACATGTCCACAATCCATCAGCATTGCGATGTTTGCACAGAAGGTAAAATCCTGAAGTACTTCAACTGGGATTTTTTCTTTAGGTATCTTTTATGATGTCATTGTTTTTACTTCTTTCTCTTTTTCCTTTTCTTTTTCGGGAGGGGCACGGGACGGTGACGGATGTTGGGGATTTGGGGTTTGCATATGTTTATGCTTGTAGAAAATTGTGGGTTCTTGATGCAGCAGTTGATTAGTGTATATTGAATATATTCTACTATCTGAGCTTTGTCCAAACATCTAAGGATATTGACTGTGATTCTGGTTTTCAATTTTATAGGTTGTGTCCCTGTGCGTGAACCCTACAGGAAGCTTTAACAGTGCCGTCTATGCGTATGGTCGTGTAATTGTCCTTGTTACTTCAAAGGTAGTTATGATATTGTTCTGGTCCTCTTGCTATTATAGGTCAATATTAGTTCTTGCTGTCTTATAATCAGGTGATCAACTTGAATAACTGAAAAGAAAGCAGTTAAAGCATTTTTGTTCCTTCACTAATCAGTAAAAAACCAATATGCTTTCATCTAAACCTAGTCATGCTCAGTCCCAGATTGAGTGTCACGTTTTGACTTCACATTAAGGATGCTTGTTTCTTATACCAAACTTTCTAACCTAAACTTGTTCTCCAGAACCAAAACAAATTGGGGTCTCAAATTGTCAGGCAAGCCCCTCCTCCGCTGCCAGTACAGTGGCTGGTTAAGTACTGGTTACATCTCCACTTTACACTTTAGAATCCCGCTTTCTTTTTTCTCCAAAAAAATATTTGTTGTTTCTCTTCAACCAAATCTTTTAATTTTCACCCATTTGAAGGCCTAAAAAATTGCTTAAGGATTTAGTGATACTTTTACCAAAAGCCATATCCAAACACAAACCCGAAGCTAAATTTCCTAAAACCACCAAAAATAAAATTGTTTTCCATCCAAACTCACTATCCAGACCTGAGCCCAAAAGGTGAATTGCTGGAAAAAATGGGGAATACCTTCGAATTTAAAGTAGATGTCAGGAATTTCTGACGAAGGGAAATCTAGAGGTTGTATTGATAGCGCGAGAAGGGCTCTAGGATGGTTAACATAAAAAGGTTTAATTTAGGACAGGAGACTTGAGTGTTTGAAAAGGGATCATGAGTATGGATCAGAAAGTACTAACTAATGTAGATTACCATCCTTACATATTGGTTTGCTTTTCGTCACAGGTCCCTCTTGCCATGGATGTTCTCATAGGCGAGTTGGATAAAGTTTGCATTTACGCAGTTCCTAAGTACATTATTTACTCAGAGGTACTTCTTATTTACCTTAGTATTACCTGTTTGGCATCTACACATCTCATTGTTGTCTTTTGTGGAATTCTTTTTACTTGATTGTCTTGGAGCATGATTTTTCTAAAATTAAGTGATGAGAAAAGAACTTGTCGCAGACGTTAACCTTCTGCACCCCATGATTCACATCGTACTATACTACCTGCACGAAAATTAACTTTGATGTGTTCTTTCACTTCAGACAGCATTTCAGACAAAAGAAGCTTATTACAAAGCTATTGGCTATGCAGAGGAAGATGGGAAGATCGAAAGTACTGATAGTTATGTGGATCGCTTAAGTGCATACATGAAATTATATGGTGCTCTTGTTCAGGTCAGTTGCTTAGACATTTGTTACTTTTATCCTCAAGAATCCTTAATGCTTGTGTTGCCGACACTCTCGTCTATCTTACTCTTTTGGGAAAATAGTGGTTTGGCCTCTGAGTTTTGCTTTATTCCGGTTTTAGTCCCTGCATTATTTGCATGATCATATCTGATCTTCAATTTAACAAATGTGGATTTTGGTCCAATCACTCATTGAAACTAACAGAACATCAATTTGGATTCAGTCGTTTCTCCATCAACCTGGCCATTCTTCCTCCTTCAGTTAGCACCAACATTAGCTGTTTCTATGCATTGATGATTTCAACTTGAAAATAAAGGGAGTACCAAATATACATATAATCATCATAATTCGTGCCCATCGTCTTTTTGAGTTGTGGTTTACTTCAACTTCTTGTTAGGTTCCCTTTAAAGCCTCCAAATAGAGACCAATTCTCTTTGAGAATGTGTGTGCCCTTCAAAATGGAAATTATGTTGGCATTTCCACCTACATGATATTTGGAGTGGATCAGTGCTTAATTGATGCTCTACGTTCAATAAGAAGCCATCGCCAGTGTGATAAACCCATCTTCGTCACTCGCTCCCAGGTATAAGGAACACAAAATTGAGCATGACGAATATAAGTTGATTGCGATTTGCGATGGGGTGCAACAAATGAAGCCCTAGGGGCTAAAGAGCTCCGTGAGAAGAAAATGCATAATAATGACTTTGAAGGGACTCAAGAGGTTGCCTTGAAATCTGAAGGACTTTACCCTCAACTATAGAACATATCTCAACTACTTGTCTCTAATGTCCATTTTCTAGCTCAGAGCAGTGGAGTGGGATTAAAAAAGATTGCAATGGATCCCTCATGTTGATAAAGTCACCATTAGACATCAATATTGGAGACTTGTGCTTCATCCAAACAAGAGCCTTCCAGGTGCAGAAGCGGCTTTCATGTTAGGTTGGGGAAGTAGATGTGGTGCTCTCCGACCCAGTTAAAGAGCTTTGCATGATAGAAAGTGCTGAATTTTATCCGGGGTTACAGAAGCAAAGCCACTATCTCATCAGGTTATTCGAAATCCTCCAGTTTGACAAAGCAATATTTCAATTGGTTTAGCATTCAGTTCAGTATGTGAATCATTGTCCACAAACAGAACCAACTTCATCAGCAGAGCAGGAAACATTCTAGACAAGATGTCCTTTTTGCAATATTAGTTACCAGTGCTACAGGTTGTGACCGAGCAGTACGCTGCCAGAAATGATCAAAGCCATATGATTGTGCTAATATTTGTTATTCCACGTATAGGAATTTTGTTTAGGGAGTTCTTGGTGCAGACTGCAGAGCTCCTTTGGCCTGAGGTTTGATGGAGAAGTAACAGAATCCCAAACTAATATTTGTTAGTAGAATATGACATCCTGTTATATTTATTTGGTGATTGGACTAGAACTGCACATTTTGTTTAATTGGAGGTCAGATGTGCTCAGCCAAATAATACAACAACAACAACAAAAAAAAAAAAAAAAACAAGTGGGGTCTGAGAAGGATAGGATGTATGCAGCCTTACCCAACAGAGAGACGGTTTCCGATAGACCTAAGGGTAAAGAAAGGATGGAAGAAGCACTCATAGCAATACAAGGTATTTAAAAAACAGAACACAAGATAGCAAAAGAGAGTATGAAAGAAGTACTAATAGTCAGTAATAACAGTACAATGTATGAAACGATAGCAAACTAAGGGCGTATGGAAGGCAAGTAACAACAGTACAAGATTTTTTCCTTCCTTCATTCCTATAGTAACTGATTTAGTAGTAAACTGCATTTTGTGGCAGACTGAAGTTGAAGGCTGCCAAAATTTGCATGGTCTCAGAGAAGGTTGGGCATGGATAGCCAGATTCTTAAATGTTCTCCCAGCAAATTTATATACTGCAGCCGCCTTGCAGGCTTTTCTTGAAGTAAGTTGAAGCTCTCTCAGTTCCTTTTATGTTAATGAAATGGGGTAGGAGTTAAAAGAAAATGTCTTGGTTACGTAGATGGCAGGTTTTGCTCTACACAAAAGATATAAGACACAATTCAGAAAGATGTTGGATATCATTGCTAAAGATTTTCTAACTGCATTGAAAGATCGAGGCGATGCAAAGTTGAACAAGGTGATTGTGAATATCCGAAACTATATAGAGTCAAATCAGTTCCTGAAGGAACCTGAAGGCTGGCGCCTCAGGAGTAACTTGGAATCACACAATTTCACTCCAGAGTCAGATCATCAACAGCAATATGGTTACCAACAGAATAGCTACTATCGCTAGTTCCGTACTGTAGAAAACTTTGGTCCCTTCTTCTTTTCCATCAGTTACTGAAAATTTGTTCAAGTCCAATGATATCATTAAGACGCTTTGTTCCCATAATTTGAATATGTAGCTCCTGTATCATTTGTATATTGTTAAAGATTGTAAAAGGAAGTTGTGTACCTCTATTTCTACACTTATATTTTTCACTCCATAGAATCTCATGCCAGGGGGTAAGTCACTGTAAGGGAAAACAAAGAATTATGAGTTGGTGGATGTAAGAGTTAACTTAAGATTATTATATAAAGTTTTACTAATAATCAAGCTCTTTGCATTTCCGTCTATGGTGATAGAAAGACTAAATGCTTTTTTGTGTCAACTATTTTTCTTCATTCAGATTTTCATTTTGATGATTAAGCTATGTTAGTGATTCAATTCAATGCCAAATCGGGTAAACAACTTCATAACTTTGATGGTCTCATATGCTAAGAAAACAAAAGAGAATTTTTTTATTATATATCTTTTTCTTATTTTAATTTTGGCCCTCAAACATTTTTCAACTTGATGCATGTGAATATCCTTGTACATATTCTCTCTTTTCCCTCCACCAGATGTTAGGTATTCACATTGGAGATCGACATAATTTCTGTTTATGCGCGAATGACTGTTATTACCCTAACCATTGCAAATTAACCATTTAACGGATAATCAATGTAATAAATATGAATAACGGGAAGGAATTAAATAGCGCAAGACAGTTACATATTATGCCCTTATATAAATCCCCTTTATCATAACTTATAGGAGCATTACGAAATTATATTGTCAATTGCTTATATTTTATTCTCTGTTATTTGAAGATCTTATTTTCTCCTTTGGGAAGGAAGCTGCGATAATTAGGGGTGTACAAAACCTAACTGAAACCGAAAATCGAACCGCAAAAGTGGCTTAATGACTTATTGGTATCGGTTTAACGGATGGGGAACAAATTAGAAATTTTATTATTAACGGCTTATCGGTTTGGGGGCGGATTATTCAATTTTCTTATCGGATATATATATATATATATATATGTGTGTGTGTGTGTGTGTGTGTTATCTTCTTTTAGTTAATTTAAAAAAAGGGTTAGGTATCCACTGTTGAAGAATTTTCATTTTTTCTGTTGCTCAAACCTATAACATGCCAACAATCTCCTTCTTTGCATGTTATAAATATGGGAAATTTTCATAAAGCACCATCTTTTAATGGTAATTAGTTATTTATAGATATCATTTGCTATAGTACAGTCTGTAGATACGTTTTCAGTTGTTATAAGATATATTTGATGTTAGACTACTGTATTCATGAATATATTAGAAAAAGAGGCGTGAATCATAGAAGTCCAACTAATAAGTTGTTGTATTCAACTGTATTCAAGAGCTGTATCATTGAATACAGTAACGTATATTCCTTAAAAAAGGGACCTTTCAACTGATTTAAAACGGAAAGAAAATCAATTTAGCAAATAGTCTCCTAATATAACTCAACTAACACAATATATCACCCATAATCTGTATTTCTCCCTTCATTAAAGATTTTCCATCCGAAAGTATCCAAAAACAGAGCAATCTGTGGATTTTCAATTCTCCCTTCTTTCTTTTCAGTTCCTTTGTTACAGTTCGTACAAAACAATTTCAACCAAGATAAATCGAGATTGATACAATTGTATACAGAAATACGTCCAAATTCGATTTTGTATATGGCAAGTTTAACAGTGTTATTGCGTCATTCTGGAAAGTGAAACAGTGAGAGTAACTACGTTGATTATTCGATTGAGAGAATACTGATAAAGGAGTATGCGTCGTATAATGATGTGGTTGCATCAATTTCTAAGCAACTGGACATAGATTTGAGCTCAAAGACCATTAAAATTCAATACAAAGTAGAAGGAAATTGCACGCCAATGAAAATACACAATGATATGGGTTTTAGGGTGTATGTATAGTTGAAAAAAGAGAACAGAAAATTCGGGATGTATCCTTTGTGCATAACAACAATTGACAAAGAAGTTGTAGCCGGAGGTAGTTTAATTCAAGGCGACATTGTCCAAATGGACGAAGCAGTTCAAAGGTATAATTTCAATACAGATAGTACCCTTGCCCTTGATGTTGTCAATTCAGGCGAACCAATTGGGGTGTTTGAACTGGACAAGGATTTGACAATTTCAAAAACAAATCAAAGGGAGGTATGGTTGGACAAGTATATCAGGATAAAGCTACATTGAAAGAGGTGATGGAGCATTACACTATATCAGAAAGGTTTCAATTCCGGGTTGATAGGTTTAATGCAACCAGGTTTGAGTGTTCTTAAGTATTCATTATTTTTTTTGTATATTGTATTTTTGGTAAGACTTGTACAACGTATGTAGGTGTATTTAGTTGTATTTGTGAATTTTTACTTGACCTTCTCTGTTGTGCGTTTTTATTTATTATGTATTAATAATACATGTATTGTTGTGGAACATTACACTAGTACATAAGAATTGAATGTAAAATCAAACTGTATGTAGATGTATTTAGTTGTATTTGTGCATGTTTACTTGACCTTCACTATTGTTCTTTTTATTTTTTTATGCATTAATAATACATGTATTCTTGTGGATTATAGTGGCTCTAACTGTTTTTTATTAAATGTATTAGTTGTATTTAAATGTATGCTTATAAGTACAGTGTATTCAGACATGTTAAATGTATAACAATGTATATATTTGTGTTGTATACTACTCTCTCTCTCTCTTTCTCTCTCTCTCTCTCTCTCTATATATATATATATATATATATATATATATATATATATGCAATAATATATTCAAATGTATATGAGTGTATTTTTTGCAAGCATTTATACTGATCATATGTGTTATGATAATTTCTTTGCAGCTATGCATTATTATGTATGTCAGAAGATTGTGAATGGAGGTTTAAGGCTTCTAGCATTAACAAATCATAATTATTCAAAGTGAGAGAGTTCAATAATAAGCATACATGTCTGTTGAAGAATAAGGTGTATAAGCAACATCAGCCAAGTAGCAGCCTTATAGGTGGTATGATTAGGCCCAAGCTTACAAATCATAAGAGGAAATACATTAGGTGTGAATGTTAGTACATGTTGGCACGACGGGCTAAAGAATAGGCAATGAATTTTTTTAGGGGTGAACCGACTGATTCATACAATAAATTACCAGGATACTTGTATACAATGGATATGACATATCCTGGTTCGCATATTAGAATGGTAAAATTCCCACAAAATGAGTTCAAGTATGTGTATATATCCTTGTATGCCTTTATAAAGGGATTCGATCAATGTAGACCCATTGTGGTTGTGGATGGAAGCCACTTAAAATCGTATTACACTGGGACTTTCGTCTCGGCTAGCACTTTGGATGGTGCAGGTGAGTATGTTGATTATAATAAAATATTATAATATTACTGCATATTAAATATTGAAATACATATTTATAATATGTATGCAATTTTATTTACAGGTCATATACTTCCACTAGCATATGGTATTATTGATTCAGAGAACGATGCTGCTTGGACGTGGTTCTTTGAGCAATTTAAGGAAGCATATGGGGAGAGGGAAAGCATGTGCATCGTTTCAGATAGGAACGAAAGTATCATCAAGTCTGTATCAAGAGTGTATCTAACTGTACCACATTTTGCTTGTATATGGCATCTTTGGAACAACGTATATAAAAAATTCAAAAAGAGTCATTCAAAGTTGAGCGAGATATACTTTTCGATGGCAAAAGCATACACACAGGCTGAGTTTGACAGTCTAATGGAGAAGGTGGAGAAGGTAGATATTAGGGTGAAGGAATACTTGGAGTTAGCTGGATACGAAAAGTGGGCTAGATTGTATGCACCTGTCAACAGGGGATGGACAATGATGTCAAATATTGTTGAGTCAATCAATGCCGCACTTGTGTCAGTAAGAGAATTGCCAATATACGACCTCCTCGAAGAAGTTAGGAAAATGTTTGGACGTTGGAATTGTAGCAATCGGAAAGAAGTTCTACAGACATACACAACGTTTGGGAAAAAATACCAGGAGATGCTTACCTTAAATGAGGCAATGTCTACACGAATGACTGTAAGTTGCCTTTTATTTATGTATCTGTTTCCTATATGTAGCCATGGTACAAGGTATTTAACTGTATATATTTCAAAGTAGCAATGGAAGTTGTATCCTATATTCATTCAAGCCTACTCTCTAATATTCTGCCAGTATTCATATAGTATATGTATTCTAATATATTCAATGTATTTAACTGTATATACATGTATGTCTTTGAATTCTGTATGTACAAATATGTTTGTATCTAATACAGTTATATTTTAATATAATATATATATATATATATATATATATATATATATATATATATATATATATATATATATATATATATATATATATATATATATTGTGATTCTTAAAGCTAAATAAAATTCTAATACTCTATATTAAAATCATATTTAATACGTCTATTCTTTGATATATATATGATTTGTTTTTTTAAATGTAGGTGGTTCCATCGACTGAATATTTGCATACGGTGAACGATGAAGGAAGGCATTACACCGTATGCCTCTTAGAGAAAAAATGCAGTTGTGGGCGGTTCCAAGTCGATGAATTAGCGTGCCCACACACTTGGGCTGTCCTGAAGAGCAAGTTTCTAATGCCAGAAGATTATTGCTCTGATTATTACAAACCAAAGTCTATTGTACTGATATATGAAGTGCAGTGTATCCTTTGTCGGACCGGAAAGAATGGAATATACCAGCACATATAGCAGATGAAGTTGTATTACCACCCAAATGGAAAAGACCTCCTGGAAGACCAAAGAAGAAGCGTGATAAGCCGTTCATTGAATTGCTGCAGAAGAAAAATCAACATTCGTGTAGCATATGTGGGCAGGAAGGACATAATAAGCGTACTTGTAGAAATACTCCATGTAGAAATTAGTTCACATTCTGACTTGTATTAATGCAAAACAATTTGTCATAGATTCCGGTGTCATTTCGAATATATTTTGAATATACTTAGTTGGTGTATTAAATCTAAATACATAATTAAAATATGACTATTATATCTTCATTATATATGAATACAATCATTGCATATATATGATTACACTCAGTTATATACATAGGATATGATTGTATCATAAAAAGATGTAATATTTCAATAAACAGAACTGGTGATTTTTTTGAATACATATCGTATATCAGAGATTGAATACGATTTATGAATATTAAATACATATATTCAAATACACCTGAATACATATTAATACAATCTGTTATACACGTATAGATATCTAAATATGTATTGTACAAGTGTCTAAATAGACTTGAATAATACATATGCATATAAATGAATACAGATGAATAAAATCAGTTATATACATAAGACGTATTCAAAATACAGCTGAATACATATTAATGCAATATATTATATAAATATGAAGGTCTAAATACACCTGCTAAAAATATGTGAACATAATCTGGTGAATACATATAAATACAACTTAATGAATATAGATAAATATATCATGTTGAATACTGACTGATACAATAAGTTGAATACATATCAATACAATATGTTGCATATATACTAATACAAACTGATGTAAACATACAAAAAACCAACAGGTTGAAGGACAAATGAATTCAGAAGCACAAAAATAGTCAATACATCGATTGGATGCTTGAAATGATAGTATATAAACACTGTTGATACGGTCAATAAATTAAATTGTTTTTTTGCTAAACTAACACCATCTTGACCAACACACTGTCCAAGAAAACAGTATTCACAAAAACCCTCATCGAAAACTACATTCACCTAATAGCCTGTTTGGTCAAGCTAGAGAAATCAACTTATTTTGAGAAGTGCTTTTTTCAAAAGTGCTTTTGAAAAAAGTACTTTTGGAAAGAAGCAGTTTGTGTTTGGCTAATCAGTCTGAAAAGCACTTGTGAGAAATAATTTGTGTTTGGCCAAGCTTTTTAGAAAGTGTTTTTAAGTGTCAAATTATGAATAAGGACATGAATAGATTTACTTCATAATTAATATTATAAGTAAATAAATAATCTCAAAATTTTGTTATTACATGCAATAATTAAAAAAAACATTTTATTTAAGTAAAATATGAAAATAAAATTAAAAAATACTTAATTCTTTTAATATAAGTTAAATATATTAAAATTCCTTCAACAAATATAAAAGCATTCACCCCTAAAGTCACTATATATTAGAAAGTTTTCCTAAAAATAAGAAGAAATATTTATAAATTAATATTCTAAGTATTGGGTTTAAGGGTTATTTTGGTATATACTATATTTTGTTAAGAGTATTTTAGGTAAGAAGAAAAACCAAAACTGCTTCTGCTTCTGCTTTTGGAAAGAAGCTACTTTTTTCTGCTTCTCCGAAACTGCTTCTGCTTCTTCCCAAAAGCACTTTTTCCCCCCAAATAAGCTTGGCCAAACACCTCAAGTTAGGAAAAAAAGTGCTTTTGGGAAAAAAATCACTTTTGGCCTCCTGAGAAGCTTGGTCAAATAGGCTATAAGACTACTCTAACATTATCTTCACCGACGTATCAGAATCAGTGATATGCCTAAGAATCTTTGAAGGTGATTCGTTCTCGCTTATGGCATCAACGTCTATCTTCCGCATAGCATAGTCCCAAAGGAGGGCACCATATCTTTGATGGAGTAAATTGGCATAAAATTTTGTTTGTGGAACCAAACCAACGGTGCTCAGAAACTCTACGTATGCCGCGACATGCACCCCACAATCCCTGAAAAAATACATCAAAACAGTTACAAACAATTCATATTATTAGAAAAATGATACAAGGAAGAGGATTAAACACATACATGCTCCCGGAATTTTGTTGAGACAGATTTGAAATGAAAACAACACCAAATGGATCAGTTGGTGCCTTGTCACAGTATGCTGAGTCATGAGTCCAATCTATGCCTTGCTTATCTCTGTAAAAACCACTAATTGATAGATACAGAAGTACAAGCTTAGCTAGCTTATCTATCTCTGAAGTCACATAGACATCACGCAATGCTTATCTAATGGAGTCATACACTTTGATACATCTATCCTTGAATGAGACAACTGTCAATACCCAATGCAGTTTTTCCTTTAAGTTGATTGGTATCAAGCCATTGTTAACAGTATGCCACAGTACATTAGCCAACAATCTGTAGCCCCTTATGTATTCACATACCGCATCCTCTTCTTTGGATACATTTGCATTACTATCTATATTAGCATACCTATCGAATATTTCAGCTATTCTTGTCTTGAATATACAATCAACAGTTGTATACTTGAAGTTGGGTATTTGGTTGTACTTTTCCTTATTTCTTAAGTAGTAAAAGATGACATCAATATGCTACATGTATAATTGAATACATAGCGTCAGTACATTGAATGAAATTGAGAAAATATCAACTACTGAAAACAGAATTGAACACATGTATTTGTATGTTAAATATCACCTGCTGAAAATAGATTAGTAAAATTGTATGTTACATACATAATGCCGAATACATGTTTTTGTTTGATAGCAGTGTACATTTAACAAACTAAATGTGGAAGGAGTTTATCTTACATTGTCATTCCATAGTTTGCCGTCAAATGAGAGAAGGTAAAACCAATTGTTTGAAGTGACTTGATCAACGCCAAAATTCAACGGTATATGCAGTGTTGACTTGTTCTTTTTGTAATGGTCTTCCAAATCACTTCTATAATGAATTTCCAAACACAATATGTCTATTATTTAAATTATAAATATATTGAATAGACATACAGAGTAAAAACTTACTTTTGATAATGTTTAGCGAGAAGACCATCACAAACCCATTTCTCATACTCTTGAATGACTAATGTAGTATGTGGTCCCGAAATCAAATCATCTTCAAATGAGTGTTTCTTATCGAATATAGGAGTCAACTTAACTAAGGTACCTATTGTTCAGTAAAGTCACGAATACAACCATTTAATTATAGATACAAGGGGGAAGAAGATCATAACTTTATAATACATTGTTTTTTAAAATAATTTACTAACCTGCGGAGTTGAAGTTTGACTCATAAGGCGAAGAATACCATCTACTTGGATGCCGATTCCTATGTGAGGCTAATGGGGTTGCATCTGTTGGATTTTTTGTTGCATGATGTATCACAATTCTAGCTTCTGGAATTTGACTTGGAAGAAACTTGTCCGGCAACTCAAACTGTGATACATGTACTTCTTTGGATACACATATAGGTGGTATGATACACAACATCTCAGATGTATTATTCCCATCAACTATTGCTTCATCATAAACAGGATTAACATCTGTATTCTGTTAATGTATATAGATATATATGAGTGTTCTATAAAGTGGAAAATAAATATACTGTATTCTGCTATTCTGCTAATGTATACAGATGTATGTGAGGATTAACATCCGTATTCTGTTAATGTATCCGGATGTATGTGTTTCAGTTACTCTGCTACTGTGTACTGTAGTTTCAATTATAATAAATACGGAAATCTTTTAATGAATATTGTATTCTGCAAACCTTGAATACAAATACATTTAGATTATGTTGTATGTAGCTGTATGGAACTGTTGATTGTATGCAAGTTGAAAATACAGTATACATTAACAGAATACAGCTCTAAATTAATCATAGATACAACTACATACATGTCTCAGTTTATATATGTATTTATATAATATTGAATACTTATGTATAACTTAAGTAACATGTATTTACTTGTATTTCAAAATATGTATGGTGTGGTATAGATGATTACTGTGAATAAATAAGAAACATATAGTCTTATTATGTTCATATAAACATAAACTAATAGAGGTTAAAAAATGTTAACCTCCAAATTCTCGCCGACAGTTATATCACTCTTTGGCTGGCCTTTGGGATTATCTTGCACGTCGACATCATGCGACATTTGAATACCATCATCACGTGTCACTGTGGGATGATTTGCTTTAATCTAGTCAGAAATCTTCTTAAAGTTTTCATTGATCAATGTTCTTAAAGACGTGAACTCGCCCATCACCTAATCAAAACATAAAAAATTAGATAGGTGTTGGAAAAATATATGAATGTTAATTGACAAAACTGTAATGTTTACTAATGGCAGACAAAACTCAGGTAGTCTTTGAATGAATTTAGATCATTCCTCAAAGAATATACTTCATCTGCTTTAGAATCTGCCAGCTTCTTATCACGCAACATATTTTGATTGACCTGCATCAGGAGTCTTGGGTTTAGTCTCTGCCTCTGAGTGATGTATAATCTACTCTTTGCGCTTCTTGTGGGGCGGAGATGAAAAAGGTCCAACACTTGCATTATATTTCTTCTCAGGCTGAAGATGCGGTGTAGGACTAAAGTCATCTGAATCATCCGAATCATTTGCATGCTTGTCTAAATGAGTATTGGTTGGACTGGTATCTACCTCAACGCCTCCCATAGGAATCTGAATAACAACAAGCTCTACATCGCTTGGTTGGATGTCGTTGTAAACAATCTGAAAATTGAAAATTGTATGTTATATCCAACCTATATTTACTTTTGATCACTGTATTGAAATGTATATTGTGTGCAACTGTAGGCTATATGCAAATGGAAATTATAGTTTGTATACAGATGAATGGTGTACCGGATATGAAAAATTTAGGTTGTATTTAGATGTATATTGTATGCATATGTATGTTGTATGTAGATTATAATGTATGTATCTGTATGGAACTGTTGGTTGTATGTAACTTGAAAATATAGTACATATTTAGATGTATGTTATATGCAGAATACACTATACTTAGCAAATATTGTATGCAAAATTAAATTTCAGGAACTTATGAAATAGTAATTTACCATGTTTCCCTGGTCTTTGAACATACCGTTCATCAGATAAGCATAAGTTGGTTGATTGACAGTGGTTCTCCAATTAAGTAATATGGGTACCCAATTACCAAGGCGCTTTGCAATTTTGGGGTCAACCTTTGAACAACACTCATAAAACCAAACTTGCATAGCGAGAGGCATCCCAACAATCCTATAGTACTTCTTGTGATAATCTATTTTCTTACTAATAGATGTAATAAGGTTGCTGAGTGCAAAAGTACCCCATGGATAATCAGAGTATCTCCCACTCTCGACCAAGTCAAAATGTAGTCGTAGGATGGTTGTGGTTTTCTTCTCTGATGAGAATATCCATGTGTGTATGAGATAAAACCATTCTATCTTGATGGCATCCCCATCGTTGTCATCACCCCATTTACTTTCATCAAAACATGACAACAAAGCTTCCCTTTTAACTAGCTTTGCACCGCCAAAGTATGTCTGAACAATATGGTTGGGCACCTCTGTGTTGAACTTAAATTCATGTGGATCACCAACACATTTGAGACCAGTGACGAGCGCAAACTCCCTGATTGAGAAGGAAATCGTTGTACCATTTACGTGTATTGAGAATACATCATCAGTACTTCCTTCTAACTGCAAAACCATGAAACACCTGAAGAGCTGATGTTGTACCTCACACTGATCCATATCAAGAAGACTTCCAAAACAAGTAGAACTTAATAGTTTATACTATTCTGGAGTAAGCTTTTCTTTGAGATTGGATACTATGTTTGTGTTTGTATATGAACAAATATGCGGTGATAATCTTGGCAGGTGTTTCACAAACATTTTATTTTCCTGCATACAAACAAGAATTTAGAAAAGGTTTCATATTCATCATCAATACATAAACTCATTAAGTATTATGAATACATATAAATACAACTAGATACGGTTAAATATTGAAATACATATTCATACCATTGTGATGACCCAAAAGTCATCACTTATTTTAGAAATAAATTCTATGTTCTGATGCCTTAAAAACCTCTTTCTGTCTCGTCTCAATGTGCATGCACAGTCGGGGCGTGTAGCCGGAAAGCCATTATGTGAAAGTCTGTGAAAAATAATAAAAAGTGCCTTTAAATGAATTTAAGCTGACTTCGGTCAACATTTTGTGTAAACGGATCCGGCCCCGTGATTTGATGGTCCCGAAGGGTCTGTAGGAAAATATGAGACTTGGGCGTATTCCCGGAATTGAATTCCGAGGTCCCAAGCCCGAGAAATGAATTTTTAAAGAAAATTTATTTCTAGAATATATATGAGTTTTTGGAAATGAAAAATATTTGGAAGTTGATGGTATCGGGCCTGTATTTTAGTTCCGGAGCTCGGTACAGGTCTTATATATGATTTAAGTCAAGCCTGTAAAATTTAAGAAATGGACTTGAAATGACGTGATTCGGAACCGTAGTTGAAAATTTTGAAACTTTGAAAGTTCATGAAATTTTCTTTGATTTTGGTAGTAAATTCCTAGTTATTGATGTTATTATGAGGATTTGATTGCATGAGCAAGTCTGTATGATGTTTTTAGGTTGGTGTGCATGTTTAGATTGGAGTCCCGAGGGCTCAGATGAGTTTTGGATAGGCCACGGGGTAGAATTTTAACTTAGGATGTTGCAGGGTTTTAGCTGGTATGTTGCAGGTCTGCAGGCTTCACATTTGCGAAGCCTGGCTCGCAAATGTGAGAAAATCTCCACAAATGCGAAAAGACCTGGTCCGCCTTAGGGTCGCAAATGCAACGCATTCATCGCAAAAGCGATGTCGCAAATGTGAAAGGCCAATCGCAATTGCGAAATGGCCTGGACACCTTTAGTGTCGCAAATGCGACAATTTCATTGCAAAAGCAAGTTCGCAAATCAAACATCAGTCACAAATGCGAGAGTAGCAGTCTGAGTCGTTCGCAATTGCGAACCCAGGTCGCAATTGCGACACCTGCAACCTATAAATTCATAACTTAGACGCATTTCAACCATTTTTCAAACCCTTTCAAAACCAAAACATTCTTGGGCGATTTTTCAAAGACAAGTACTCTTCCAAATCGATTGTAAGACATTTATAACTTGTTTTTATCAAACTTTAACATCTTTCCTCATGATTTCAACTCAAAATCAAAGGTTTTCATGGGGGAAAATTGGGTGTTTTGGGTAGAACCTAGGTTTTTCAAATTTTGGGGATTTGAACCTCGATTTGAGGTCCGATTTAAAAAAAAATCATATATTTGGGTTCGTGGGGGAATGGGTAATCGGGTTTTGGTTCGAACATCGGGTTTTGACCTTGTGGGCCCAGGGTCGATTTTTGACTTTTTGAGGAAAACATTGAAAAACTTATTTTCACACATTAGAATTGATTCAGTAGCATTTATTGATATAGTTAAGTAACTTATGGCTAGATACGAGCGAATTGGTAGTGGAATTAAAAGGTATAGCGATAGTTTAGGCTTGAATTGTGTTCGTGGCATCGAGGTTAAGTGTTTGGTCTAACCTTAGCTTGAGGGATTAGGAGTTGTGTCCTATTTGCTATGTGTTATTTGTTGAGTACGACGTATAGGCATGGTGACGAGTATATATACTTGGTGTCAAGGATGCCCGTGAGTCTTAAATTGAAGTCGTTGTGTCCCTAATAAGTACTACAAATGCTTAAGTTGTTGATTCTCTGTGTTGGGCAAGAATTATGATTAATCTCGTGGAAATTGCTTATGGTTGAGTATTGGTGCTAGATGAGGTTCTTTTTTGTGAAGTTAAATGTTGGAACGAGTTTGGTTATAGTTGATTCCCTTGCCGGGACGTATTTACTTCTTACTGTCGCTTCCCTTGTCGGGATATTGTTATTTCCTTATTGTTCCCTTGTCGGGACTTTTTTGTGATTGGTGTTGAATTATAAATCAGGATCAGGTTACACACTGCAATAATATTATGTTTAGACCGGGTTGCACAATGCAATAATATTATATTTGGATCGGGTTGCACGCCACAACAGTGATATATGATATGGATCGGGTTGCACGCCGCAATAGTATTTTTATGATTTGGATCGGGTTGTGCGCCGCAACGGTAAATGGATAAAAGTGGATATTGATTTGTTACTATTTCCTTATTCTTTCTACTGCGAATTTTAGATTGTTCTTTATGCGTTTCTCCCGAGTTACTGTTGGTAAATGATATCCCCCACAGCATGTCCCCTTCCCATCTTTAACTACTAGTTTCCTTTATTATTACTTGCTACATATATTTGCTTTAACTACACATGTTTATTTGGTAGTCTGGTCCTAGCCTCGTTACTACTTCGCCGAGTTAGGCTAGGAACTTACCAACACATGAGATCGGTTGTGCTGATACTACACTCTGCACTGTGTGTAGACCCCGTAGCAGCAGCATTTAGACCTTAGCTTGGGTGGCTGCCTTCAGTCCAGTCGGAGATTTCGAGGTAGCCCTACACGCGTCCGCAGGCCTTGGCGTCTCCTCCTATCCTTTACTCTGTTTCTTTACATATTTCCGAGACAGTATTGTAATAAATCTTCAGACTTCTATTTGTAGTATTCCTAGATAGTCTGTGGAATTGTGACACCAGTCTTGGGTAGTTTGTTTTATGGATTGTTATTGGTATCTTGCTTAACTTATTACATTTCCATCTTCCGCTTATTAGATTTTTCGATGTTTATCAATTGTTGGTTATTAATTGTAAAAGGACTAAAATGGGAAAAAGGTAAATATTTCAAATGGTTGGCTTGCCTAGTTTTTGCTAGTAGGTGCCATCACGACTCTCGAGGGTGGAAAATCCAGGTCGTGACAAGTTGGTATTAGAGCTCTAGGTTACATGGGTCTCACAATTCACAGACAACCTTAGTAGAGTCTAAGGGATCGGTGTGGAGACGTCTGTATTTATCCCCAGAGGCTACGGATTTAGCAAAAGCTTCACATCTATTCTTTCCTATCGTACGGTTTGGTTTCTAAATGCTAATTGAATTTCTACTCTGTTCTTTCACAAATGGAGAGAACACGTGCTTCCTCATCCACCGATCAGTAGCCCGAGCCCCCAGCAGTAGCTCCCACGAGGGGTAGAGGGTGAGGCCGAGGCCATGCTAGAGGCCGAGGTAGGGGCAGAGCTCATCCCAGAGTAGTAGCACCAGCGGCAGAGCCTCAGGTTGAGTTTGATGATGAGGTTCTGGCTCAGACAGTTCCGGTGGGCCTAGCTCAGGTCCCAGAGGGGTTCATTGCTACCCCAGTACTCCAGGATGCTCTGGTCCGTCTAGTGGGATTTATGGAGAGTGTTACCTAGGTAGGCTTGCATCCTATAGCATCAGCCGTCTCTCAAGATGGAGGAGGAGCCCAGGATCCTGCTACTCGCACTCCAGAGTAGATGGCTCCCCAGTTTCAGACTCCATCAGCTCAGCCAGTTGGAGCAGTTCAGCCGGGTGTGGTAGATCAGACCGATGATGGAGTAGCTATGTCTGCTGATGCTTTGTGGAGATTGGACAGGTTCACCAAACTCTTCACTACTACTTTCAGCAGTGCATCTTCTGAGGATCCCCAGGATTATCTAGACAACTGTCATGAGGTTCTCAGGAACATGGGGATAGTAGAGACCAATGGGGTCGACTTTGCTACTTTTCGCTTATCTGGATCCGCCAAGACTTGGTGGAAGGATTATTGCTTGGCTAGACCAGCCAGATCATCAACTTTGACTTGGGAGCAGTTTACTCAGCTATTTTTGGAGAAGTTTCTCCCTATCACTCAGAGAGAGATCTATCGGAGGCAGTTTGAGTGTCTCCAGTAGGGTTCTATGACTATTACTCAGTATGAGACCAGGTTGACTTGGCCCGTCATGCTCTTATCACAGAGAGAGAGAGAGAGAGAGAGAGGGTGAGAAGGTTCATTGAGGGACTCATTCAGCCTATTCGACTTCAGATAGCTAAGGAGACAGGGAGTGAGATTTCTTTTCAAGAGGCGGCCAATGTGTCCAAGGGAGTTGAGATGGTTCTATTATAGGGGGGTGGCCAGGGGTCTGACAAGAGACCTCGTCATTCAGGTAGATTCAGTGGCGCCTCGTCTGGAGGCTGAGATTCATATGGTAGAGGCCATCTTCCCAGGCCCTTCCAATCAGCACTTCAGGTTTCTCATGGTGCTTCAGGTGGCCGTGGTTCTCATATGCAGTATTCTGATCAGCAGCTCTATAGTGCAC
Source organism: Nicotiana tabacum (assembly GCF_000715075.1). NCBI lineage: Eukaryota > Viridiplantae > Streptophyta > Magnoliopsida > Solanales > Solanaceae > Nicotiana > Nicotiana tabacum. The sequence continues at coordinate 11,594,927 of NC_134089.1, forward strand.
CACCAGCTCCTATCAGTGCACCGCCGCTCCAGAGTTTTTAGGGTGGTCATTCAGGTCGCCAGGGTCAGTCTTAGTTTCCTCAGCCACAACACTCGGGTGGATGCTTTGAGTGCGATGAGTATGGTCATATCCGGAGAGCTTGTCCGAGATTAGTGGGTATTCAATCACAGTAGCAGGGTTCCCGTGCCATGGTTCAGGCTCCATATGTTTCACCGCCTGCTTCGCCAGCTAGGAGTGGGGGTAGAGGTGCTAGAGATGGAGGTAGAGGTATTAAAGGTGGAGGTCAGGTAGCTAAAGGTGGAGGCCATCCAGCAGCAGGCCGTCCTAGAGATGTAGTTCATGTGGAGGGGCACAACCTCGATGTTATGCTCTTCCAGCCAGGTCTGTGGCTGAAGCTTCCGATATGGTTATCACAGGTACTGTTCTGGTTTGTAGTAGAGATGCTTCAGTTTTATTTGATCCAGGATCTACATACTCTTATGTGTCATCTTATTTTGCAATGCATATGGTCATGCCTAGTAATTCTTGAGTGCTCCTATATATGTGTCTACACTGGTGGGTGATTCTATTATGGTAGATCGAGTCCATCATTCATGTATAGTTATGATTGGGGGTCTTCAGAATCGTATAGATTTGTTACTTCTGGACATGGTTGATTTTGATGTCATATTGGGGATGGACTGGTTATTACCTTACCATGCTATTTTGGACTATCATGCCAAGATTGTAACCTTAGCCTTGCCGGGTTTGCCTCATTTAGAGTAGAGAGGGACTCATGATTATTCTACCCGTAGTGTTATCTCATATATGAAGGCTAGATGTATGGTCGAGAAGGGGTGTTTGGCCTATTTGGCACATGTTCGTGATTCTAGTGCCGAGGTTCCTTCTGTTGATTCTGTGCCTGTTGTTCATGAGTTTTCTGAGGTATTTCCTTCAGACCTACTGGGCATGCCACCCGACAGGGATATTAACTTCTGCATTGATTTGGCTTCGGGCACTCAACCCATTTCTATTCTGCCATATCGTATGGCCCTGCCTGAATTGAAAGAGTTGAAGGAGAAGTTGCAAGACTTACTTGAAAAAGGTTTCATTAGACATAGTGTTTTGCCTTGGGGTGCGCCGGTGTTGTTTGTTAAGAAGAAGGATGGATCGATGCGAATGTGTATAGATTACCGACAGTTGAACAAGGTTACAATCAAGAATAAGTATCCACTGCCAAGGATTGATGACTTGTTTGATCAGCTTCAGGGCGCTAAGGTATTTTTGAAGATTGACTTGAGATCTGGCTACCACCAGTGGAGGATTAGGGCATCTAATGTCCCTAAGACTACTTTTCGCACTCAGTACGGGCATTATGAGTTCTTGGTGATGTCATTCGGCATTTGAAGATTTATGAGAAGAACTATCTGATTCATAATTTGGAGTTAGCAACCATTGTTCACACGTTGAAGATTTGGAGGCATTATCTATATGGCGTGGCATGTGAGGTGTTCATGGATCACAAGAGTCTTCAATATTTGTTCAAGCAGAAGAAGCTAGATTTGAGGTAGAGAAGGTGGTTGGAGCTTTTAAAGGACTATGATATCACCATCTTATATCATCCAGGAAAGACCAATATGGTGGCCGATGCTGTAAGTAGGAAGTTAGCCAATATGGGCAGCCTTGCGTATATTCCGGTCGAGGAGAGACCGTTTGCTTTAGATGTTCAGGCTTTGGCCAATCAGTTTGTGAGGTTGGATGTTTCTAAGCCCGGTCGTGTGTTAGCTTGAATAGTTGCTCGTTCTTCATTATTAGAGCGTATCCGAGATTGGCAGTATGATGATCCTCATTTGTGTGTCCTTAGGGACACGGTGCAGTACGGAGGTGCCAAGAAGGTTACCTTAGGATATGATGGAGTTTTGAGGCTGCAGGGTCGAGTTTGTGTGCCTAATATGGATGGGCTCCGGGAGTTGATTTTAGAGGAGGCCCATAGTTCCCGGTACTCTATTCATCCGGGTTCCGCTAAGATGTACCAGGATTTGCGGCAGCATTATTGGTGGATGAGAATGAAGAAGGACATTGTTGCACATGTGTCTCGGTGTTTGAACTGTCAACAGGTTAAGTACGAGCATCAGAGGCCCGATGGTTTGTTCCAGAAGATTGAGATTCCTGAGTGGAGGTGGGAGCGTATCACTATGGACTTCGTTGTTGGACTCCCACAGACTTAGAGGAATTTCGATGCAGTGTGGGTTATTGTTGATAGGCTGACCAAGTCAGCATATTTCATTCCGGCAGCAGTCTCCTATTCTTCCGAGAGGTTAGCTGAGATCTATATCCGGGAGATTGTTTGTCTTCATGGTATGCCCGTGTCTATCATTTCGGACCAAGGTACGCAGTTTAATGCGCATTTCTGGAGAGCAGTTCAGCAAGAGTTGGGTACATGGGTTGAGTTGAGCATAGCGTTTCATCCTTAGACGGACGGGCAGTCCGAGCGGACTATTCAGATTTTGGAGGATATGCTCCGAGCTTGTGTCATTGACTTTGGAGGCTCGTGGGATCAGTTTTTGCCTTTAGCAGAGTTTGCCTACAATAACAGCTACCATTCGAGTATCCAGATGGCTCCTTATGAAGCTTTATATGGTAGGCGGTGTCGGACTGTTGGTCGCCGGTTGGATGGTTCGAGTCGGGAGAGGCTCAGTTGTTGGGTACAGATCTAGTACAAGATGCATTGGACAAAGTCAAAATTATTCAGGATAGGCTTCGTACAACTCAGTCCAGGCAAAAGAGTTATGCCGACCGTAAGGTTAGTGATTTGGCCTTCATGGTCGGTGAGCGGGTATTGCTTCGGGTGTCGCCTATGAAGGGCGTAATGAGATTTGGAAAGAAGGGCAAGCTTAGCCCTAGGTTCATTGGCCCGTTTGAGATTCTTGATTGAGTGGGAGAGGTGGCGCATTGCCTCCAAGCTTATCAGCCGTGCATCTAGTGTTTCATGTGTCCATGCTTCGGAAGTATCACGGCGATCCATCCCACATGTTAGATTTCAGCAATGTCCAGTTGGACAAGGACTTGTCCTATGAGGAGGAGCCGGTAGCTATTCTAGACCGGCAGGTTCGTCAGTTGAGATCGAAGAGTTTTCCTTCTGTTCATGTTCAGTGGAGAGGTCAGCTTGTTAAGGCATCGACCTGGGAGTCCGAGTCCAATACGCGGAGCCGTTATCCCCATCTTTTCCTCGACTCAGGACTTCCTTCTTATGTCTGTTCGAGGACGAATGGTTGTTTTAGAGGTGGAAAATGTGATGCCCCAAAAGGTCATCACTTGTTTGAAAAATAAATTCTGTGTTCCGAGGCCTTAAAAACTCTTTCTGTCTCACCTCGATTTGCATGCGCAGTCCGAGCGTGTAGCCGGAAAGCCATTATGTGAAAGTCTATGAAAAATGATAAAAAGTGCCTTTAAAATGAATTTAAGTTGACTTCGGTCAACATTTTGGGTAAACGGACCCGGACTCATGATTTGACGGTCCCAAAAGGTCTGTAGGAAAATATGGGACTTGGGCGTATGCCTGGAACCGAATTCCGAGGTACCAAGCCCGAGAAATGAATTTTTAAAGAAAATTATTTTATGGAATATATATGAGTTTTTGGAAGTTGATGGTATCGGGCCCGTATTTTGGTTTCGGAGCCCGGTACATGTCTTATATATTATTTAAGTCGAGTTTGTAAAATTTGGTAATAAACGGACTTGAAATGACGTGATTCGGAACCGTAGTTGAAAATTTTGAAACTTTGAAAATTCATGAGATTTCCTTTGATTTTGGTGGTAAATTCATAGTTATTGATGTTATTATGAGGATTTGGTTGTATGACCAAGTCCGTCTGATGTTTTTAGGTTGGTGTGCATGTTTGGTTTGGAGCCCCGAGGGCTCGGGTGAGTTTTGGATAGGCCACGGGGTGGAATTTTAACTTAGGATGTTGCAGGTTTTTAGGTGGTCTGTTGCAAGTCTGCAGGCACCGCAAATGCGAAAAGACCTGATCTGCCTTGGGGTTGCAAATGCGACGCATTCATCGCAAAAGCGATGTCGCAAATGCGAAAGGCCAATCGCAATTGCGAAGTTAGATGCACTTCAACCATTTTTCAAACCCTTTCAAAACCAAAACACTCTTGGGCGATTTTTTTCAAAGACAAGTACTCTTCCAAATCAGTTGTAAGTCATTTCTAACTTGTTTTTATCAAACTTTAACATCTTTCCTCATGATTTCAACTCAAAATCAAAGGTTTTCATGGGGCAAAATTGGGTGTTTTGGGTAGAACCTAGATTTTTCAAATTTTGGGGATTTGGACCTTGATTTGAGGTCCGATTTCTAAACAAATCATATATTTGGGTTCGTAGGGGAATGGGGAACCGGTTTTGGTTCACGCTTCGGGTTTTGACCATGTGGGCCCGGGGTCGATTTTTGACATTTTGGGGAAAATATTAAAAAACTTATTTTCACGCATTAGAATTGATTCATGTAGTATTTATTGATATAGTTAAGTAACTTGTGGCTAGATACGGGTGAATTGATGGTGGATTCAAGAGGTAAAGCGATAGTTGAAGCTTGAATTGCGTTCGTGGCATCGATTTAAGTGTTTGGTCTAACCTTAGCTTGAGGGATTAGGAGTTGTGTCCTATTTGCTATGTGTTATTTATTGAGTACGACGTATAGGCATGATGACGAGTATCTATACGTTGGTGTCAAGCATGCCCGTGAGTCTTACATTATGATTGTGTCCCTAATAAGTACTACAAATGCTTAAGTTGTTGATTCTCTGTGTTGGGCAAGAATTATGATTAATCTCGTGGAAATTGCTTATGGTTGAGTATTGGTGCTAGATGAGGTTCCTTTTTGTGAAGTTAAATGTTGGAACGAGTTTGGTTATAGTTGATTCCCTTACTGGGACGTATTTACTTCTTATTGTCGCTTCCCTTGTCGGGATATTGTTGTTTCCTTATTGTTCCCTTGTCGGGACTCTTTTGTGATTGGTGTTGAATTGTATATTGGGATCGGGTTGCACGTTGCAACAATATTATATCTGGATCGGGTTGCACACCACAACAGTATTATATTTGGATCGGGTTCCACGCCGCAACAGTGATATATGATACGGATCGGGTTACATGCCGCAACAATGTTTTTATGATTTGGATCGGGTTGCGCGCCGCAACAGTAAATGGATAAAAGTGGATATTGATTTGTTACTGTTTCCTTATTCTTTCTGATGCGAATTTTAGATTGTTCTTTATGCGTTTCTCCTGAGTTACTGTTGGTAAATGATATCCCCCACAACATGTCTCCTTCCCATCTTTAACTGCTAGTTTCCTTTATTATTACTTGCTACGTATATATGCTTTAACTGCACAGGTTTGTTTGGTAGTCTGGTTCTAGCCTCGTTACTACTTCGCCGAGGTTAGGCTAGGCACTTACCAGCACATGGGGTCGATTGTGCTGATACTACACTCTGTACTGTGTGCAGATCCCGGAGCAGCAGCATTCAGACCTTAGCTTCGTTGGCGGCCTTCAGTCCAATCGGAGATTCCGAGGTAGTCCTGCAGGCATCCACCTGCCTTGGAATCTCCTCCTATCCTTTGGTTTGTTTCTTTACATATTTTAATACATTATTGTAATAAATCTTCAAACTTCTGTTGTGATGACCCTATTTTAGAAATAAATTGTGCATTCCGAGACCTTAAAAACCTCTTTCAGCATCACCTCAATTTGCGTGTGCAGTCCGAGCGCGTAGCCGGAAAGCCATTATGTGAAAATTTATGAAAAATGATGAATTTTGACTTTAAAATAAATTTAAGTTGATTTCGGTCAACATTTTGGGTAAACGGACCCGAACCCGTGATTTGATGGTCTCGGGGGGTCCATAGGAAAATATGGGACTTGGGCGAATGCCTGGAATCGAATTCCGAGGTCCCAAGCCCGATAAATGAATTTTTGAAAGAAAATTATTTTCTGGAATTATTTATGAGTTTTGGAAATACAATGTGTTTAAAATTTGATGGTATCGGGCCCGTATTATGGTTCCGGAGTCCGGTACATGTCTTATATATGGTTTAAGTCGAGTCTGTGAAATTTGGTAAGAAACGGACTTGAAATGACGTGAATCGGATCGTATTTGAGAAAATTGGAAAATTTGAAGTTCTTAAGTGATTTCATGATTTTGATACTAAATTCATAGTTGTTGATGTTATTTTGGCGATTTGATCGCACGAGTAAGTTCGTAGGGTGTTTTGAGGTAGTGTACATATTTGGTTTGGAGCCGCGGGGGCTCGAGTGAGTTTCAAATAGGTCTCAGAAGGTTTTTGAACTTAGAAAAATTGCAGAAACTGTTGTCTGCTGGTGTCCAGGTCCTTGTGCTATGCGATCGCATAGGAAGGTTCGCAATCGCATAGTGTAATTTTAGGGGGTCCTATTTTGTACTATGTGATCACATAGCTCCTTCCGCGATCGCGTAGAGTAAATTCTGGGAAGGGAACCATTTTTCTTCTATGCGATCGCACAACCTAGTCCGCAATCGTAGTGCCCAATCCCCCTTACCCTATGTGATCGATACCCTTGTTCGCGATTGCAGAGACCAATTTTGCTCAGTCATTTAAATAGTAACAGAACACATACGACATTAAACCCAAAACTCATAACTTCTTCTTCCAAACTCCAAATTGAGCGATTTTTGAAAGAGAACTTCACCACAAATTCATAGGTATGTAATCTTAGACTCATTTTCTTCAATTTCCACTAACACCCATTAGATTTCTAGGCCTAAATCATGGTCTTAAGGGTAGAAAATTAGGGATTTGGGTAGAGTTAGGGCTTTTTTGTATAAATGGTATTTAGACCTCGTTTTGGGGTCGGATTTCGAAATTAATTATATATTCGGGCTCGTGGGTGAATGGGTGATCGGGTTTTGGTCCGAACCTCGTGTTTTGACCAAGCGGGTCCGGGGTCGATTTTTGATTTTCTGAGAAGAATGATAGGAAATCTATAATTAAGCATTGCGATTGAATTGTTTAGCGTTTATGGATGTTATTAAGTTGATTATGTATAGATACAATTGATTTGGAGCCAAATTCTAAAGGAAAAGCAATGTTTGAGGCTTGAGTTGGCCGTAGAAGTTCGAGGTAAGTGTTTGGTCTAACCTTAGCTTGAGGGATTAGGAGTTGTGTCCTATTTGCTATGTGTTACTTGTTGAGTACGATGTATAGGCATGGTGACGAGTATCTGTATGTTGGTGTCAAGCATGACTGTGAGTCTTAAATTGAAATTGTTGTATTATTAATAAATACTACGAATGCCTAAGTTGTTGATTCTCTGTGTTGAGCAAGGATTATGATTATTCTCGTGGAAATTACTTCTGATTGAGTGTTGGTGCTAGTTGAGGAAGTTAGATGCTGGAACAAGTTTGGTTAGCTGATTTTCCCTCGCTGTGACGTATTTACTTATACTGTCAATTCCCTTGCCGGGATAGTGTTGTTTCTTTATTGATTCCTTGCCAGGACTCTCGTTGTGATTGGTATTGAACTGTATATGTGGATCGGGTTGCGCGCCGCAACAATATTATATTTGGATTGGGTTGCACGCCGCAACAATATTATGTTTGAATCTGGTTGCACGCTGCAACAATGATATAATTGGATCGGGTTGCACGCTGCAACAATAACATAATTGGATCGGGTTGCACGCCGCAACAATAACATAATTGGATCGGGTTGCATGCCACAACAGTGATAAATGATATGGATCGGGTTGCACGCCACAATAATGTTATTATGTTTTGGATCGGGTTGCATGCCACAACAATAGATAATACAAAGTGTTTATAGATTGGTTACGAGTTCCTTATTATTTTGCTGTAAATTCTAAATTGTCCTTATGCCTTTCTCTTAAATTACTGATGGTAATGATATTCCCCCGCAGTATGTTCCCCTCCCATCTTTACTTGTTTATTTCTGTTTTATTTTTCGTTGTTTATTATATAACTGCACAAGTTTATTTGGTAATCTGGTCCTAGCCTCGTCACTACTTCGTTGGGGTTAGGCCAGGCACTTACCCGCACATGGGGTCGGTTGTGCTGATACTACACTCTGCATTGTATGTAGATCCCGGAGCGGCAGCTTTTGGACCACAGCTTTGGGTGGCTGCCTTCAGTCTAGTCAGAGATCCCGAGGTAGTCCTACAGGCATCCGTAGGCCCGACGTTCTCTTCTATCTTTATATTTTGTTTTCATTTACTTCAGAGACAGATTGTACCTTTCTTTTCAGACGTTTGTATGTAGTATTCATAGATGATCCGTGGTGTGATACCGGTTCTGGGTAGAGATGTACTTGGTATTGTCGTACTTGTTTTGGGCTAAGTTATCAGAATTACGTCTTCCGCATGTCTTTAATTATTGATAATATTTCACTGTTGATCGCATGTTGATTAAAATTGTTAAAAAGGTCTAAACAAAAGAGTTAGTGAATCCATAATACTCGGTTTGCCTAGCTTTCACGAGTAGGCGCCATCACGACTCCCGAGGGTAGGAAATCCGGGTCGTGACATCTATTTGTAGTATTCCTAGACAGTCTGTGGAATTGTGACACCAGTCTTGGGTAGTTTGTTTTATGGATTTGTATTGGCATCTTTCTTAACTTATTACATTTTCGTCCTTCCGCTTATTAGATTTTTCATTGTTTATCAATTGTTGGTTATTAATTGTAAAAGGACTAAAATGGGAAAAAGGTAAATATTTCAAATGGTTGGCTTGCCTAGATTTCACTAGTAGGCGCCATCACGACTTCCGAGGGTGGAAAATCCGGGTCGTGACAACCATTGAGTACAAAACAGTGAATATCTACATACAATATGCAAGGAAAATTGTAATAAGTACGGAAATACAGTGAATGTAAATTTGAATACATCTGAATACATTTAAATACAACATATAATAACCAAGTAAGCACAACTCAGTTAACGACATTGTAAATGTGCAAATGAGTTCTGGATTGTTTTAATACTTATGAATACAACTAAATACATGCGAATACATCAACATACATATAAATCACATGAATATTATGAATACATCAATGTACCCCTAAATCACATCAACAACTTTGAATGCATATTGATACAATAACAATTACCTTTTCATGTCGTGTATCCGAGGTTTTTTTTTTGCATCAAGTTCCTTAACCTTGACACATAAAGAATCATTCATAGTTTTTTTTCCTCTTTTTCGCAACTGGAATTTTTGTTTCTTTTGAAGATTTCTCAACTTGGACTTCTTTCAATTTGTCATTGTGTAATTTAGTTCTTCTCTCTGAAGCTGTAGTTGCTGATACACCTGCAAATTCCGACTCCGCTTCAGTTATTTGCAACGAGAAAGAGGACCCATCAAAATTTAGAATTTTGGTGGATATACCTCTAGTTACCATCTTGTGTGACGTTGAATACGTCATTGGAGAGAAAAACGAAAGCTTTTTGTTGAGTAAACAATAACAATGGTTATTGTTTAAGAAGCAAACAAAAATCTGTATCAAAATCGAAGAAGCTAAATACTTGTATCAAAATCTAAGAAGCTAAATACTTACCGGAAGAACTTGTATCATGAAATAAAATCGTGATTTTAGAGAGAAACTAACTAGGGAGTGATAAGGGGAGACCTAGCGAATTTGGGTGGGAGAAGAAGTCTGAATCGTGGTTTTGTGTGAGAAGAGAGTAAAGTATATTCAAAAAGAGAGAGAGAGAGAACGTCGTTTGTGAAATTTACCGTGATTATGTGAGAGAAAATCTGAAAAAGGAGAGAGAAAAATATTAATTAGCGCATATGGTTCCTTAAGTGTAGGATGTAATTATAATTAGATATTTGCTATAAAGGGTAAAAGGTAGCTATATAATATAATTTTTTAAAATGATATTTATTTAAAATAAATAGGGTATTAAGCTTTTCTATAGGGTATAAAATTTCCTATAAATATATAGGTAAATGGGATCCTAATGCCACTAGATGGACCAGATTGTTGGCCAAAAGAAGATAGTAACAAGCAATGGCTTGTGTTTTACGATTATTGAAGGTAACAGTAAAAAATGGTGGGAATACATGCAAAGTAAACTGGCTTTTTGCTGGTATTTACTAATAACAGTGTAACACGAAGGACCAAAATAGGCCTCTGTAATGCAGATTCAACCAGGCCGATAAATCGCCCGATAATAGCTAAACCACTACCAATCCGCCCGATATCTTATCGGGTGGCTAGCGGATTAATACATTTAAAAGCTGATAACTGATAAGCCGAATCGTTAAGAGTAAATAACCATCCGATCTGTCCGATAAGCAGCCCTAGCGATAATCAATGGATTTTATTTTCCTTATTTTCTCAATATTTTAATTTTATTATTTTCCATTCATCTATATTAGGAAAAGTGAAGTAGCATTGGTTATTAGAAACCCGAGTTATTTTTTTATTTGCTGTGCCACAAAAATTATTTTTTGGTTAAACAATTACAAGCTTCTCTCATTATTTATTTATATTTATTACTTTATTTCTTTAAGAGTATAAGCAGGCACCTGATGGTCAACATGCTTGCCTGGAATAGGGGTATTGTTGGAATTACTGATTTTCCTTGCTGAGTTGTATTGCACCGATTGGAATAAAGACTTGACTTTTTGCTGAAAAATCAGCATTATTTTTTCTAATTCTCATTGTATCCTTGTACAGGTAATAGATTGAATTGCAGCAACTTTTTAAGTCTCATTTTGCCCCTACTTTTGCTTTTTTAACAGTAAATGCACTTGTACATTTTGTAAATCCAACGAATAGTACAACCTTGTTTCAAAGTCCAAAAAAGCTTTACCTCATAAATTCACAAGTGTCATCAGCTTATAGGAGTATCTTTTACTCACATGCGCTTTAAAATGTTTTCTTCTCTAACGTAAACTTTAAAAAGTACTTAAAACAGAAAAACATCATTTGTGTATCTCATCACAAATTAAATTTCATCCAGCTTTAGCATATTCAATTGTAAAATCTTATACGAAAATTAATAGCAAGTCCGTTTTGGGTAAACAAGATAAGTTCATTCTATAAATTAAATTCAAATTTTTTATTTTCATTATATTGATCTAACTTTAGCATACCTATCTCTAAAATCTTATATATAATATAATTTTTGTTTTGGGTAAAGACTTTTTGTTAGAGTAAAACTGTGACGACCCGACCAGTCGTCTCATGAATTACCGCTCTGTTTTCCCCATTTCTGTTTCTTTATGCCTCGTTATCCGCGTTTTATGTGATCGAGTTGATTAGTTTGCGTTCGAGGTGGATTTGGTAAGAAATGAGACACTTAGTGTCTTTTAAGAATGTTTAAGTTGGAAAAGTCAACCGGATGTTGACTTATGAGTTAGAGGCTCGGATGTTAGTTCTGATGGTTCGATTAACTTCGGGAGGTGATTTGTGACTTAGGAGTGCGATCGGAATTGGTTTTGGAGGTCCGATGTAGAATTAGGCTTGAATTGGCGAAGTTAGTATTTTGGCGATTTCCGATTGGTAGGTGAGATTTTGATCCGAGGGTCGAAATGGAATTCCGAGAGTTGCTGTAGCTTCATTATGTTATTTGGGATGTGTGTGCAAAATTTCAGGTCATTCAGATGTGTTTTGGTTGGGTTTTTTATCGAAAGCGTATTTCGAAAGTTTTTAGAAAACTTAGGCTTGAATTCAATGTGAATTGATGGATTTGGTATTGTTTGAGGTGTTTCGATGATTGGAACAAGTTCGAATGAGGTTTTAGGATGTGTTGGTGCGTTTGGTTGAGGTCCCGGGGGGCCTCGAGTGAGTTTCGGGTGGTCAATCGGACCATTTTCTAAGTAGAAAAGTTGCAGATTTTGGGAGTCCAGGTGTTGCAGAAAATAACCCTTCGCGTTCGCGTAGAAGGGATTTGAGAGGCAGGAATTTAAGCCTTTGCATTCGCGTTTGAAGGCTCGCGTTCGCGGAAGGCTAAGAGTGGATGCTTCGCGTTCGCATGAGTTTGCTCGCGTTCGCGTATAAGGAAATGGGGTCCAAGAGCAATTGTTCTTCGCGTTCGCGTGTGAGGGAACGCGTTCGCGTAAGTGTAAAGCCTGAAGCATCGAGTTCGCGGAGGTGAGTAGCGTTCGTGTAAGGTTAATTTTGGCTAATTTAAAAATGTGCTTTCGCGAGGCTGAGGTCGCGAACGCGATGAAGAGATAGCAGAACTGGGCAGAAAGTTTATTAAACATTTCATTCGCGATTTTGAGTCATTTTTCCTCCATAGCTGAGCATTTTGAGAGCTCTTTGAGGGAGATTGAAGATGGATTCAAGGAGAATTGATTGGAGGTAAGTTTTATGAATAAAAAACGTGATCCTATTGTGAAATTAACCTAGAAATTCATGGAACCTAAGCTAAAAATGGAAGAACTAGGGCTTGAGATTTTGAACTTTTAAATTGGGATTTGAAGGACCATTTGAGGTCGGATTTGAGAACTTTTGATATGTCTGAGCTCGTGGGGTGATAAGAAATCTAATGATGTGAAAATTTCTGAGTTTCGAGAAGTGGGCCCGGGGCTCGGGTTTTGCTAATTTTGGGATTTTTGATATTTTTCGATTGTTTTCGCTTGAGTTTTGTTCCTTTAGCATATTGTGACGTATTCGTTCTGATTTTGGATAGATTCGACGCGCGTGGAGCCCAATTCGAGTGGCAAAGGCGTCGCGAGCTATAGTTGTAGCCGGTTCGAGGTGAGTAATGATTGTAAATGATGTCCTAAGGGTTTGAAACCCCGAATTTGCACATCGTAGTGCTATATTGAGGTGAGACGCACTGGATGATGAGCGTGGGGTCTTTTACTACTGGGGATTGTGACTTAGTCCGTCCCGATTGATGACTTTACCGCGTATTCGATTGAAATGTATTTGTTATCATCATGATTTGGGCTGATTGCCATATTTGGGCTTCGTGCCAACTATTTAGACCCTTCGGGGATTTTTTTATCACCGTTTCCTCACTGCTTGACTTATTATTTGAACTCAGTCTTGTTGATATCTACTGTTTTACAAACTCAACCACTTTTACTCAAATTTGAAACTTAAATGATATTTCTACATCATGTTTTGGGCTGAGGACTATTATTTTACTAATGCCCAAGGGGCTTGTGATGATTTTCGGACTGAGTGAGGCCGAGGGCCATATGTGAGGATATGCTGAGTGATATGAGGCCAAAGGCCTGAGATACTTTATATGCCATGAGGTGGCTTGAGTGATGTGAGGCCGAGTGCCGAGTGATGTGAGGCTGAGTGCCAAGTGATGATGCCACGAGGTGGCTTGATATAGCGCTTGGATCGTAAGGAGCCCCTCCGGAGTCTACACACCCACAGTGAGCTTCGGACTGAGTGAGGCCGAGGGCCATATATGAGGATATGCTGAGTGATATGAGGCCGAGGGCCTGAGATACTTTATATGCCATAAGGTGGCTTGAGTGATGTGAGGCCGAGTGCCGAGTGATGTGAGGCTGAGTGCCGAGTGATGATGCCACGAGGTGGCTTGATATAGCGCTTGGATCGTAAGGAGCCCCTCCGGAGTCTACACACCCACAGTGAGCGCAGGTACCCATTATGATATGAGAGTGAGCCCGAGGGGCTGATACTGTTCTGAGCGATTGATACTGTGCCCGAGGGGCGGATTTCTACTTGATATTTACCTATTAAAATTTCCTATTTTACTTGTTTTAAAAAGGGGTTTCATTTGACTTCTTCACTGATTTACTACCTTAAGTGATTTTACTGCTTAATATGGAATTGCTTTGTACCTTTACGTGTTTTCATACTTTCAACCATTATTTATAGTTATTACTCACTGAGTCGGAGTACTTACATTACTCCTTGCACCATGCGTGCAGGTTCAGGCATCGCAGAGTCCGCTCCTGAGTGCTGATTCTCCCAGTCCAGGCAGTGATTCGGAGACTACGAGGTAGCTGTTGACGTTCGCAGCCCCGTGCCTCCCTTATCTTATCATTTTCATATTTTTAGAACTATTGTATCAGATTTAGTGTTCAGTAGGCTTGTATCCGGATTTCTTAGTTGCTCATGACTTATGACACCCCCGATTTGGGCTGTGTCGGGATGGTTTCTGTTGTTAGTAATGTTAAATTCTGCAATTTATGGATATTATATTATGTTTTATTGCCGTTTATGATAATTAATTGTTTAAAATAGGTGTTCCCTTTTGGTTTGGCTGGCCTTGTCTTCACGAGGGGCGCCATCACGATCGGGTTCGGGAATTAGATCGTGACAACAACATAGTAAACTTGAAGTAAAAAAGAAAAATAAATACTGTCCATTACTATTACAAATGGATAAATGAAGAAACAAATATACACTTTAATATGCTTTTCAGTTACTATGGAAATTAGAAAATAAAGGATCCTAATTGTGTTAATTATTACTATGGCAGAGGAATGACTCAACAATTAATTATATACGATTATTATACTTTTCACTTACCTGAATTGTTTGTAAATAAATTGTATTAATTATATTAAGATTCCATTAAAACCTCAAATTCCTTAATAAAAATACAAAAATAGAAAAACAGAGAAAGCAAGAATCCCAGGGTAATCATCAGTTTGCTCCATCGTAGCTTAACTCTTACCACTGAGAATCTCTCTTTATTTCTCTTAATCTTCTTAAAGTTCAGTGATAACTTACTTTACCATCCAACTGACGACTTTGTCGAACAACTTAGAGCCTTAGATATCCCCACCAACTTCATTTTCATCAACAAGAAACTCAATCGAAACCCTAATTTTTCTTGTCAAAAAATTTGATACAACATAAGAACCGATGCATTTAAGATATTAATACAAAAGTGGTACAAAATTCACAAAGGAAACAAATTAAAATTTGTATGATTGAGGAAAGAAGAAGTCCAAAGAGATAAATACTTACAGACCAAAGGCCCAAAGTTAAGGGCAAGAAGAGCGATTAGAGACTGAATAGACATACTAAACCTAAATTTTTTGTTAAACTATAGCCAATTTTTTATATTCAAAACATATTAAAGAAAATGTAAGAATTGAGAATTGGTAATTAGCTTTTGTATTAATCACTAGTAAATATTTACATAGCACCATAGTTAGTTATCATATATACATTAGTCTCATACTCTTCCTATTATCTATTCAAAATCTATGACTTTGCACTATATCAACTATACTAGGAGGAGCTCGTGCACAACAAAAACACACTATCTCCTTTGCTATCTTCTCCCAGCTCGTATCCCTTTTCTAAAAAATTCTCTGATTTCTCTCTATCCATATATTATGTACCATTTCCGTGTATAACATCCTGAATAATTGTGCTTCTTTGGATCTACCTTTAGCTCTCTTAATCACTTCTTGAATATGTTGTTCCCAGTTTGTTCCTGTCAAGCTTTGTTTCTGTGCCCAATTCATCACTTTACTTATTACCTCTTTTGTGTATGTACACTCCACATATATGTGATCTCAAGTTTCTTCTTCTTTCTGGCATAGACTGCATCTGTCCTCTCCCTGAATACCCCATTTTTTAGCCTGTCAACAGTGAGTAGTCTGTTCTACATTTGTAACCAAAGAGTGAACTTTGCTTTTGGCCTTCCAGCATTACCAAACATCAGACATTTCTATAAGACTCTAGGTTGGTCATCCAGTAGCTGCAGATATATCTGTTTGATAATCCATTTTTCCTTGCATATTTGCACATTATTATCTTCTATGATCTGCTTTGCTTCAAATATTTTCCTCACCATCCAGCTTGCCTGCTTTGGTAGTTTAACTTGATCCATCTGCTGCCCTTTTATATAGTATGCATGTATCCATTTTATCCACATTCTATCTTCTTTATGTGCCACATTCCAGTATAGCTTACTAATGGCAGTTTTATTTCACAATCTCATGTTTATGATATTCCATCCACCACTGCTTTTTGGACAACATACTATTTCCCAACTGATCAAGGCTTTCTTTGTTATGACATTATTATCAGTCCATAAGTAACTTCGACCGAAGCTTTCCACTGCTTTCATTACTTTAACTGGTAATATGAACACTTGAGCCCAGTACAATTGAACTCCAAATAAGACACTGCTAATCAATTGGCTTCTTCCTGCATATGATAATTTTCTTGCTGTCCATGAAGTGATTCTTACCACAATTTTATCAATGATTGGTTTCCATTGTATCATTGTCAGTTTTCTAGTTGAAAGTGGTACTCCTAAATATTTAAAAGGTAGTTCTCCCCTTGTAAATCTTGATTCCTGCAGTATCTGCTCTTGTTCTTGTTGTCCCATTCCTCTAAAATAAATTGAGCTTTTCCCTTTATTTGCTTGCAATCCTGAAGCTTTTGAGAATCGATTAAAGCGCTTCATTATAGCTTTTACTGATTCAGCTTCTCCTTTGGAAAATATTAAAAGATCATCTGCAAAACATAAATTAGTTAGTGATAATCTGGCACATCTGGGATGGTATTTGTACTGCTTGCTTCCTGCCATGTCCTTCAGTGTTCTGCTCAGGTACTCCACTGCTATTGCAAACAAGAATGAGGACATAGGATCCCCTTGTCTCAAACCCTTCTTAGCATTGAAAGGTTCTGTTGGTTCTCCATTTATTATGACTGTGTAGTTAACTGCTTTAACACACTCCATCACCCATGCCATGTATCTTTCTGGGAATCCCATTAACCTCATAACCTACTCCAAGTAGCTCCATTCAACTGAGTCATAGGCTTTTTGTAAGTCAATCTTGATCATGCATCTTGGTGTTATATGCTTCCTTGTGTAACCTTTAACTAATTCATGAGCCAGAATAATGTTGTCTCCTATTCTCCTCCCTGGTACAAATCCAGCTTGTGCATCACAAACGATCCCTCCTAGTATCTTCTGCATTCTAGCTGCCAATATATTTGAGATCAGCTTGTATAGCACTGTGCAATATGCTATTGGTCTATATTCTTTAATTGTTACTGGATTCTCTATCTTTGGTATCAAAGTTATGGCTGTACAACTAATAGCTCTATACAATCTTCTTGTACTGCTTTAGTCACCTCATCACCTATAATGTGCCATGCTCTCTTTAAAAATACTGCATTATAGCCATCTATCCCTGGTGCCTTATCATCTCCTATTCCTTTTAGCCCTTCATACACTTCCTGTCTGGTTACTTCTGTGTTTAGGATCATTCTCTGCTCTTTGTTCAATGTAGGCCCCTTCTTCATTACTTCTCTATTAACTGTTGTTAGATTCACAGTTGCTGTGTCCATAAGGCCTTTATAGAATCTCAAAATTTCTTCCTGAATCCCCTCCTGTTTGTTTATCTTGTTACCATCGGATCCCATCAGTTCTTTTATTTGTTTCCTATGATTTCTTTCTTTCATTACTGCTGAGAAGTATTTGGTATTTGCATCCCCTAGTTTTATCCATTTATCCCTAGATTTGTGCTTCATAATGCTTTCTTCTATCATTGCCCACTTCTCTAATTTCTGCAGTTCATCCCTCTCTTGAGCTTGCAATACATCATCAAACTTTTGCTACATTTGACTTTATATTTTCTTTATTTCTTCCCTTGCATTTTCCATTTTTTGCTCAGCATTCCTAAATTCTCTGTTGTTCAGTGTCTTCAATGTAGTTCTTAGCCTTTTCAACTTTCTCCATATTCCTCTCATTAGCCAAAGATCTTGACACTGTTACCAAGCTTCTTCTACTAGTTGTGTAAACTCTTTGTGATCTGCCCAAACATCAAAAAATCTAAAAGGACTCCTAGTATTAGCTTGATCCACTCCCAAGTTCAGTAGCATTGTTGCATGGTCTGAAATCCCAGGCAGCTCATATTCTACTGTTACATTGCCCCATTTCATCATCCATTCATAATTTCCAAAGGCTCTATCAATTCTACTTTGTATTCTATCTTCCATTCTTTGCTTGTTACTCCATGTATATTAATCTACCTTCCACAACAGTTCATTTAGGTTGGCTGTTTGCATACATTCTACAAAGTCTTGTACATCACCCTGTTGGATTGGATTGCCTTGATTCCTATATGCAACATATATAACTGCATTAAAATCACCTATCACTATCCAAGGTTTGTTGATACCTTGAGCTAGTGTCTTCAATTCTTCCCATAGACATTTCCTTTTCTCAATTGTATTAAAATCATATATGATAGTCATCAAACAGTCCACCTGACCAACATTCTCTATGACTTCACAATGTATCATTTGAGCATTTTCCCTTATCTTAGTAACCTGGTAATTGTTATCATCCCACATCACCCAAATCCTTCCATTATTGGCTGATGCATAATTATTCAAACTGCTCCACCCTGTGGCTATGTTTTTGGCTATACTTCCAGCTTTATTCTCTTTTACTCTTGTTTCAACTATGCCAGCTATCCCTATTTTTTTTTGTTTTTAGGAGTTTCTTCAGTTCTTTCTGCTTGTATCTTTTATTTACTCCCCTTATATCCCATACTAACCAATTCATATGGATCTTTTTGTCTTACCTCCTATGTCTGGAGGTACTGTGTGTGCACCCTTCCCCTCTCTACTCAATATTTGGAATCCATTCCTCAGTGGTACTGATCCCAGAACTGGAAAATGAATGTCGTTGAACTTTGGGATTTAACTTTTCACCTCTTTTGTTGTATTCCCTGGTGTTTGTACTTCATTGCTTGTTGATTTCTGCTTCTCTGCTTCCCTTGACCCTTGTCCTATTTCCATTATTCTCCTACTTTCCTGTTGTTGCATCATTCCTTTTTCTGGGGAAATTTCTTGTTCAATTTCTTTTATCTTCCCTTTCTCCTTTGTAATCCATTGTTGCACTACTTTTTTTTGGCTTTCTCTGTTCATACTGGGTATTCATTTGAATCTGCCTTCCCCTTTCCTGCTTGCAATCATGTCCAATGGTTTGACATTTTTCATAGAACTTTGGTTTCCAGTCATAGACTACTGATTGCAGAAATATTTTCCCATTTGAATCTTCCACTCTTATTTCTTCCTTTAGAGGCTTTGTCACATCTACCTCTATTATCATTCTAGCATATGATACTCTTAGTTGCTTAGCAGTGTATTCATCAGCATACATAGGTGTATCAATAGAACTTACAATCCTACTTAGTGAGTTCACCCCCCAGCAATTCAATGGATGTTTTGGAAATCTAACCCATAATGGAATCTCAGTGGGAAATTCCTTCTCAAAATCAAAGTCAGTTGTCCATTGTTTAAGTATAATTGGCTTATTACTAATAGTATATGGACCTGCTAACAGAATTTCCTGCATATCTTCCATCATTTTAAATTTGATTATATAATAACCATCCTCAGGCATATATAACTCTGGATCTGGAATCGAATTCCATGTGTTTTCTATATATCTCTTCATTACATTATATTCTGGCAAATCACCCAGAACATATGCAATTAAAGCCCCTTTTCCATTTCTCTATTTCTCTATCAACTTCTTCCTTATCATATTGTACTCTAATTACCATTTAACACTTGTGGAGGTATGTAGGTTAATTTCATACCATTTTCAGCTGCTCGATTCTTCGCAAATAAGTTTGTCCATGCTGCTCTCACCTCCTCCTTAGGTTCTTCCTTGTTTTCTTCTACCGTTGTTACTGTTCCATTGGTTTGCATCTGTGAATTGATCTCATTCCTTTTAACTATCTCCTTTTCTGTATCTCGTTCCTTCATAGCCATCTCAGATCTCGATTGAGACCCTTCTGGTTCTTCAATTTGATTCCCAGCTCCAGATCCATTGTTTGCATGTGTCGATTGTACCTCAGCTTCACTATCTTCCTTTGGTTCTTCATCATTTTTGTCTTCCAGCTCAAAGTTGTTGTTCTGAATTTTCTGTGGACGGCCTCATCCTCTTCCTTGGCCTCCACCCCTGCCTCTCGCTCCTGCCATTTTCACACCGGTGCAGGTTAATCTAACTTACGCTGAGAGCATGAGAGAGAAGTCGTTTTGTTCAACTTTCATACAGTTATATATATTAATTTCTAAGGTAATTAATGTAAATAAAATTAATTACCTTAGAAAGATATACAAGAAATTGACAATGACGATAGTTGCAGGAGCACATTTAATAGAAGCAAAAAATCTATAAAAATAGAGAAAGAGACGAAGAAAATAAGAGAGGAACTTTAGAAGCAAAACAGGGATCTTTGTATCATTTAACATAAGTTAAGCAAAAAATTTGCTCATGTTAATTAGCACAACATGATCATAAAAGCAGATTCCTTTTAAAATTTGAATTTCAGGTAATAGTTGGGACCAACAAAATTATATTCTTTTTTCTTTTCAATTATTTTAGGTGGTTTAAAATTAACTTTAGGATTCTTAAGCTAAATAGTCGTACATCCAATTGCTTAAGCTAAAAATGCCCGTCAAATATATATATATATATATATATGAACAATCATGTATCATTAGTGTATATTTTGGTATATTTGCTAAAAAAAGAAAACAATAACCATCTATGTGTATAAAGGTCCCAAAAACTATAGTCTAATATTTAGCACATATTTATTGGGCCCGAGCACAGCACGTGTTGTCGGTTAGTAGTACTATTAATAAGAGAGAACCATGAGGAGCTTATGGTTCATGCATATTTATGAAAAAATCCATAAAATTTTAGTTTATTTTTGTTTTGCCCCTAGACTTGCTGCCCAGTTGACTGAAAAGCCAATACTCCTATTTCTTATAATTTGGTATTATCACTTTTAGCCCCCGCTACAAACTATGTACATTCGGTAGTCAAAAATTATATCAAAATTGTATAATATTTGTATATAACATATAATTACCCCATCCTCTACAAGGTACTCCCTTCGTTTCAATTTATGTGAACTCATTTGACTGAGCACGGAGTTTAAGAAAAGAGAGAAAACTTTTGAACTTGTGGTGTAAAATGAGGCACATATATTTTGTGTGGCTATAAATCATTATGTAAAGGTAAATTATTTCTAAATAAGGAAATGAGTCATTCTTTTTGGCACGGACTAAAAAGGAAATAAGTTCACATAAATTGAAACGGATGGAGTATATATTTTTCATGCAATTAACATATCATTTCAATATTATTTTTTCTATAATTTTTATTGTGTCCCGGTAATGGATAGAGTTGCAGTCCTTTTTGGAAATCTAATTTTGCCCCTTCTTTGCACTTAATTACAATAAATGTACATATACACTTTCGTAAACCCAAAGATACACAAGCCTTCTTGCAATACCTAAGAGCATGTTTGGAAAGCCACAAGAGCATTATAGTTGCTGATGTCACATGAAAGTAATACATGCTTTCACAAATTTTCAATTGTCAGCTCCAACTTATTTTGGCACTTATGCTACAAACTTTTTCTTTTCAAAAGTTTCAAATTTGGAAATCGACCCAAATTTCATTTTTTTTGCGCAAAAATGTCAAAAGTAAGCAACGGTCATATTGAAACCGTCACTATTGTTCATTAGGTCATTTTTATGCCCCGTAAAATTTGAGGCGATACAGATCCGATATCCCGAATTCATGCAGATGACGTGAACTATAACACACAAAAATTTGGAATCGGCCCGAATTCCAGTTTTTGGCTCTAAAATGCCAAAAAACAAGGAGCGGTCATGTCAAAGCCATGTCTATTGTTCACTAAGTCATTTTTATGGCCTCACAAAATTTTAGGTGATTCCAATTTGGTAGCCTAGATTCATGTAGATGATGTGGACTAAAACACATGAAAATTTGGAAATCGGTCCGAATTTCTATTTCTTAGCCCAAAAATGCAAAAAATAAAATAAACGTTCATGCCGAAGAAATGAATATTTTTCATTAGGTCATTTTTGATGGCCTCGTAAAATTTTAGACGATTTGGATCCGGTAGCCCGAATTCATGGAGATGGCGTGGACTAGAGCACACGAAAATTTGGAAATCGACCCGAATTCTATTTTTTTTCCCTAAAATGCCAAAAATGAGGAATGACCATGCAGAAACCATGACTATTGTTCATTAGGTTATTTTTGATGGTCCCGCAAAATTTTAGACAATTCGGATCCGGTAGCCCGGATTCATGGAGATGGCGTGGACTCCACGCAAAAATTTAGAAATCGGCCTGAATTCTCATTTTTTATCCCTAAAATTCCAAAAACGAGGAATGATCATGCAGAAGCCATAACTATTGTTCATTAGGTCATTTTTTATGGCCCCGAAAATTTTTAAGCGATTCGATTCCAATAGCACGAATTCATCCAGATGTTGTGGACTACACGAGAATTTGAAAATCGGCCCGAATTCTAATATTTTTGCCACAAAATGCCAAAAAATAAGGAATGGTCATGTCGAAGCCATGACTATTATTCATTAGGTAATTTTTTATGGCCCCGCAAAATTTAAGATAATTCGCTTCCGTTAGCCCGGATGCATGCATATAGGATGGACTATAGCATATAAAAATTTAGAAATCGATCCGAATTCCAAATTTTTTGCTCTAAAATGCCAAAAGACGAGGAACGGTCTTGCCGAAGCCATAACTATTGTTCATTAGGTAATTTTTTATGGTCCCGCAAAATTTTAGGTGATTCGAATCCGATAGCCTGGATTCATGCAAATGGCCTGGACTATAGCACAAAAAAGTTTAGAAATCGGCCCGAATTCTAGTTTTTTTGCCCCAAAATGCAAAACAAAAAGGGATTGTCTTGCCGAAGCCATGACTATTTGTCATTAGGTCATTTTTTATGGCCCCATAAATTTTAGGCGATTCGAATTCGGTAGCCCGCATTCAAGCAGATGGCGTGGGCTGCAGTACTCGAAAATTTAGAAATCCTCTAGAATTTCAGTAATTTGGCCCTAAAATGCCAAAAAAAGAGGAACGGTCATGCCGAAGCCATGAGTATTGTTCATTAGGTCATTATTGTTGTCCCCATAAAATTTTAGGCGGTTTGGATCCGGTAGCCCGGATTCATGCAGATGGCTCGGGCAATATTTAAAAATTAACCCGAATTCTAGTTTTTTTGCCCTAAAATGCCAAAAACGAGGAATGGTCATGCAGAAGCCATGACTATTGTTCATTAGGTTATTTTTTATGGCTCCACAAAATTTTAAGTAATTCGGTTCCGATAGCCCGATTTCATGCAGATGCGTGGACTATAACACATGAAAATTTGATAATCGACCTAAATTCTAATATTTTTGCTATAAAATGCCAAAAAAGGAGGAGCAGTCATGTCGAAGCTATGACTATAATTCATTTGGTAGTTTTCGATGGCCCCGCAAAATTTTAAACTATTCGCTTCTGGTAGCCCGGATTCATGCATATGGGCTGGACTATAGCACAAGAAAATTTTGAAATTGGTCCAAATTCCATTTTTTTTGCCCTAAAATGCCAAAAGACGAGGAACAATCTTGCCGAATCCATAACTAATGTTCATTAGGTACTTTTTTATGGTCCCATAAAATTTTAGGCGATTGGAATTCGATAGCCCGGATTTATGCAGATGGCACGGACTATAGCACACGAAAATTTAGAAATCGTCCTGAAATCTAATTTTTTTTCCTAAAATTCAAAAAGCGAGGAAAGGTCATGTCGAAACTATGATTAATGTACATTAGGTCATTTTTGTTTGCCCCGCAAAATTTAGGCGATTCAAAATTGGTAGCTCGGACCCGAATTTTAGTTTTTTTGACCCTAACATGCCAAAAATCGTAGAACGACCATACTGAAACCATTACTATTACTCATTAGGTCATTTTTAGTGGCCCCGCAAAATTTTAGGCAATTTTGGCACACGATTGTTTTTGAATCAGCCCGAATTCTAATTTTTTGGCCCTAAAATGCCAAAAAAAGGAACTGACTATTTTTCAGTAGGTCATTTCTGATGATCCTGCAATTTTAAGCGATTCGGATCTGCTAGTCTAGATTCAAGTAGAAGGCGTGGACTATAGCACACGAAAATTTGATAATCGGCCGGAATTCTAATATTTTTGCCATAAAATGCCAAAAAATGAGGAACGGTCATGACGAATCCATGACTATTATTCATTAGGTGATTTTTGATGGCCCCCCAAAATTTTAGACATTTTGCTTTCGGTAGCCTGGATGCATGCATATGGGGTGGAATATAGCACACGAAAATTTAGAAATCGGTTCGAATTCCAAAAATTTTGCCCTAAAATGCCAAAAGACGAGGAATGGTCTTGCCGAAGCCATAACTATTCTTCATTAGGTAATTTTTTATGGCCCCGTAAAATATTAGGCGATTTGAATCGGGTAGCCCGGATTCATGCAGATGGCATGGACTATAGCACACGAAAATTTAAAAATCGGCCTGAATTCCAGTTTTTTGCCCCAAAATGCAAAAAACGAGGAACTGTCTTGCCGAAGCCATAACTATTTGTCATTAGGTCATTTTTGTTGGCTCCATCAAATTTTAGGCGATTCGAATCCGATAGCCCGCATTCAAGCAGATGGCGTAGACTGCAGCGCACTCAAAAATTTAGAAATTCGTCCGAGTTCTAGTAATTTGGCCCAAAAATTCCAAAAAATGAGGAACGGTCATGCTGAAGCCATGACTATTGTACATTAGGTCATTTTTTATTGCCCCACAAAATTTAGGTGATTCGGATCCGGTAGACCGCATTTATGCAGATGGCATAGATTATAGCACTCGAAAATTTAGAAATTGGCCCGCATTCCAGTTATTTTGTCCTAAAATTCCAAAAACAAGGAACGGTAAGCCGTGACTATTATTCATTAGGTCATTTTTTATAGCCTCGCAAAATTTTAGTCGATTCGGATCTGGTTGCCAGGATTCATGCAGATTGCGTGGCCATAAAATATAAAAATTTCGAAATCGGCCCGAATTTCAGTAATTTGGCCGTAAAATGCCAAAAAAGAGGAGCGGTCATGCCGAAGCCATGTATATTATTCATTAGGTTATTATTGATGTCCCCATAAAATTTTAGGCGATTCGGATCCGGTAGCCCGGATTCATGCAGAAAGGTTTTTTTGGTTCTAAAATGCCAAAAACCGAGGAATGGTCATGCCAAAACCATGACTATTATTCCTTAGGTCATTTTTAGTGTCCCCGCAAAATTTTAGGCAATCTAGAACAAAAGTGTTTTTGAATCGGCCTGGATTCTATTTTTTGGCCCTAAAATGCCAAGAAATGAGGAACTCACTATTGTTGAGTAGGTCATCTTTTATGGCGCCCAAAATTTTAAGCGACTCGGATCCGTTGTCCCGTATTCTTGCATATGGCATGGACGATACCACACAACACTTTTAAAATCGGTCCGAATTCAAATTATTTTGCCCTAAAATACCAAAACATGAGGAACCGTCATGCCGAAGCCATGAATATTGTTCATTAGATCATTTTTTATGTTCCCACAAAATTCTAGGAGATTCGAATCCAGTAGTCCGGAATCATGCAAATGGCTTAGATTATTATAGCACACAAAATTTAAAAATTGGCCCGTCCATTTTTTTGCTCTAAAATGTCAAAAAACGGGAACGATCATGCTAAAGCCTTGACTATTGTTCATTCGGTCATTTTTGATGGCCTCGAAAATTTTTAGGTGGTTCGGATCCGATAGCCCAGATTTATGCAGATGATGTGAACTATAGATCGGCCTTAATTATAGTGTTTTGGCCCTAAAATAACAAATAATGAGGAATGGTCATGCCAAATCCATGACAATTGTTCATTACGTCATTTTTGATGTCCTTACCAAATTTTAGGTGATTCGGATCTGATAGCCTGGATACAAGCGTATGGCGTGGACTATAGCACACAAAAATTTGGGAATCGGCCCGAATTCTAATTTTTTGGCCCTAAAATACTAAAAAGGAGTAATTGATCCTGCCGAAGCCATGACTATTGTTTATTAGGTCATTTTTTATGGCCTCGCAATATTTTAGGCGATTCGGATCCTATAGCCCGTATTCATATAGATGGGGTGGACTATAGTACACAAACATTTTGAAATTAGCCTGAATTCTAATTTTTTAGACCTAAAATGCGAAAAAATGAGGAGCAATCATGGTGAAACTGTATATATTGTTCACTAGCTCATTTTTATGGCCCCGCAAATTTTAGGCTATTCTGATCTTGTAGCCCAGATTCATGAAGATGGTGTTGGTATATGAAATTTGGAGATTGGCCCCAATTCTAATTTTTTTGCACTAAAATGCAAAAAAATGAGGAATGATCATGCCAACACCATGATTATTGTTCATTAGGTCATTTTTTATGGCCCCGAAAAATCATAGACAATTCGAATCTGGTATCTTGGATTTATGTAGATGGCGTGGACTATAGCATACGAAAATTTAGAAATTGGTCTAAATTCCAGATTTTTGGCCCTAAAATGCGATAAAACGAGGAACGGTCATGCTGAAGCCATGACTATTGTTTATTAGGTCATTTTTTATGGCCCCACACATTTTTAATCAATTCGGATCTGGTAGCCCGCATTCATGCACATGGCGTGGCCAATAGCACATGAGAACCTAGAAATTTGCCCGAATTCTAGTTATTTGGCCCTAAAATTCCAAAAAAATGAGGAACGGTCATGCCGAAGGCATGACTATTGTTCATTAGGTCATTTTTATGTCTCCGCAAAATCTTAGACAGTTCGAATCCGGTAGCCCATATTCATGCACATGGCATTGACAATAGCACACGAAAATGTAGAAAATCGGCCAGATTTTCAGTTATTTAGCCCTAAAATGCCAAAAAATGAGGAACGATTATGTCGAAGTCATGAATATTAATTAAATAATTTTAATAGCCCCGAAAAGTTTTAGGTGATTCGGAATTGGTAGTACGGATTCATGCAGATAGCGTGGACTATAGCACATGTAAATTTAAAAATCGACATGAATTCCAGTTATTTGGCCCTAAAATACGAAAAAAGGAACGATCATGTCGAAACCATGATTATTGTTTATTAGGTCATTTTTATGGCACCATAAAATTTTAGGCGTTTCGGATCAGGTTACCCGGATTCATGCAAATAGCGTGGATTATAGCTGTCATGACCCCGGTTCACCCTCGTGAACCATCGTGACGACACCTAGTCCTCTACGACTAGGTAAGCCTAAATTGCGGAAGATAACCAAAGCGTGGAATAAAAATAAATTAAAATAGAATGAAGAGTGATAAAACAATGTTTAAAAGTGCCACTCGGCATACACAATATTTAACTCTTAACCAATACATACTTTCAAGACATGAAAACCCATGAATCACAAGCTAAGGATCACTACACAGTACTCTAACTCCAGAATATCTAACAAGGAAAAGAAATACAGAAAGGCAAATGTTTAAAAGCTAGAATAGAAAGAGACTCCTCGGTCTGCGGACGCGACAGATATACCTCGAAGTCGCTGGAGCAGTCGCATCGCCTCAAGGGATTATAGGACTGAGTCGCAGTACCTGCATCTGCACATGAAAACAATGCGCAGAAGGGGCATGAGTACACCACAACGGTACTCAATAAGTGCCAAGCCTAACCTCGGTCGGGTAGTGACGAGGAAGGACAAGGCCCTACTGA
This sequence comes from Nicotiana tabacum, assembly GCF_000715075.1. Classification (NCBI taxonomy): domain Eukaryota; kingdom Viridiplantae; phylum Streptophyta; class Magnoliopsida; order Solanales; family Solanaceae; genus Nicotiana; species Nicotiana tabacum. Next base: position 11,622,515 of record NC_134089.1, read on the forward strand.
GATAAAATAAAGAATAAAAGACATGACAGTATAATATAAATAGTACAGTTGAAAACTAATGATAAGAATTTAATACAGAAAAACAAGGAATTCAATAACTGAAACAGAGGCAAAAACAATTACAAGAAAATAACTGGGGATCTCTCAGTATCTCGAGGATCTCTTAGTACCCTCAATAAACGCCAGGGATCTCTTGGTATCCCGAGGATATCTTGGTATCCTCAATATATGCTAGGGATCTCTTGGTATCCCGAGGATCTCTCGGTATCCTTAATATGTGCTAGAGATCTCTTGGTATCCCGAGGATCTCTTGGTATCCTCACTATACGTGCCAGAGATCTCTCGGTATCCCGCACCTCAGTTCTAATCATAAATACGCACAAGGGATCTCCCGAGATGTCATCCCATAGTTCCAAAGTAAAACACACAGCAGCAACATAAGAATACTCAATTAAGCTCAATTTCGTATCAAGTAAACAGGTAATTCTAATGTAACATGCTTCACATAATTCAATTAAGGAAGTTAAGCAAATAAACAGTTAACTCAATTAGACATGCTTTTTCTAAGCTAACAGTAGGTTTAAATTCCAAGTAAAATGAAACAGGAAAAGGAACACAATTGAAATTACTTAAAGAAAACCGTTTCAACAATTAACTCAAGTACGCACTCGTCACCTCATGTATAAGGCATTTCAAATATCAAATATACCGAATCTTAAGGGGAAGGTCCCACACACAAGGTTAGACAAGCCACTTACCTCGAACCAGCTCAAAATCAACCCGAAACCACGTTCTTGCCACAGGTACTCGACTCCAAATGACCCAAATCTATTCAATTCAATTGCATAATGTAATAACACTTCAAGTAATTGATTCTATAAAGAAATTCTAAGCTAATATGCAAAATTAGGTAAAATGACCAAAATGCCCTCAGGCCCACGTCTCGAAATCGAGTAAAATTTATATTTTCATAATCCTCACGCTCTCACGAGTTCATGCATACCAAAATTATCCAAATCTAAGGTCAAATTCCTAATCAAAAGTTGAATTCTAGGTCTAAGAACTTTCTTCCAACTTTTCCCCAATTTTCATCTCCAATCTGAAATTAAATGATGAATTCATGTTTAGATTAATGGGTTACCAGCAAAAAGGAGTAAGGAATCGTTACCCAATTGATATCTCTAAAAATACCTTAAAATCTCGCTCAAATCCGAGCTCCCAAACTCTAGTTTTGATAAAAATGGCTAAACCCTCGACTTTGAAATTTTATAATCTGCCCAGGTAAATCCTTCTTCGCGAACGCGGAAGGACCCTCGTGTTCGTGAAGCACAATTTAGCTTGGCCCAGATTTCCTTCATCGGAAATGCGTTGCCCCTATCGCGAACGCGATAGCAAACTTCTCCCTCCTATGCGAACGCGGGACCCTCCTCATGAACGCGTAGGCATACGACCTCTCAGCTTCGCGAACGTGGGACCCTTTTCGCGAACACGAAGCTTTAAGCTTCCACCAGCCCCAGCTCCTCTTCGTGAACGCGAGGCCACACTCACGAACGCGAAGAAGGAAACCAGAACTAGAGACCTGCTGCATTTTCTGCAATCCTCTAAGTCCAAAAATGACCCGTTGGGCATCCAAAACTCACCCAAGGCCCCCACAACCTCAACCAAACCTGCCAACCAATCCTAAAACATCATTCAAACTTGTTCCAACCTTCGGAACGCTCAAAACAACATCAAAATACCTATTTTTCATCGGATTCAAGCCTAAAAATTCCAAAAACTCTAAAAATACGCTTTCGATCAAAAAGTCTCTCAAACCTCATCCGAATGACCTAAAATTTTGCACACACGTCACATTAAACACTACGGAGCTACTCCAACTTCCCGAATTCCATTCTGATCCTCTAATAAAAATCTCACTATCGAACCGGAAATTTCAAAAATTCAACTTTCAGCATTTCAAGCCTAAATTAGCTACGGACCTCTAAAACACAATCCGAACACGCTCCTATGCCCGAAATCACCCAACGAAGCTAACAGAACCATCAGATTTCCATTCCGAGGCCGTCTTCACATTGTTCCAACTACGAGTAACTTTCCAACACTTAAACTTTCATTTAAGGACTAAATGTCCCAAAACTCTCAAAAACTCAAAACCGAACATCTTGGCAAATCAAAATAACAGAAATAAACTTGGGGAAAGCAGTTAATGGGGGATCGAGGCATAAATTTTTAAAATGACCGGTCGGGTCGTCACATCCTCCTACACTTAAACATTCATTCATCCTCGAACGAGCATAGAGACATACCTGAAGTGGTGAAAAGATGAGGGTAACGACTGCGCATATCCTGCTTGATCTCCCAGGTCGCCTCCTCGACCGGTTGACCCCGCTACTAAACCTTTACTGTAGCAATGTTCTTTCACCTCGGCTTTCTAACCTGCCTTTCCAATATTGCCACTGACTCCTCAACATAAGATAGATCCTTGTCCAACTGGACTGAACTGAAATCCAACACGTGAGATGGATCACCATGATACCTCCGGAGCATCGAAACATGAAATACTGGATAAACTTCTGCCAAGCTGGGAGGTAAGGCAAGCTCATAAGCAACCTCCCCAATACGCCTCAATATCTCAGAAGGGCCAATAAACCTCGGACTCAACTTTCCTTTCTTCCAAATCTCATAACGCCCTTCATAGGCAAACCCGAAGTAGAACCTGCTCTCCAACCATATAGGAAACATCACGAACCTTCCAGTCCGCGTAACTCTTCTGTCTGGACTGGGCTGTACGGAGTCTATCCTGAATCACCTATATTTTAGTTTCGGAACTGGGTATAGGTCCAATACCATATTTATGACTTGTCTGTAAAATTTGGTGAGAAATGGAGTTAGTTTGACGTGATTCGAACGTCCGGTTATGAAAATAGAAGTTTTAAAGTTTTCTTGAAAATTTCATTTGATTTGGTGTTTAATTCATAGTTCTAGATATTATTTTGGCGATTTGATCGCACGAGCAAGTTCGTATATATTTTTAGACTTGTGTGCACTATTGATTTAGAGCCCCGAGGGCTCGGGCTCAAGTGAGTTTCGGATAGGCTACGGAGTGAAATTTGGACTTAGAACATTGCTAGTGTGCTTCAGTTTTGTTGCAGGCCTCAGACCTCCCAATTTGGAGGTCAGGCTTCGCATTTATGACCACCGATGGGTTCGCATTTGCGAGCTATTCATCGAATTTGCGAAGAGTAGCTGGGGAGGCCAGAGTTCGCATTTGCGAACAAAACTTCGTATTTGCAAAGTGGGACAGGGGGAGGCAGTGATCCCAAATGCGATCAAATGATCGCATTTCCGGAGATCATGGTTCGCATTTGCAAACATTTCTTCGCATTTGCGAGGAAAGCAGAAATGCGAAGGTCTTCACAATTAGAATGGATTCTTCGCATTTGTGAGGCATGCATTTGCGAACCCCATGTCGCAAATGCGACATCTACAACTGATCAAATATGACTTAGACGAAATTTTTGGTTCATTCTTCAATTTTCAAACTCAAGAACCCTAGAGGCGACTTTTCAAAGAACTTTTCTTCCCCAAATCATTGGTAAGTGATCCTAAGCTATTTTCGTTCAATTTTTCATTACTTTTCCTAAGATTTCAACCTTAAATCTTGTGTTTTCATGGTGGAAATTAGGATTTTTTATAAAATTAGGTATTTTGTAAAAATGCAGATTTAGACCTCAAATTGATGTCGAATTCCAAAATAAATTACATAACTGGGCTCGGGGGTGAATGGGTAATCGGGTTTTAGTCTGAATTTCAATTTGGACGAAGCGGGCCCGGGTGTTGAGTTTTGTTGACATTTTCAATAATGACCTATATCGAATTTCTTGCAATCGTGGGTAGTTTCTAAGGCTTAATTTGAATCGTTTGGTAGGTAATTTACTAGATTCTATTGGTTCGGAGGCTTGTTTGAAAGGCAAAGTTGTGGTTGGACTTTGAATTGGCCCTTTGGAGCGAGGTAAGTGTCGTGGTTAACCTTGATTTGAAGGAATAGGATTTGTTTGTTTATTTGTTATGTGTTTAGATGTTGGGTACAACGTATATGTTAGGTCACGAGTACTTATGCGTTATTGGTAACGAGTACTTTATGGATTTTTGGTTATAATTGAATATTGATTTCAAAATTGAGGTTCGTATTGTGGAACCAAATGTTGAAGTAGGGCATGTCCTTGTTATTTTATCTCACTGTTGTTATTTGTTTATTGCTTTATGGTAAGGGAGAGTGTTAATGCACGAAGGGTGTACCGTGCCATATTGTGAGTGTTCATACACGAAGGGTGATTTCGTGCCATGTTATGAGAGTTAATGCTTGAAGGGTAATGTCGTGCCATATATATTGATTTATATTGTGAAGATCAAGATAAGACAACTGTCATGACCCAAACCCCGCTCCGGTCGTGATGGCGCCTCTCGTGAAGACAAGGCCAGCCAACAAACCCATATCGCCTTTTCAAAAATAGTTAAACATTAATAAACAGTTTAAATATGATTTAATGATATAATTAACGGAAGCACAACCCGACACAACCTAACCGGGGCGTCACAAGTCACGAGCATCTACTAGGGTATAAATACAACTGAAAGCCTGGAGGGTACAAACACAGACTAATGAAATGAGGAGAGAGAAAAGCAGTGTTGCGAACGCCGGCAACTACCTTGCTAAACCCTGATGACTCTGCCTCCGATCAGCCAAAACATACCTGAATCTGCACACAAGGTGCAGGGAGTAATGTGAGTACTCCGACTCAGTGAGTAATAATAATAAATAAAGACTGAAGGCAAGAAATCACGCAAAAACATAAGGTATTCCATACTGAAGCAGTAAAATCACTTTAAACAGTAAAACAGTGAGAAATCAAGTGAAAATCCCTTTTTTCCAAAAAGTAAAGCAAGTAATTTACAAGTGAGTAACAAAAATGATAGAAATGTAAACAGCCCATCGGGCAAAACATGTACAACAAACTGCCCCTCGGGCATAATATCAACAGAACCAGCCCCTCGGGCTCAATATCAGAACAGTGCCAGCCCCTCGGGCTCAATATCAGAACAGTAACAGCCCCCCGGGCTCACTCTCAAAATAGTATCAGCCCCTCGGACTACCTCACAATCACTCATATCAGCCCCTCGGTGTCACGACCCAATTCCCGAACCTGGTCGTGATGGCGCCTCTCATGAAGACAAGGCCAGTCATTCAACCAATTAATTCTTTTAAGACAATTAATTAACACAATTATAGTATAAACATGGTTTAATAATATCCAATAGCGGAAAGTATAGATAAAATACGGAAATCCAACCCAATTCAGCCCTAACCTGGGTGTCACAAGTCATGAGCTACTACAGAGTTTACTAAAAACAAAGTATGGAATTAGGAACAAAGTCTGAAGATATCATAAATAACAGAAGATAAGGGAGAAAACGGGTCTGCGAATGCTATGCGTCTACCTCGATAACTCCGAAGAAAACTGAATAGCAGAAAACTCACTCTATGCCTCAGGAATACATGTACCTGTACACATTGTGCAGGGAGTAATGTGAGTACTCCGACCCAGTGAGTAATAAATATAAATAATGACTGAAGGTAAGAAAACACGTTAAGGAACACAACATTCTATACAGAAGCAGTGAAATCATTTAAAATAACAATTCAGTGAAACATCATGTGAAATTTCTTTTAAACTAGTAAAACGGGTAATTTGGCAGTAAAATGACGAGTAGAAATCTGCCCCGCGGGCTCAATATCAAAACGACGAGTAGAAATCTGCCCCTCGGGCTCAGTATCAAAATAACAAGTAGAAATTTGCCCCTCGGGCTCAGTATCAAAATAATAATTAGAAATCTGCCCCTCGGGCTCAGTATCAAAATAATAAGTAGAAATCTGCCCCTCGGGCTCAGTATCAAAATAATAATTAGAAATCTGCCCCTCGGGCTCAGTATCAAAATAATAAGTAGAAATCTGCCCCTCGGGCTCAGTATCTTAGAACAGTATCAGCCCCTCAGGCTCAGAACAGTATGAAGCAACCAGTCAATGAAATAAGAGGCACATAATTATTATGGCAGATAATGCAGATACGGAATAAATGCATGAGTGCAATGCAATGCATATGACGGTACCCTCTGGTACCCACTGCGGTGTGCATCCCGAGCCATCCATATTTATTTATCGCCGACGGCGCTCACTGGGGTGTGTACAGACTCCAGAGGGGCTCCTACAGCCCAAGCGCAATATCAAGCCATCTCGTGGCATCAAATCTAGGCCCTCGGCCTCATATCAATATCAGTACAATCACCCAGGCTCTCGGCCTCAATATCAATGTAATCAACCAGGCTCTCGGCCTCAATATCAATGTAATCAACCAGGCTCTCGACCTCAATATCAATGTAACACAGTTGCGGCGCGCAGCCCGATCCATGCTCAGTCCAGAAATCATCATAAGCCCCTTGGGCATTCGTAAAACAACAGCTCTCAGCCCGAAATATCATTTAGAAATATCATTTAAGTTTTCAAATCTTAGAAAGATGGCTGAGTTTGCAAAACGGTATTTAAAACCTTGGACTGAGATCAAATGATATGCAAAATATGCGAAAACAGTGATATCAATCCCTGAAGGATGCAAATAATTGGCAAGAATCCCAAATGTAACAATCAAATCTAAGTAAGGATGATTCTCAATTTAGTTCAAGTAGAAAACACGGTAAAAACATCTCTCGGGACGGACCAAGTCACAATCCCCAATGGTGCTCTACCTCACGCCCGTTATCCGGCATGCAAGTCACCTCAATATAGCGTTACGATGTGAAATTCCGGGGTTTCAAACCCTCAGGACATCATTTACATCAATTACTCACCTTAAGACGGCCAAAAGTCTAGCTCGCTATGCCCTTGCCTCTCGAATTGGCCTCTTCGTGCGTCGAATCTATCCAAAATCAGAATGAATATGTCACATTATGTTGTAGGAACAATACCCAATCGAAAATAACTTAAAAACATCAAAATCCCGAAATTTGGCAAAACCCGAGCCCTGGGCCCACTTCTCAAAATTCAGAAAAATTAACATCAACGGATTCCTTATCTCGCCACGAGTCTATACATATAAAATTTACCAAAATCGGACATCAACTCGACCCTCAAATCTTCAAATCTTATTTTCAAATCCCTAGGCTTAAATCCCCAATTTACTCCTCAAAAACATGTAATCTAGTCGGATTATTCGATGATAATTCAATATTATGGAGTAGAAATGATCACAAGTAACTTACCTCAAGATTTTCCATGATTTCTTGCTCAAAAATCGCCCCAAGCCGTGTTCTTTCACAAGAAAAACGTGAAAATGAGCTAACAAAATAGAACAACACTACCAAAACCCATTCTGGTCGCTAAAAGACCTTTCCGGTCGCTAAAGGGGCCAAATCTGGTCGCTAAAGGTGCACACCAGAACCTTCTGCACCGGCAATATTTATTTTCACAAAAAGGCTCTAACTCCACCATACGAACTCTGAATTCGATGATTCTTGTTCCTATGAGTCACAAATAATAATACGAACATAGTCCTTCAAACGAAACTCAATTCGGAGCTCGTTTGCTCAGTGCGATATCCATTTCGCTCGTTAAACAATTAACAGATGTTTCACGTCAAAAACCTAATCGCGACTTGATGAAATTAGACCAAACTTTCCAGATCCGTCCTATAATTCATTATCAAAATTCCGGAAGTGTCGAAATCAAATTTCAATATCTAGAACTAAAAATGGGCCTTTGGATCATTACGTGCTTATGCTCAAAACGGCAAAAATCTTCCAAAAACTCTTCCAAAACTTATTCGAGCCTCATGTGGCCCCGACCAAACATTCCAACACACCCCATAACATCATTCAAACTTTTTCCAATCAACAAAACACCTCAAACAACATCAAAACCATCAATTCATATCGAATTCAAGTCTAAGTTTTCCAAAAACTTCTTAAACACGCATTTGATCAAAAACCCGACTAAATCACCTCCGAATGACATGAAATTTTGCACACACATCCCAAATAACATAATGAAGCTACAGAAACTCTCTGAATACCATTCCGACCCTTGGATCAAAATCTCACCTATCAACCGGAAATCGCTAAAATACTACTTTCGCCAATTCAAGCCAAATTCCACACCGGACCTCCAAAACCAATTACGACCGCGCTCCTAAGTCATAAATCACCTAATGGAGCTAGACAAATCATAAAAATTCCGATCCGAGATCATTTACACATAAGTTAACTCTTGGTTAAACCTTTCAAATTCAAAGCTTTCAACTGAGACTATTCTTTCAAATTCATTCCGATTTTTTTTTTCCTGAAAACCAAAACCAACGATCTACATCAGTCATAATACATAACATGGGGCAAGTCATGCCCGAGAACTAGCGGTCAAAGCGCAAAAGCTCAAAACGACCGGTCGGGTCGTTACATCCTCCCCAACTTAAACACACGTTCGTCCTCGAACATTCCGGAGTTATTCTAGAAGCTAACCAATAGCTGAATCACCTTACCAAACACATACCCGTGGGTGATCCCACGTCACCCTATCTCATATAGTTCTGATAGCACAATATAACTGAAATTTCACAACACAATCTAGCCCATAACCTTAGAACCACATTTCCATTTTCGAAATCATACACAAGGTTAGAACCTCACATCTATATTCAGAATAAGCCCGAACTAGCTGTAATAGTCGATACCTACAACCTCAGGTGCAATACATGATAGACCACATAACTCAAACACTTGTAGTGATAACTTCTAATCACAGCAGTTGCACACAACACCCGAATACCGATAGAAAAACTCTTATCAACTAAAGTGTCATCTCAACACTTTTACATACTGCCAATGCTAACTAAATCATGCGGTAAGCCATAACCATTTTCCATATCAACCATTCATGAAGGCACTTCTCCTTTGGCAAATACTACATCCAATTTCTGAGCTGAAGATCGATATTATCCTTCCAACATGCTGAAATCAAATCCGTTCGCATTCATTAATGATCCCACTGATCTCTTCTAATCCAACACATTATTCTGGTGACATGACACATAAATACAGGCCTAATCCACCACTCGCACAATACGCGTGCCAATAAGCAACAGTTCGAGCATACTCAATTCATGAAAATGACTCAAATGAAAGAGTTGTACCTCAAGCTCACCAGTACCACCACAACACAAGGCTAAGAACCCGTTTCACATCATAGAAATATAACACATGAATCTAACCCGGAAGGTCATATCTCCACATAGCTTCGCTGTCATGCGCGACCCTATCCAGACACTAGTTCACATGAGACGCCCCAAGTCACCATGCTCAAAATCATCAACCAAGCGCAATTTGATATCTAGTACCACCAGTGAATCACCATACCCACGGAGAAGTACATAATACAATGCCATACCGGAAAATCTCACTATTGCGCCATCCGATTACCCCAAAAAGGGAGAATACCTTAAAGAAAAGAGCCGATTTGCAAGTTCCACAAGTACCACCCCAACGATATGCTATGGGCTCGTCAATCACAGTGGAACCAAGATATATGAATAGAATAATAATAACCGGCTCTTCTATAGCTCACATTGACATCAACCTCACGAGCAACTTAGCTGCCAATAACATAATCCACCTGGCACGGTCACAGACCTCCAGTCCAAGCATATCATATAGAAGCAATCCAACAAGTACACATGTATATGCTAACTGAAACAAGATTCTCATTCTCCTTGACTGGAATAAATAACACTCTATATCGTAGGCATGAGCAAACTGCGCTGTCATAGCTCAAATTAGCAAGTTAACACAGAATTAGTAATTACCAAGTTTGTTCTAGAATTTAGCATCTTGGAAATCTCAAGTATAGTCTAGATAGTTCTTAACAGAGTTACGAATATGGGAAACATTATACCTTATCCCAATATCCCACTCTAGGCATATCATAGCCTACGTATCTTCCGAGCATGAATATTAGCTCGGTGCTTGCACACAGGTTCAACCCTCACATATATTCTCGCTCACAGTGTATAGTTATCACCATCAATTAGCTCAACTAGTGCATCCAAAGAGTTTAAATAAGACACTCACCTCAAATATGCCACAATCCCGAAATAGTATATTTTTGAGAATTCCCCGTCTCCAAATTCCTAGATTACATAAATCACCATAACTGATCACAATCTCAGCACTCAATGACTGACACATCCCTCAAGTATGATCATTTCATGATAATTATTCTCAAAATTTTCCTACAATACATAGCAAGATCGAAATATTGGCAGTCGATCAACCAAGTGGGTGTTGAAATACCAATAGACATTTGTTGGTTAAAATATAGTGTGCACCCTTCTAAGGTCTTACCGAGCAGTTATAACATTCATCTAAATACCTGAAACTGACTATTCCATCCAGAACTCGTGACCTTCCCTTTAAGAATAAACTGCCACGTTGCACATGAAAATATTAATCATGTACCACACACCACGTCTATCATGCCATCTTGTTGCAAACACAAAATCTCATTAGAAATTTCCGGGCTATAGGAAATTACATTCCGGCAGTTAGAAATCTTCTGTTTGCTCCCATTTAGGAGGAGTTCGTAATATACAATATGTTTCACGCACCGGCAGAAGATATCCGGCTCGAACTATGGTAAAAACCATCAAGAAAACTTTCAAATTTGCTCACACATACCCAAGTTATCAAAACGGAATTCCTCTGGCTTGACCAGGCCATGTAGGTCACCAACCCAAAAATATTGCCATAAAACATCTGTAAAACATCACAATATACGGTATATGAATCTGAAGCTGATGGCAAAACCAATACTAGAGCTGTGGTCAAAGCTGTCTTGAGCTTCTGAAAGCTCTTCTCACATTCGTCCGACCATACAAACGGTGCACCCTTCTGAGTCAACTTGGTCAAGGGTGATGCAATGGATGAAAAATCCCTCACAACTAGGATAGAATCGATACTAGTAATCTCAGCTCCAACATCTAGCACAAACGCTAGATATGACAGACAACCCTTCCCAACTATACGCTGGGTTTTCAAGAAAGAAATTACTCTGCTAGGAACATAATCAGTCATACCACGCCACTCAATTTGCAGTACACCCGGCATAGCCTAAGTAACTGTCTTAGCATGACAGTCTAGAATAACATGATACGGAAATAACCAATCCATGCCTAATATAACATCAAAGTCCACCATGATCAATAGCAATAGATCAACTCGGGTCTCCAGACCCTCAATAATCACAACACATGACCGGTACACACGGTCTACAATAACAGTATCGCCCACCGGGGTAGATACATGAACAGGTAAAGAAGGAAATTCTTGGGGCGTACCCAAATAATGAGCAAAATATGAGGACACATAAGAATAAGTGGAACCGGGATCAAATAATACAAAGGCATCTCTGTGGCAGACTGGACAATAGCATAAAAAACAGGCCCGTCCACCGCCTGATCGACCTTAATCCCCGTAAGTAATAACTGACTCACCAACACGCCTCAAACTGGAACCAATATAGCACATAATCGTGCAATCAACTTATTTAATAGCAAACTCCCCAACTTGGTTCAAAGACATAGATCAAAACGCACTCAATAAATCATAACGCACATACTCTATTATTGCCGTAATACCATAGTGAGATTGAACTCACTCCTTCATAAGCTTGTGGAAACACAAATCATCTAGAATTTTAACTCTTCTGCAATTCTTGCATCCGCTCACATAACAGTTAAGCCCACTCTCTAGGCGACTAAATTTAGATTTCAACGTATATTCTTCACTTGTAAATGAGATCTTCTAATAGACAGTATAAGAATCGCACCACCTTAGAACACTCCGCAGGAAATAACCCACCTGTTTCACTTCTAATTAATATTTTTGTATACCTTCCACCGTCATTCACATTACACAATCACTTAGTCTTCCTAAGTCTAAAATCATACCGTAACATGAAATTTACTTCACTCCAAACAGGAGACATGAAAAGATTCTTCACGCGCCCATAACTAGGGGCTACACATCAGATCACAATGAAAATCAAACACTTAATAGCTCATCTATCATCCTGCCGCCCTTCCTCGTCACCTCCAAGTCATATAGATATATCTCGCAGTACTAACATACTCCTCACGTGGCTATCCAACCATCATTCCCACTAATAAGGACAATACCGGACATATAATTTCAAAACTCTTGCTCGCACAATCAGCACTTCGATGCTCAAGCCATAGGCAAGGATCTAGCCTTAAGTCCTCCAGACTGGCCTAACATCAAACTCACAACGATTACGTCTCGCCATTCGACCAGGGAATTACAAGCCATCAAGGCACATCTAATACTGAGCGATCGTTCGCGCATACGAACACGTGGATGGAATTGTAAGAGTTACTTTTTTTTCTGCTGAATCAAGGACGCACGATAAGAATTCAAGAATATGAAGTTTTCCTAAAGGTTCTGCAGCCTCTCGAGGATAAATACAGACGTCTCCGTACCGATCCGCGAGACTCTACTAAACCTGCTCATGACTCGCGAGACCTAGTAACCTAGGCTCTGATACCAACTTGTCACGACCCAATTCTCGAACCTGGTCGTGATGGCACCTCTCATGAAGACAAGGCCAGCCATTCAACCCAATTCATCCTTTTAAGACAATTAATAAACACAATTATAGTATAAACATGGTTTAATAATATCCAATAGCGGAAAGTATAGATAAAATACGGAAATCCAACCCAATTCAGCCCTAACCGGGGTGTCACAAGTCATGAGCTACTACAGAGTTTACTAAAATTCTACAAAGTATGGAATTAGGAACAAAGTCTGAAGATATCATAAATAACAGAATATAAGGGAGAAAACGGGTCTGCGAATGCCATGCAGCTACCTCGATAACTCCGATGAAAACTGAACAGCAGAAAGCTCGCTCTATGCCTCAGGAATACATGTACCTGCACACATGGTGCAGGGAGTAATGTGAGTACTCCGACCCAGTGAGTAATAAATATAAATAATGACTGAAGGTAAGAAAACACATTAAGGCACACAATATTCTATACAGAAGCAGTGAAATCATTTAAAATAATAATTCAGTGAAACATCATGTGAAATTTCTTTTAAACCAAAACTGTAATTTGGCAGTAAAATGACGAGTAGAAATCTGCCCCTCGGGATCAATATCAAAACAACAAGTAGGAATCTGCCCCTCGGGCTCAGTATCAAAATAACAAGCAGAAATTTGCCCCTCGGGCTCAGTATCAAAATAATAATTAGAAATCTGCCCCTCGGGCTCAGTATCAAAATAATAAGTAGAAATCTGCCCCTCGGGCTCAGTATCAAAATAATAATTAGAAATCTGCCCCTCGGGCTCAGTATCAAAATAATAAGTAGAAATCTGCCCCTCGGGCTCAGTATCTCAGAACAGTATCAGCCCCTCAGGCTCAGAACAGTATGAAGCAACTAGTCAATGAAATAAGAGCACGTAATTATTATGGCAGATAATGCAGATAAGGAATAAATGCATTAGTGCAATGCAATGCATATGACGGTACCCTCTGGTACCCACTGCGGCATGCAACCCGAGCCATCCATATTTATTTATCGTCGACGGCGCTCACTCGGGTTGTGTACAGACTCTAGAGGGGCTCCTACAGCCCAAGCGCAATATCAAGTCATCTCGTGGCATCAAATCTAGGCCCTCGACCTTATATCAATATCAGTATAATCACCCAGGCTCTCGGCCTCAATATCAATGTAATCAACCAGGCTCTCGGCCTCAATATCAATGTAACACCGTTGTGGCGCGCAGCCCGATCCATGCTCAGTCCAGAAATCATCATAAGCCCCTTGGGCATTCGTAAAACAATAGTTCTCAGCCCGAAATATCATTTAGAAATATCATTTAAGTTTTCAAATCTTAGAAAGATGGCTGAGTTTGCAAAACAGTATTTAAAACCTTGGACTGAGATCAAATGATATGCAAAATATGCGAAAACAGTGATATCAATCCCTGAAGGATTCAAATAATTGGCAAGAATCCCAAATGTAACAATCAAATCTAAGTAAGGATGATTCTCAATTTAGTTCAAGTAGAAAACATGGTAAAAACATCTCTCGGGACGGACCAAGTCACAATCCCCAATGGTGCTCTACCTCACGCCCGTTATCCGGCATGCAAGTCACCTCAATATAGCGTTACGATGTGAAATTCCGGGGTTTCAAACCCTCAGGACATCATTTACATCAATTACTCACCTTAAGACGGCCAAAAGTCTAGCTCGCTATGCCCTTGCCTCTCGAATTGGCCTCTTCGTGCGTCGAATCTATCCAAAATCAGAATGAATATGTCACATTATGTTGTAGGAACAATACCCAATCGAAAATAACTTAAAAACATCAAAATCCCGAAATTTGGCAAAACCCGAGCCCTGGGCCCACTTCTCAAAATTCAGAAAAATTAACATCAACGGATTCCTTATCTCGCCACGAGTCTATACATATAAAATTTACCAAAATCGGACATCAACTCGACCCTCAAATCTTCAAATCTTATTTTCAAATCCCTAGGCTTAAATCCCCAATTTACTCCTCAAAAACATGTAATCTAGTCGGATTATTCGATGATAATTCAATATTATGGAGTAGAAATGAACACAAGTGACTTACTCAAGATTTCCAATGATTTCTTGCTCAAAAATCGCCCCAAGCCGTGTTATTTCACAAGAAAAACGTGAAAATGAGCTAAAAAACAGAACAACACTAATAAAGCCCATTCTGGTCGCTAAAAGACCTTTCCGGTCGCTAAAGGTGCCAAATCTGGTCGCTAAAGGTGCACACCAGAACCTTCTGCACCAACAATATTTATTTTCACTAAAAAGGCTCTAACTCCACCTTACGAACTCTGAATTCGATGATTCTTGTTCCTATGAGTCACAAATAATGATACGAACATAGTCCTTCAATCGAAACTCAATTCGGAGCTTGTTTGCTCAGTGCGATATCCATTTCGCTCGTTAAACAATTAACAGATGTTTCGCGTCAAAAACCCAATCGCGACTTAATGAAATTATACCAAACTTTCCAGATCAGTCCTATAATTCATTATCAAAATTCTGAAAGTCTCGAAATCAAATTTCAATCTCTAGAACTAAAAATGGACATTTGGATCATTACGTGCTTATGCTCAAAACGGCAAAAATCTTCCAAAAACTCTTCCAAAACTTATTCGAGCCTCATGTGGCCCCGACCAAACATGCCAACACACCCCATAACATCATTCAAACTTTTTCCAATCAACAAAACACCTCAAACAACATCAAAACCATCAATTCATATCGAATTCAAGTCTAAGTTTTCCAAAAACTTCTTAAACACGCATTTGATCAAAAACCCGACTAAATCACCTCCGAATGACATGAAATTTTGCACACACATCCCAAATAACATAATGAAGCTACAGAAACTCTCTGAATACCATTCCGACCCTTGGATCAAAATCTCACCTATCAACCGGAAATCGCTAAAATACTACTTTCGCCAATTCAAGCCAAATTCCACATCGGACCTCCAAAACCAATTACGATTGCGCTCCTAAGTCATAAATCACCTAATGGAGATAGAAAAATCACAAAAATTCCGATCCGAGATCATTTACACATAAGTCAACTCTTGGTCAAACCTTTCAAGTTCAAAGCTTTCAACTGAGACTATTCTTTCAAATTCATTCCGATTTTTTTTTCCTGAAAACCAAAACCAATGATCTACATCAGTCATAATACATAACACGGGGCAAGTCATGCCCGAGAACTAGCGATCAAAGCGCAAAAGCTCAATATGACTGGTCGGATCGTTACACTCGGTCATAGTATCAATCACTCAGAACAATGGGTACCCGCGCTCACTGTGGGTGTGCAGACTCCGGAGGTGCCCCTTATGGCCCAAGCGCTATATCAAGCCACCTCGTGGCATCATCACTCAGCATATCCTCACATCACTCAAGCCACCGCGTGGCATATAAAGTATCTTAGGCCCTCGGCCTTATATCACTCGGCCTCACATCACTCAAGCCACCTCGTGGCATAAATAGTATCCCAGGTCCTTGGCCTCATATCACTTAGCAAATCCTCACATATGGCCCTCGGCCTCACTCAGTCCGGAAATCATCATAAGCCCCTCGGGCATTTGTAAAACAATAGTTCTCAGCCCAAAATACCATTTAGAAATATCATTTGAGTTTTCAAATCTGCATAAAAGCTGCTGAGTTTGTAAAACAATAATTATAAACAGGACTGAGTTTAAATATAAGTCAAAACAGTGAGGAAATAGTGATAAAAATTCCAAAAGATTCAAATAATTGGCACGAAGCCCAAGTATGGCAATCAGCCCAAATCATGATGATAACAAATAAGTTTCAATCAAATATGCGGTAAAATCATCAATCGGGATGGACCAAGTCACAATTCCCGGTAGTAAAAGACCCCGCGCTCATCATCCAACGCGTGTCTCACCTATCAACCGGAATTCGCCAAAATATTAACCTTTTCAATTCAAGCCAAATCCTTCCACGGACTTCCAAAATGCATTCTGATCGCGCTCCTAAGTCATAAATTACCCAACGAAGCTATCCAAATCATAAAATTCAAATCCGAGATCAAATACAAACAAGTCAAATCTTGGTCAAACCTTTCAAATTTCAAGCTTCAACTGAGAACTGTTCATCCAAATTCATTCTGATTAACCAGAAACTCAACACCAACGATTTACATAAGTCATAATACACCACACGGGGCAAGTCATGCCCGAGAACTAGCGATCAAAGTGCAAAAAGCTCAAAACGACCGGTCAGGTCGTTACAGGTGATGCCGTGCAATTTCATTGTTTCACTGTGAGATTGAGAGTAAAAGCACGAAGGGTGATGTCATGCATTTTTCCTTACCGTGTTTAATTATTTTCACTGACCAAAGGCATATTGATTGTCCTGATTATCATTTCTGCTGAAATTCTCATATCTTGTATCCCTTAGCATGTCCTCCCCCCCGATATTACTTGTCTAGATCTTATTTATTGTTATTTTGTACCTATACTATTAATGGAACATGTTTATTATGTAAGTGTCTTTTCATAGCCTCGTCACTACTTCGTCGAGGTTAGGACACTTACGAGTATATGGGGTCGGTTGTACTCATACTACACTCTACATTTCTTGTGCAGATTTTGGTATCGGCCCTTGCTGATCGTGAGGTTAGCAGCTGGACTTGCTTGTCAGAGACCCAAGGTAGATTTGCTGGTGTCCGCAGACTCTGGAGTCCCTTCCTAATTTCTTTATTATATTGTTTCCTTTCTTTCAGAACAGTTGTATTTTCTTTCAGACATTGATTGTAGTAACTCTTAGAAGCTCGTGAATCGTGACACAAGATATGAATTGTATTAGTTATTATGGGTTTTATGTTATTCCGCAAACTCAGTTTTAGCTTCTGTTTAGCTTAATTGTTTATGTTGTTAAAATTGACTGAAGTTGACTTAAGAATCCTCTAACGTTGGCTTGCCTAGCAAGTGAAATGTTAGGCAACATCACGGTCCCGAAGGTGGTATTTTGATTCGTGACACCTTTTTTACCCTCTAAAATTAAATTTCACATTGGCCATAATTGTAATTTAAGTTACTTTCCAAATATTTAGGATATTTAAATCACCTAAAATTTTAGTTATTAAATATTTTCTTATTGAACTAAGTAAGAAGTCTTAATTTTTAGTCTTTGGCCATTATAACATATTAATTTATAAGAAAACAAGATTATGAGACAAATTCAAGAAATAATTGTCACACCTCCTTTTTGCGCGCCCGGCCCCGAAGGGTTAAATGCGCGGGTGGAGTTTTTCCAATTTAAGTGACAATATTCGAAATGGGATTATTTATTTAATTCAGAGTCGCCACTTGGGAAAGGTTTGGCTTTTGGTGTCCCAAGTCACCGGTTTATCTTGAATCCCAAATCGAGGAAATTTTCGACTTTTCCAAATGAAGTCTGCGAACCAGAAATTCTAAGTAAGGAATTCTGTTGACCCGAGGGAAGGTGTTAGGCACCCTCGAATCCCGTGGTTCTAGCACGATGGCTTAAATTGTTATAATGGCTAAATATCGGATTTAAATACATGTTGTGACTTGTGTGCTTTTATTAAGTTTAAAACCGCTTTTATCATTATCACTTATTTTTATAGAATTGCAACGTCGTGAAAATGCATTTTGAACCACGTCACAATCAATGCGCCCGTGATCGTCAACACATTTTGACTTCGTTGAGATTTGGATTTGGGTCACATCAATGTGCACCCGAATTTAAGAATATGATTTAATTAAGCCGCGCCTAAAGAGTCTGACGCGTTATTATTTTTGAGAAAGGCCATGAGATTCACTAAACGGCCTAGCCTGAATTTCTAAATATTTATTATGATTGTTTATCGAGGGCCCCGCAATTCTGCATTTTTATTTGGCGAGGCTCGTCTCTATTTTAGAAAGGATATCCTAAAGTGGCTACATTTTTAATACATTTGTCCCTAAAACTAAAAGAAAAAGAACATGCTAAATTAACTATATGCTTTTGCCTAATCCGGATTCTTATCAATTTCTGATTGATTATTTACAAAGTGGAGGGATGTCATAACTTATGAAACATACTTTAATTGGACAAAGAAATTACATTCGAGATTGACCCAATATTATACTTGTGTCCAAACGTTTCTTGAATTGAATTTTACTAGACTTATTGGGGCTGAATTAAAGGAATTAACTACTAGGCGTTGTTACTAATGGGATTTGAATATGATATTATGTACTGCCTAACGAGACCCAGCAAAAGACTAAAATAAAACAAGTCAAACATAGTATAAGTTTGGAGTATCCATACCTCGTATTAACAAATAGCTACAAACTAAAACATGAAGGACCAAGCTCAGACGAGTATTAGTTAACATACATTTTCGTACTATTGAACTGGGAACTAACAACTACACAGGCCCCTTAATATGCCATGAATATTACAACAAATGATTTTGAACTTCTTCAACCTTTTTCATTTCATGCTTTCAAAACTGTTCAGTTACATCAATATGGGACTTGAAATGTGTACCTGGAAATACTGAAAATGCAAAGGAGAAGAAGAAGAAGATGTGGAAATCAGCAGCAGCGAGAAACAGAACTAGCAATAGCAGCAGGACAGAATAACAGCAAGCAAAACAACCCAGCAGAATAGGCTCGAGTGCAGGAATGCAACTATAGCCGATAGAAGAAATAGCCAAATGACAACAACACACAGTGGAGTAGAATCAGAACTCCAGGCAGACCAAAACCAGTAGTAAACCAATGAAAACACTCGACTAGTAGACACAGTTGGAACCTCAAAGAATCAGAATTGATTTGAACAAGTTGAACGAATGAAAACCAAACAACAATAGGAAAGAAACAGTTTCTGATTGTTGACTGTATACTTTCTATCTCTTAACCTCTCTCTATCTGTGTTTTTTTTTAAAACTCAGTTCTCTCTTTTTCTCTTATATCTTCACAGTGTATGTTTTTCCTCTCCAATCCCCCCTCTAATTCTGTATCTCCCTGATTATGTATTTCCTCCCCTTTCTCTTAGTCAGATCTCTGCCCTTTTATATGCCTTCCTTACCCCTTTTAAACAGCCTGTCTAGACTATCACCATACCCCTCCCATGTGCCTTTCACCTTTTCAGATTCCAATTAGTTATTTGAGTATTAACCCCCATCAACATTCCCTGGCAGACTTAACTTTTAAAAAGGTTTAATACTTTTAAACTACAGCAAGGTATGGGCAGTAGAATCTATCTGACAGCATATGCTGTCAAACCATTTTTAACTCAAAATTCCTTTTATGCAGGGAACAGGCTGTGCACAAAGCACATGAGGTGCACCAATGCACATGCTGTGCACGAGTGCACATGCCCTCCAATTCAGAATTTAAACCAAACATCCCTTTTACATTACTGATCCAAATCAACAACTATAAGTAAGCAAAACTGGTTCTTAATTGATTCAGGCAAATGTTCAACAGAAGCAAATCGATTTACTTTGTTCAGACAGTTGAAACTAATTGACGACACATGTCGACTCGACTATATTAGCATTAACATACACAATCGTAGCCAAAAATCAGACATTTAAACAGTATCGATACATGGTTCGAATTATACTGACTAAGCAGAAATACACTCGAGGAGTCAACTAGTCAGTCCAAACTTGAAAATCAGCTACTTGCACAATAAATACATATGCCTTATCAGAATATGAGGGGGGGATTCAGACGAACACAGAGGTTCAGGTAAAGTGGACAAACAAAGGTTGATAAAATTAAAACAAAAATATGAACAGACTTTTTAAAAACAAATCACACGGACTAAAACAAGTAAAGGAAAGAAAGCAGACTCACCTTAAAACTTGAAAAGTCAAAAGTTTGAACTCGGATTTGGTCAGACCTTTCTTAAGGTTGAACGGACTTTAATCGAAGTGTTTCTCAGATGAGAAACACTTCGATTAAGGTCCATTAGACCTTAATCTCTGTGGCTCGGACTGACATGGACCAATGATGAAGAACTACAAAGTTCCAAAACTCAGATCTGGGATTCATGCTTCCCTGGTCAGATTCGGACCAAACCAAGTATGGTTTGGTCACAAGAGGGGTCTGGGGAGTGTCTGGTGTGAGACTGGGGTTAAACTGTGTAGATTGAGTTTTGACTCGAATCTTCAAATGAAGATTCGAGAAGGTGGGGAGGGATTCGAACTACATGGTTACCAGATCCATGTTCGGGATGGCAAGGGGATTCTAGGGTGTTAAGGGGAAGGTCACCGGTGTTCATGCCGCCGGTTTTCATGATGGGGGATACAGGGGCGGCTAGGGTTTAGGGGCCTGGTCTGTGGAGACGAAGGCTGGGGTATTGGATAGGGGGGCAGGGTAAGGTTATGAACTTATATAGTTAGTGGGTGGATTGATCTCAACCGTTAGATCAATCTAGATCTACGGTCTGGATCTGATGGCTTAAGTGGAACGGTGTCGTTTCAAGGGTAAGGGTTGGGGTCGGTCCGGGTGAGACGGGTCAGGTTTGTTGGTGGGTTATGGGGAATTGATCTCGGCCGTTGATTACTCTGAGATCAACGGCCCAAATCAACCTGTACCAATACGATGTCGTTTGGATTCTCTGGGCATCAGGTGGTCTGGACCGGGCAGGCCTGGGTTTTGGGCTGTTTGTTTGGGTCAATTTTAATAAATTGGCCCAAGTCCGAAAAGGCAGGGTCCTTTTCTTTTTTTTTCTTTTTCTTTTATTATAAAAATACAAAACCAAGTAAAATCAAATTAAAATAAACACCTAATACAATTATTCACACACACATTAAAGTAATTCAAAACGGGTAAAATTAAACAAAAATTAAAATCACGGACGAAGATGCCTATTTATGATTTTCTTATTTAACGACCGGATTACGGTTCGAATTATGCATGACACACACATTTTTTGCATTTTGTTTTAATAATAAAAAAAATGGGCAAAAATTGCAAATAACCAACAAAGTGCCATGTGAAAATCCAAAATTTGTACAGTAGGGCCAATTATTATTATTTTTATTTCTTTTGGAGCGATTGTCGTGCGAAGCAAAAATCACGTGCTCACAGCTGCCCCTCTTTGTTCGGAAACACGAAGAGTTTTCGTGCAAAGATAAAGTGAGCGTGTACGAGCGATTTTTGCCTATGGACCACTCCGTATGAAGCATGTTTTTGAAAGATCTGACCGAATCTTGCTTCAAAGATTTCCTACATATCCTGGGCTAAACAGGAATCAGGTCAATGTAGTTCGAGAAAATTTTGGTAGCTGGGGCTACCATGGGATTGCAATGCTTGCTGCTACTGATGTTGTTGTTGTCACTACTGCGTCACTGACTGCCTTATTACAACCAAACGAAATTTGGAAACTGAACTAACTACTTATATGCATGTCAACTGCTAGTTACAAGATTCCTATCTATGATTCTTTTACGACTTGATCTTAGGTCTCAGCTGATTCTACTTGTAGACTCCGATCTGAATCTTGATGCTTGCGAGTTGCGGCGACTTGTTTAAACTCTAGGATACTGAATATGACGGGGTTGGTAGAACTCGGGGCCCTGATCAAATCTTGGAGCGATCCGCCTTCCATTTTCTCCGGTGTCTCTGGATATCTTTTTTTTCTTTTTCTTCTTAGATTCTGAGTTGAGACTCATCTTGTGGGTCGTTTCGATCCGTATGGCTCGAGGTTAGACCTGCGGGAAAAACAAACGAACGAAATTTTTCTGCCCCAGTTTCACTAGGAAAATTTCGTTAATTATTTGCCAGGAAGTTCATAAGATTGATGAAGGGAATATGCATGCTCAGTTCAGGGTTGGGGCCCTAATACCGACTAGCTGGGGAAAGGTTCAGTTTAGGGTTTAACGACCCTAACGCCAAACAAAGGAAGAATTTAGTTTAGGGTTTTAAAACCCTAATGCTGATTGGAAGCAAAAGCTCAGTTTAAGGTTTTAAAACCCTAATGCTGTTTGCATGGAACAACTCAGTTTAGGGTTTAAAACCCTAATGCCGGCTGAAAGGAAAATTCAGTTTAGGTTTTAAAACCCTAATGCTGATTGCATGGAAAGGAGTTCTCGGGTTATGCCGAAAAGATTCATCGAGTCATGCTGGGAGGATTTATCGGGTTATGCCGTGACGATTTATCGGGTTATGCCGAGGGGATTCGGGTTATGCCGAAAAGATTCGGGTTATGTCGAAAAGATTCATCGGGTTATGCCGGGAGGATTCATCGGATCATGCCGGAAAGGTTTATCGGGTTATGCCGAAAAAATTCATCGGGTTATGCCGAAAAGATTCGTCGGGTTATGCCGGGAGGATTCATCGGGTTATGCCGGGAAGATTCATCGGGTTATGCCGGGAAGATTTATCGGATTATGCCGAAAAGATTCATCGGGTTATGCCGGGAAGATTTATCGGATTATGCCGAAAAGATTCATCGGGTTATGCCGGGAGATTCATCGGGTTATGCCGGGAAGATTTATCGGATTATGCCGAAAAGATTCATCGGGTTATGCCGGGAGATTCATCGGGTTATGCCGGGAAGATTTATCGGATTATGCCAAAAAGATTCATCGGGTTATGCCGGAAGATTCGTCGGGTTATGCCGGGAGGATTCATCGGGTTATGCCGGGAAGATTCATCGAGTTATGCCGAGGGGATTCATCGGGTTATGCCGGGAGAATTCGGGTTATGCCGAAAAGTTCGTCGGGTTATGCCGGGAAGATTTATCGGGTTATGCCGGAAAATGGTAAGAGTCCCCGAGTTATGTCGGAGAAGTCATCGGGTTATGCCGAAAAGGAAAAGAGTCCTTGGGTTATGCCGGGAATTTTGGATAAAAAAAGTTCCTTGGGTCATGCCAGGGAGATCCGGGGTTTATACCGGGATAGTTGAGGAACGAGGTCCTATGCTACCATGATTTGTTTTTCTTTTGAGATGTTCATTTTTAATTCTTGAGATGCCAGAAAAAAAAGTCATCGGGTTATGCCGAAAAGGAAAAGAGTCCTCGGGTTTTTTTTTTTATTAGAAATGCACGAAAGAATTATGGGGAAACTTACCATTGGTCGTTTTCCCGCTGCAAGGCTGTTTCAATGCTTGTGTGCTCCATTTCTTTTGGGCTACACCAGCTTCATGCATGGCTGCTTCGGGTCGCACCTGTCTCAATTTCCTGGACAAAGAAAACATTGTCAGTTTGAAAATGGCGGTTGGTTTTGGGGGCCTTGACCGTTCCAATTGCTTTGTCTTAGCCTAATTCTTGTTGAAAAACTCTGCCATTGATTAGATTTACATGCGAAAACCTTTGGACTACTCAGACTTGCGTTTCCCGATTTTGTGATGATTTGCCTTATAAGGCTTTGGTTTTTCCGTCCCGTTCTGCTTGGGGATTTTATCAGGGAGACTCTGTGGGGATTTGTACAAGAGGAACTCCGTGTGGATTTGTCCAATGCGAACTCTGTGAGGATTTTTTTTTTTGTAACAAACTTGATGGGGATGTGCTGGGGTGGACTTCTTTGGGGAATTGTACGAGGGGAAACTCCATGGGGGATTTGTAACAAGGGATACCCTGTGGGGATTTGTTGGTTTTGGAAGCAAATCAACTACCATGGCCAGTCGGGATGGGACTGACGCGCTACTGAGGTCGTACATTTTATTTGACTCTTGCCAAACGGAGCCCTGTAAAACCGGTCCTGCCACCTTTCTTTGCGATTATTACGGAATTAAGATTTAGATCAAAAAGAACTCAAAGAAAACTATGTAAAGGAGAACATATGAGTTTAAAGAGAAAAGCCCCTTTCGGAGGGAAAAGAAGGACTTATCTGGAGTGTATGCCAGTTTCAAACTGACATGACATGCCTTTTGGACTGGATGCCCGACCTCCGAGAACTTGCATTTCCTCATGAATCAAAACAGATCTATATTTTTCAAAGCCTGGGAACCTTGCCAGGACTTTCTGAGGTGGAATCATCTTTTTGGCCGACAACGCCCTTTGCGGGTTTTCGCTAGTCGACCTCTCTCATTTCTCTTCTTACTGTCGCCTGCTAGTACTCTTTGCGAGTTTTTACTAAACAAGCTCTCTCATTTTCAATTTCTCTTCTCGCATCGCCTCACGGTGCCCAAAGGTTTTCACCGACAAGACTCTCTTATCTTCATTCTCCTCATTTGTTGTATCGGACCCACATAATTCCGTCTTCCTATTTTGGAATGCTTCGTTGATTGATCAGAAGGACTTGAAAAAGGTTTGGGGTGAAAAGAATTTGGATTGAACTACAACCTCGGAACCTTTTGGGTGGGATTATTGCTGAATCATTATAACTTCTGCCCCAGTTTTACTTTCGGGGGAATTCCTGGATTTTATTTTGATGTGACTGAACCCCAAGGAGAGGTTGCCTACGTATCCTTTCGGAATCAAGTCAGACGTAGTTCATACCGTTTTTTTTATATATATTTCCTCATTCTTCCAATTTTTTTTTTCCTTTTTTTTTCTTTTTTTTTCATTCATCATTTTTTTTTCAATAATATTTTCAAGTTCCAAAGAGGGTAATCAAAGAAGAGTAACCAGCTCAAATGGGTTTGCAAAGGGTTGATAGTGTTTGGGTAGCGAGAATGAAAGCCTTCGTCATCTCAAACTGTGCAAAGATATCGCCAGAGTGATTTAGACATATTACTGCACCTGCTTTCCAAGCAAGGCTGACGTCGTTTCTTCCGACGTCGCCCAGATACAAATGCTCCATTTGGTAACGTTTTTCGATGACGTATGGACCCTTTTTGGTACAATTGCTCGTGACAAACCACAGTTATTAAGGTTATCATTCTGTACGGGTCTAAACACTTTTACTGCTCTCAAACTCTGCTTTAGTGACGGACATTTTCCAAACCATGAACCAATTTTCTTTAGTTGTTCCTACTTTTCAAATTCTTCATATCTCAAATTTTGACTCATTATTTGAAGTTTGATCGGAGTTCTCGTGATCCGGGCATGAAGTCCGCAAACATGTCATGTTATCTAAAGCTGCATTCATCAGAATTGAAGAGAACACAAAAGAAAACATAGAAGAAGAAAGTGAGTAATCAAGCATGATTTCATTTCTTGGCATTTTGGGGAAGATAAGGAAAAAGGTTGACATTCAGGAAATTAAAAAACATGAAACTGAAGAAAAACATCTGAGTCACCCTCTGGGGTTACTTGTGATGCAGAGAAAGTGGCAAGACAGGTTCATTAGGGCTTCCGTTTGATCAAGAATGACGTAGCCTTCTAGTTTTGAAACTAGGTGCTTGGTCCCATGTACGATACTTCAACGGTGCTAGTGCCCTCTCCTGGCTGGACCATGTGTATTTCGCATAGCTTTTCCCTTGTCGCCACACATATTCCCTTGCTCTCGTCGAGCGGGGACACCTTATCATCTCCTTCTTTGTTGTATTTTGGTTCCTGTGGTATGCGTCCGACAAACACTGGCTCGTTCGGCCGAGGTTGTTTGATCGTCCCCCATACCATGGAGGCCTGCTTGAATACATCACTTATTCCTTTTTCTGGCTCCGGAGTTACCCTGGGTCCTTTTTCTGTATCAGCAATAGCGATTATGGCTTTAAGTGCCGGATCAACTTCCTCGTCTTCACAAATCATCCCAACTATCGGCCCGTTGTTGTGGGCGGGCAACGGATTATTGGTCACATTTGGGATATCCTCGTCTCTCAACACAATCTTCCCTTGGTCTAATAGATTCTCCACAGCTTGTTTCAATGTCCAACAGTCGTTGGTGTCGTGCCCTTCTACCCCTGAATGGTATGCACATCTGACACCCCGCCGATATGATGGTGATCCCGAGTTCTGCCCGTTCGGTGGTATGGGCTGCAACAAATTCATTTGGACAAGCTTAGGGAATAGGGTGGAATAGGGTTCACCGATTGGTGTGTAGTTGGGTCTCCTGGGTGGTTCCCGAGGACGGAAATTATTTTGAGGAGGTCGAGGATTGTAGTGGTTTCGGTGAGGAGACTGATTCCTAGGATGTGGGGCCTGCCCCCGATTGACTAGTTGTGTCCGCTGGATATAAGGCTGGGTGCTCATGACCATGTAGGGCTGAGGAGCGTAGGTCGCATTTTGGTGGGGGAAATAATGTTTCGAGGTGCTTTTCGAAGGACAAAGCCCGAGATTATGATATTCTCCCACCTCTGACACTGCCATGGATGTTTCCTCTTTTTTCTTCCCTCTTGCCATTCCTCCAGACCCGTTTTGGACGGCTTGGGAGGTTGCCCTTATGGCTGCCTGACTCAAAATTCTTCCCGTTTTCAAACCGTTCTCCACCATCTCTCCAATCTTAATCGCTTCTGCGAAAGGCTTTCCCATTGCCGACATCATGTTTTGGAAATAGTCGGACTCTTGAGCCTGGAGAAAAGTAGTGACCATCTCTATCTCGTCCATGGAAGGTTTTACCCTTGACGCTAGCTCACGCCATTTGATGGCGTATTCTCTAAAACTTTCCGAGGGTTTCTTCTTTAAGTTTGACAAAGCATTTCTGTCTGGTGCGATGTCGATATTATATTGAAACTGCCCTACGAAGTCTCTGGCAAGATCATCCCACGTATGCCAGCGAGATATGTCCTGGTCCATATACCATTCCGAAGCGACTCCCACCAAACTTTCTCCAAAATATGCCATTAGCAGTTCTTCTTTTCCGCCAGCTCCCCGCAATTGATTGCAGTATTTTTTAAGATGTGCAATGGGGTCACCATGCCCATCGTATTTCTCGAACTTTGGGGTCTTGAAACCTGCTGGCAAGTGCACGTGAGGGAACATGCATAGGTCGGCGTAAGAGACGCTCTTCTGTCCGCTCAATCCTTGCATATTTTTCAAACTTTGTTCAAGACTTCTCATTCTCTTGGCAGTCTCGTTTTGTTCTGCAATCCTGGGGCTCTGATCCTGCCTGGGTGCAAGCTCGCACTGAGGCGGTAGAGGATTAGTGCTGGTAGCGAATCTAGTTGGTTCCATTGAGAACGATGGTGCTTGGAATGTAAAAGAGGATGAGTCAAAGCTTGGCTTGTACGTGGCAGGCTGTGCCGTAATCGGGCAAGGCGATGCAGTAAAGATGTTTATGCTTGCATCGGTGGCTGACATTCGAGGATGAGGGTCAGAAGGCGATCCAGCAGAGAAGGCTGAGGTGGCTGGGTACCCGAATGGGGTAGCAGGATAATTTATGGGAACATTAGAAGTCCCACTTGAACTGGAGAATAATTCAGGGAATCCGGGGACGACACTTGGCGGCTCTTTCCCATTATTCCAGTCGTCCAGTATTTCCAGCATGCGGAGCCGTAGGATTCTATTTTCCTCCGCAGTTGCAGATTCAGGTGTGAGGACGGCTGAGATCGAGCTTTCTTCGGAAACAGGGATTGTTTGCGATGGAATTTCTGAAGACATTTCCACACTTCCTTTTGACCTGGTGAAGTAAGTGTGAGTGCTGCTTCTGGTCCTAACAACAGGTAGTTGAACACCTCTCCTTGACCTCGTGAAGTATGAGTGCGAGGCCAGACTTTCACCAAACCAACCGTCTTTCCAACACCCTGGAAAAATGCTCAATGACAAACGCACGGTTAATTTGTAGCAAATAACAGATAGTTAATCTCACGTTGGGCATGATGCACCTATACAGTTAAGTGGATTACTATATGTTTGCTACGAGAGCATGCGTTATTTCCGGCATTTTTCCTCTTATTAGTTCTTCCCCTTTTTTATTATTATTTTTTTTTGTTTTTCTTTTATTTTGCAGTAAAAGAAATGCGACCGGATCCGATGAGGATTGCCTACGTATCACGATGCCTACGTGAATCAGATCATTACGTAGTTCGAAACTAACAAAAATAAAGAAGCAAGTGCTCATTTAGCATAGAGCTCAAAAAGATTTGACTATTCTTTGTTTATTTACTTATTCAATTTTTTTTTTTTTGGAATTTTGAAAGAAATACTTTAAAAGAAGAAAGAAAATTTTGTTTATTTTGATTTTTGTTTTATTTTTTAAAGAAAGACTTCTAAAATTGACTTGAATTCTGGAAATTTATTAAGAAAAGAAAATATGTTTGGTTGATTTTTTTTTTCGTTTTGTTTTGCCTTTTCTACGGAAGAAAGAATGTATATGATGTTGCCCCTTAAATTTTGCAAGAGGGACTTTTAAGAAAATGATGTGAAATTCTGAGTTTTATTTATTTACAAAATCACTTCTAAAGAAAAATCCTAATATTTCGAAATTCAATTTTTCAAATATATATATTTTTTTATTAAAAAAAACATTTTACAAAAGAGAGACTAAAAGCAAAGAGTATTTTTTTTTGGATTTTTATTGCTGGTTTTTAATTCTTATTACATTATTTCACATGAAAGACTTCAGAAAGAAAGAGACTATTTTTATTTGAGTTTAAGAAAACTTCTATATTATTTTTTGTTTCTTTTTTTTTTATATTTTCTAAGGAAAAATTTATAAAGAAAGAACTAAAGGGAAATATATATTTTTTTTGATTTTGAAAATTGGGGCCGGAACCGATGAGGTTTGCCTACGTATCTCACATCCGGTGAGAATCAGACCCGCGTAGTTCGGTCGATTGTGAATAGAGAAAATCAAATAAACCCAAAAATCAAGAATACGTATTTTTATTATTTTTTTTTTGAAAAGAGATAAAGATTAAAGAAAATATTTATTACTAATTATTTTTTTTTGAAAATACTTGGACTATTAGTCTGAATTTATAAAAGGGGTACTACAAAAGAAACAACGTGTTTTTTTTTTTTTGAATTAGGAATTTCCGTTTTTTTTTTAAATAAATACCCTTTTTTTTTCCTTTTTTTTTTGATTTTGGAAATGATGAAAAGAAAATTTTTGTATATATTTTTTTTAATTCAAACTAAGAAGACAAATTTTGTTTTTATTCTTTTTTTAGAAAAATTCCGGCGAGGTTTTGACACTACTTGGACATTGGTTTTATTTTTCCAAAATAAGTAATTATCGCTCTACGCTGCTATTTTCTCTTTTTTTTTTTTTAGAAACCGGTCAGCATGCGGAACCGAAGCAAATAAATGCGCAAAACAAATAGGATGCAGCAGGGTGGTCTTTTCATTTCAGGTTGCCTGTCCTAGACGGACCCAACCCCTGTGTTGAGTCCCCTAAGTCAAATGCCACATGATGCAAATAAGCGTTCCTACTAGGGATCCGGCATGAAGTCAAGTTATTCTAGGTTCGTAACCTGGGTATTTGTTCTAGACTATGTACCCGAGCGGACAACTCGAGTCGAGGAGGGGGCTACGTACCGGGGACCCGCGAGATCGTGTGGCTTTGTAACTTGTCCGACCTCTTTCTTATTTCAGGTATTGACACTAACAGAATAGGGAGTCTCGACCAGCGAGCTTTTCCCCGGAGGTAAGAAGATAAGGGTTCCGGCACAGTTTATATACAGTTCAGATAATATCAAAGCGGTAAAGACAACATTTAGCACGTTATGCAAAAACATGTAATAAAGATCAGATAATAAAGCCAAATATAACAATTATTCTAAGCTCGAATTCTTGAACCCTGAACCAGTGGTTCTGGGTTAAATCCCCAGCAGAGTCGCCAGAGCTGTCACACCTCCTTTTTGCGCGCCCGGCCCCGAAGGGTTAAATGCGCGGGTGGAGTTTTTCCACTTTAAGTGACAATATTCGAAATGAGATTATTTATTTAATTCAGAGTCGCCACTTGGGAAAGGTTTGGCTTTTGGTGTCCCAAGTCGCCAGTTTATCTTGAATCCCAAATCGAGGAAATTTTCGACTTTTCCAAATGAAGTCTGCGAACCAGAAATTCTAAGTAAGGAATTCTGTTGACCCGAGGGAAGGTGTTAGGCACCCTCGAATCCCGTGGTTCTAGCACGGTCGCTTAAATTGTTATAATGGCTAAATATCGGATTTAAATACATGTTGTGACTTGTGTGCTTTTATTAAGTTTAAAACCGCTTTTATCATTATCACTTATTTTTATAGAATTGCAACGTCGTGAAAATGCATTTCGAACCACGTCACAATCAATGCGCCCGTGATCGTCAACACATTTTGACTTCGTTGAGATTTGAATTTGGGTCACATCAATGTGCACCCGAATTTAAGAATATGATTTAATTAAGCCGCGCCTAAAGAGTCTGACGCGTTATTATTTTTGAGAAAGGCCATGAGATTCACTAAACGGCCTAGCCTGAATTTCTAAATATTTATTATGATTGTTTATCGAGGGCCCCGCAATTCTGCATTTTTATTTGGCGAGGCTCGTCTCTATTTTAGAAAGGATATCCTAAAGTGGCTACATTTTTAATACATTTGTCCCTAAAACTAAAAGAAAAGGAACATGCTAAATTAACTATATGCTTTTGCCTAATCCGGATTCTTATCAATTTCTGATTGATTATTTACAAAGTGGAGGGATGTCATAACTTATGAAACATACTTTAATTGGACAAAGAAATTACATTCGAGATTGACCCAATATTATACTTGTGTCCAAACGTTTCTTGAATTGAATTTTACTAGACTTATTGGGGCTGAATTAAAGGAATTAACTACTAGGCGTTGTTACTAATGGGATTTGAATATGATATTATGTACTGCCTAACGAGACCCAGCAAAAGACTAAAATAAAACAAGTCAAACATAGTATAAGTTTGGAGTATCCATACCTCGTATTAACAAATAGCTACAAACTAAAACATGAAGGACCAAGCTCAGACGAGTATTAGTTAACATACATTTTCGTACTATTGAACTGGGAACTAACAACTACACAGGCCCCTTAATATGCCATGAATATTACAACAAATGATTTTGAACTTCTTCAACCTTTTTTATTTCATGCTTTCAAAACTGTTCAGTTACATCAATATGGGACTTGAAATGTGTACCTGGAAATACTGAAAATGCAAAGGAGAAGAAGAAGAAGATGTGGAAATCAGCAGCAGCGAGAAACAGAACTAGCAATAGCAGCAGGACAGAATAACAGCAAGCAAAACAACCCAGCAGAATAGGCTCGAGTGCAGGAATGCAACTATAGCCGATAGAAGAAATAGCCAAATGACAACAACATACAGTGAAGTAGAATCAGAACTCCAGGCAGACCAAAACCAGTAGTAAACCAATGAAAACACTCGACTAGTAGACACAGTTGGAACCTCAAAGAATCAGAATTGATTTGAACAAGTTGAACGAATGAAAACCAAACAACAATAGGAAAGAAACAGTTTCTGATTGTTGACTGTATACTTTCTATCTCTTAACCTCTCTCTATCTGTGTTTTTTTTTAAAACTCAGTTCTCTCTTTTTCTCTTATATCTTCACAGTGTATGTTTTTCCTCTCCAATCCCCCCTCTAATTCTGTATCTCCCTGATTATGTATTTCCTCCCCTTTCTCTTAGTCAGATCTCTGCCCTTTTATATGCCTTCCTTACCCCTTTTAAACAGCCTGTCTAGACTATCACCATACCCCTCCCATGTGCCTTTCACCTTTTCAGATTCCAATTAGTTATTTGAGTATTAACCCCCATCAACATTCCCTGTCAGACTTAACTTTTAAAAGGTTTAATACTTTTAAACTACAGCAAGGTATGGGCAGTAGAATCTATCTGACAGTATATGCTGTCAAACCATTTTTAACTCAAAATCCCTTTTATGCAGGGAACAGGCTGTGCACAAAGCACATGAGGTGCACCAATGCACATGCTATGCACGAGTGCACATGCCCTCCAATTCAGAATTTAAACCAAACATCCCTTTTACATTACTGATCCAAATCAACAGCTATAAGTAAGCAAAACTGGTTCTTAATTGATTCAGGCAAATGTTCAACAGAAGCAAATCGATTTACTTTGTTCAGACAGTTGAAACTAATTGACGACACATGTCGACTCGACTATATTAGCATTAATATACACAATCGTAGCCAAAAATCAGACATTTAAATAGTATCGATACATGGTTCGAATTATACTGACTAAGCAGAAATGCACTCGAGGAGTCAACTAGTCAGTCCAAACTTGAAATTCAAACTAATTGCACAACAAATACATATGCCTTATCAGAATATGAGGGGGGGATTCAGACGAACACAGAGGTTCAGGTAAAGTGGACAAACAAAGGTTGATAAAATTAAAACAAAAATATGAACAGACTTTTTAAAAACAAATCACACGGACTAAAACAAGTAAAGGAAAGAAAGCAGACTCACCTTAAAACTTGAAAAGTCAAAAGTTTGAACTCGGATTTGGTCAGACCTTTCTTAAGGTTGAACGGACTTTAATCGAAGTGTTTCTCAGATGAGAAACACTTCGATTAAGGTCCATTAGACCTTAATCTCTATGGCTCGGACTGACATGGACCAATGATGAAGAACTACAAAGTTCCAAAACTCAGATCTGGGATTCATACTTCCCTGGTCAGATTCGGACCAAACCAAGTATGGTTTGGTCACGAGAGGGGTCTGGGGAGTGTCTGGTGTGAGACTGGGGTTAAACTGTGTAGATTGAGTTTTGACTCGAATCTTCAAATGAAGATTCGAGAAGGTGGGGAGGGATTCGAACTACATGGTTACCAAATCCATGTTCGGGATGGCAAGGGGGTTCTAGGGTGTTAAGGGGAAGGTCACCGGCGTCCATGCCGCCGGCTTTCATGGCGAAAGTATACAGGGGCGGCTAGGGTTTAGGGGCCTGGTCTGTGGAGACGAAGGCTGGGGTATTGGATAGGGGGGCAGGGTAAGGTTATGAACTTATATAGTTAGTGGGTGGATTGATCTCAACCGTTAGATCAATCTAGATCTACGGTCTGGATCTGATAGCTTAAGTGGAACGGTGTCGTTTCAAGGGTAAAGGGTCGGGGTCGGTCCGGGTGAGACGGGTCGGGTTTGTTGGTGGGTTATGGGGAATTGATCTCGGCCGTTGATTACTCTGAGATCAACGGCCCAAATCAACCTGTACCAATACGATGTCGTTTGGATTCTCTGGGCATCAGGTGGTCTGGACCGGGCAGGCCTGGGTTTTGGGCTGTTTGTTTGGGCCAATTTTAATAAATTGGCCCAAGTCCGGAAAGGCAGGGTCCTTTTCTTTTTTTTTTCTTTTTCTTTTATTATAAAAATACAAAACCAAGTAAAATCAAATTAAAATAAACACCTAATACAATTATTCACACACACATTAAAGTAATTCAAAACGGGTAAAATTAAACAAAAATTAAAATCACGGACGAAGATGCCTATTTATGATTTTCTTATTTAACGACCGGATTACGGTTCGAATTATGCATGACACACACATTTTTTGCATTTTGTTTTAATAATAAAAAAAATGGGCAAAAATTGCAAATAACCAACAAAGTGCCATGTGAAAATCCAAAATTTGTACAGCAGGGCCAATTATTATTATTTTTATTTCTTTTGGAGCGATTGTCGTGCGAAGCAAAAATCACGTGCTCACACTATTTATGAAATAATATTTACATATAATAAAGGACTAAAATTTAAAACTAATTTCTTTTCATTTCAAACTTGATGTTTATCACACAAAAAATAATATTTTGAAGTCCCTCAATTTTATGTTAAATATTATAAGAAACATTTCATATACTATTAGTTATTTAATTATTATTTTTTAAATCTTAGAGCTTAAAATTAATTAAAATTTACTTATTAATTTGTTTCTTATTTGAACCATGGAGAAAGTTAAAATTTATTTTTTCTTTTCATTTTCGAACTTTGTATAAATCTACCACGTGTTGATGCCCAATTTTTTTCTATATACTTACAATATGCAAAATACTTTCAAAATAGCATATAAATGCATACATAAGCATGTCCAAATATTTTATCATTTTTCCATAATTTTTAAAGGTTTTTAAATCGATTTATTTCCCTTTTTCATCCATAAAATCCCAATAATTATGTCCAAAATTATTATTTTTGATGATTCATTTATTGATTTTTTATAATTGTGCCAAAATATGGCTAAGATAACTTTTAAAATTTTATTTAGTATTATTTAAAGCTAATTGTATATGATTGCAATATTAGCCTTTTTAAAATTTAATTGTGTTTTATATTCATAAAATTAAGCACTATATTTTTAAATTGTTATTTACATATTGTGAATCATTTTAGCACTTTCAATTTATTTTCAGAAATTTATTTACTATTTTTTTATAATTTAAAAGAGGGAAAATTGGCTATTTAAATAATAGCCCATTTGTATTTCAATTCTAGCCTAAATTGAACCCCAATTCCCCAGCCCTATTCTAAATTAAACCCGACCCTAGCCCAATTTTAACCGACGCAAACCCGGATCCCCACCTACCCCGTTTAATCTGGACCGTTGATCATTCAGATTAACGGTCCTCATTCACCTTCCTAAAATAAACCTAAACGACCCCTTACCCTAACTCATTTCTCACCATCCGCCGCCCTTGAATCCCTCTCCTCTCAGTTCTCTCT
Organism: Nicotiana tabacum; assembly: GCF_000715075.1. Lineage (NCBI taxonomy): Eukaryota > Viridiplantae > Streptophyta > Magnoliopsida > Solanales > Solanaceae > Nicotiana > Nicotiana tabacum. The sequence goes on from NC_134089.1 coordinate 11,657,689, forward strand.
GCAGCCTCACATAAACCCTAGCCGCTGCCACCCAATTCTACCCTAACTCTTTTCAATACCTGCCTAATCCATGGACTCCCATGGCCGTTCGAGATGTATACCAGCCTCCTACATCTTCTGGTGACCCGTTTGTGTGATTTCATGGAAAGATCTCGAAGAGATCTGGTCCAGTCCTTGCTCAACCTCTATCTCTGGTCTTTCTCTGGCCATCCATGGTCGTTCAAGTCAGATCCTTGACTTTTCTGGCTAGATCGATAACTTTCAAAGTCTTTCTCACTTTTTCTAGGCTCTCTGAAACCCTAGCTTTAAGGTCTTTCGATTTTCTTTCAAATCTATTTTAGATATGTACTTATCATGAACTTTTTAAGTGTTTTCTCGAAGGTTCTTCGATTTTCTTTCAAAAATGACTCTTCATTTTTCAACGATTAGGGTTTTCTCTTAACCTCTTTTAAAAGATCTCTTTTCTGATTTTTTGGTGTTGTTTCATGATTTTTACTATGTTCAAATGACTTGGTTATGCTTTCCTTCTATTTGATTCATCATGTTGAAAACCCTAGGTCTTTTTTGGTTTTATTCGAGTTCTGAAACTGTTTGTTTGAACGTATACTTGTTTGATTAAGTACTTTGTTTCTGACTCTCTTTTCTTTGTTTGACTTATCTGATTCTGAATTCTTATCATCTCTTAAACTCACTATTGTTAAAACCCTAATTTCTTAAAAGGTTTTCCTCACCTGTTACTGTGAGACCTTTACTTGTTTCTGACTCTCTTTACCTATTGGATTGGTTTCTTCATTTTGGCTCTACGTGTGAGCCCTAACTATTTGACTGTGTTGACTACTGAGCCTTAGCTTACTCTTGTTATTGTTGCATGTTTGTATATATCCAGTTATTTCTTTTGCAAATGTGTTTGGCCTTGCATGTCTGATATTTCTATTCGTTCTATTTATATGTCAAGGTGCAGAATCATGTTTCTTTCTTGATTGATCTTGATTTCCTCAGTATTACGATTGATTGCAAAGGGTTCCCTTATAAACCCTAATTTTTACTCATTTGTTTAAAATTAATTGATTCCCCTCCTTTAATTACTGTGATGTTTTACCTTGCTGAATCCTTTCCCAAAACTAAGTGTATTTTGTACTTAGACTCAATTATTTACTTCATACTTTTACTGTCCCTTATATGACAATAATCAATTCTTCTTAAGCTAATTTCTTTCTTTAATTAACCATGTTAGTATCCGTTTGAGCAGTAATCCCTTGATTAAAGGGGAGTATTTGTGTTAATTGATTCTGATTGTGGTTATTTCCATGTTTGAGTTGAAACTTTACTGGTTACCTTATTCTTCACTCATTTTCAAAACTATAAATACCCTACCCTCTCTTCTTTCAAACAAACGAACAATTTGAGCTCAAAAACACACACTTACGCTCAAAATTCTCTCTTTCTCTACTACTAATTGTGCTACTGCTTTGTCTAGCTGGCAGAAAGCCAAGACTAGACTGTGGAATCCTTATTACTTTTCCTTTCTGCACTTTGCTTCTCTACTGGTGTGTCCTAGTTAATTTTTCAAGCCTCAACAACAACATGCTTCTTTAGTTGTTTCAGTTTCCCTCATTCTTGTCTACTTCTGTTTGCGGTTTTGCAGTCAAGTTACATTACTAGCATGTTGTAATATGTCCCATTTCCCCTTAGATTAATGCTTCCCCTATGTGTGTTTTGAAGCATACTCTGCTAGTCACTTGTTGTGTACTTGCTGTCTTATGAAGCTCAAACCCTCATATCCCCTCTATGTGTTTGTGTTCCTTTGGCTGGTTTGTGGCCATGCCAGCATCAGCTATTGCTGGGCATGACCAAACCAGACCCCTATTGGGGTCATGTGCTTACAGACAAATGTATCCCCAAATCCCTTGACCCCCTTTGAATGACTACTGATTCTGTGAAGTTTTGAGTTTTACTGCAACTGATCTCAATCACCTCTGTTACTAATTGCTTTAAAAAAATGGACTATCAGTCCAGCTTTTTAAATACATCTCTTTCAACATGTGTTCTGCACTTTCACTATATTCATAGAATCTAGGTTTTGCCCCTCTTGTGTGAGCCTTGCCTTGGGACCCGTGAGCTCCCTCTAAACTTGGACATATAAGGGCTGGCCCTTCCACACTGTACTCATTCTGCCTGGTTATGCAAATCTGGGTATGAGCACTGCCCAGGATCTCTTGAGGTCCTTAAGGAACTTTAACACACCCAGGAATGAAAAAGGCTTTGAAATATTGGCATTGAAGTGGTTCATTACATAACTCAGAGAGGAAGTCAAGATCAGGCTTCCTTTGGTTGTAATTTCTTATTTCTGCACTTCTTTTGTGATTGAATCATTTGGTCTGTAATAATTTGTAACAATATCGGGGTGATTAGTAAAAAGGGGTGGGTAATTGTATGTTGTGAGTAAATTAGGTAGATAACATGCCTATAGGGTTTATTTTAATTCCAAACATGGCCTGTTAGATATCATGCCTATAGGATCTACTCTGGTTTAAAATAAATTTTGCATGCTTTACTTTCACACAATTAGAAACCATGCATATAGGATGTAAAGTAATTGAAGTTCAATTTTCATTACAGCATGTATCCAGATTCATTTCCCCTAGAAATCATGCCTATAAATCCAAAGTCAGCTTTTAACATTTAAATACCACGCCTATAGGATCTAAATAGTTATAATAGAAATCATGCATGTAGAACTTGAAACTAGTCCAGTTGGAGGAGCTGTTTAGTTCACGTTGTTTATTCTGAATGGGATTAGTTAATTAATCTACGCTCCTTTTAATAAATTTTTTAAAACACTGCCTTATAGGGGTGGGCATTCGGTATTTCAGTTCGGTATTTAAGAATTTCGGTTCGGTATTCGATTTATCAATTGTGTATACCAAATATCGTACCAAATTATTTCGTTACGGTTCGGTATTTCTTATTTTGGTTCGATATGGTTTCGGTACGATTTCAGTTTAACCAAGACCCATTCATATTGTTGCATTTTAGTGTCAGAACCAATTGAGGCTGGTGAATTTACACTAGTAATAGTTCTGTCACTTTCTAATGTGACTACAACTAAGCAAAAGCTAAAAAGTCTAAAGAAGACATTAACAAAGACCTTTATCTCATGCATTTCATGATTATTGATTTTCCTCTACCATTACTTCACTCTAAGTATGCAGTAGTAGTAGTAGCAGTAATTACTAATATTAGTATATAACTTAAGACACAAGTAACAAACCTAATAAAGACTGATTGACCAAGCCCTTAAAATAGTCAATATAATAACATATATATCATTTTCTAGCCATCTATAAATAAACAAAAACTCATGGTCATTACTACTCAAGTCCACAATTATTTAAATCTTTCCAAACCAAGCCATTTTTGTTTTATCTTCTTGAAACAAAAAGTGTCTGAAACTTTGCATTTCTGAGACAGAACCAATTGAGGTTGTTCCTATCTCTATAGTGTCATTGCTTGAAGCATGATTCATGCAAATTGGTTTTGGTTGGATTATCCACAACTTGGTCGCTGTATCATCCAATTTCAGAAGAGGGCATTGAAATTCATGCATATGACCAACTTGGATATGATCCTCCACAAGATACCCTTTATGTATCATCTGCAAACACGTTATTAACAAGTGCACAATTCTGTGCAATAGTGCAGTATGCACAATTCAAATTTCAAAATTCAAAGGCTCAAAGATGCAACAGATGCAACACCTAAATAGCTCATCTACTGGCTGCATTACCAATTAACAGATGCAGATGAAGCAGTTTTAACCAACCAGTTAAAAACAAAAAATTATCAAGGTGCAACAGATGCAACAGTCTTAATAAAATTAACAGATGCAGCAGCTGCAGCAGAATTAACTTAACAGTGCAACAGCCTTAACACTTAACACTTAAACACAGTGCACCAAAAACAGTCTTAACACTTAAACACGGTGAAACTGGCCAACTGCAATAGTCTTAACACTTAAACATAGTGCAACAAAAACAAAGAGGGCATCCCTCAACAAAAACAGTCTTAATTCTTAAATACGAATTCTAGGAAGACGCGCAAGACAACGCTTAATATGCTTCCTTAAACCAATTGTTCCATTCCTCTTTGGATTAACATTATAGACTTGACCACAATGCTTGCACTCTACTTTGCGAACTTCTCCGTTATCTTCTTTCACCTCAAAGTGTTCCCAAATATCGGAGCGTACTTTAGGAGCACGGGGCATGATTGCACTTGAACCTAAAAAAATATAAATCATAAGTTAGAATATTATATTTTGATGATAATAAAACAAAACTACAAAAGTATTAAGTATATCACCAAACAAATAGAGTATTAAACTTACCACTCAAGATGCAAGTTGCAACTATACATCAAACAATGGTAGTAGTGCTTCCATTATTTTCCATATCTAAAGATAATTCGACCAAATATGTCATACAAATGAAAAGGCATGATATATTATTTTGAACTAAAATACACACAAAATATTAAAGCTTACCAAGCTCGAGTTCCTCAAGATACTTCAAGTCTTCTTCAACACTAATAGGATTCTTCTCTTCTCTAAGCCAATCTTGAACACAAATAAGAGCTTGCACACATTTAGGAGTCAATGAACTCCTAAATGAATCAAGAATACGGCCACCGGTGCTAAACGCACATTCCGACGCCACACTAAATTGGAATGGCCAACACATCACGAGCCAACTCCGAAAGAATAGGAAATCTAGGAGCATGTGTTTTCCACCAACTTAAGATATCAAATTCTTCACTAAAAGGCTCTTGTTCTTCACCAATGTATTTATCCAACTCCGATTTAGCACCCCACTTCCATTGTCTTCCTTTTGTTTCTTCAAGTGAAGCTTCGTCCTTATTAAAGATGCACTTATACACTCCCACTAGATATATTAGATGTGTTGTTAGATGAAGTAGAACTAGATGGAGATTGAGGACAAGATTCGGTTAAATACTTATTTAGATACTCTTCAAACAAAGAATTCATATAAGCATACACCTCAGCATTTATTTTCTTCCCTTTTTCCTCCCCAAAAAGTTCTTCAAGTTCTCCCTCAACATATTCAAATTTGTTACGTGGATCCAAGATGGAAGCAATAAAAATTATTTTATTCATCTTTTCAGTCTCACCCCAATACTTCTTGAACTTTTCTTGCATTCACTCAGCCATTTTTCCCAAATGCTCATCCTCACTAACTAAACACATTTTCAAATGACAATAAAGTTCAGATACATCCTCAAAATATGAATTACTAGTGACATAACGTGAACCTGAAACATTTTTAGTTAGCTCGTAAAATCTTGCAAGAAACTCTATCACATTCCTCACATTCACCCAATCATCAGATTCAAGAGGACCTGCACTACTACCATCTTCACAAAGATGAGAATATTGATAAGTAGAAAATCCATCATAAAAAAGATGCAACTTGTCAAAGGCCTTTTCAAAGTGTTGTGTCATATCCAACATCAAATAGGTGGAATTCCACCTAGTACGAACATCCAAACACAACGTTTTGGTACATTCTACCTTTACATGTGCACAACACTGTTTAAATTTTAAAGTCCTAGTAGGCGAAGATCTCACATACCTCACAATATTTCTAACACGTGTCACAAAAGCATCAAGTTCTTTCAAGTCATCTTGCACAATTAGATTTAGTATATGAGCCATGCATCTCACATGAAGATGTTTACCGCTCATCATATTAGTTTTCCACATATATAACTATTTAGACAATTCTTTGACTGTGACATCATTTGAAGAAGCATTGTCCACGGTGATAGTGAAAACCTTGTCTAATTTCCATTCAAGCAAACAATCCCTAATAGATTTAGCCATCTCTTCACCCTTATGACTAGTGATAGGGCAAAAATTTAGTATTCTTTTATGCAACTTCCAATCCCTATCAATGAAGTGGGCTGTCAAACACATATAATTTATTCTTTGTAATGAAGTCCATGTGTCTGTTGTGAGGCAAATTTTTGGTTGTGCTTCTCTAAAAGAACTTCTTAGATTTTGCTTCAATTCACCGTAAACTTCATAACAATCCCTTGTTATTGTTCTACGAGAAGGAAGACAAAATAGTGGTTGAGATTTTCTCATAAACTTCATAAAGCCTTCATTTTCTACAAAGCTAAATGGTAGTTCATCAATAACTATCATCTCAATTAAGTCCCTCCTAACCACTTTTTGATCAAATTTCCAAATTGATCCTTCATCATTTTGGTAAGATTGAAAATTTAGCAATGTTTGACTATTATCTTTAGCAATGTTAAGTGGGTATTCTTTGCATCTAAGCAAATGATTCTTCAATCCTGTTGTTCCATTCTTAGATGAATTAGAAGCATAAGCTTGTTTACAATATTGACACTGTGCTTTCCCAACCCCATTAACATCAAATTTAACAAAATGGTTCCAAACGTCAAACCTAGGTTGCATGGATTTCCTTTTCTTGGAATCTTGAGTATCAATGGTATTGGTGTTACTATCTACCGTAATAGGTAAACTTTCACTTGAACCAACATCACTTACTCTACTTGTATCTGCCATCTATACAAAATTAACAAATATAAACATAAATTAACAATCAACAAATTAAGAATCACCTACAGACTCATGTTTTGCACACAGTAACATAAGACATAGTACCACTAATCTTAGTTTTCACAAAAGGATTCACTTTCCTATCAGAAAACCCATCCAAACAAGAATTTGCATCCAACTATTCCAAAGAATTTTAAGTCATATGCTGATTTTTATATCAGTGTACTGTAATATCCTTACATTACCTATAAAAGATGAAGATCAAATGCAACAACAACTAATTTCCTAAGTTTCCACACTAAAATTCTTTAGTGCAACTTGAGGAGGATGTGTTCTGTCCTTGAACTGAATCAAAGCACCAAAAATGAAACAAAATGGAAATAAAAAACCAAGAAAATAAATCCATGATATACCCTTTTAGATTAAAAAAAGGAAAAAACATCAACAACAAGTCAGCAACAATAAGATTAACAAGACTAACCAAGAATGTTTTTAAGAAAAATGAAGTTTGTAGAGTTTCTTTTATTGTTTGGCCAAAATGAAGTGTGGGACCTTGTGACTTTTACACAACGGAGAATTTTCTATTCATCTTCCTTCAACTGATTGAATACCATCAGTGGTAGAAACAAGAATCAGCCATAGTAATTGAGTGTATATGAGAAATCGCAAGTTCGCAAGTTCTCTAGAAAGTAGAAATCGCTAGAAAGTAGAAACATACCTTTGAAAATTGAAACTATCGCAAGTTCGCAATAGCAGCGTCTTCGTTTGCCCGGAAGTTGTGAGGACTGAGGAGTGAGGACGCCTAATCAGAGCTTGGAAAGACGGAAATTGCCTAATCGGACTGAGGAATTGAGGAATCGGACTGAGGAATTGAGGAATGGAGCGTCTTCGTCTCTTCGACTCTTCGTTTGCTACACTCTGTCTAATAGCCTAATGCCTTAACCTAATGAATGATGAAAAATTAGCTTTAGACAGAGTGGGCTGGGGCTTTGGGCTTGGGCGTTGGGCTGGGGAGTACACTGGGTCAATAAGAAAATTAGAAAAATGTCTTTAAAAAAATAGGTATTTCGGTATTATGGTATACCAAAATTTCAAATATCTAATACCGAGGACCGTACCGAAATACCGAAATACCGAAATTGCAATACCGAATTAGACCGAAATACCAAAAAAATCGAAACCGAAATACCGAATTAATTCGGTTCGGTTCAGAATTCGATTTTTCGAATTTTATGCCCACCCCCACTGCCTTGACTTAATACCGTTAGAAAGCATGCCTATCGAATCACAAGTTGTCCGTTTAAAATTAATCACTTCTCTACTACATTCCTAATCAATATAGATATCATGCTCATAGGACATCACTATTACGCCTAGACAAGCCTTAGGTACTACTTAAATAAAATTGGAATTGCCTTTGTTAATTACCAATTGCTACAACTAGCAGGCAGGCATGATTCGGACTTTTTTTCTGAGTTATATAATGAATCTGGTTCTAACTCAAACTCCCTGCTCTAGGATTTTAAAATTCAGACCTTAATTGTGTTTGAGTCGTGCTATTCACATGCATTATTTGTGGAGGTATACATGAGCCTTATAATTGCTCACATGTTTCCCTTTAAATTAAGTCCTACGTGTTTTTTTGTGTATCGCCTTAGTCTTTTTACCTTTAAACCTAAGAGTCAGACTAAAACCTCCCTCTTATAGGAATAGTAGTCCTAAATTCCTCCGGGACTGATAGGAATGGGACGGGTAATAGCACGCAATAGGTCGAGACCGATCCTCGCTTTAATACCTTAACGGGGTGGGAAGGGTAGATATGGATATGATGACCAGTGCGCTAATACCACGTGTATCCCTTCTTCTGAGAAGTGTCATACCGGGTATCGCATTGATGTGATCCATATTACAAACAAGCCTAGGACCCCTTTATTTTTACAAGCATGTTTAGCTTATAACTCTTTCAAACCTTGCCCTTCAATATTTGTTTTCAAACGCTTGTGTGTTTAACTTAAATCCCCTCCTACTTGATCCTTATTTGATTACTTTCTAATTGCACAAATTCACAAAAACCTATCTGACCAGGAACCACACTAGTGGATCCTGAGGGGTGTCTAACACCTTCCCCTCGGGATAATTTCAAGCCCTTAACCAATCTCTGGTTATCAAACACAGTTGTAGATGAGCTATATAGGTGTCCTAATGCGCCTTAAATCATTAGGTGACGACTCTTCAAATACCTAATTCCCAAAAAAAAATGAGTCATTACGCCCCATGAATGCCGAAACCCGAAAACTCCTCTCCGACTGGAAGGAAGGGAAAAAAAGGGAGCACGACAGCATGGCGACTCTGCTGGGGATATTTAGGCTTTTACCACTTCAGATTGTTCTTGTGAATTTGTACCTCCCTTATGTGCAATTACTTGTTAAATTTCTTCAAGCATTTAATTTCTTTTTCAACTGCAAAACTGACATATCTTCTTTGTTTCCTTCCTTTATTATTGCTTTAAATTATGAAACTGCTGTATTTATCGCTTTCTTAATGTGTAAATACGTGCCAACATGCTTTTAATTATTGCATAATCATGCTCAACATTATACTCCACTCGTGCCAAAAAAATACCATAGCAACGCTTTTAATGAGTGGTTACGCTCTTCCTATATCATTACCTCCAAAATTCAGAAAGGCATATTTGCGGTAAAACTAGTCGATCAGCGGTGCAGTCGATAGTTCCGTGCCTTCCCCCTTGAGTTTTTCGCTCAAGGGTACCAGTCTAAAACCCCATAGAAACCTTACTCTGTTCAAATTGTGAATGTATCATGGTCAAACCTAGCCGGGTCAGTTATGTTGTCCACATAATGATCCTTTAAGATAGCCTTGTCCAAAGTCCACTGGGTTTCTCTAAACCCAAACGGACATCATCCCGTTCTATGCATTTATTTGGAGAACTAAATGCTTCATGCTGATTGTTGACATTAAATAGTCGATTCTGGCGGGGGTAAGGGCCTAACCTTATTTGTCTTGCAGAATATGAGGCACGAAGTCCCCGGATTCAGCATGGTCACCAATATCCACCCAAGACTGCTAAGCTGGTGGAGAGATTTACACTCTAGTGACCAAACTCTCATCAGTAAATACCTGGGAAATCTACCATCCCTCATGGAGATCCAACCTAACAGCATGATCATAGAAGCAGCCACATTGTTCTGGGATTGTGAAAGGGATGTGTTCCGCTTTGGGGATATTTAAATGATGCCCTTGCTAGACGAGATAGGATACTGGCCGGTCTAGTGTGGGAAACTCTAGGTTTGCTAATGCCTGAGAACCGCAAAGGCAGGGGTTTCCTCAAAATGATGGGTTTGAAAAAGAACACAGAATTGACATGCCTAAAGGAATCATACATCCATTTTGACTACTTGTATGAAAGGTACGGTCACAGCAAATCCTACTGTACCTACCCTGACGAGTTTGCCATCATATCCTTAGGACACATCCATCGAAGGGTTTTTGTCTTCATGTTTTATTTCTTGTGGCTGATCGTGTTTCCGATGAAGAAAGGGAGAATCCATACCAGGCTAGCTATGGTAACTAAGACCCTAATGGAGGGGATTGGTGGGCAGCCATTCAGCATCGTGCCCATGATCATTGAAGACATATACCGAGCCTTGGAGAAGTGTCAACAAGGAGCAAAACACTTCAAAGGTTGCAACTTACTACTTCAACTATGGCTTATGGAACATCTCCAAAGATGCGAATACCGACAAGAAATTCAGCGAAGGGACTGGGATGCTCACATCGCTTTCCACCATCCAAAGCGAATGAATTATATCCCCGACATGTTCGCTCAGCCTGAGAATGCCAAAGGATGGGTTGAGCTATTTGATAATCTGACTGAAGAACAGGTCCAATGGATATTCGAGTGGTTTCCGACCGAGGAGTTCATCGCCCGATCCATAGATGCACCTTTCCTGATACTAATTGGTCTAAGAGGAACCTACCCTTACGTCCCACTCCGAGTTATGAGGCAAGCTGGTAGGAAGCAAGTTATACCCAGGGTCGACAATATGAGTCATTTCCGAGCTGACTTCCAAAATAATGATAGTCCCTACAAGTGCCAAGCTCTGCATATGTGGTACTGCAAGATCATAATGGGGAGAGGTACCATCGAGCCGAACAGATATCATGCTGGTTGTGCTCCTTTCTACTCAGGTTGGTTGGAAGATAATCATGATGGTCTGGGCCAGCCAGGGTTTACTCAAGGTCACATGATTATAGATGAAAAGGCCGAGGCGCAGGTCAAGTACAACCAGCTGCGCAAAAGGATCTATGAGTATTAAAGCAAACACTATGAGATACAAGAGTCCAACTAGAAGATGATCGAGGAATAGAAGGACATGGATGTCAGTGCCAACGAGCGGATAGGATACTTGGAACGAGGCATAGTGGAACTGGAGAGAAAATTTCTTAAGAAGGTCAAAGATTGTCAAAATGTTGAAGGGACCGAAGGCGGACATCTAGCCAGAGCGTACTTGTTGCTGGGACTTCGCAAGTTGGGGAAGCTGTTAGACGGAGCCAAGGATGCCGAATCTGGGGAAGGTCCTTCAGGAACCAAGTAGATAGGAGTTTATCTTTTTGCTTTATAAAATGTAATAAGGCCAATGGCCATTAGTGACTTTTTATTTCCTGTTTATTTAGTGTCAATTTGGGATTCGTCTTATTTTTTATCAATAAAATAAGGCATTTAGCATTCTAAGTTCTCCAAACCAATTTGTCGCTAGGCCTACCTCGGGCACGAAGAGGTCCCCAAATTAGGACATGATTTACATTCCCGCACTATGTGTTTAAATATTACAATACTTTTTATGATCCTCACTAACTTGGTTACTTTTTGTTTTATTATTCCCCTCTCCAAGGTTAGTTCGTGCAATCTGGCATCATCATCCTATTCCATGAGATCCAGGGGCCCTCCACCCACTCCTCCTCTTAGTCCTGTCAAAAACAAGAACAAAAGCAAGATGGAAGATCTGAACAATGTCAGGAAGGAGAATCCAACTGAACGGGTAGAGGCTACTAATGGCCATGGTACTCAGGTTCCTAAGGAGAATGTGTCACTACTGGAACAGAAGTTGCTGAAATTCCAAGAAGAGCTCGATCAGGCTCGAAATCTGGCAAGCCTGTCATTTTCCCTTAGCACCCCAGATATCAATTTCCCCAACACTCAAAACCCTACACCTCCTCAAAATGTCCCAAAGCAACAGAATCATCCCGCTCCTCACTATCACACTATTCTACCAAAGACCCAATGCAAAACCTGTCATATCCCAAACAACACTCCACTACTCATCCAAGAACCTCAAAACTCCACACATGACCATTTCCATACCCACACACCAGGCCACCATAACACTCTTATCTACATGGAGACCATGCCACACTCCACCCAACCTATATCAAGCACACCTGAGTCTGATGAAGAGGATCTGCTCATCAGGAACTTGGCTGAGGAATTTAAGAAATTGACTAGCCAAATTTAGGGCGTTGAGGGAAGCAAAGGGATCGAGGGGCTGAACTATGAAGATCTTTGCATACAGCCTATTGTCAAACTGCCCGAGGGGTACAAACCTCCTAAGTTTGAAATGTTTGATGGTACAGTTGATCCAAGGGTTCATCTGAGGACATACTACAACAAGTTGGTTGGAGTAGAGAAAGACGAGAGAATCCACATGAAGTTGTTCATGAGGAGTTTGAAAGGAGATGCGTTATCTTGGTACATCAGCCAAGATCCCAAAAAGAGGTCAAGCTAGGTAGGCATGGCGTCTAACTTTATGGACAGGTTCAAGTTTAATGCAGAGAATGCGCCAGATGTGTTCTATATATAGATTCTGAAGAAGAAGCCTACAGAGACGTTTCGCGAGTATGCTACTCGCTGGAGGTCCGAAGCTGCTAAGGTCAGACCTGCCTTAGAAGAGGAGCAAATGAACAAGTTCTTTTTCTGGGCTCAAGACCCGCAATATTATGAATGACTGATGATGATTGAGAACCTCAAATTCTCCGACATTATCAAATTGGGGGAAAGAATTGAAGAAGATATCAAAAGCGGCATTGTTACAAACTTCGAGGCCTTACAAGCTACAAATAAGGCCTTAAATCTGGTGGTGTGTCCAAGAAGAGGGACATAGGGGCCGTGATGGTTGCACAAAGGACCAAGTCTCCCCTCCTACATATCAGCCTACTTCACCCAGATACTCCCAACCCGCTCATGTCTGCCAAACCTATAATTCTCAACCATCCCACTATCAATCACATCCTGCACGCCAAAACTTCCCTAGACCTTGACCTAATTCTGATCGCAGACCTCCAAAACAATATACAACCATCGCCGAACCTATTAACCAGTTGTATGAGAGACTCAAAGCTACTGGTTATGTCACTCCCATCCCTGATGCAACCCCTGAGAATCCTTCTCAGTGGGTTAACCCAAACAAATCCTGTGCATACCACTCCGGCATGAAAAGGTACACCATCGATGAGTGTCGCTCCTTGAAGGACAAGATGCAGTCCTTGATTGATAACAAGATTAGCGTGGCGAAGGAACCCACTCCAAATGTCTGTAACAACCCTCTTCCAGACCATAAAGGTGGAGGTATCCACATGATTGAAATAGAAGATGACTAGGATCCCGAGGGATCAATCGGGTTGATCGCAGAAGGTAATGACCCAAAGAAACCAACAGCCACTCTTAACCCAATCATAGTCCAGATTCAACCATCTAAAGACGCTGAGGTGAACTTGTCTATACCACTTTAATTTGAAGCAACATCGTCCACAAAGACACCAGTACCAATTAAGGTTGAATTCGTGTCTCTGGCAAATGCACCCGTACCATTTGAGGTTGTAGTTTTGCCATGCAAGGCACATGCTCCGTTCGGAGTAAGGATAGCCATGTTGATCCTAGTAGCAATGTCAACCATGACACCATTTCATACAAAGGTTATACCCTGGGACTATACAGCCGAGGTGGGGAGGAAAGGCAAGGTCAGGTTTGAAGAGACTGTCGCAGCACAGGGTATGACAAGAACTGGTAGAGTCTATATCCCTGAGCATCTAGCTGAATCAAGCAAGCAAGACTCCAATTGGCCACCCCTCATTGAGATAGGCCCGGACGACCTTTGGAGGAAAATACAGGCCAAGGAATATTCGGTCATCGACCAGTTTAACAGGACACCAGCACAAATATCCATTATCTCTTTGTTGCAAAATTTCGAGACGCACAAGAATGCTCTGTTAAAGGTACTAAGTGAAGCATACGTACCAAGCAACATCATTGGCAGGGAAATGGATAACATGGTAGGACAAGTGTTGGAGAGCCATAAGATCATCTTTCATGAGGACGAGTTGCCACCTGAGGGCTGGAGCACAACAAAGCACTGCACATCACCGTGCAATGCGAGGACTATTTCATCACCATAATCATGATCGATGAAGGTTCCAGTCTTAACATTTGTTCGTTGGTAACACTCAAGAAATTGGGTAAAGGGTTGCACGGGATAAAAGATGGAGCAATCAATATGAAAGCTTTTGATGGTTCTCAGAGGTCCACCATTGGGGAGATTATCTTATGCTTGTAGATGGGACCAACATGGTTCGATGTCGATTTCCAAGTGATAGATGTACCAGCATCTTACAACCTGCTGTTGGGATGGCCATGGATTCATGCCGCTGGGGCCGTAGCATCAACACTACATCAGGCAGTAAAGTTCGAATGGAATCACCAGGAAGTGATCATTCACGGTGACGGTAGCAACCCTATATACAGTCGCCAGACCATTCCGGCGATCGAGGGAAGAAGGAAGCGAGGTGGAGAGACTTACCACCACATTGAACGGGTCAATGCAATCGACAAGGACAAATGGTGGGATAACAAAATCGAGAGTATACTGAATTAGAGTGGGTACAAACCTGGCAAGGGGCTCAGCAAGAACTCCAGGGAATCTCTAAACCCATAAAACTCAAGAAATATGGCACTACTTTCGGTTTGGGATATAATTACACCTGGGAAGAGTTCAACAATGGGTTGCCATCATGGCGAAGTCCTTACTATCCACTAGAGCAGCCAATACCGAATCTGGAGCAGACTTTCCAACATGCTGACATTATTTATGGATTAGATGAAGAAGAAACACTTGCAGCGGTGAAAAACTTGTTCCTAGAAGACAATGACATGGACTGTTGTGTTGTTCTCGAGGAGGAGGGGGAGGAAGGCCCTTCCATACAGGCCATGAGAAGAGGAGCCTATCTCAAGAAGTGTACTTTCAGGACAACCAAAGCCCGACGTGCCTCGGGGTAGCAAGGCTAAAACAAGCAATATCCATTGTTTTTACTAAATGATTTTCTTCTCGTATTTTAATTCCCGCAATAAGATCTTCAATGTTCAAGACAGTTATGCAATTTATCAAAGCATTTTGACTTTTCTTATGGATCAACACTCATTATCGTTTTCTCTCATTACTTTACTTATACAACATTACTATTACTTATCTTGATGAACCAATGACTGTGACATGCAATGAGACAACCCAACAAACGGACATTGATTTAGAGGAGGATGACATACCTGACGAGATTGTTAGAGAAGTTGAGAATTTTGAGAACAGGCCTAAATCCAACCTATACGAGACCGAAATTGTCAACCTGGGAGATGCAAAAAACGTCACGAATCAGCATTCACCTATCTCCATCAGAAAAAAAAGAATACACAGAATTTCTAAAGGAGTACGAGGACATATTTGCTTAGTCGTATGATGACATGACTGGTCTAAGTACATCTATTGTGGCTCACAAACTACCAACTGATCCAAGATGTCCGCCGGTAAAACAAAAGCTCAGAAAGTTCAAACCTGATATGAGTTTGAAAATCAAGGAAGAAGTTACCAAGCAGGTCAAAGCTAAGGTCCTCAAGGTAGTAGAATACCCGACATGGTTAGCCAAAATTGTGCTAGTACGAAAGAAATATGGGAAGGTCAGAGTCTGTGTCGACTACCGGGATCTCAACCGAGCCAGTCTAAAAGACGACTTCCCTTTACCAAACATATGCATCCTGATTGACAATTGTGCCAAGCATGAGCTGTAGTCATTTATAGATTGCTTCACTGGTTATCATTAGATCTAGATGGATGAAGAAGATGCTGAGAAAACGACTTTCATTACTCCGTGGGGAATGTACTGTTACAAGACGATGTCGTTCGGACTGAAGAATGCAGGGGCCACCTATATGAGGGCCATGACTACCATTTTCCATGATATGATACACAAGGAGATAGAGGTATATATAGATGATGTTATCATCAAGTCCAAGAAGGCCACTGATCATGTGGAAGATTTGAGGAAATTCTTCAATAGATTACGAAGGTACAACCTGAAACTGAATCCTGCAAAGTGCGCATTTGGGGTTCCTGCTGGGAAATTGCTTAGGTTTATTGTAAGCCGTCGAGGAATAGAACTGGATCCATCGAAAGTCAAAGCCATTCAAGAACTACCACCGCCAAAGAACAAGAAGGATGTGATGAGTTTCTTAGGGAGGCTCAACTACATCAGTCGATTCATAGCACAGTCTGAAGTTATCTATGAGCCAATATTTAAAATGTTGAAGAAGTACGCCACTACCAAATGGACTGATGACTGCCAAAAGGCCTTCGACAAAATCAAGGAGTACCTGTCAACACCACCAGTCTTAGTCCCGCCCGAGCCAGGTAGACCCTTACTACTCTACCTTGCAGTGTTGGATGGAGCTTTTGGCTGCGTTCTGGGGCAGCATGATGAAACGGGGAGGAAGGAACAAGCCATTTATTATCTTAGTAAGAAGTTTACCTCGTACAAGGCCCGGTATTCTCTATTGGAGCTGCTTTGACTTGGGTAACTCAGAAGTTGAGGCATTACTTCTGTGCATATACTACATATCTCATATCAAGGATGGATCCTTTGAAGTACATCTTTCAGAAGCCCATGCCCACTGGCAAGCTAGCCAAGTGGAAAATCCTATTGAATGAGTTTGACATTGTCTATCTAACTTAGAAAGCAGTCAAGGGACAAGCACTGGCAGACCACCTCGCTGAGAATCCCGTGGATGGAGAATACGAACCCCTGAAAATGTACTTTCCTGATGAAGAGGTATCATTCATAGGAGAAGACATTGCAGAATCCTATGATGGTTGGAGAATGTTCTTCGATGGAGCAGCAAATTTCAAAGGAGTTGGCATAGGAGCAGTCCTAGTATCAGAAACTGGTCAGCGTTATCCGGTGTCTGCCAAACTCAGGTTCCCCTGCACCAACAATATGGCCGAATATGAAGCCTGCATCTTGGGGCTTAAAACGGCCATTGACGTGAACGTTCAAGAGCTACTAGTAATTGGAGATTCAGACTTACTTATACATCAGGTACGAGAAGAATGGGCAACCAAGAACTCCAAGATACTCCCGTATCTGCATCATGTACAGAAATTGAGAAAGAGGTTCACAAAGACGGAATTCCAACATGTTCCCAGAATCTAGAATGAGTTCGCCGATGCATTGGCTACCCTTTCATCCATGATACAGCATCCAGACAAGAATTTCATTGATCCCATTCCGGTAAAGATCCATGATCATCCAGCTTACTGTGCCCATGTTGAAGAAAAGGCAGACGAAAAGCCTTGGTTTCATGATATCAAGGAATATTTGGCAAAAGGAGAGTACCTAGAGCTTGCAAATCCTACTCAAAAACACACACTTTGGAGATTGTCCAACAATTTCTTTCACAGCGGAGGAATCATGTATAGGAGAACTCCCGATTTGGGATTATTAAGATATGTCGATGCAAAGGAAACATCCAGGCTACTAGAGGAAATTCATGCTGGGACTTGCAGTCCACATATGAACGGTTTTGTCTTAGCAAAAAAGATACTCCTGGCTGGTTAATTTTGGATGACTATGGAAATGGACTGCATCCAGTATGTCCGGAAATGCCACCGCTGTTAGATACATGCAGACATGATAAAGGTACCTCCAAGCGAGCTTCACACAACAAGCTCACTGTGGTCGTTCGCCTCCTGGGGAATAGACGTTATTGGACCAATTGAGCCTGCTGCATCCAACGGACACAGGTTTCTCCTAAAAGCCATTGACTATTTCACCAAATGGGTCGAAGCAGCATCCTACAAGGCAGTAACTAAGAAAGTCGTGGTAGACTTTGTTTGCGACCGCATTATTTGCCGATTCGGGATTCCAGAGTCAATCATTACTAATAATGGCTCCAACCTCAACAGCGACTTGATGAAAGCCATGTGCGAAACTTTCAAGATCAGACATAAGAATTTCACAGCCTACAAGCCTCAAATGAATGGAGCTGTAGAAGCCGCCAACACGAATATCAAGAAGATATTGTGGAAAATGATAGAGAAGCATGAATAGTGGCACGAAAAGTTATCATTTGCTCTATTGGGGTATTGCACCACAGTCCGCACATCAATCGGGGCAACCCCTATATGCTGGTTTATAGTACAAAGGTTGTTATTCCCGCTGAGGTAGAAATTCCTTCCCTAAGGATCATACAAGAAGCTGAACTCGACGACGCGGAGTGGGTAAAAAGTCATTATGAGCAACTAGCTCTTATAGACGAAAAGAGAATGAATGCAATTTGCAATGGTCAACTCTATCATAACAGAATGTTCAGAGCCTTTAACAAAAGAGTCAAGCCAAGACAGTTCACACCAGGGCAGCTGGTGTTAAAGAAAATTTTTCCGCATCAAGACGAAGCCAAAGGGAAGTTCTCTCCCAACTAGCAGGGTCCATACATGGTTCACCGGGTTCTGACAGGAGGAGCCCTCATACTTGCAGAAATGGATAGAGAAGTTTAGCCAAAGTCGATTAATTCAGATGCAATCAAGCGTTACAATGTGTAATTTTTATGCTTCCCTTATATGATGTAAATTGAACTACGCCTGACCTGATTCCCATTTAAAAGGGGAACATAGGCAGCCCTATGGGTTCGATCAAAATTCAATAAAATTTTCATTTTCCCCCGCAATTGGAAACTGGGGCAGAATTTTAAGGAGGACCCTCAAAATTCCGAAGTAATTTCAGTCGATCGTCGTGCAAGCAACAGTCAGAAGCATCAACCCATTAAACTGGGGCCGAATTTTGAGGAGGACCCTCAAAATTCCGTAGAAAGAGAGGTTGTCATGTCCCGAACCACGTCACAGTCGTCGGTTCATCTAAAAAGCTATTTTTAATGATACACTTATGTCATACTTTTACAAAATCATGCATGTTTATTATCAAAACTACTTTGTTTAGCAACGCTACCCCAATGACACAGACAGTATCACCAGATCAAAGCCGAGCAAGTCAAGCAAAGCCAGCAAGGATACGAACTGACCTTCCCCTTACAAGACTCACGATTTTTCTTTGGATGCAGGCACTAGGATTGCGAAATCATCAAACATACTATACACCCATGGGACAAACATTATTCAGGAATACAACTCTCAGAACCGTTGCACTTACCAACATTTGCTATTTGCACACACCACTGATATTCCGTCTGTCACAATGCTCTCAGTAATCACAATATCGCAATCTGCTATCAGCTAAGAAAACTCTACTATCATTCGTTATTTCGTTTTGTATAAGGATACCATTCTACCTTCCGAGACTAAACGCTATCTCCGTCTATATCTGCATAAGGCTACCTTTCTACCTTCCGAGACTAAACGCTGTCTCCATCTGCATTCTTGCATAAGGCTACTATTCTGCCTTCCAACCTGGATAAGGCTACCTTTCTGCCTTCCGAGACTAAACGTTGTCTCCATCTACATCTTGCATAAGACTACCATTCTGCCTTCCGAGACTAAACACTGTCTCCATCTACATCTTGCATAAGACTACCATTCTGCCTTCCGAGACTAAACACTGTCTCCATCTGCATTTGCATTGCATAAGGCTACCATTCTGCCTTCCGAGACTAAACTTTGTCTCCATCTGTATCTTGCATAATGCTACCATTCTGCCTTCTGAGGTTAAGCTCTACCTCTATCTACATTCGCATTTTTTCATAAGGCTATCGTTATGCCTTCCGAGGCTAAGCTCTGCCTCCAATTTTCTTCGACTCTAAGCACTATCTCAAGCATCGTTTATTTCGTTTCTCTTACAGGCTAAGCTCTGCCCTTCAATTCGCAAGACTAAGTTCTGTCTTGTCCGCATCATACTACTGCATCTTTCATGGGCTGAAATATCACCAAATCATCCGAAGGCGTCATCGTTCGAAGGCACCATCTTCATAGACCGAGAACACCATGTCATGGCCTAAGGATCCCTTTCAATCTTTTTTATATCATTATTTAAAGGCATCATGGTTCGGAGGCACCGTCCTCATAGCCCGAGAGCATCATTTCATGTCCAGTGAATCCTTTATCATACGCTTCATGGCCCAGAACATCATGGTCTAAGGACGTCATCCTAACCGTCCAAAGGCAACATTCATGGTCCGACGGGAATCTGCATCATGTTTAAATTTATGCACAGTATACGCTTGTATTGCTCCTAATTGCAGGTAAACCGGCAAGTAACGGCTATCCTGGTGGGAGTGATCCCGTTCCAGTTCCCACAGCCATATCAAACCTTAATCATCCCCATAAACCTGTCACTCACCCTACCCTGGATATTGCATCCGTTCTCGAAAAGTCTCCATCGGCAAACTCCGTCGATGGATCCTAAACTACATACGGCCTGATTCCTGTAAAATCAGGTATATGTAGGTAGTTCGGAAGTCAGGGAGCGGCCTAAATCTTCTTCAAACCATTTCTCTCGGTCAAAATTGGTCATCATGTCTTTACCCGACAACTCTTTTATCCTTCCCGGGTAAAGAGGGGCAGTTGTTGATACCCAATTTTTTCCTATATATTTGCAATATGCAAAATACTTTCAAAATGCATATAAAACATACATAAGCATGTCCACATGTTTTATCATTTTTCCATAATTTTTTAAAGGTTTTTAAATTTATTTCCCTTTTTAATCCATAAAATCCCAATAATTATGTCCAAAATTATTATTTTTGATGATTCATTTATTGTATTTTTATACCTATGCCAAAAATGTTTTACATATTTTTACAATTTTATTTAGTATTTTTTAAAGCTAATTGTATATGATTGCAATATTAGTCTTTTTAAAATTTAATTGTGTTTTATATTCATAAAATTAAGCCCTATATTTTTAAATTGTTATTTACATGTTGTGAATCATTTTAGCACTTTCAATTTATTTTCAAAAATTTATTTACTATTTTTTTATAATTTAAAAGGGGGAAAATTGACTATTTAAATAATAGCTCATTTGTATTTCAATTCTAGCCTAAATTGAACCCCAATTCCCCAGCCCAATTCTGAATTAAACCCGATCCTAGCACAATTTTAATGGACCCAAACCCGGATCCCCATCTACCCCGTTTAGTCTGGACCATTGATAATTCATATCAACGGTCCCCATTCATCCTTCCTAAAATAAACCTAAACGACCCCTTACCCTAACTCATTTCTCACCACCCGCCGCCCTTTAATACCTCTCCTCTCAATTCTCTCTGTAGCCTCACATAAACCCTAGCCGTTTCCACCCAATTCCACCCTAACTCCTTTCAATCACTGCCTCATCCATGGACTCTCATTGCCGTTCGAGATGTATACCAGCCTCCTACATCTTTTGGTGGCCCGTTTGTGTGATTTCATGGACAGATCTCAAAGTGATCTGGTCCAGTCCTTGCTCAACCTCTATCTCTGGTCTTTCTCCAGCCATCTATGGTCGTTCAAGTCAGATCCTTGACTTTTCTGGCTAGACCGGTAACTTTCAAAGTCTTTCTCACTTTTTCTAGGCTCTCTGAAACCCTAGCTTTAAGGTCTTTCTATTTTCTTTCAGATCTATCTTAGATATGTGCTTATCATGAACTTCTTAAGAGTTTTCTCGAAAGTTCTTGGATTTTCTTTCAAAAATGACTCTTCATTTTTCAATGATTAGAGATTTCTCTTAACCTCTTTTAAAAGATCTCTTTTCTTATTTTTTGGTGTTGTTTCATGAATTTTACTATGTTCAAACGACTTGGTTATGCTTTCCTTCTATTTAATTTATCATGTTGAAAACCCTAGGTCTTTTTTGGTCTTATCCGAGTTCTGAAACTGTTTGTTTGAATGTATACTTGTTCGATTAAGTTCTTTGTTTCTGACTCTCTTTTCTTTGTTTGACTTATCTGATTCTGAGTTCTTATCATCTCTTAAACTCAAATATTGTTAAAACCCTAATTTCTTAAAAGGATTTCCTCACCTGTTACTGTGAGACATTTACTTGTTTCTAACTCTCTTTCTGTTGGACTGGTTTCTTCATTTTGGCTCTACGTGTGAGCCCTGACTATTTGACTTTGTTGACTACTGAGCCTTAGCTTACTCTTGTTATTGTTGCATGTTTGTATGTATCCAGTTATTTCTTTTGCAAATGTGTTTGGCCTTGCATGTCTGATATTTCTATTCGTTTTATTTATATGTCAAGGTGCAGAATCATGTTTCTTTCTTGATTGATCTTTATTTCCTCAATACTACGATTGATTGCAAAGGGTTCCCTTATAAACCCTAATTTTTACTCATTTGTTTAAAATTAACTGATTCCCCTTCTTTAATTATTGTGATGTTTTACCTTGCTGAATCCTTTTCCCAAAACTAAGTTTATTTTGTACTTAGACTCAATTATTTACTTCATACTTTTACTGCCCCTTATATGGCAATAATCAATCTGTCTCAAACTGATTTCTTTCCTTAATTAACCCTGTTAGTATCCGTTTGAGCAGTAATCCCTTGATTAAAGGGGAGTATTTGTGTTAATTGATTCTAATTGTGGTTATTTCCATGTTTGAGTTGAAACTTTACTGGTTACCTTATTCTTCACTCGTTTTCAAAACTATAAATACTCTACCCTCTCTTCTTTCAAACACACGAATAATTTGAGTTCAAAACCATACACTTTTACTCAAAACTCTCTCTTTCTCTACTACTACTACTACTACTACTACTACTACTACTACTACTACTACTACTACTACTACTACTACTACTACTACTACTACTACTACTACTACTTGTGTTACTGCTTTGTCTAGCCGGCTGAAAGTCAAGACTAGACTGTGGAATCCTTATTACTTTTTTTTCTGCACTTTGCTTCTCTACTGGTATGTCCTAGTTAATTTTTCAAGCCTCAACAACAACATGCTTCTTTAGTTGTTTCAGTTTCCCTCATTCTTGTCTACGTTTGTTTGTGGTTCTGCAGTCAAGTTACATTACTAGCATTCTATAATATATCCCCTTTCCCCTTAGATTAATTCTTCCCCTATGTGTGTTTTGAAGCATACTCTGTCAATCACTTGTTATGTACTTGCTATCTTATGAAGCTCAAACCCCCCATATCCCCTCTATGTGTTTGTGTTCATTTGGCTGGTTTGTGGCCATGCCAGCATCAGCTATTGCTGGGCATGACCAAACCAGACCCCTATTGGGGTCATGTGCTTACAGAAAAATGTATCCCCAAATCCCTTGACCCCCTTTGAATGACTATTGATTCTGTGTAGTTTTGAGTTTTACTGCAACTGATCTCAATCACCTCTGTTACTAATTGCTTTCAAAAAAAATGGACTATCAGTCCAGCTTTTTAAATACATCTCTTTCAACATGTGTTCTGCACTTTCACTATATTCTTAGAATCTAGGTTCTGCCCCTCTTGTGTGAGCCTTGCCTTGGGACCCTTGAGCTCCCTCTGAACTTGGACATATCCACACTGCACTCATTCTGTCTGTTATGCAAATCTGGGTATGAGCACTGCCCAGGATCCCTTGAGATCTTTAGGGAACTTTGACATACCCAGGAATAAGAAACGCTTTGAAATATTAGCATTGAAGTGGTTCATTACCTAACTCATAGAGGAAGTCAAGATCAGGCTTCCTTTTGTTGTAATTTATTATTTCTGCATTTCTTCTGTGATTCAATCATTTGGTCTATAATAATTTGTAACAATATCGGGATGATTAGTAAAAAAGGGTGGGTAGTTGTATGTTGTGAGTAAATCGGGTAGATAACATGCCTATAGGGTTTATTTTGATTCCAATCATGGCCTGTTAGATATCATGCCTATAGGATCTACTCTGGTTTAAAATAAATTATGCATGATTTACTTTCACACAATTAGAAACCATGCCTATAGGATGTAAAGTAATTGAAGTTCAATTTTCATTACAGCATGTATCCAGATTCGTTTCCCCTAGAAATCATGCCTATAAGTCCAAAGTTAGCTTTTAACATTTAGATACCACGCCTATAGGATCTAAATAGTTATAATAGAAATCATGCCTATAGAACTTGAAACTAGTCCAGTTGGAAAAGCCGTTTAGTTCACGTTGTTTATTTTGAATGGGATTAGTTAATTAATCTGTCGCTCCTTTTAATAAGTTTTTTTAAACACTGCCTTGACTTAATACCGTTAGAAAGCATGCCTATAGAATCACAAGTTTTCCATTTAAAATTAATCACTGTTGTACTACATTCCTAATCAATATAGATATCATGCTCATAGGACATCACTATTACGCCTAGGCAAGCCTTAGGTACTACTTAAATAAAATTGGAATTGCCTTTGTTAATTACCAATTGCTACAACCAGCAGGCAGGCCTGATTCGGACTTCTTTTCTGAGTTATATAATGAATCTGGTTCTGACTCAAACTCCCTGCTCTAGGATTTTAAAATTCAGACCTTAATTATGTTTGAGTCGTGCTATTCACATGCATTATTTGCGGAGCTATACATGAGCCTTATAATTGCTCACATGTTTCCCTCTAAATGAAGTCCTACGTATTTTTTTATATGTCGCCTTAGCCTTTTACCTTTAAAACTAAGAGTCGGCCTAAATCTTCCTTATAGGAATAGTAGTCTTAAATTCCTCCGGGACTGATAGGAATGAGATGGGTAATAGCACGCAATAAAGGTCGAGACCAACCCGCGCTTTAGTGCCTTAATAGGGTGGGGAGGGTAGATATGGATATGATGACCGGTGCGCTAATACCACGTGTATCCCCTCTTTTGAGGAGTGTCATACCGGGTATCACATTGATGTGATCTATATTATAAACAAGAGTAGGACCCCATTTATTTTTACAAGCATGTTTAGCCTATAACTCTTTCAAACCTTGCCCTTCAATAATTGTTTTCAAACGCTTGTGTATTTAACTTAAATCCCCTCCTACTTGAGCCTTATTTGATTACTTTCTAATTGTATAAATTTACAAAAAGCTATCTGGCCGGGAACCACACTAGTGGATCCTGAGGGGTGCCTAACACCTTCCCCTCGGGATAATTTCAAGCCTTTACCCAATCTCTGGTTATCAAACACAGTTGTAGATGAGCTCTATAGGTGTCCTAATGCGCCTTAAATCATTAGGTGGCGACTCTTCAAATACCCAATTCCCAAAAGGAAATGAGTCATTACACCCCATGAATATCGAAACCTGAAAGCTCCTCTCCGACTGGAAGGAAAGGGAAAAAAGGGGGCGCGACAACACGTAAACTATATATAAATGAAAAAAATAAAATAAAGGAAAAATAAAAAGATTTAAGAAAGAAGACGTACGAGTTCTTGGACAATATCATAGATCATTCACTTTTTAAGAATATACAAGACTATTGTACTAATAATATTATTTAATATATTTATTTTTAATTTTTAAAAGTTTTAAATGAACTATTATAATTACGAGCAATGTTGAGCATAAATCAATAAAAGGCACAAAATTAACAAGATAACTTATGAAATTCTTTAATTTTTAATCCATGTTACATTTAGCTAAATATGAGTGAGTTTATTAGCTAGATTTCAATTGTGATTTTCTTACTAGCTTGCTTTATTTATTTATTTTTTAATGCCCTTTTTTGTTTATTATTGTACTTTGATTTTGTGTTTATGTAAAGTTCGTAGATTATTAGTTACCTGCTTATATGTTGTAAATTGTATCCTTCAAGATTACTTAGATTTTTAAAGTCCTTACCCGTGAAACTGAAATTCTGAAATTATAAACTTGGAACAAATTTTAAGTTGAATTATTGATGTTGAGGACTTATAAAACAAAGTTTATTTAATTATTGAGCTAGTTATACACAATCAATATTCATGATCATCTTTAGGAATTTTTATTTTATAACTCAATACTATTTTTTAAATAAATTTATACTCATTGACACAGGATTTACGCGCGTCGCGCGTGCTCTAAGACTAGTATTTTAAAATAGACAAACTTTATATGCTTCTATGACTATGGGATATAAATAAGTTTGGAATAAGAATATAGAAAGCGTTGGTTTTTATTACAATAGAGTAAGAGCCCGTTTGGATTGGCACTTGTGCTTACAGTACTTTTTAAGTGTTGGAGTTTTTTTTACAAATAAGCAATTACGTGTTTAGATAAAAATGTTGAAGTTGGAAAAAAAGTTATTGGAGTGTTTGGTAAACAAATGTCAGTAAGCACTTTTTTTTTTGTTAAACGACTGAAATATCCTTAAAGCTGTTAATACTATAAAGAAGATGTTACTATAATATTTTGTTCTAAATTAATGCATATACAAATAATTTAATTATAATTAAATTCACTTTCAATTTTAATTAATTATCTAAATAAATAATATACAATAATTTACTATCTGACCAAAAAAAGTGGTTTTTCCATTCATAGCTTCATATTCTATTTTTTTTGTTAAACGGATGCATATTATAACTAAAAATCAACTACCAGTTAGGGTGTACAAAAGATTATTTGTGGGGGGGTATGTGGTACCCCCCTCTAGCATACTGTTACTATCACTATTACAATCCATTGTTTTCCTTTCAAACATAGTTCCTGCGATGTCTGCCCAAAAAACATGGTTGATAAACATCGAAGGAACTAATGTTGCAAAAACATCTTCAATTTATTTTTCTTGCACCTTCCTTTGCCAGCATGTCAGCAACTTTGTTGGTCTCCTTGTAACTGTGCTTCACCACCATGTTGTCTAGTCGTTGGACGATTGACCTGCATTCAGGAATAAGTGAGTCAAAATAGAGGTTTTCATTAATTAGCATTCTAATTACCTCTGTTGAGTCAGTGTTTATTTTCAAAGGTGTGAACTGTCTTTCTTCTACAATTTGCAGTCCTTTAAGAAGAGCTAGTAGTTCTGCTTGGGTGTTGGTGTTGTATTGGGTTGAGCCCATTGTGAGCACGTGATTTTTGTTTACGCGACAATCACTCCAAAAGAAATCAAAAATAATAACAAATGGTCTTGCTGTACAATTTTTGGAATTTACGTGGCATTTTTGGTAGTTATTTATGGTCCTGTCCATTTTTATTTTTTTTGTCAAACAAAAATACAAAAAATATATGTCGTGTGTAACTAAACCATAATTCGGTTATTAAAAGGAAAATCACAAAAAAATGCATCTTTCATTCTATTTGTTGCCATGGTATGATTTTACCTATTTAAATATTTTAATATGTGTGTTATAATTGTGTTAAGTGTTAATTAATGGGTGTTTAATTTTACTTTAATTAGGTGTTGTGTTTTAAATTAGAAAATAAAAGAAAGAGTGCAAATTGTTTCATATATCGGATTGGGCCAGGTTTTCTTTAAATTTGAGGCCCAAAAGCAGCCCAAGGTAGCCGGGCCAAGCGACCCATCTCCCAGGCCACCAAACGACGTAGTTTGACACCAAAACTACGTCTTTTCAAGGACAACCCATCTCAGCCGTTCAAATCAGGTTGATCTGACGGCCATCGTCCCATCGCCCTTACCCATTACCTAACCCGACCCATTCCACCCAAAGACCAACCCAGTCTCACTTAACCAAACGATGCCGTTTCCGTTAAGTGAGAGATCCAGGCCGTTGATCTTGACTAATCCAATGGCCAGGATCAAAACACACCCCCCGTATATAACCCCTCATCTCTCACCCCACACCCCCAAGCCAGACCCCTCCCTCATCTTCGTCTCCCTCACCATACCCAAACCCTACGAAACCCTAGTGCCGCCCCCTTTTCCCCTCACCGTAAACTCGGCGGCAAGGACGCCGGTGACCACCATCTTAACACCCTAGGACCACCTCGACCCCCTGAACACAGATCCACCAGCCGTGGGTCTCGAATCCTCCCCCACCATCTCGAATCTTCATTTGAAGATTCGAGCCGGACTTCGACCTACACCAAATCACCCCAAATCCATGCCAGGCACTCCCCTGACCTCCCTCATGACCAAACCAGGTTTGGTTTGGCCCGAATCCAACCAGGACAACCTGAATCCCAAATCTGCCCTTAGGAACCCTAGAAGTCCTGAGTCCGATTTTTGTCCGTTTGAACCAGAAAATTAGGGTCTAATGGACCTTAATTGAAGTGTTCTCAGTTGAGAACACTTCGATTAAAGTCCGTTCAACCCCAAGAAAGGTCGATTCAAATTCGAGCTAGGGCTTTCTGATTTTTCAAGCCTTTAAGGTATTTTTGTTTTCCTTTTCTTTGTCAGTTCATTTTGTTGTTGTTATAGTTAAATGTATGGTCATATGTCCAAATGTTTAGTTGATTTATTTTGAATTTTTGTGTCGATTGTTCTGTCCACCTTGCCCGGACCTCTGTATTTGGTCAAGTCATTCTTCATTTACTGATGGTGTGTATGTGTGTAAACTATACAATCGACTGAAATTGAATTTGGTCGATTAATTAGTTTCCAGGGCAACTTTTGTTTGGTCAGTACAATTTGAATCACATGTTAATACTGTTGGATTCTGGTCATTGGTTTCGATTGTATGTGTTCTGATTCGCGTAGTCGATTCGATATATGTCGTCAATAAGTTTCAATTTGGAATGGTATTTATTTGACTCATATGTTTGATTTGTCGATTAAGGTCTGAGAATTAAATGCACTATGTCTAGTTTGTGCATTTGAATCGAAAATTGTTTAAGGATTGCTTATAGCTGCAGTTTTAACATAGGTTTCAAAGTTCAAATTGACATAGAATCTGTCCCTACGTGGACAACATGTGCATTGTCAGTTATGAATGAGTTAGGGTGTATTTGGACAGCATGTGCTGTCAGGGCATATTCAGGCTGCCCATACCCTGATTTAGTTTAGAAATAATAAACCATATTTAAAGATAGGACTGTCAGGGGAATATCATGGGAGGGGGCTTTTATTTTATCTGGGAGTGGAAAAACAGCAGGAGATGGGAGGGATTTGATTTCGTTTAAACAGGCTATTCGAATGGGCTGGGGGAGGCTATAAAAAGAGAAGGGTCTCGATTAGTTAGGAGGGTTTTTTTCAGATATAAAAACAGTCCTAAAAAGAGAACAAATTCAGTTTTTGGTGGGCAACATAATTCCATCAGGCTTTGGTTTAGTTTGAAGTCTCAATAGTTGATACTGTTTCTTTTTTTTTGGTTTGACTCCAATTCGTTGAAACTTCCTATGCAATCTACTGGTCCAACCTTGGTTTGAGTTCAAGTCCATTTTGAGTTTTGCATGCTGTTTGTTGCTACCTGGTTTTCACAAATCTTTTCGGGTTTCGTTTGAGTTGTTCCTGGTGCACTTTGTTACTGTCACTGCTGCTGTATTTGTTGTTGTTGCTTCCATTCTTGTTGTTGTTGCTGCTGACTTCTCTGTATTCTTTTCTTCTGTTGTATTCAACATCCAGGTACACACTTTGAATCTCACACTAATGTATCAGTAACAATGAGTATGAATTGAAAGATGCAAAGGAGTTCAATCATTTGCTGCTGTAATTACAGCTTTAGAAACGTTGTTAGATTTGTGTAATTTTAGTTTGTAGTTCAATAGCAAACTCATGAGGTAGCTTGTACTTAATTGGAACCTTAGTTTGTTTACGCTGTTTATTTAGTTGTTTTAGTTGACCGCATGACGTAGAGTGCACATGTGTTTAGTAAATTGATAGGTGAATCTCATCTCTATTCTTATTCTAAACATGTAAGGCATGCTGCTTCTAATTTGGCAAGAGACGCAATTTAGTTCTAAGTCATTTAAACTAACTCTATCAAATTGGATTTCGTTAGGCAGTCTATAGAACCATGTTCGAATCCCATTAGTGGCAGTTTCTAGTAGTTAATTCCCTTAATCTAGTTTAAATAAATTAGTTAAATTCAACTCGAGAAACGTTTGGAGTAAGTTTAGCATTTCATCAAATCTTGTATGCAATTTCTCTTATCAAATTAAAAGCATGTTCACCCATGGAATAAGGCACGAAACAATTCCCGCCTCGTAAATAATTAATCAGATAATTAACAAGAATCCGGAGTTGGCCAAACATGTAACTCAATTAGTATGTATTTTTCTTTCTTCCATTTCTTAGAGACGAACATAATAGAAAATGTAGTCATTGTAGGCTAATCCTTTTTAAAAAAATAATGAGACGAGCCTCGCCAAATAAAAAATGCAAATTACGGGGCCCTCAATAATTGGTCATTATTTATACTTAGAATTTGGGATGGACTGTTTAGTGAATGTCACTGCCTTTCCCAAAGATAATAACGCGTTAGACCCTTTAGGCGCGATTTAATTAAATTACATTCTTAAATTCGGGTGCGCATTTATGTGACCCAAATTCAAATCTCGACGGAGTCGGAATGTATTAACAACCACGGGTGCATTGATTGTGACGTGGTTCGAGATGCATTTTCACGACGTTGCAATTCTATAAAAAATAATAATAATAAAAGCGGCTTAAACTTAATAAAAGCACATAAGTCATAACATGTATTTAAATCAGATATTTAGCCATTATAACAATTTAAGCGACCGTGCTAGAACCACGGGATTCGGGGGTGCCTAACACCTTCCCTCGAGTCAACAGAATTCCTTACTTAGAATTTCTGGTTCGCAGACTTCATTTGGAAAGTCGAAAATTTCCTCGATTTGGGATTCAAGATAAACCGGTGACTTGGGACACCAAAAGCCAAACTTTTCCCAAGTGGCGACTCAGAATTAAATAAATAATCTCATTTCGAATATCGTCACTTAAATTGGAAAAACTCCCTCGCGCATTTTACCCTTCGGGGCGGGCGCGCAAAAAGGAGGTGTGACAGCTCTGGCGACTCTGCTGGGGAACGAACCCAGAATCTTTGGTTCAGGGTTCAAGAATTCGAGCTTAGAATAATTGTTATATTTGGCTTTATTATCTGATCTTTATTACATGTTTGGTCATAACGTGCTAAATGTTGTCTTTTACCGCTTTGATATTATCTCAACTGTATATAAACTGTGCCGAAACCCTTATCTTCTTACCTCCGGGGAGGAGCTTGCTGGTCAATACTCCCTATTCTGTTAGTATCATACCCTGAAATAAGAAAGAGGCCGGACAAGTTACAAAGCCGGACGATCTCGCGGGTCCCCGGTACGTAGCCCCCTCCTCGACTCGAGTTGTCCGCTCGGGTACACAGTCTAGAACATATACCCACGATGAACCTAGTATAACAAAATCTCATGTCGGATCCCTAGTAGGAACGCTTATTTGTATCATGTTGCATTAGACATAGGGGACTCAACACAGGGGTTGGGTCCGTCTAGGACAAGCAACCCGAAATGAAAAGACCATCCTGCTGCATCCTGTTTGTTTTGCGCATTTATTTGTTTCAGATCTGCATGCTGACCGGTTTCTGAAATTGAAAAAAAAATTAAAGAGAAAAAGAAAATAGCAGTGTAGGGAGACAACTACTTATTTTTAGAAAAATAAAACCAATGTCCAAGTAGTGTCAAAACCTCGCCGAAATTTTCTTTAAAAAAATGAAAACAAAATTTGTCTTTTAGTTTGATTTATTAAAAAAAACATATATAATACACTTTCAAAATCCAAAAAAAGTATTTGTTTAAAAATTTTAAAAAAAAAGGAAAATTCAAAATTCAAAAAAAAATATTTTTTCTTTTATAGTATCTCTTTCATAAATTTAGACTAATAGTCCAAATACTTCCTTAGAAGATTTTTTGAAATTTAAAAAAAAATGAAAAGAAGTTAAAATTCAAAGAAAAAAATACTTTTTAGTCATCGTCTCTTTTCAAAAAATAATAATAAAAAAAACAAATAAAAAAATCGAAATCAAAAAATATTTTCTCCTTTTCTTTGTAAGTATTTTATTCAGAAAAAAGGGTTAGTTTATTTCCTCTACGCCTGATCGGACCGAACTACGCGGGTCTGATTCTCACCGGATGTGAGATACGTAGGCAAACCTCATCGGTTCCGACCCCAATTTTCAAAAAATCCAAAAAAATATTTTTCATTAGTTCCTTCTTTAGAAATCTTTCCTTAGAAAATTCAAAAAAAAAAGAAGAAGTTTTTAAAAAAAAAACTCAAAAAAGGGGTAGTTTCCTTCTTTCCGAAGTATTTCATATGGAAAAAGAAAAAAATAATAACAATAAAAAGATATAAAAAATCAAAATCCAAAATACGGGTTTCGTTTATTTTGAAGTATTATTCCAAAAAATCAAAAAAAAAATATCAGAAAAAAAGAGAATCAATATATATATATATGAATTCTTTAAAAGTCTTTCTTTCGTAAATGTCATAGAATTAAAAATTAAAGTCCAAAAATATTTTTATTTTTTCTGTAGAAGTACTTTTGTAAATTTAAAAAAAAAATCCAAAGAAAATATCCTTTTAAAATTAAGAGACGACAGCCAAAATCCAAAAAAAATATTTTCTTTCTTATTTAGAAAAAGAGAGAACAAATGAAAATTCAAACAAAAATATTTTTACTTTTAAAATTCTCAAAGTTCCAATCAAAAGAAAAGGAATTGTTTTTTTAGAAGTCTTTCTTTCAAAAAATAAAAATAGAGTCAAATTCAAAAATCCAAAAAAAAAATATCCTTTTATTCTTTTTTTTTTTAGAAAAATCCAAAAAAAAAAAAAGTTATTCACGATCGACCGAACTACGCCGGTTTGATTCTCACAGGGTATGAGATACGTAGGCAACCCTCATCGGGTCCAACCTCCCCTTTTTCAGAAATAGCCTAAAATGTCAGAATTTTAACTTCATCATAAATGAGTCGGGTGATGTCGTTTTGTCAAGAATAGCCGAATGTTCCCGAAAGGGACGCCGGAAGGTTGACTTTGCACAAACAACCATTTTTGGTCATTTTTGAACTTTGGCCAATTTGCCCAACAACCTTGGAATCCTCGTCCCCGAGGCTCTGTGAGGCCGTGTTCCCAATGTCGGGTCACCATTCTGAAGAAAAAAAAAAGAGGTCATAAATAAATCAAGTGATGATGTTGTTGTCAAAAACGGCCAAATATTCCCGAAAGGAACGACGGAAGGCTGACTTTGCATAAACGGCCACTTTCAAATCATCTTTTAAAGTTTTGATCGATTGAACCTCACAGCCTTAAAATCTTCATCCCCGAAGTGTTGAAAGGCCGTGTTCGAAAATCGGATCTTTCTTTCTAAAATAATAGTCAGGTCATTTTTAGTCAAATCATTTTTGCTTAGATCACCTTAATAAATGTGCAGGGTGGGCACAATGCAAAATGAACACTTTTTAACAGCAAATGTTTTGAACTACGTAATGATCTGATTCACGCGGCATCGTGATACGTAGGCAATCCTCATCGGATCCGGTCACATTTTTAACTGCAAAAATTGAAAACAGTAATAAAAAATAAGAAAAATAATAAAAAACAATAAAGGGAAGCCTAAAAAAGCCGGAATGACGCATGTCTTCGTTGCAAACATGTAGAAATTTATTTAACTGTATAGGTGCATCATGCCCCGATGTGAGATTACCTATCTGTTATTTGTTTCGAACTAACCGTTTGTTTGCCGTTGAGTCTTTCCAGGTTTTTAGAAAGGTGGTTGGTTTGATGGAAGTCTGGCCTCACATTCATACTTCACGAGGTCGAAAGGGAGTGTTCAGTTACCCGTTGTTAAGACAAGAGGGAGTATTCACACTTACTTCACAAGATCGAAGGGGAGTATAACGATGTCTTCGGAAATTCCTTTGCCGACAATCCCTGTCTCTAAGGAGAGTTCAATCTCGGCCGTCCCGACTTTCGAGTCAACAACTGCTGAGAAAAACAGAATCCTGAGGCTCCGCGTGATGGAGATGTTGGATGACTGGAATAATGGAAAGGATCCACCGAGTGTAATCCCTGGGTTCCCTGAGTTGTTCTACAGAACAAGTGGGACTTCCAATATCCCCATAAGCTATCCAACTACCCCATTCGGGTACCCGGCCATTTCAGCCCACTCCGCAGGATCACCCTCTGAGTCTTGCCCTTGGATGTCAACGACGGATGTCGCTACAAGCATATTCACCGCACCGCCCTGCCCAATCATGGCACAACCCACTACACACAGGCCCAATTTTGACTCTTCCTCATTCACCTTTCAAGCACCATCCTTCTCATTGGAACCAACTCGGTTCACCACCAGCACTCATCCTCAACAAACTCAATACGAGTTTGCACCTGGGCAGGATCAGAACCCCAAAATTGCTGAACAAGATGAGATGGCGAAAAGGATGAGGAGCCTCGAGCAAAGTTTGAAAAACATGCAAGGTTTGAGCGGACAAAAGAGCGTCTCCTATACCGATCTATGTATGTTCCCTCACGTGCACCTACCCGTGGGTTTCAAAACCCCAAAATTTGAGAAGTATGACGGGCACGGCGACCCCATTGCTCATCTCAAAATGTATTGCAACCAACTGCGGGGAGCCATAGGCAAAGAAGAATTGTTGATGGCATACTTCGGGGAAAGTCTGGTAGGAATCGCCTCAGAGTGGTATATGGACCAGGACATATCTCGTTGGCATATATGGGATGATCTTGCCAGAGATTTCATAGGGCAGTTTCAATATAATATTGATATCGCACCGGACAGAAATGCCTTGTCAAACTTGAAGAAGAAACCCTCGGAAAATTTCAGAGAATACGCCATCAAATGGCGCGAGCAAGCGTCAAGGGTAAAACCTCCCATGGACGAGATAGAAATGGTCACTACTTTCCTCCAGGCTCAAGAGTCTGATTATTTCCAAAACATGATGTCAGCCATGGGAAAGCCTTTCGCAGAAGCGATTAAGATTGGGAAGATGGTGGAGAATGGTCCGAAAACGGGTAGAATTTTGAGTCAGGCAGCCATAAGGGTAACCTCCCAAGCCGTCCAAAGCGTAACTGGAGGAATGGCAAGAGGGAAGAAAAAGGAAGAGACATCCATGGCGGCATCATAGGCAGGAGAATATCATAATCCCAGGCTTTGTTCTTCGGAAAGAACCCCGCAACATTATTTCCCCCACCAAAATGTGACCTATGCTCATCAGCTCTACATGGTCATGAGCACCCAGCCTTACGTCCAGCGGTTGCAGCCATCCAATCGGGGACAAGCTCCACATCCCAGAAATCAGCCTCCTCACCAAAACCACTACAATCCTCGACCTTCCTAGAATAATTTCCGTCCTCGGGAACCACCCAGGAGACCCAACTATACACCAATCGGTGAACCCTACTCCACCATATTCCCTAAGCTTGTCCAGATGAATTTGTTGCAGCCCATACCACCAAACGGGTAGAACCCGGGATCACCATCATATCAGCGGGGTGTCAGGTGTGCATACCATTCAGGGGTAGAAGGGCACGACACCAACAACTGTTGGACATTGAAACAAGCTGTAGAGAATTTGTTAGAGCAAGGGAAGATTGTGTTGAAAGACGAGGACGTCCCAAATGTGACCAATAATCCGCTGCCCGCCCACAATAACGGGCCGATAATTGGGATGATTTGTGAAGACAAGGAATTTGATCCGGCGCTTAAGGCCATAATTGCTATTGCTAATACAGAAAGGAAGCCCAAGGCAACCCCGGAGCAAGAAAAGGGAAAAATTGATGTATCCAAGCAGGCCTATATGGTATGGGGGACGATCAAACCACCTCGGCTGAACGAGCCAGTGGTTGTTGGACGCATACCACAGAAGCCAAAATACAGTAAAGAGGAAGATGATAAGGCGTTCCCGCTCGAAGAGAGTGAGGAAATATGTGAGGCGATGGGGAAAAAGCTATGCGAAACACACGTGATCCAGCCAGGAGAGGGCACTAGCACCGCTGAGGTATCGTACATGGGACCAAGCACCAAGCTTCAAAACTGGAAGGCTACGCCATTCTTGATCAAACGGAAGTCCTAATGGACCTGTCCTGCCACTTTCTCTGCACCATGAGCTACCCTAGGGTGTAACTCAGATTGTTTTTCTTCAGTTCCTGTTTTTTAATTTCCCGAATGTCAACCCTTTTGTTTTATCTTCCCAAAATTCCAAGAAATGAAATGATGTTTCATCGCTCACTTTCTTTTCAGAGATCTGCTATATTTTCTTTTTTTAGTTCTCTTCAATTCTGATGATGCAGCTTTAAATAACATGACATGCCTACGGACTTCATGCCCAGATCCCGAGAACTCCGTCAGACTTCAAATAATGAGTCAAAATTTGAAATATAAAGAATTTGAGAAAATAGGAACAACTAAAGAAAATTGGTTCATGGTTTGGAAAATGTCCGTCACTGAAGCAGAGTTTGAGGACAGTAAATGGGTTTAGACCCGTACGGAATGTTAACCTTAATGACTGCATTTTGTCACGAGCAATTGTACTGACAAAGAAGGGTACATACGTCATTGGAAAATATTTCCAAGAGGAGCATTCGTATCTGGGCGACGTCGAAAGAAATGACGCCGACCCCACTTTAAGAGGTTGATTCTTGTCTACGTCATCCTCTAAAGCAGATGTAGTGCTATGTCTAAATCGCTCTGGCGATGTCTTTGCACAGTTTGAGATGACGAAGGCTTTCATTCTCGCTACCCAAACACTATCAACCCTTTGCAAGCCCTTTTGAGCCGGTTACTCTTCTTTGATTACCCTCTTTGGAACCTGAAAGTATTAATCGAAAAAAAAAATTGAAATGAAAAAGACCAAATAGAAAAAAAAAGGGAAGAAGAAGAAAGAATTAGAAAAATAAGAAAATATATATAGATACAATGAATATGAGGAAAGGAAAAGGAAGTGAAAAACAAAGTAAAGCAGAAAAAAAAAACCCAAAAAAAAAAAGTGGCCTGAACTACGTTTGACTTGATTCCGAAAGGATACGTAGGCAACCTCTCCCTGGGGTTCAGTCAGACCAAAATAAAAATCCAAGAAGTCCCCCAAAAGTGAAACTGGGGCAGAAGTTATAATGGTTCGGCAATGATCCCGCCCAAAAGGTTCCAAAGTTGTAGTTCAATCCCAATTCTTTTCACCCCAAACCTTGTCTAAAGTCCTTCTAATCAATCGGCAAAGACAGGAAAGTGGAAAACATCATTGTTGGAATCTGATAGAAATCAAATTGAGAAGAATAAAGTGAGAGAGTCTTATCGGTGAAAACCTTCGGGCACCATGAGGTGATTGAGAGTAGAGAAATCAAAATGAGAGAGGTCGATTAGCGAAAACCCGCAAAGGGCGTGGTCGACCGGAAAAAGGATACTTCATCACTGAAAGTCCTGGAAAGGTTCTCCGGTTTGGAAACCCAGATCAATAGGTTCATGAGAAGCTGGAGTTTGATACGGATCGGACATCCAGTCCAAAAGGCATGTCATGTCAGTTTGAAGCCAGCATGCACTCCAGATAAGTCCTTCTTTTCTCCCCGAAAGGGACGCTTCTCTTTAAACTCATATGCTTTCCTTTTGCATAATTTTCTTTGAATCCCTTTCGATCTAACTCTGATTCCGTAACAATTACAAAGAAAAGGTGGCAGGACCGGTTTCACAGGGCCCCGCCTGGCAAGAGTCAAAGAAAATGCACGGCCTCAGTGGCGCGTCAGTCCCATCCCGACTGGCCATGGTAGTTGATTTGCTTCCCAAAGTAAAGACGTTCGAAAGAAAAGAAAAGCCTACGAAGGCAAAATAAAGTTGGAAAGGTTAAGTCCCACACGGTTAGCCACTGCAGTTTAGATTTGAGGATCAAAATCCCTGACGCAAAACCAACAAATCCCCACAGGGTCTCCCTTCGTAAAAATCCTTGTCCCCCTTGTAATATCCCCCAAAGAGTCTGCCCAGCAAATCCCCAACAAGTCTGCATTGTACAAGTTCCCACAGAGTCTCCCCAATAAAAAATCCCCACTGAGTTGGCCTCGTAAAGAATCCCCAAGCAGAATGGGATGAAAGAACCAAAGCCTTACACGAAGAAATGATCACAAATCCGGAAATGCGAGTCTAATCGGTTTAAAATGGGTAGCCTATGAATCCAATCAAGGGCAAAGTTTCTCAACAGGAATTAGTCCAAGACCAAGCAATTGAACGATCAAGACCACCGAATCAACCACCGTTTTCAAACTAACAATTTTTCTTTGCTTAGGAAAATTGAGACAGGTGCAATCCAAAGCAACCATGCAAGAAGCATGTGTAACCCAAAATAAATGAAGCGTGCGAGCATTGAAACAGCTTTGCAGCAGGAAAACAACCAAAAGTGCGTTTCCCCGGAATTCTTTCATGCATTTTTGATAAAAAAAATAAAATTATATATATATATATATATATATGAAAACCAGAAAGAAGACAAGAAATAAAAATGAAAATCCCCAAAAGAAAAACAAATTATGGTAACATAGGACCTCATTCCTCAACTATCTCGGTATAAACCACGGATCTCCTTGGCATAATCCAAGGAGTCTTTTTTTTATCCAAATCCCCGGCATAACCTGATGAATCTCACGGCATAACCCGATGAATCTTTTCGGCACAACCCGATGACTTCCCCGGCATAACCCGATGAATCTTCCCGGCATAACCCGATGAATCTTCCCGGCATAACCCGATAAATCTTCCTGGCATAACCCGATGAGTCTTCCGGCATAACCCGATGAATCTTCCCGGCATGACCCGATGAATCTTCCCAGCATGACCCGATGAATCTTCCCGGCATGATCCGATGAATTCCCCGGCATAACCCAAGGACTCTTACCTTTTCCCGGCATAACCCGATCTCTTCCCCGGCATAACCCGATGAATCTTCCGGCATAACCCGATGAATCTTCTGGCATAACCCGATGAATCTTCCAGCATAACCCGATGAATCTTTCCGGCATAACCCGATGAATCTTTCCGGCATAACCCGATGAATCTTCCCGGCATGATCCGATGAATCTTCCCGGCATGACCCGATAAATCTTTTCGACATAACCCGATGACCCACCGACATAACCCGAGAGCTCTTTCCCTTTTCCGGCATAACCCGACGAATCTTTCCGACATAACCCGGACAGTTTCCAGCATAACCTGGCAATCCTCCCAATTTAGGGCTCCGATCCCTAAGTTGAGCATTTTCCATTTAGCCAGCATTAGGGTTCCAACCCTGAACTAAGCATTTTTCTGTTAGCCAGTATTAGGGCTCCAACCCTGAACTGAGCATTTTACATTTAGCCAGTATTAGGGCTCCAACCCTGAACTGAGCATTTTACATTTAGCCAGCATTAGGGCTCCAACCCTGAACTGAGCATTTTTCTGTTAGCCAGCATTAGGGCTCCAACCCTGAACTGAGCATTTTCCATTTAGCCAGCATTAGGGCTCCAACCCTGAACTGAGCATTTTTCTGTTAGCCAGCATTAGGGCTCCAACCCTGAACTGAGCATTTTCTATTTAGCCAGCATTAGGGCTCCAACCCTGAACTGAGCATTTTTCTGTTAGCCAGCATTAGGGCTCCAACCCTGAACTGAGCATTTTTCTGTTAGCCAGCATTAGGGCTCCAACCCTGAACTGAGCATTTTTCTGTTAGCCAGCATTAGGGCTCCAACCCTGAACTGAGCATTTTTCTGTTAGCCAGCATTAGGGCTCCAACCCTGAACTGAGCATTTTTCTGTTAGCCAGCATTAGGGCTCCAACCCTGAACTGAGCATTTTCCATTTAGCCAGCATTAAGGCTCCGATCCCTGAACTGAGCGTTTTTGCCTTATGACGACATTAGGGCTCCAGCCTCTAAGCTGCGTTTTGCAGACTAGTTTTTTTTTTATCCCCACATCAGTGCTGTAGATTATTATGGCAATTAACTCACGAAATTTTCCTAGTGAAACTGGGGCAGAAAAATTTCGTTCGTTTGTTTTGTTTTGTCTCAGCAGGTTTGACCTCGAGGCGCATGGATCGAGATGACCTACGGGGTGAGTCTCAATCTTGAATAAAGAAAAGAAGAAAAGGATAAGAAGAAGATATTCCGAGATATTGGAACAAACAAAGGGCGGATCACTCCAAAATTTGATCAAGGTCCCGAACCCCGCCAATTCCGTCTCACTCAATATCGCAGAAATAAAACAGGCGCCTACAACTTGCAAGCATCAAGATTCGGATCGAAGTCTACAAGCAAAATCAGCTAAGACCCAAGATCAAGTTACAAAAGAATTATAGATAGGAATCTTGTAACTAGCAGTTGACAGGCATAAATAGTTAGTTCAGTTTCAATTTCCTTTGGTTGTAATAAGGTGGTCGGTAAGCAGTAGCAGCAATAACAGCAAGCATTGCAATCCCATGGTAGTCCCAGCTACCAAAGTTTCCCGAACTACATTGACCTGATTCCTGTTTAGCCCAGGATATGTAGGAAATCATCGAAGCAAAGATTCGGTCAAATCTTTCAAAATGTGCTTCACACGGAGTATTCCAATATGCAAAAATCGCTCATATCTGCTTACTTTATCTTTGCACGAAAACTCTTCGTGTTTTCGGACAAAGAGGGGCAGCTGTGAGCACGTGATTTTTGTTTACGCGACAATCACTCCAAAAGAAATCAAAAATAATAACAAATGGTCTTATTGTACAATTTTTGGAATTTACGTGGCATTTTTGGTAGTTATTTATGGTCCTGTCCATTTTTATTTTTTTTGTCAAACAAAAATACAAAAAATATATGTCGTGTGTAACTAAACCATAATTCGGTTATTAAAAGGAAAATCACAAAAAAATGCATCTTTCATTCTATCCGTTGCCATGGTATGATTTTACCTATTTAAATATTTTAATATATGTGTTATAATTGTGTTAAGTGTTAATTAATGGGTGTTTAATTTTACTTTAATTAGGTGTTGTGTTTTAAATTAGAAAATAAAGGAAAGAGTGCAAATTGTTTCAAATATCGGATTGGGCCAGGTTTTCTTTAAATTTGAGGCCCAAAAGCAGCCCAAGGCAGCCGGTCCAAGCGACCCATCTCCCAGGCCACCAAACGACGTAGTTTGACACCAAAACTACGTCGTTTCAAGGACAACCCATCTCAGCCATTCAAACCAGGTTGATCTGACGGCCATCGTCCCATCGCCCTTACCCATTACCTAACCCGACCCATTCCACCCAAAGACCAACCCGGTCTCACTTAACCAAACGATGTCGTTTCCGTTAACTGAGAGATCCAGGTCGTTGATCTCGACTGATCCAATGGCCAGGATCAAAACACACCCCCCGTATATAACCCTTCATCTCTCACCCCGCACCCCCAAGCCAGACCCCTCCCTCATCTTCGTCTCCCTCACCAGACCCAAACCCCACGAAACCCTAGTGTCGCCCCCCTTTCCCCTCACCATAAACCCGGCGGCAAGGACGCCGATGACCACCATCTTAACACCCTAGGACCACCTCGACCCCCTGAACACAGATCCACCAGCCGTGGGTCTCGAATCCTCCCCCACCATCTCGAATCTTCATTTGAAGATTCGAGCCGGACTTCAACCTACACCAAATCACCCCAAATCTA
Organism: Nicotiana tabacum; assembly: GCF_000715075.1. Taxonomy (NCBI): domain Eukaryota; kingdom Viridiplantae; phylum Streptophyta; class Magnoliopsida; order Solanales; family Solanaceae; genus Nicotiana; species Nicotiana tabacum. Next base: position 11,699,101 of record NC_134089.1, read on the forward strand.
TGCCAGGCACTCCCCTGACCTCCCTCATGACCAAACCAGGTTTGGTTTGGTCCGAATCCAACCAGGACAACCTGAATCCCAAATCTGCCCTTAGGAACCCTAGAAGTCCTGAGTCCGATTTTTGTCCGTTTGAACCAGAAGATTAGGGTCTAATGGACCTTAATCGAAGTGTTCTCAGTTGAGAACACTTCGATTAAAGTCCGTTCAACCCCAAGAAAGGTCGATTCAAATCCGAGCTAGGGCTTTCTGATTTTTCAAGCCTTTAAGGTATTTTTGTTTTCCTTTTCTTTGTCAGTTCATTTTGTTGTTGTTATAGTTAAATGGCTGGTCATATGTCCAAATGTTTAGTTGATTTATTTTGAATTTTTGTGTCGCCTGTTCTGTCCACCTTGCTCGGACCTCTGTATTTGGTCAAGTCTTTCTTCATTTATTGATGGTGTGTATGTGTGTAAACTATACAATCGACTGAAATTGAATTTGGTCGATTAATTAATTTCCAGGGCAACTTTTGTTTGGTCAGTACAATTTGAATCACATGTTAATACTGTTGGATTCTGGTCATTGGTTTCGATTGTATGTGTTCTGATTCGCGTAGTCGATTCGATATATGTCGTCAATAAGTTTCAATTTGGAATGGTATTTATTTGACTCATATGTTTGATTTGTCGATTAAGGTCTGAGAATTAAATGCACTATGTCTAGTTTGTGCATTTGAATCAGAAATTGTTTAAGGATTGCTTATAGCTGCAGTTTTAACATAGGTTTCAAAGTTCAAGTTGACATAGAATCTGTCCCTACGTGGACAGCATGTGCATTGTCAGTTATGAATGAGTTAGGGTGTATTTGGACAGCATGTGCTGTCAGGGCATATTCAGGCTGCCCATACCCTGATTTAGTTTAGAAATAATAAACCATATTTAAAGATAGGGCTGTCAGGGGAATATCATGGGAGGGGGCTTTTATTTTATCTGGGAGTGGAAAAACAGCAGGAGATGGGAGGGATTTGATTTCGTTTAAACAGGTTGTTCGAATGGGCTGGGGGAGGCTATAAAAAGAGAAGGGTCTCGATTAGTTAGGAGGGGTTTTTTTCAGATATAAAAACAGTCCTAAAAAGAGAACAAATTCAGTTTTTGGTGGGCAACATAATTCCATCAGGCTTTGGTTTAGTTTGAAGTCTCAGTAGTTGATACTGTTTCTTTTTTTTTTGGTTTGACTCCAATTCGTTGAAACTTCCTATGCAATCTACTGGTCCAACCTTGGTTTGAGTTTGAGTCCATTTTGAGTTTTGCATGCTGTTTGTTGCTACTTGGTTTTCACAAATCTTTTCGGGTTTCGTTTGAGTTGTTCCTGGTGCACTTTGTTACTGTCACTACTGCTGTATTTGTTGTTGTTTCTGCCATTCTTGTTGTTGCTGCTGCTGACTTCTCTGTATTCTTTTCTTCTGTTGTATTCAACATCCAGGTACACACTTTGAATCTCACACTGATGTAACAGTAACAATGAGTACGAATTGAAAGATGCAAAGGAGTTCAATCATTTGCTGCTGTAATTATAGCTTTAGAAACGTTGTTAGATTTGTGTAATTTTAGTTTGTAGTCCAATAGAAAACTCATGAGGTAGCTTGTACTTAATTGGAACCTTAGTTTGTTTACGCTGTTTATTTAGTTGTTTTAGTTGACCGCATGACGTAGAGTGCACATGTGTTTAGTAAATTGATAGGTGAATCTCATCTCTATTCTTATTCTAAACACGTAAGGCATGCTGCTTCTAATTTGGAAAGAGACGCAATTTAGTTATAAGTCATTTAAACTAACTCTATCAAATTGGATTTCGTTAGGCAGTCTATAGAACCATGTTCGAATCCCATTAGTGGCAGTTTCTAGTAGTTAATTCCCTTAATCTAGTTTAAATAAATTAGTTAAATTCAACTCGAGAAACGTTTGGAGTAAGTTTAGCATTTCATCAAATCTTGTATGCAATTTCTCTTATCAAATTAAAAGCATGTTCACCCATGGAATAAGGCACGAAACAATTCCCGCCTCGTAAATAATTAATCAGATAATTAACAAGAATCCGGAGTTGGCCAAACATGTAACTCAATTAGTATGTATTTTTCTTTCTTCCATTTCTTAGAGACGAACATAATAGAAAATGTAGTCATTGTAGGCTAATCCTTTTTAAAAAAATAATGAGACGAGCCTCGCCAAATAAAAAATGCAAATTGCGGGGCCCTCAATAATTGGTTATAATAAATACTTAGAATTTGGGATGGACTGTTTAGTGAATGTCACTGCCTTTCCCAAAGATAATAACGTGTTAGACCCTTTAGGCGCGACTTAATTAAATTACATTCTTAAATTCGGGTGCGCATTTATGTGACCCAAATTCAAATCTCGACGGAGTTGGAATGTATTAACAACCACGGGTGCATTGATTGTGACGTGGTTCGAGATGCGTTTTCACGGCGTTGCAATTCTATAAAAAATAATAATAATAAAAGCGGCTTAAACTTAATAAATGCACATAAGTCATAACATGTATTTAAATCAAATATTTAGCCATTATAACAATTTAAGCGACCGTGCTAGAACCACGGGATTCAGGGGTGCCTAACACCTTCCCTTGGGTCAACAGAATTCCTTACTTAGAATTTCTGGTTCGCAGACTTCATTTGGAAAGTCGAAAATTTTCTCGATTTGGGATTCAAGATAAACCGGTGACTTGGGACACCAAAAGCCAAACTTTTCCCAAGTGGCGACTCTGAATTAAATAAATAATCTCATTTTGAATATCGTCACTTAAATTGGAAAAACTCCCTCGCGCATTTTACCCTTCAGGCCGGGCGCGCAAAAAGGAGGTGTGACACCCATGTACCCCAATATCCAGTTTCCACTTGCGTTTCTGAATACTCCCCCCAGGCCTCCCTTGCTCGAATTCCCTGTTGCAGCTCCATCAGTATTTAGCTTGAATGAGTTGTTGTTTGGTGGCTCCCATTTTACCCAGATGTTCTTCATTTTTTTTGGGTTCTTTATCCAGCATCATTATAGCATATTCAGTAGCCTTTGTAATTGCACATTTTGAGTCTGCCCTATCTCCTTGTTATTGAAGAGGTTATTATTCCTTGTTAGCCATATTTGCCAGAAACAGAAAGGGAGGAGCTGTTCCTAAGTAATAATGTTGTTGTATGGTTTTTTCTTCAGGGTTGCCCAAGTGTTTGGCCAATCTATGGTGTTGAAAGCATGGATAGAAGTATTGATTTCCTTATTGCTTTTGGAGATGATGTCCTGCCATAAAGTGTGTGCAATGGTGCATTCAAAGAAGATGTGTATTGAGGTTTCATTTGTTTGGCTGTATTGGTGGCAAATGGGGTTTGATTGTACCCCCACATAATGGAGGTAGGCCCCAGTGGGGAGCCTTTCATGGAAAAGTAACCAGAAAAAGGATTGTATTTTTTTGGTACTTTTAGCTTCCAAACCCAAGTGAAATTGTGGTCATGGTTTCCTGACCTTGATCTAGGATCGAGTAGGCTGATTTTGTGGAGTATAGACCATTTGGTGTTGCTCCCCATATCATTCTATCCTCGTTGACTGGATTGGGTGGGATGAAAGTATTGTGGATGGAGTTTTGGACATTTTGAAGGATGATAATAGAGAGAGTAGAGAGGTCTCACGCTCCATGTTGATGGACATTTGCGACTGTTTTGGACAAATCTTCTCTTATTAGAGGACCTTGAATTAGTGACCTTATGGGAGGGAGGTTGTTTATCCAAGGGTCGTTAAAAAGTTAACTATGTTCCCTGAGTGAACTACCCACCTTTTTGCTTGGATGCATGTTTCCTATCCTTTCAGAATGTACTGCCATGTGTGGGACTTGGCCTTTTTGGGAGGGTTCCTCCAATTGCAGTGTTTTGCAATAAGCGTTTTTTCCCAAAGGGATGTTGTGGTTTGGTATAGTCTCCAAGCAAGGCCTAAGTGCTGGGCTTTATTCTTTAATTCAGCTTTCTGAATCCCCAGTCCCCCTTTCTCCTTAGGCTTTGTAACTGTGTCCCAAGATATCAGGTGCATTTTCTTTTTAGTAGTAGTGGTGCCCCAGATAAAGTTCCTCTGAACTTTATCAATTTCTTTAGTTATTTTTGCTGGCAGTTTGATGTATTGCATGACATGATTCAGAATTGAGTTTAGGGAAGCTTTTGCCAGAGTGGTCCTTCCAGTCAAATTAAGCATGTTTGTTTTCCAACCTGCCATTTTTTGAGTGAAGATTGTCAATAATGAACTGGAAATCACTATGAGTGGGTCTTTTGTGGAAAATTAGGAATCCCAGGTACTTCCCAAAGTTTGTTGATGCTTTTATGGAGAGAGAGTTTGAAATGAGTTCCATTTGATGAGGTTGGCAGTTAGCACTGAAACATACTTTGGACTTATTGAGATTGATTTTTTGCCCTGATGCTAGATTGAAAGAATTAAGGGTATTCATGATTGTGTTGCAACTTGGAAGGTTGGCTTTTGCAAAAAGAGTTAAATCATCAACAAAGAAGAGAAGTGATATTTTAGGGTCATTTCTGCTAATGCTGATTGGGTGTCATTTCCCTTGGGTGACATTGTTATCAATGGCTCTTGAAAGCCTTTCCATACACATGATGAACAGATATGGTGAGAGGGGGTCACCCTGCCTAATGCCCCTAGTGGGCATGAAAGGGGTGGTTTGCTCTCCATTGACAATTACAGAGATGGAGGAAGAGCTGACACATGACATGATGAGATTGATAATTGTGTTTGGAATTTGAAGCCATGGAGGGTTTGCTTAATGAAAGACCACTCAAGTCTGTCAAAAGCCTTCTCCAAGTCAATCTTTAGGAACATGACTGGATTTTTCCTTCATTTTCCCAAAGTGTGAGATGTATTCTTGGACTATGATGGCATTATCGAAGCTTTCATGTTGGATAGGAAGCTGGCCTGGCTAGGCCCAATGATGAGGGGGAGGAAAGGCTTGATTCTATTGACAATGATTTTTGTTACTGTCTTGTAGACAGTGTTGCATAAGCCTATGGGTCTGAAGTTTTTGATCATTGTGGCTTGAGGGCATTTTGGAATGAGGCATAGAAGGGTTTCATTCATTACTAGGTCCATAGTGGATGTGGAGAAACATTTTCTGCAGTAAAGGATGACATCCTTACCCACTATGTCCCAGTATTTTTGGTAAAAGAAAGGGTGAAGGCCATCTGGCCCAGGGGCTTTGAAAGTCTTGAAAGAGAATATGGCATTCTTGATTTCACTATCCCTTAGAGGCATTCCAATTGTTGTTTGTTGAATCTGAGAAAGGCATGGCCCTTGGATTTCAGTGGAGGATAAATCATTCTGAGAGCATGAGAAGGAGGAGGTATAGAGTTCTATGAAGAACTTTGAAATTGCGTCTTTGATCTCCCCTTCCTCAAACATCCACTGACCAGTGTTATTTTGGAGGAAAAGGATTTTGTTCCTCCTTCTATTTAAGGTGGAGGTATGGAAGGATTTGGTGTTTGCATCTTCCTCGGAGAGCCACTGGATTCTAGACTTCATCTTCCAAAAATCTTCTTTATTTTTTAAGATTGAATTAAGCTCATCAATGAGATTGTTTTCAAGGGTTTGTAAAGTGGTGTTTGTGGGATAGAGGAAAGATTTCTGGATTCCTGCTATCCTTGCTAGTAGCCTCTTTTTATTGTGGAAGATGTTTCCAAAGGTATGTTTATTCCAGTTGAGAGCAGTAGCCTTAAAGAGAGAGGTGGAGGGGATTAGAGTAGAGTTAGGCTTGAAGGAATCCCTAACTAAGTTTTGAAACATGGGGTGGCTGCACACATTGCTTCAAACCTAAAAGGTTTATTGGTGGGACTAGGATTGGTACTGCTTAGATAGACAAGCATAGGGCAGTGATCAGACTGGGTCCTAGGAAGATGAGTGATGTTTGCTTCAGGGTGTGTTGACTTTGGTTGTGGGGTAGTGTCCATTTGGTTTGGGGTATTGGTAATGGGGCCAGTCTTTGCTTTTGTTTGAGTCATGGTCCCAGATCTGCAATTTGCGTGCATTTGGGCATTCCCTGGGTCCGCTTTCCGTTTAACACTTATGTTGGGCCATTCTCTTGTGGGCTGACCAATTTTATTTTGTTGTCCGGGTTGTGATCCCTTTGTGGAAGTGGGTTTGATCTGGTCCGTTTCCTTAGAATGTTAGATTTATTTGTGTAACAGAAAGTTTGGGTTTCAAGAAACTTACCAGATGTAGCATCGAACATTTTCACTTTGATGCCCTCTGGTTTTGTTGACGGATTATCCTTTTTAAATTTGCCTTGTGCTTCCCTTTGTTTTTTGTTTAGTTCTTTCTTGCGCCTTCTGGGGAAGGAGACCACCGTCCACTCTTCTTATTTTGCTTAGTATTTGAGCACTCTGGGCTGTCTTGATCTTGTGTTTGTTGTTGTCTTTGTCTATGTAAGCATCCTTTCAAGATGTGCCCTATTCTCCCACAGCCAGTGCATAGAACGTTCTCTCCTTCATAGAGCACCAACTGTTTATGGTCCCCTATTGTGACTGAGGTAGCGACTGGTGTTTCCAAGGGTACTTATATGCATATCCTTGCATATCTTCCTCTGAGAGTGGCTGAGGTGCATGTATCAATTTTTAGTAGCTTTCCTAGTTTCATGCCCACCTTTTCAAGGACTTTTTGTCATAAAATTTTGTTAGTAGTTGTGGTAGTCTTACCCAAATTGCAGTAAAAGATAAGGTTGCTTCCTGTGGGACGAATTTGGGTTCCCATCTTCTTACTGAGAAGAAGTTCCCTAATATGAACCAAGGCCCTTTTTGTGTAGCTTTCATTAGATTCTCCTCTTTACTAAATTTGACTATGAAAAAATCCCATCCTAGGTCAATCAAGATCAACTGTTCGGATGGGTTCCATAAGTCAACTAGTTTAGATCGGAGAAGATAGTGTGGCATTTTTTTGCCGAATAGCTTTATGATAACTGAGTAACGTCATGGTTCATAGAGCATGTTTTATCCTCTTGGGAGAGTACTATAGATCCTATTGTTTCCTTGCCTTTTTCTTGTGTTAAGGTGGATTGAATTTCTGTAGCGAAATAATCCGCTTGTATAGTGCTTTGCTTGTCTAGCAGCATTTCCTTGTAGGAGTGGGATTGGGTAGCTTCTTCTTCCATGACAGTGTCATCCGGTGGTATGTTGGGTGATTTGGGTGGGTTTTTCATTGATTGTTTGTAGTGATGGATGGGAATTTCTCTCTCTATACAAATGTTTATGGCCTAATTTGGGTGGATGAGAGTTTCTCTCTCTATTTTGGGGTAACATGTAAACTCATTGAAATTTTGATTTAGAATATAATTTCAGCAATTAAACAAAGGACGGATTAAACAACAAAAAATAAAATAACTGTTTGGAATCAATAAAAGAAGCTAAAGAATAATATTTATAGAATATTGGAATTTATTTAAAAAGCTACTGTTTACTTCACTTTTGAACTTCAAAAAAGTTGGGTATTAGTGAACGATATCAGCAACGATATACTAATTGAATATGGTGACAGAATGTCACTTTAATTAGTAACAGCTTGTTTGGATGGTTGTTACTTATTTTATTGTATTTTATTGTTACTTCAAATACAATACTTATTTTGATTATTACTTAAATTTTATTGTATTGTATCATTAAATTCATTGTTGCGTAACGAGGAAAATTATCACTTTATGTAACGACAGATTTGGTATGGTGGCGTCACTACATTATTTTTTTCTCTCATCTTGCCCTTCCTTACTATTAAATAATTATATTTTATCCTTTATTTTATTTTTTAAATAATATTTCAACTTTGTATCCTATTTTTTCTTGGTAATATTGCAAGTCTATTCTTGATATTGTTGGTACGTGACATCATGAAACGACAACAAACGATACAATCTCTAATCAAATGTTGTATTCATCGAACAATGTAATAGAATTCATTACAACATAATACTGACACATTATGAAACGATATGTAACAATTATCAAACAAGCTGTAAGGAAAAAGTAGTTTTGGGGTTTAGAAAAAGCGACAGGAATATTAAAATAAATTACTTGGTCAAACATAAGGAGCTTATAAGCCAAAAAACAATAAATTGGTTATCTCAACTTCTTGTTTTTAGTTTGTTTTGAATATTCTAGCTTAAAAGTATTTAACTTAAAAACACTTTTATGATCTATCCAAACAGTTAAATAAATCCAAAACATTTTTCAGCTGGTTTGACCACCCAATCCAAACGCAGTAAATCTAAAATGAGAAAGTTGATTGTATAAAGACAGCCGTCATAACGCTAGCGTGTCGCCTCGTCATCAATGAAAACTGATCAAGGCAAGTAACTACTACAAGTAATGCTGTATTTTGTCCCGGGCCCGGGCCTTAGTGGGCCTAACGGGCCGGGCCTCGCGGTCCCGGGCTTCGTGGTCCCGGGCTCTGGCGGTCCCGGGCCTGGCGGTCCCGGTCTTCGTGGGCCTAATGGGTGGAACCGGCCCGTGACGGGCCTAAGCCCACATGGTCCTGTGCTTAACGGGCCGGGCTCGTGGGCTTCGCGGGCCTAGCGGGCTTTTTTTTTTTTTTTTAAGACAATTTCTTGTAGTATCATGGCTATATTAATATGTAGTATATATGTATATCTAATTATTAAAGTGCTTGACGAAAAAGAAAATAACAAAACAATAGTAAAACACTAAATTGTCATGCATAAATATCACTTCTTGAAGTATATTATATTGTATCTTATGTATATATATTCTCTTATATATTTTCTTGTAGTATATATATTGTATCTTATGTATATATATTCGCATAATATATTTTCTTGTAGTATATTATATTGTATCTTATGTATATATATTCTCTTATATATTTTCTTGTAGTATATATATTGTATCTTATGTATATATATTCGCATAATATATTTTCTTGTAGTATATATATTGTATCTTATGTATATATTGTAGCATAATATATTTTCTTGTAGTATATTATATTGTATCTTATGTATATATATTCTCTTATATATTTTCTTGTAGTATATATATTGTATCTTATGTATATATTGTAGCTTATAAATATATTTTCTTGTAGTATATATATTGTATATTATGTATATATTGTAGCATAATATATTTGCTTGTAGTATATTATATTGTATCTTATGTATATATATTCTCTTATATATTTGCTTGTAGTATATTATATTGTATCTTATGTATATATATTCTCTTATATATTTTCTTGTAGTATATATATTGTATCTTATGTATATATTGTAGCATAATATATTTTCTTGTAGTATATTATATTGTATCTTATGTATATATATTCTCTTATATATTTTCTTGTAGTATATATATTGTATATTATGTATATATTGTAGCATAATATATTTTCTTGTAGTATATTATATTGTATCTTATGTATATATATTCTCTTATATATTTTCTTGTAGTATATATATTGTATCTTATGTATATATTGTATCTTATAAATATATTTTCTTGTAGTATATATATTGTATATTATGTATATATTGTAGCATATAAATAATTCTAAGTATAGACAAAGAAATATTGCGAAAAGAAGCTCATGGGTAGAAGCAATAAATTTTATTACCAAAAAATGACATATCTTTCTTAGTCATCCTTCCCCCAATGGAATGAGCACAACAAGGTACTAATACCACCATTAGAAGGAAAAAAACTAAAGGAAGATGTGCCAAAATACAAGTTACATATTATTCTATGTATTATCTCTAACAAATCTCATAAATCCTTCAAGGTTCGGAGGAGGTTGCGTTGGTGGTGGTGGAAAAGAAGCTTGTTCATCACCACTTCCGGGCGAAGCCGAATCCTCCGTAAGTTCCGCTATCATTTCTTCATAAGCTTCATCTATCGCCGGTTGTGCTTCTGCAATTCCAAAGTTTCTTCTTTCCGAGCGGATCCAATCTCTAAACAATACTGATTTTTCCAAGCTATCCCTCATAGACGCTCTATGATCACCTATTTGCAGTCTTGCTTGACTGAAAGCGCTCTCTGATGCAACAGTTGAAGCTTGAATTGATAAAATATCCCGAGTCATCCTTGCAAGAACAGGAAAATGTTTTTCCCTTGCCTTCCACCATTCCAAAAGATCAAAAGAGCCGTCTGGATTCTCCTTTTCAAGTCCCTGAGACAAATAAACTTGAAGCTCATTTAGATGTGAAGTTTCATCATAATTTTCACCTTGAGACCCCCTGAACTCCGTCCAAGATTTAAGAGCTTTTAAGCCCGCAACTCTTTTAGAGGATTGTGAGCTAGACGAAGTAGGGGTTGGAATAGTTGGCCTAGCATGCTCTAAGGCAAGTTGATAAGCATTATAAACTGTTTGAGCGTTAATCTTAATTGAAGCTTTTGCATCTGCAAGTGTCGCAATTTCCTCATTTGAAAGATCTAAAGCCTTATAAATATTTGAATACCAAAAATGAGGACCTCCCAATTTCATTGTAGGATTTAGCATTGCAGCAAGACCATAAATAGGAGGGATAGGAAAAAAATATTTTTTAAACTTTTGTTTCATTTCATTTATAGCAAGTTCATAAATATCCCCACCCTCACTAAATTCAACAAACAAATCAGATAGTGCTGCAATATAAACTAAACAGTTTGAAATAGTAGGATAATATTGCCCAGAAAATGCATTTGTTGCAATTTGAAAATGTTCTAAAAAATCTAAAAGAATTTTAACATTAGTCCAATCTTGAGTGGTAAGCATTTCATCATCATCTTCACCACCTACCCGAGAATTAAACGTTGCATTAATTGGGTTTCTATATTCATATGCTACTACTAAACTTTCGTACATACAATTCCATCTAGTCGGGCAAGGTTTAGGAACCTTTCTTTCTCTAAGGCCATATTCATCACATTTTTTAAAATACTCTCTAAGTCTACTTCTACGGTTTGAATAAAAAAACCAATTAAGAGCCATTCTAACCTTTTCAATTTCTATGTTTAATATTCGCATACCATCACCGACAATTAAATGATAAATATGACAAATACATCTAACATGGAAAATATTAGTAAATGCAGGATTTAGTGTTGTTGTAAGCATGCCTATAGCACTGGTGTTACTAGAAGCATTATCCATTGAAATTGCCATTATTTTATCGCTAAAGCAAAAATATCTACAAATATCTGCAACAGTGTTAGCTATAAATTTACCTGTGTGACGCGAATTAATTATTCTATATGCAATTATGCGTTTTTGCATTATCCATTCTTCATCTATCCAATGACTTGTAACAGTTAGGTAATCACAATCATTACCACTTCTACCAATATCAGTAGTAATAGAAATCCGATTAGGTATATGAGTAAATAAATAACGCAAATATTGTTCATATTCATGTTTGAATTTATAAATATCACTCTTAACTGTTGCGCGAGGCCAACCTTTATAAGTAGGATTAAACACTCTTCTAATATAATGAACCCAATTAGGATTAGAAGCAAAAGTATAAGGTAAGCACATAACAGTAATCATCTTTGCTAATTCTTCACGATCTCTATTTGGATCGTAATATAAAATACCTCAAGTGACAGTGTTAATTCCTGGTTGAACTAGATTTGAACCTGTACTAGGGTTAATCGCAGAATCTACACTTGTCCCCTCTAGATGTGCTTTCATTTGAAAAAATCTAGCCTTATCTCTAGGGTGTGTTTTTATGTGCCTAGTCAAACTACCTGTGCCGCTACGGTCTCCTACATATTTATGCGACATTAATTTCCCACAAGTTTTACACTTAGCCTTATTTTTTTCTCTTACTTGAGTAAAAAAATTCCAAACTAATGATGTTTCTAAGCGTTTAGCAGGTTCTCTATTAAAAGTAGGAGTTTCTACAGGTGGGTCGACCGGTGCATCACTTGGGTTATTAAGAGGACTAGTAGGTGTATCATCTAAATCCGGTGCTTGAGTTTCATCATCATCCTCATTTTCCTCATTATTTTCTAAGATGGTTTCATTAGGATAAAGAGCATTCATAATTTCATCATCTAATCTATCACCTGGTGCAACATTATGATAAAATTCACTATCGGTAAATTGAAAACAAGGGTGATCACTATCAAGAATTACGGAAGGAGGAGGACGTCTAGGTTGGCGACTACTTTCAACTTGCTTATCTTTTCTAGGTCGGGGAGCCGGGGGAAGGGTAGTTGGTTGGCCACTACTTTCACCGGTTTTATCTTTTCCTTTACCAAACATTTTTTTCAAAGTAAATGCCATATTAATTATAATTATGCAAACTAAACCACACAAAAATATATTCTAAAAACGTAAGAGTTGAAACGAGTTTACCGGATTGCCGAACAACTTCTTGAAAATTGAAAATCGTTGAACACTTGAAAACTTCAATTCAACAACTTCACAATTTTTCACGAAATTTCAACAATAAATTAAGTAATTGTAGTAGAGAGATTGAGAGATATTGAGAGATATTGATGAATTGGTGAATAAAAATGAAAGAATGAGGGGGTATTTATAGTTGAGAAATGGGGAAAAGTGTAATTATATAAAGTTTGGGGTTAAAATAAAGTTTGGGGGCCAAATGGCCATTTTTTTAACTTAAAAAACGGTCATATTTTCAGCCCAAACGGCTAGATTTTAAATATGGCCGTTGGAGATTTTTTTTTTTTTTTTTTTGAAAAATAGCCGTTGGGCCCGCCAGGCCCGCCAGGACCGGCCCAGGCCCGCCTGCCGGTCCCGGGCTCGTGGGCTCAACCATGGAGACCAGCCCGTGACGGGCTCAGAGGCCCACCAAGACCGGCCCACCCAGGACCGGTCCACCAGGGCCACCAGGCCCGTTAGGACCGCGGGCCCGGTCCGGTCCGGTTCAGGCCCGGCCCACCGAGCAGCATTAACTACAACAATGGAAATCTATGGGCTATACATTATATATAGGTGGGGGTTGTATTTTTTTTTATTTTTAATTACAAAAAAGTTGTTTTTTATTATTGCACTTGATTGCAGCTTTTTAGTTTCTTCTTCTTATCCACAAAAAACTCAGTTCAACATAACATTACTATAATCCAATAAAGGTTTTAAATCCCTTTTTCAGTTAAAGGTATGATTTTTACTAATTTAGTTTTAAATATTCTTTTTTTAACGTCTGAATTCAGTTTATCTTTTGCCATTACTTAAAGGTCTGATTCTTAGTTCAGTTTCAATCTTTTTACTGCCTGGATTTTTGTACCTTTTTTTCCGTAAGTAAAGGTCTGAAGTTTGCATACTTTTGTCATATTTAGAGGTCCGTTTTTTAATGTCTGAATTCGTACATTTTGTTTTTATATTAAAGGTCTGATATTTAGTTCAGTTTCAATCTTTTTTGTTTGAATTTATCTGATTTTTAGTTCACTTTCAATCCTGTAAGAATTTGTGTATTTTTGCTCATAATTAAGATTTTTTCAGGGATTCTAAGTACCAATTGGAGGAAGTTTCTTCGTTCAGTAGAATTGATTAAAATTTAAAGGGATGGAGATGGATTCTGGGAGTTATGGGTAAGTTTCTCTGTTTTTTTTTACTTTGTTAATTCTATGAAAAATTTCAAATGTTAATTCTATGAAAAATTTCAAAGTTTATTTTCACTATTTTTTGTTAATCTTTTGATATTCCTTATAGGTGCTCACATTACAGGAGGAGATGCAAAATAAGAGCACCCTGTTGTGATGAGATCTTCGATTGCAGGCATTGCCATAACGACTCAAAGGTAGAAACTTTTTTCCAATTCAGTTAAATATTTTGATTTTATCTTTTGTTATGTGAGAATTAATGGTAGCTTTAATAATCCTTGATCAGAATTCTTTAGAAGTTGATCCACTCAAACGCCACGATATTCCTCGCCATAATATAAAAAGGGTTAGTTTTCAATGTTTTCCTTCTTCTGTTGTATAAAGATTCTGTAGTTATGCTTGGATTCATTAAATAGGTACCCTCTCTTTCATTCAAAAGGGGAGATGAATACAGGGTAGGTGATTTAGAAAGTATTTAATTCTATATAATATTGGACTGAGATGAGCGTAAATGAAGTGACATGGACAGTGAGGATTCATATAACCGACCTCAACTTGCTTCGTGTTGTGGTATAGTTGTTGTTATTGTCACATCTAAGTTCTGGTCAATTCATTTTTAGCGTTCAAAGGTAGACTTTTTTAATTATATGGAGCTTTGTTGTGCGACATGAGTTTGGTCATCTTTGTTTTTTTTTTTTTGGAAATTTGCTTTGTTTGAACGCGGCTAGCTCTTTTGTTTATCACCTGATGATGATCAAATAGAGAAAAAGTACTTTTGGAACTTTGCCGTTTAAGTTTCTTTATGTCATTTTCATTTGGGATTGAGGCATAGTTGATTGTTGGGTTGATTATATATTGTGTGAGTGATCTTGTTTGTCAGACCTTTTGCTGTTGACTGATTTGAGTATGCTGCTCTATATATGTCTTTCAGGTTATTTGCTCATTGTGTAATATGGAACAGGATGTGAGTTTCCTCGATAGTGGATGATCAATTCAAGTCTTTAAAGGGTAGCCCGGTGCACTAAGCTTCCGCTATGCGGGGGTTCTGGAGAAGGGCCAGACCACAAGGTCTATTGTACGCAGCCTTACCCTGCATTTCTGCAAGAGGCTATTTCCACGGCTCGAACCCGTGACCTCCTGGTCATATGGTAGCAACTTTGCCAGTTACACCAAGGCTCCCCTTCGATCAATTCAAGTCTTTAATTTCTTTGTATCTTTTGAGCTGTGACAAAGCTTGCTTTTTGTTCCTGATTGTCCTTTAGGTTCAACAAACCTGCATTCAGTGTGGGGTTTGCATGGGAAATTACTTTTGCTCAAAATGCAACTTCTTTGATGATGATGTAAGTCTCTTTAGATAGTTCTACTATAATATTATGCTGTTGGCTCAATATTTGTACTATGTTTAAACAAGATGATTTGTATCTTTAGGTTTCGAAGAATCAATACCACTGTGATAAATGTGGAATCTGCAGGTTAAGATCTTTTTTCATGATGTACATCATTATCAGTTCTTTAATGCATTTTCCTAAATTACCACATTCGTATAAACACAACGGCAATAACCTCTGAGACATAGGCCTGATGTGTGGTCGCAAAGTGTTTTTTCTCTGCATTATCAATTTTCTTCACCAGACTCCATATCAATCGACTTGCATCAGTAGGTCTTCACGTGTCATTGTATCTCTCAAGCGTGACAGCATTGTGTCTAATATATTATTTTTCATTTTCCTCCATAAAATATTTGAAAACAGAACGGGTGGCAAGGAGAATTTCTTTCACTGTGACAGATGTGGTAAGATGCTCAACCTTGAATTAGAACTTAATCCAGCGGCCAAATCTCTTATTGTGTTGTAATTAGTGGATTAATTGTGGAACATTTGACCCTTTTCCTTCCCTTTTTCAGGATGCTGCTATTCAAATTTGATGAAGGAATCACATATTTGTATAGAAAGAGCAATGCACCACAACTGCCCTGTTTGCTTTGAGGTAAGGGCAAAATCCGAAACATAAAGATTTAAGAAGATAAGCATGAAATGAATGTTTCTTGATTCTTATCACTTGATGCAGTATATTTTTGATACAACAAAAAATATCACAGTCTTGCCTTGTGGTCACACCATGCATCTGGAATGTGTCATGCAGATGGAACAACATTTCCAGTAAGTTTAACTTGTTATGTTTTTCTATAAAAGAAAATTCCATAATGATCCTGTAATGCAACACTCCCTCGATTTTGACTATGGCAGCCCAGTGCACTAAGTTCCCGTTATGCGCGAGGTCCGGGGAAAGGCCGGACCACGAATGTCTATTGTGCGCAGCTTTGCCCTGTATTCTTGCATTTGCAAGAGGCTATATTTCCACAGCTCGAACCTGTGACCTCCTGGTCATATGACAGCAACTTTACCAGTTACGCCAAGGCTTCCCTTCCCCCTCGATTTTGACTGTGTTCTGTTTAATTCTAACAATTTTGTGCTTGCAGGTATTCTTGTCCTGTTTGCTCGAGATCATATTGTGACATGTCTCGTGTTTGGAAGAAACTGGACGAGGAGGTACAGACTACATAGTTATTACACTAGTTGACATTGTTTTCAAATCTTTTTCTAAACTTGACGGGCTTTATCCACAATTCTAATTCTAGGTTGCCTCGACGCCTATCCCTGAAATTTATCAGAACAAGATGGTAAGAAACCAGTTTGTTCGACCCGTTGTAATTTGGTACAAGAAATTCAACTTATCTTATACTCCATTTGATTTTCTCTGAAAATTGTTTAGGTTTGGATTCTTTGCAATGACTGTGCAGAAACATCCGAGGTTAACTTCCATATAGTGGCACATAAATGTCCTTGTTGCAAATCCTATAATACGCGGCAGACAAGAGGAGGCACCAGTTCATGCACTAATATTACTGAAATGGTCCGATGAGGTTCTTATTTGAGATCTGCTTCAAAATTTCTCATGGCAAGCACGGAATGATGAATTCAACGCCCACGTCTGCAACATTTGGTATAATTGTACCTTTATTTTTCCGGGGACTAGTTTTACAGGTCATTACTTGCAACCAGGGAGCAGTGGGACATTCTTCGCTTATTCTTTCAAATGTCAGCCATGATATTTCTCATCAAATATTATCTCTTGTTTTCATTCTGAGGGGAAATACAAAAAAACATTTCTTATGAACTTAGATGGTCGTCAACAACAACAACAATGACATACCCAGTTTAATCACACAGTGGGGTCTGGGGAGGGTAGTGTATACACAGACCTTACCCCTACCATATGGAGATAGAGATGTTGTTTCCAATAGACCCTCGGCTCAGAATTAGATTAGTTGGTCCTGGAGTTGTTTAAAGCGTAAGGAGTAAAGGTAGCAACGTAATGTATTTTGATGACTGCACCTCTTGCTATGATGGTGCAGCTTAAGACAACAGTGTAGAGTTTTTGCTATATTTATCTTTGAATAAGGTATTTGAAATTCACTGGTGCAACTAATCTGGATTCGTGCTAAGTAGGGCCCGTTAAAGTAGAAGCATTTTATACCACAATTTCTCCACTCTCAACAAGAAAGATGTTGGGATTTGTTCATCCTCAACAAGAAAGTCTCATGTTCGAGCGCTGAGAATGCAGAAATCCTTGGTAGAAGTGCTTCTTCCTTATGGACACTACGCGACACGAATCCTGATTAGTTGTGTCAATGCGTTCCGGACACTTGCGTACTAGCTTGGATTGTGATCTTTAATATCATAATATTCTTCCATCAATCGTCTGATGAAATTTCAGGACAGACGATCAAATAAAATCTTGTTTTCTACATCCTTTCTTTATTTCTATAAATTAAAAAAATAGTTCTAAAAGAGTACTAGTAATGGTGGACTTTTGTCACACGTTCGGCAGTAAAAGACGGATCTCTCTTTCGTTATGTGGTTGCACTGGCCTTGCATTCTTCTCAGCAGACTGAAAACAACAATCAAATACAAAAAAAAAAAAAAAATGTTAGTAATATAATCCATTCAATTCACTAAAAAGATATTAACTTAAAAATAATAACACATTATTTCTCCATCAAGAATATTAGACCAATCATTTTTCTATCGTCTTTTTATCTTACACTAGTATTTGTACCCGCGTTGCACGGAAAATATTAAATATAATTTTTTATAAAAAAATATTACTTGAGAAATACAGTAGATTAAGGAGCATGTAAATGTTATTATTTTATGAACATGTAAATGTACTGAATATTCATACATTCAAGTCATAAGGAAACACATGTACCCGTTAGAAAACAGCTAGTGAGGAAAGCATTTATAAAAAAAAAATTGTAACCATATTCTAATTTTCGGATGAAATAGATCTTTGAAGGCCAGCCATTGAAAACACAATAAGGTCTTTGTTAACAAATTCAATGTATGAGATATACTTTTCTTTCTGGTCTAGATAGGTACTAGGCTGCAGAAAAATAGAGAAGAAGATTTTATAAGTTTTTTTTACGCACAATAAAAATGGTACAATCAAATATAAAATTAGAAGAAGACTTCAGTCTAATCCACTCTGTTAGAAGTTGTTATAATTTGAAATTGAAGCTAAACACTTTCACATCTATTGTAAAGAATATATGCTTTATTTAAATTCAAAATTTTCTTTTGTTATACAAATTCGAATTTCCATCATAATTTTTATTAACTTTTGTCATAAGGTTTAAAAGGATCCCCTCCCCCCCCCCCCATATATATATATATATATATATATATATATATATATATATATATATATATATATATATATATATATATATATATACACACACACACACACACACACACACACACACACTAATTTTCTTATTTCACTTGATGGAAAACTTTGCCAATTATTAAGTAAATCAAGATGTGATGAAATTTATTTAGATAAAACAGATAACATTAAGCCAAATCAAAAACATTATAAAGCTAACATTTTCTATTCTTATTTTATTTTATTTATTTTTCACTAGGTATCCGGTATCCGTTTGGGGCCACAGCAAATCCAAATTCATAGCGTGTAAGATCCATTAAAAGGAAAATTGCTCCCTATTATGATTTTTTTCCATTCTCACAAGTCGAATTAGAAACTTTTAACCAAAAGAGATAATATTCATTACATCACAAACTTTGAAAGGAACATTTTCTATTTAGTACAAACATTCGAAAAAATTAATTTAAAAACTTAAATATATAGAAATGTTTAGCTTTCGTATTATTGTGATTTGTGAGGCTAAGAAAATAAAGAGTAGAGGGCAACTTACATCATGGACAGCTTTTCGGAGCAACATCACTTGACCTCTTGAAACAGTTTGTACCTAAAATGAATAAGGTTTAATAATAATAATAATAATAATAATAATAATAATAATAATAATAATAATAATAATAATAATAATAATAATATATCCTGTGAATATGTCCTATGAATTTTACCTTCTTGTTGACTATCCAAGTGACACCTTCTGTGCAAGGAGGGGTAGTGAGTGAACCCATGTACCTATAGTATCTTTTGCTTGGACTACTAATTATGTAATTTGGATCAATCTTGCCCAACTTCCTCTCTTTACCTTCTTGATCAATCATAGATGATATGTGCCTCCTCAACTATAGTCATAAATTACAAATTATGTCATTTTTTTGTTGAAAAAAACGGAGTCAATGGCGGAAGTAGGATTTTCACCACGAGGATTCAAAAATATATAAAAAAATATGCAAACAAAGAAGCTAAGGGAATTCAACGTCTAATATATATTAAATAAAAAAAATAACTTTATATAAAGAATGCTTACACTAAAAAGAAATGGATCTGGTTTACCAAATTTGTAAAGGACAGCATTGACAATTATCTTATTTTTCACCTTCTCCACATTGCTTTGGTGAACCATATGCATTTCCAAGGGGTACCTATCATTCAATTGATAGCAGAAAGAAAGTTGACAAAAGGGTCAAAAAAATAATTTAAATGACAATTATATATTACTAACCTCCAAATTAAAAAATTATCCTAAATAGCCACTTATGCAATATGTATAATTCATATATATAATTCACCGGAGCCTTGGCGGTAAAGTTGTTGCCATGTGTCCAGGTGGTCACGTGTTTGAGCCGTGGAAACGGGCTCTTGTAGAAATGTAGGATAAGGCTGCATACAATAGACCCTTGTGGTCCAATCCTTTCCCGGACCCCGCGCATAGCGGGAGCTTAGTGCACCGAGGTGCTCTTTTTTATATATAATACGTAACAAATATACTATAATCAGTGTATAATCTATGTATACTGACTAGAAATAGTTAATAGTGAATCCAATCGGTTATTTGTGTAAAAATTCCCTACTAAGTGACAGCATAAAATTTACTTATCAGACCTAGCCAGTAGCTCCTTAAAGATGCACATTTGCATAGTTTAACATGTAATAGCATAATGGTTACCATTTTTATCGAGTTACAAATTATTAATTTTTATTATAAAGACTAGATACTTCTAATTTACCCCTATTCTAGCTAATTCAAAAGATAACATTTAAAACAATTGACAGTACAAATAACAAGAAGTAATTTAGTATGTGTGTGTAATTAACATATTAATAATATGATATTATTGATACCTTCTGCCATTGATAGTATGTTCAGAAGGAGAATGCCAGTGAACTTGTTGAAGAGGGTATTGTGTGCCATTCACCCAAATGGATCCAGCATCCCCATGCCACTTCAACTGCATATTACATGATTTAATTATGTAAAGATTATTTGTCAGTGAAAATTGAATTTGATCAAAAATTCTTCATATCACTAGATGGGGGACAGAGGGAGGGAGATGAAATTAAGGGGAGGAAAATACAATATAAAAATTTGAACATTTTACCTACCTATATTAGCGGCAAAGGCATAATTTTTACCAAGGGATTCAACAGCTACTATATATACATAAAAAAAATTGACTTTATATATATATATATATATACACGAAGGGGGTGCCTGTCTATACCTCCGCCCTTTACCTATATGGATATATAGCAGGGTATGTCAAGCGGCCGTTTCGTCAAAAATATTCGTCAATATGTATAAAAAATAAGAAAAATGAAAACATTTGGTATAAATATAATAAATGACAACGCTTAATGTATAGTGATTTATTCATTTGTTCACTTCTTCAAATGTTGACACTGCTTATAATAATTCTTGCGTATGCCACTATCAATTTGTCTTACACCGACAATCCTCACTAGTTTTTTCGCTAAGAGTTTAAGTTTTATTTATTGGCGGAAATCATTTATGCAAAAATTGTAACATTAAATTTTTTTTCATGATATCAAATGTAAAAGAAGAAGAAAAACTTCTAATTAATACTTATTAGCAAAATAATACAATCTTAAACACTTACTGAAATGTCATGGCCTCTATTCTTTATAGTAGAATTAGAGAGCTTGTAAACTTTCTTGTGATCAATATTTTTGATGAATTTCACTTTATAAGTTGAAATATCAATAGGAGACTGCATCCTCCCATTCTTGCAAACTTCCCATTCTCTCTTTAACTCTCCCCATTTACTTGGACCTTTCTCATGCCCTTCCCTATAATGAAACTCCGCCTCATGATTCTCTACATCACACAAAATCAAAAAGGTCAAAATAATGACGAGATCAAATCAAGTGATAGATATATAGGTAGATAGATAGAAGAAACACCGGAACAAGCATCATGGAGGAATTCAGGATCTAAAGTCAGTGAATTTAGCCTATTAATGTAGGTTTATTTGACTCATAACTTTTAGTATAGAGTAGGATTTATCTTTGTAAAATCGATTGAAATTGCTGAAAATATTGAACTATGAACCCAGAACTCAAATAAGGTGATAGGTTCTGTAGTCGGAACCTGAGTCCTGAATCATAGAATTAAAATCTACCGAAAACAGCCTCTCTACGTAAGACTTGTATACACACTACCCTCCATAAACCTTAGTTGTGGAATTACACTGAGTTTCTTGTTGTTGTTGTGTGTATGTGAAGTCGGTGGGTTCAAAATGAGTAATATCTTCTTGTATGTATGCGTTTAATATAATTCGAGCCAAAAGCTAACAGATTCAGTTGAACCCACAAAAACCGTCTTAGATCCTCCCATGACAGATATGTAATTACCTGCTTCCTGAGGACTAATGGAAGTTGCATTCAGCAATAGAGGCAAATAGAGAAGTGATCCAAACATGAACAGAACTGAATAATAGTGGCTTTGTTTCCTCATATTGAGAAACTAAAACTATTATGGTTCTTGAACGGAGTTAAGTATATTCTATGTAAAAATAAAATCAAGAATATATGGATTAATGTAATTACTTTATCAGTAGAGTAGTAGCAGCAGCTTGAAGTGGTATATTCTGATATTATGCGAATAGAATTACATATTTATAGGCAACTTTACAACTACTTCCTAAATAATAGGAGAAGAGATAGCTACTGACTAATTCACTAATAACAAATATATATCCCTAGTTTTGCTCTTAATTTCTTGAACTGGTCTGCTGGCAAATGTTTAGTTAAAATGGTAATTGCTTGTTCTTGGTACATATTCCAAATTATTTTTCAATGTTATCTCTGATAAAGGGAAAAGGAAAAAACACAAAAAGGAAAAAGAAAAGGAAAAAAGATAAAAATATAATTATGTATTTTATGCACTTATGCTATTTTTATTTATTCATAAAAATTTAATACTATTTAATGTATAAACATTTGTTAAATTTTGTATTTCAATTTAGCTTTGATTATTTATTTTTAATTTAATTTATTTTTATCCCCTTAGTTATGTGCACGTCCTTGTTTGCACAATTTTCGTTATTGTAGGTGAAGTGATTAAATTCTAGATTATACAGATAACTGTAATATCCGTGTAGAATTTCTATTAATTCTATAAGTGATTTAGTCGTTTGATTTAGACATTGAATGGGTTTATCTTATAGCTATATCGTTGGTATTTAGGATAATTAACTCTTTTTATAAAAACAAATAAAAAAAAGGAGAAAATAAGGGGAGGAAATATTTTGTTCCCTATTCCACCTTTTTTCTTTCTTTCAACGTTCCCTAATCCAATTTGAATTGTAATAATTGTAAGAGCTCAATCACGTATCCTACTTCAACTAGGTTTCTAAACATAATAACTTCTCTCTCTCTCTCTCTCTCTCTCTCTCTCTCTCTCTCTCTATATATATATATATATATATATATATATATATATATATATATATATTTGTTATATTTTGTGTTTGCTATAATCGCTTTATTCTTTCTTCCTTTTTAGAAATCTTTTGAGAGAGAATAAAATGGGATTGATGCAGATTTTGAGTGAAGAGGTAAAAAGGATTCTATGGTTTTCGGTAGGCCTAACTGATTCTACAATTCATCGTCTTTTTCTTTTAAATTGTTACTTTCTCCCTTTGCATATTAATGGCTCTTTGATTCTTTTTTTTGTTTGATTTCTCATTCGGTATACGATACTCATATTGAGGTTCGATTAAATTCGAATTTATAGCGAAATAAAGTGCTCTCAAACAAAAGCTACTTTATACTCAGGGCTCGAACCCGAGAATAGGAATTGAACGGAAACACAAGCTCATTGATTCTTTCTTTGCACATAATAACATGCTTAGCATTTGCAATTGCCACGAAAGTAAAAAAGAAATATCTAATTTTTAGTATGAATATCCCTCGAGACAAAAACTATTAATAATAGTAAGGGTGGTTCAAAAAATGCTTTATATCTAACTAATTTGTATAATCCCTCAAGACAAAAATTATTACTGTAAGTCTGTAATGGTAAGGGTGGTTCAGAAAATGCTTAATGTTGTATGTTTAAAATCGTACTTGCAGCATTCTAACATTATTTCGAATCCTTTTGTTAAAAATCTTGGCTCCGTTACTAACCACGTACATTGATATTTATATGTCAGTAATTAATAATGACAACTTCGATTAAATTAGGAATTAAAATTCATGTATTTAAATGAATTTTTTTTCTTTTCCTTCCACCTTTTATTTTAATATAGGTGATATGAATTTATAACAAGTGTTTGATCTTTGATTATATGTGCAGAAAAAAGATAAGAGTGAAGATTGCAGTGATCAGAGCAAACAAGCTTCAAATTTCAATAATGTAAGTGAAAACAAATTCACTTACATAAACATTGAAAAGGAAACAGATAACGATAAATTGGCAGAATCAAATCTCAGTGGAAATTATGATCAAACCCCATTAATTGGTGAAAATAGCAAGAACAAGAATCTCTCCGGTAAAAAATGCGCGTTAACGTTAGCTTCAAATGATGATATTATTGAAAGGGATAAAGTTAAATCAAGTACAATTATGAAGATCAAGTGCCAAAAAATATTGAGGAAATTATTGAAGCATCAATTTGGAAGGGTATTTAGCAAACCAATTGATGTTAAGGCATTTAAACTCGACGATTATTACGATATAATAACACAACCTATGGATCTTGGAACAGTGAAATTAAAGCTGAAGAGGGATGAGTACAAAACACCAGAAGAATTTGCAGATGATGTGAGACTAACATTCAACAATGCCATAATTTATAATCCAAAGGGTAGTGATATTTACACTATGGCACAAGTATTACTTGGTAAATTTGAAGAGATGTTCGAACCAGTTTACGCGCAATATTTATCTCAGCCTGAGGTATTTTTAATGTCAAATAATGAGTTATCTCAACCATTGCCAATTGCAAAAAGATTAGAGGAACTTGAAGAGAAGCACAATGGTTTAGTTAATGAAGTAAAGAGATTAAAAGCTACATGTGATGAGCTTCTTCAAGAGAAATTGTCCTGAGTAAAGATGTTATTAAAAGAATTCTGTCTTTGTTGATTAATTAGTCTTTGATGACTATAAATTTTGTGTTTATATCCCTTTTTTCAGTAATGTTGGCTTGTTGTAAAGTTGTAACTAGAATAATATTTCAGTAATGTTGGCTTGTTGTAAAGTTGTAATTAGATCATTATTCCAACAAGTTATTATTTATTTACTTTAGTAATGTTGTTATAAATAGTAGTATCTATACTTTGATGCTAAAATGTTGTTACTTTTATCCTTGTGTTTCTTTTTCTTTCATTATTGTTCTCTTGGAGTGCATTCATGAATTAAAAGTATTTACTCAAAATAAATATACACCATAATAGTCGAGGGTCTATTGGAAACAGTCTCACTGCCCTTCCAGGAAAGGGGTAAGGCTAAGGCTGCGTACATCCTACCCTCCCCGAACCCACTTGTGGAAACTCACTGGGTTTGTTCTTGTTGTTGTTGTTTTAAATATACACCAAAATTATCTAATCTCAAGAGGTCAAAGAAATAGAAAAACAAAAATAACACAAAACTGAGCTACATAATAGATG
This sequence comes from Nicotiana tabacum, assembly GCF_000715075.1. Taxonomy (NCBI): domain Eukaryota; kingdom Viridiplantae; phylum Streptophyta; class Magnoliopsida; order Solanales; family Solanaceae; genus Nicotiana; species Nicotiana tabacum. The sequence continues at coordinate 11,724,095 of NC_134089.1, forward strand.
CATTTGCCAAAATAAACTATAGGAAGCACCCCAGATGCATCATGATCAACTCCCTTCTTCCCAATTTGTTTCTTGTAAAACCAAACACATAGTAAATAACAACCAAAGTTCAACACTCCGATCACAGCAAACAACCCAATAAACATTAGTCATTCTCCCCCGGTTTTACCATCGATCTAAGCATAATGGTAAAAGCAGCTTCTGGCTAAGAAAAACAACTACACCAAGAAAATGGACAGCTACACATATAAAATCCAACTTTCCAACTGAGGTTGTCTTCTATATAGATAATAACTGTGCATCCTATCACAGTGGCTGCGCATGTGGTGAAGAAGAACCAACGGACAGCACTGCTTCTGTTGTATCTGAGTTGGTTTAGCTGCTAGGGTTCAAAGGTGGAACCAGGTTTTGAAGTTTATGGATTTTGGACTTATCATCGAACCCATAACATGTGCTTAGTTATTGGGTTCGCAGTTAAATAGTTATACACATTTAATGAAATTTTTAATATAAATACAAAAACTAAGCAAAAGTTACTAGGTTCGTTCGAACCCGTAGGTAGTACTCTACCTCCGCCCCTGATAGGGTTATTCAAGGAGCTTGGTCCTGAGGTTGAGCTGCTGTTCACATAGGACAGGGAAGAAATCACGCAATTAAGTCTCATAGTAGTTGAAGAGGCTCTGGTATATTTATCAAGCAAATCTAACTCTCTGAATTCCTATCTGCATTCAACATACCAAGATCTGTAGAGGATAGATCCTATCCATTTGTTTCCTTTTTTTGAATGCAGGTAGGAATTCAGAGAGTTAGATTTGCTTGATAAATATACCAGATCCTATCCATTTGTTTCCCAGTGGCAAACTAAATGCCAAAAAGTTATCCCTATACTTGTGCTCCTCTTGTTCTGTTGTACACTATCAGCTTCATGCATGGTTTTGAATCGCTATGCCCTTCATAGAGATTCACACTAAATGCAAAAAGCTCTACCCTTTTGTCCTATTTCAGCATTTTTGTCCCCATATAATCGGTCACGGGTTCGAGCCATGGAAAGAACCTCTTGCAGAAATGCAGGGTAAGGCTGCGTACAATAGATTCCTGTGTCCGACCCTTCTGCGGACCCCGCGCATAGCGGGAGCTTAGTGCACCGGGCTGCCTTTTTGCCCTTTTTTGTCCCCATATAAATGGGTGAGTAGCTCTGTAGAACTGTTTTAACACTATTATGTTAAATGGAGTGAACGTTGGACCTCTAAATCTTAAGATGATTGTCACATAAATGCAGATATTAAGATGAATGTGAAGTTAAGAGTAGATAAAATTATAAATGATCACATCCAATGAGGGAGCAAATAGCACGCGTTTAGGATAATTTAAGTCGTCACATGAGATAGTTTGGCCATGTCCTAAGTAGACCTACAGATTCATCGGTCTGTAGGTGCAACAATATGATCATTAAAGGTGATAAAAGAAGACGAGGTAGACCTAAACTCACATGGAGGAATGGTGTCTTAAAAGACCTAAAAACCCTCAAAATCAATTTGGATTCAACTAAGAAAACACAATGAAGGTAAAGGATCCATATAGGTGATATCAACTAATTGAGATCAAAATAATCTAACGTGCAAAAGTGCATACTGAAGACTGTCACTTTCCAAATAATCAGTGTGCTTGGTGATTCAAATATACTTAGCAGCCATGGCATTAGCAATAATATTGAAACATAATGTTTTTTTTTTTTTTGAGTATTAACTTGACATCAGTCACTAGCAACTTACTATAACGCAATTGCTTGTGGGTAACAAGCTCTAACCTCCATCTGTAGGGATGTCCAAACTTGGTCGCACCGTTCTTGCTTTGTCTTTATATGAGTCAAAAATGCCTCTGCCCATGGCTCATTCATTCCCTCCAAGCTCAAGTCATATGGCACGGAGAAACTCATTAGTTCCTCTTTTTGAGCCTGAGATCCTCTATTGCACCTGCAAACAAGGACTTGGAAAAGATGCAGAGACTTTGTCGAGAGGTTATATATGGCATGTTCAATATGAGCCATCCCAAATAGGTAAACTATAGGATAACCAAGCAGCCATCCATTTAGAGTTGGGATTGTAACATGAGTTTCTTTAATGCAATCACTGAGATCAATTGCTTCAGAAGACTGTGACGAAGTTGACTCATAAACGGAGGAGTCAGTGTTTGCTCTAACTTCTGGTTTCTGATGTTCCAAGTGATCAGTCTTTATTCCATCTTCAGTAAAGACAGAGGAAAATGTCTTTTGTGCCAATACAAGTTCTGCACCCACAGAGCTTTCTTCCGTTTGTGTTATCATCTTTGGAGGATCCTGTTCAAGGTCTACAAAGATCAATCTCGTCTCCAAGTCCAAACTAGACTTAACAAACTCTGCAAATGCTCGTGCATGAACCAAGTATATCATATCTTCTATAACCATAACATGCAAAGGCTTAAATACTGAGCAGCCCTCTTGGCAATGTTTAAGGAATGCAGAGAGCCGGTCTTGCAGTTCAGGCATCTTCCCTCCATAGTCCACCATTACAACTGGCCTCATCTCAGTGCATAAGGCCAAAATATCTGTTTGAAGACGACGCTTTGATGGAAGTTTGAGACGCCATTTAATTTGGGACAAAGCAGATTCAAAGGCCCTCAGTAACAGCTCCAATTCCGCAACCTCCATTCTTGACTCCTTCAATTCCTCAAGTTTTCCCTGGTTGAATAGAATTACTACTGCTAGTTCAGAGAGTATGAACATCAAATTGATTGTAAAGATAACTACCAAAGTATCAGTGATAACGTAGGAGGCTTTGCATGCCTGTTACTTGTCAGGAAAATGAGAAGCAATAAATTCAGAAATGGCACACACTGGTAACTCAAACCATCTCGATATCATTAGTAAACACCTCAAATCACCAGTTTTTGAGCTAAATTCTCTAAAGAAACAGCTAAAGACCCAAAAGTATAAAAGAGAAAAGATCAAGAGCAAAGAACTTGGAAAGATCATTCAAGCAGACTAGGCAACACACATATGCATATATGGTATATGCCGAACACTTGAATAATAGTGTGTACATATGAGGATCCTTACATTGAGATGTTAATTTTAGAATGTTGAGTCCTTTGCTGGCCCTCAATACGTGAAAAGGAAAGAAAAAATAAGGAAATTATGCGGTATAGCAAGATTGACATTTATAAACAATAAACCTCTGAAACTCTCTTTCCATCATCAACTATATCTCGACATATTTAAGAAGAATGTAGGAAACGGGCGTCGCTCTTTCAGCTCAATTTTATAACTTGTAGAAATTGAAACAACAATAACATACCTAGTGTACACCCACAAGTGGGGTACTGGGAGGGTAGAGTGTACGCAAACCTTGCCCCTGCCTTTAAAAAGGCTTTGTAGAAATTGAAAACGAGTTAAAATATAAACATATGATAGCAGGTGGAGGTCCTTCTTGCTAAAGGAATTTGGTATTTGATACAACGGACATGCAGGGCAGCCCGGTGCACAAGGCAGCCCGCGTTCATGCAGGATCCGAGGAAGGGCCGCACCCTAAGAGGTGTAATGTAGACAGACTATCCTAATGCAAGTATTAGTAGCTGCTTTCACGGCTCGAACCCGTGATCTATAGGTCACACAAAGCAACTTTACCATTGCTTCACAACGGACATGTATTGTTTATAAATAAATATGCTAAATCAACAAATAAATCGAAAACTGAGCAGTTCAAAACAACAATTTAATTTTCGGATTAACCCATAAGAGCAGAGAAATACCAGCTTGCATAAACAGAAATATCCATCGAAATTAGTCTGAAATGTACCCTCCAGAACCAATCAATCAATCAATTAACTATACCTCAATCCCACATATTAATCTTAGAGTTTCATAGCCATGAATAAATATAGAAAGTGACACCATATATAGTTATAAGAATCTTAATTTTCTAATATATGGTGTAAAAAGGACAGCCCAGTGCACTAAGCTCCCACTATGCACGGGGTTCAGCCCTTGCATAGCGGGAGCTTAGTGCAACGGGTTGCCCTTTTTACACCATATATTAGAAAATTAGGATTCTTACAACTATACATTCCTTCCGTCCCAATTTATCCGATGCACTTTCACTGGGCACGAAGTTTAACCAGAGCAATTTCTGTGGCTATAAATCATTAAAGCTAAATTCTTTCTAAACATAGAAAGAAACAGTAATGTATAAACTGGGACAGAGCAGAGTATCTTGTTCTACATTGTAAAAATGCCGAAATGCAAATCGTGATCATTGAACGGAATTTCATATGAAAAATATCAGATATTTTTCCTAATAAATAGAAAGCAACAAAAAGTTCAAACTTTACCAACTTTGGATAGTAAAATCGGGGAATTTCTTTGGATTGGAGTAGCAGTAAGTGATTGAGGTGATAAACCGAATCTTCTGAGCAAATTAGCAGATGCTTATCATTTGATTAAATCCGAAATTGAATTGAATTTACTAAAACCCTAAAACCTTATGAAGGACACGCGTCGGTTGGAGTGTCGTTAGTTTTGTTAACAGTACCTCGCATAAATTTTATGAGATGTACTTACTTTAAAATATAGCATCTTTACTTTGGGTTTCACTATTTGTTTTTCCAGTCAGTATATAATAATTATACATAAAATATATTGACTTTTTTAATTTAAGCAGTTGAATGATCAACTATATTTTAAGTTAATTATTCTAAAATATGTTCTTGATGAAATAATATTAAAATAAATTAGTGAAGTAGTGGAGTGATCGATCACTTTTTTAGTATGAATTGCTTGTTTCTGGTTTGCACAATTTGGGATAGAAAAGGATTGAATTGTGAAACAACCCCTTTGCTTCGCCTGTGTCCAACACCTTGGTCGGAACTTTTTTACTGAATATAATATGCAAAGAATAATATATAAATAAAGTGAAGTGACACTGTTTTATACGAAAAGCTCCTAGATCATCGGGTGTGTTTTTGATTAAAATTGTCTTTTATGTGTAGGATAGTTTCATTTTTGTCCTTCAAATATAATTCAAAACATCTTTAATCCCTTAACTATACTAAAGTGGAACACCTTTAGTCTCACTAACAACATAACCAAGTTAAAAAAAAAGGGAAAAAGGCCATTATTACCCCTACACTTTTGAAAATCATCCACGTTCGTCCTCCGTTACACTTTAGGTTCAATTTCCACCTTACCGTTAATAAAGTCTATACAATTACTCCTAACCCTAACGCTCGTCCAAGTGGCAGCTGACCCCATCTCTTTTTTCCAACTCAGCTGCCAACTAAGCTGCCAATTGGGACTTCCACTCACTTATTAGACCCAAACCCAACGGCCATTTAATCCCCCATAACCCAATTTCAGTCAAATAAATTTGATACATACCCAGCGTCTTCTTCTCCCCAAAATAAACTCCAACCTTCCATCCGACTGAAATCTTCCCAAAAAATCCTCTTTATTTTATTGTCGTCGTTGCTTTGGTTGTTAAATGTCGCAAGCTAGCTGTTCATCACAGATTAGGTGTTGCTGTGGCATTATAGCCAAACACTTCACTTCGTCTACTCCATATAACCCTCGAAGAAAATTCTACAAATGTTTGAGGCCCAAGGTTACCATATTTTTCAGTTCTCTTCTTCTTTTTTTGTTAATAATTTTATTTCAATTTTGAAACTTAAATCTTCTTTTTGATTTATGTTTGACAGGCTCATTCATGTGGGTTTTGGGAATGGGAAGATGAAATCTTCCCGCGAAGTGATTGGACTAATATTAAAGATGTAACATCGTCGATTGAGGAGATTAAGATGCAAAGGGACAAATTGAATGAAGAAGTAATTGCCATGAAGGCTATACACCAATATGAAGTGGATAAAGTTGTCAAGTTGGAAGATAAACTTGCAAAGACAAGGATGTTGCTTATGATTTCTTGGGGATTGTTTATTGGTTATGTTGTGGCCTCGATGATGAAGTGACTATTTTGCAAATTCAAAGTTGCTGATATTGAGTTTTATATGTGTAGCCATGTTGTACTAGTATTTGTATGTTCTTTGATTATGATGTTGTAGTAGTATTTGTTGTGAAAAGAACTTTTCCTTTATTGTATACTCCATTTCCTAAACATGTTTGTTTTCTTTGTAAGATATGTTTGGTTGTTCCTAAACATGTTCTTTGTTTGCTTTCTAAATAACTACACCCAAGTGCAAAATTAAAAAACAAAATAAAACAAACTACAGCAGCAAGTTGCAGATAACTGGATACAAAGCTTTAAAATTGAAACACTTACAAAATGAAAAACTGGAAAACTAAATACCATATTATCTAGATGTAAAAATTGCTAACTACATAACCAGAATTCCATCATTGAAAATGGAACACCTACTGTCAACATTCATAACATTTATAGCATTCACCTACATTCACCAACTATCAACATTCATAAAGTGAGTTTATAAGACAGCTGGATACCATATTATAACCCCAAAAAGATGTCTAACACCTAGTTATATCATGACATCCAACTGTCATAACTAAACAACCACAACCAAAATATAAAGTTTACTGATATGGCAGTAATTACAATACATCCAAAATTTACAAATGTTCAATACTTGAAGCAAAGTCCCATAATTTTTGCTCCTTACCACTACCCTTTCTTGCATTCAACTTCTTCAACCTTTGCTTGTTCAACTGATTTCCAGTGATGGCAGATGTTCCCAACTATGTTAGGCCTTTTGCTGAGAAAGTAAGCTTTGAAAGATGACTTGCACCACTTGAATCACCAACAAATCCAATTTGCATGGTTGCATTTGGTATACTTTGTTGCTTCAGCTGGAGTCTTGTCCTTGTTTCTGAGATGCTCTTTGGCCTTACAACTATGTCAGGCTCAGGTTCAAAGTTAGGGATCTCAAAATCTGGTTGGAAGTTGTTGTTGAACAGTAGGGGTTGGCATAAACACAAATTTGCTGGACTGACTGTTTTGACTTGGCCGGGGTGCTGATAAATGGAAGTCCTCTTCAGTTGGGATATCTGCAGCTGCTGGTGATGTAGGCTGTTCAATAACAGGTTCATCAACCAAAGTTCTTTGCTTTTTGTTCTGCTTTCTCCTTGAATTGTCACCCATTGGCTGTTTTCCTTTAGAGTGCTATTATCAAATAGAACACAATAATATGTTAGAACAAGGCAGAAAAAAACAGAACAAGGCACACTTATATTCAACAAACAAGATTACCTTGGCACAACCCCTATCATTATGTCCAGTTTATCCACAGTTATTACATGTCATGACTCTCACTTTTTTGGATTGAGACCATTACCCTTGCCTATTGGTTGATTCATTTGCCTCTCTTATTCTTTTTACTTTTGGTCTGCCAGCTTGACTTACAAATTAAGGTGGGTCCATCTTCTAGGAGGGCTCTATCTTCCAGAACTTTTCTCCTCTCACAGGTTGCAACTTATGAGAATAAGTCTGGAGATATGCCTCTTTTGAAAGAAACCAGTGAATCTCACTCAAAGGATCTTGCTTCTTGTATAAGAGGGCACAGATTGCATGAGGACATGGGATTCCACAAAGGTCCCATGTCCTGCAAGTGCATTTGTTTGCCCCCAGATTGACAATATGCCTATCACTACCTTGCCATTCACATGACACTTTTGTGCAATCCTCATAAATTGGTTATACAAGTTTAGAGTCTTAGGACTGTACTCACTTCCCCACCCCATAACTTCAGCTTCAGTATCATTCAACATATTCATAACCTTGATTCTTATCTCCTCTAACATCTTTATAATTGGCTTCTATCTAGCTTGCAGTATTCATGAATTGAAGGACTCAGTCAAGTTATTATCAACTGACTGGATTTTGCATGTAGTATCAAAGAAGGCCCCACTCCAGCAGGTAGGTGGATACCTTAACAAATCTTCAATGACAGCTTTACCATCATCATCCACTTGGCTCATACTCTTCAACTGATCTCCGAAGTCCTCCTCATAGGTACTCCAAGTTGCCCACCACAGATATTTCTTGTATTTTCCAGATCCCCATCTCTTGCACCAGTTTGCTTATATGTGTCTAACACAAAATCTATGGTGTGCCTCAGGAAGTGTCACACCTCCTTTTTCACCCGCGCCACCGCAAAGGCACGTAAAAGGGAGTTTTTCCAATCAAAGGACAATCGAAATGGAATTTTATTTAAAGATTCAGAGTCGCCACTTGGAAGATTTGTGGTGTCCCAAGTCACCGGTTGAATCCCGAATCGAGGAAAATAATGACTCTATTTAACAGTCTGCGCACCAAAAATCCGAATAAGGAATTCTGTTAACCCGGGAGAAGGTGTTAGGCATTCCCGAGTTCCGTGGTTCTAGCACGGTCGCTCAACTGTCATATTCGGCTTGATTATTTGATTTTATACAATTATGAACCTATGTGGAAATTTTAACTGTTTACCGCTTTTGTTATGATTTATTCAAATAATTGCAACGTCGTGAGAATGCATCTCGAATTGCGCCACATAAATGTACCCGCAATTTCTGCTACATTCCAACTTCGTTGAGATTTGGATTTGGGTCACATAAATGTGCACCCGAGTGTAGGAAAAATAACATTATTGAATACGCGCCTAAAGACTAACGCGTTGTTGTTTTGAGAAAAGCCGTAAAGTTCGCTATGCGGCCTGTCTCGAAATCTAAGCATTCGAAATAACTGTTCGTTGAGGGCCCCGCAATTTGTGCATTCTTGTTTGTTGAGACTCGTCTCATTTATTATTTATTTTAAAGGAATTTGCAACGTCATGGACATGCATCTCGAACCACGTCACAATCAATGTACCCGTGATTAGCGACACATTTCGACTCCGTTGAGATTTTGATTTGGGTCACATAAATGTGCACCCGAGTTTAAGAAAGTAAATTATTAAAAGTACGCGCCTAACAGTGACTAACGCGTTATTACTTTGGGAAAAAAGGCCGTGAAATTCGCTAAGCGGCCGATCTCGATTTCTAAGTAATTAATATATATACAATCGTGAGGGCCCCGCAATCGGTGATTTTTACTAGGCGAGGCTCATCTCGTTTATTTTTGAAAGGACAATCCTAAAGTGACTACATTTTTATTAAGTTTGTCTCTAAAATAAAAGAGAAGAGGTCCTAATTAGTTACATGTTTATAAGTTCGTGCTTCTTATTGTCTATTAGATTAAGACAAATGCAAACGGAAAATTGCAACAGAGCTTACTCAAGGGAGATTGTATGGTTCCTTATTCTATTAGAGAATAACACTAAAGTTGGGATTATGAATAGAACACGAGATTGACACCCAGTAATATCAAAACAAACTAACTATTCTTTGATTAATTTAAGCTAACATTATTAGATGGATTGAACTATTGGAACTAACTATGTGTAATACAAAGCCATTTTTTTACTCTTTTTACGACTTGTCGAAGAAATGCGTCAATGCTTAAAAAAAAACTGACATTACGCTAACATCAATCACTAACATTTGAGAATATTAGTTACTAACATTATTCACATTTCTATTTAAAATGATGTTACTTACTCAAGCGAACTCGCAATTTCAGAACTAACCCTATTAAACCAACATGCTAATTTCCATGAACTATTTGAACCTGCTTCGTGGCATAACCTATTTGAAACTATTACGCGACTACTGAAAAAAAGAATTAACTACACTATATTTCATAACTAGTAATCACCAACTAAGATTAATTACAATTGATATTCCATGTTTGTAGAAATAGATTCAATCAGTCCAGTTATGCATTTCAAAATCAATCCAATACATACTACGAAATATCAAGTGAACTACTGCTTATACATCAAATTAAACACAAAGAAATAGTTATTTTCGGAAATCCATTCCAACAACTCTTTACTTCTTTTCCTTTAAATTTGAGAGCTTTAGGACATGTACCTGGATAATGGAAATACAAGAAGATGAAGGAGCAGTCAGCAATAGTAGTAACACAACAAAACAACAGCAACCCAACAGCAGCAGTTCAAACCAAATTCGAGGCTCAGAAAAATTTGAAGAAAACCAAACAAGCTCGAAAGAACAGCCCCAAATGTTTGTAAAAGACTAAACAACAATCACCAAAGAAAACAGTAGCCAATAACCAATAGCAAACTCAAGAAGAACCAATTGAAACCGCAACCGTACTAGTTCCTCAAATTACTGAACTTTTAAATGTTAAAAATCCGGTCTAGACTCTCTCCAAAATCCCCCCTCTCCTCTCTCAAAAAATCCCCCTCAAAAATCCGCCTAAACTCTCTCTAAAAATCCGCCCCTAAATCTGTCCTAAGTGACTTTATTTATAATAAAACTCTTGCCTTGAAAGACTTAAACTAATCCAAAATATTCTCCCCACACTTGCATGCCTTGTTCCCCACTACTACATGCTTTGTCTCCCACTATATTAAACAAATACATTAATTCCCACCACCACATGTCTTTTCTTTATTTAATTCCCTTATTCCCCACTACTGCATACTTTGTCCCCCACTATATTAAAAAATGTATTAATTCTCACTACCACATGTCTTGTCCCCCATTATGTATTAAACAATATATTAATTTAATATTATTAGTACTTAGTGGACAGAGCACTCAAATTAATCATTTTTTAAAACTTAAAATCCCGAAAATGCCCCTGAAACTACTGAAATTACCATTCTACCCCATCAGCTATATCCTCCTAAATCAATTAACCAAACTTTAGCAACTGCAACCAATTTATCTAATCAATTTCCAATTAATAATCAAACTCTGAATAAACAAACTTGCCAAACAAACTCCTAATCGACAACGTTCATGAATTAACAACAGAGTCAGATTCATATCCGAACAAACTTAACGGAACAAACGAGTAGATTTCAATCACTAACTTGAGCATCAATCGAACTCAAAACAGTAGGAAAGTCGTCAAAACGCACACACACACAATTTCAACGAATATGCAGTCGGAATATCATGCGAAAATGTTCAAAATGAAATCACATATTAAAACGAAACCAAAGAAAAAGCAGCAAATATCCGTGAACGAATATGGCTGACCTTTATGCTAACGATCCGACGTCGAACAATGTTGAACTTCCGATGAAACACAACTTCGTTTGCAATACTATTTCGACACTTGATTAACAAACACGGATTCGAACGGAACCTCGACGGACAGTGAAGACCTCAAACCAACCTCAACTTAAAACTATTTTGCGTGTGTGCTGGTTGGTGTTGCGACTGACTGGAGATGGAATTGGGTGAGCTGTTGGTCGTGAGGGTGTTGAAGACGACTGGTCGTGAGCTACTGGTCGTCAGCTGGACGACGACGGATGAAGCAGCAGCAGCCCTGATGATGGGGACGAAGAAGATGCAGAAGGGCAGCCATGGGAGCTGGAGATTGAGGGGTCGTTTAGGACGAGGGGTGAAGCAGCTGTGGCTTGGAGCTGTTGCTGCTCGACAGAAAAGAAGGAGGGGGCAGCTGCTCGACTGAAGAGTGGTCGACGGGCAGCTGGTGACACTGACGACGAAGAAGAAGAAGCGGCCATGGCGTTCAATGCTTGGTTGTTCCGACGAAGATGGAGGAAGCAGCGGCCATGACGAAGAAGAAGACGCAGCAACGTTTGGTTTGTTTTGTCGCCGTCTTGGTGGTTGCTCAGAAGCGATGGGGCTGGCTGGGGTGTTGGTCATCGATGGCTGGAGCTCGACGACGATGGGTGAAGCAGCAGCAGCTGGTTGGAGCTCGACGAAGGCAGCCATGGAGGTGAGGGGGCAAGGGAGGGTGGTTTGGAGAAGATGAAGCAGCAGGGGGGCGGGTGGTTTTTTAGGGTTTTGGGGTTGGAAAAATGAAAAAATGAAAATGGGGGGTTGGGATTCGTTTGGGGGGCGGACTGGGTCGGGTCGACCCGGTGAGGGTTATTTGGTTTGGGCCTGTTTGATTTAAATTAAAAGGTGGCCCAATCCGATTTTTTTTCTTATTTCCATTGCTTCTTTTTTTCTTCTTTTATTTTTTCTTAAACTAAAACTAAATTTTAAAAATCCTAAATTATCCTATAGAACTAAATTAATTTATAAAAGTGCTAATTAACTCTTAATAATAATTAACACACAATTAAATAACAATTACGATAAAATCACATAATTTGGACAATAAATGCTAAAAATGCGACGTACATTATTTTTATGATTTTTGTTCTTGTAAAACAAACTTAATTGTTCCTAATTGTAGAATTAAATCCTAAATGCAAATGCGACATATTTTTGTATTTTTTATTAATCTAATAAATAAACATGCACTGACAAATACAAATAATTATCTAAAAATGCCACAAAAATTCTCAAAATTGCACACAAAGGAAAATTGTTTTATTTTGAATTTTTGGGAGTAATTCTCACATAGGGCAAAAATCAAGTGCTCACAGCTGCCCCTCTTTGTCCGAAAACACAAAGAGTTTTCGTGCAAAGATAAAGTGAGCAGATACGAGCGATTTTTGCCCATCCGAGTACTCCGTGTGAAGCAATTTTTTGAAAGATTTAACCGAACCTTTGCTTCAAAGGTTTCCTACATATCTCTGGCTAGATGGGAATCAGGTTAATATAGTTTGGGAAGTTTTGGTAGCTGGGACTACATGAGACTGCAATGTTACTACTGTTGCATGCTGTCATTACTGCTTGCCGACCTCCTTATTACACCATGCTGAAAGAAAACAAAAAGTTAGACTAAACTATAGTCTATGAATTACAAACTCTTATCTAGATCTTCAGTCGTGCTCTTGTGTCTCTTGTTGCTTTGATGTCTTGGTGGCTGGTGTTTCCTCTGATGTTTCTTTCTTTCTGATTTGTCTTGTATTCTCCCTTGACTACCGATCTCGAACTGCCTATTTCCTTCTCGTGAGCTTTGCATTATTTTTCCATCGAATCTTGAACTTCTTTCCTCTGCTGGGGATTTTTGTTATTTCCCGCTGGGGATTTTGGTTGTATTCCTCTCTGCTGTTTCTTTACTTCTGGCTCGACTTGTGGTCTTCCTTCTGATTTCTGTTGGGTTTTTTTTGTTGTAACCCTCCGCTTTACTGACTTCAAACTTCCATGTATTCCTCTGTTATATGGGCGGACTCCCAACTTCAAAACTTGAGATGTAATGACTGAAATGTATTCCTCTGTTATATGGGCGGGCTCCCAACTTCAAAACTTGAAATGTAAAGACTGAAATGTATTCCTCTGTTATATGGGCGGGCTCCCAACCTCAAAACTTGAAATGTATTCCTCTGTTATATGGCGGGCTCCCAACCTCAAAACTTGAAATGTAAAGACTGAAATGTATTCCTCTGTTATATGGGCGGGCTCCTAACTTCCGGACTTGAAATTTAAAGACTGAAATATATTCCTCTGTTATATGGGCGGGCTCCCAACCTCAGCCAACAACTTCGAAAAATAAATCGTCATTCCGTTCTTCAGGCGGGGCTCCTGACCTCAATAACAACTTTGAAAATAAAGCGTCATTCCGTTCTTCAGGGGGGCTCCTGACCTCAACAACAACTTTGAAAATAAAGCATCATTCCGTTCTTCAGGGGGGGCTCCTGACCTCAACAACAACTTTGAAAAATAAATCGCCATTCCGTTCTTCAGGCGGGGCTCCTGACCTCAACAACAACTTCGAAAATAAAGCGTCATTCCGTTCTTCAGGGGGGCTCCTTACCTCAACAACAACTTTCAAAAAATAAATCATCATTCCGTTCTTCAGGCGGGGCTCCTGACCTCAACAACAACTTCGAAAAATAAATCGTCATTCCGTTCTTCAGGCGGGGCTCCCTGATCTCAACAACAACTTCGAAAAATAAATCGTCATTCCGTTCTTCAGGGGGCTCCTGACCTCAACAACAACTTCGAAAAATAAATCACCATTCCGTTCTTCAGGGGGGGCTCCCTCCTGACCTCAACAACAACTTCGAAAATAAAGCGCCATTCCGTTCTTCAGAGGGGGCTCCTGACCTCAACAACAACTTCAAAAAATAAATCGCCATTCCGTTCTTCAGGGGGGGCTCCTGACCTTAACAACAACTTCGAAAAATAAATTGCCATTCCTTTCTTCAGGCGGGCGAGACTTCAACAACAACTTCGAAAAATAAATCTCCATTCCGTTCTTCAGGCGGGGCTCCTGACCTTAACAACAACTTCGAAAAATAAATCGCCACCATTCCGTTCTTCAGGCGGGGCTCCTGACCTCAACAACAACTTCAAAAAAGAATCTCCATTCCTTTCTTCGGGCGAGCGAGACTTCAACAACAATTTTGAAAAATAAATCACCATTCTGTTCTTCAGGCGGGGCTCCTGACTTCAACAACAACTTCGAAAAATAAATCGCCATTCGGTTCTTCAGGCGGGGCTCCTGACCTCAACAACTTCGAAAAAATAAATCGCCATTCCTTTCTTCAGGCGGGCGATACTTCAACAACAACTTCGAAAAATAAATCGGCATTTCGTTCTTCAGGCGGGGCTCCTGACCTCAACAACAACTTCGAAAAATAAATCGTCATTCCGTTCTTCAGGCGGGGCTCCTGACCTCAACAACAACTTCGAAAATAAAGCGCCATTCCGTTCTTTAGGCGGGGCTCCTGACCTCAACAACCATTTTCCTTCTAACTTTAATTATCTTTCTTCAAAACTACTTCCCTCAAAACTTGTACTGTCTTCTATGCAAACTGTTGGGGATAACATTTTTCAAAAATATGTTATCTTACTTCTTCAAAGACTACTTCCCTTAAGACTGATGTTTCATTCCCCTGCAAACCGTTTCCTTTTGCAAAACTGGTCTTCCTCTTTTTTTTTTTCTTTTTTTCTAAGACTACCTCCCTTAAAACTCGTGTTATCTTCCTCCTGACATTGCTTTCCTTAAAACTTGTTTTGCCTTCTCCCGAAGAAACTGCTGGGGATACCGCTTTTCATCAAACTTGTGTTAGACTTCTCGAAATTTTTTGAAATGAACGAAAATTTTCTCCCCAGTTTGACAATCTTTCTTGTGGCGCATCTTTCCGTCATTAGTAACATTCCCTGTCCCTGCTTCAAATCAAATAAAATTAGGTCAGTTTAAAACGTGGTGGTTGGTTGTGATACTCCTGCTGGGGATGCTATCAACCATTTTCCCATCTATGCGTTGTCTGACCATCTTGAAGCTTGGCTGATACCTTCCGACCTTCTTGACGATTCCTTATTCACAAACCTCTTAACCATTTTCCTAGTCTCTTTATTTGACCTCATGTATTTTCATGACAGTTGATTTCACTTGAAGATCTTGCATGTTCATTGATTAGCCACTCCCTCCATCGTCTGTGTTACTGAAATACCTTTTCCCGGTGCAGACCCAATATCTTCTTTTGCGGTACTGTCCGTGAACTATCATTTCCCCAACCTTTGAGTCTCCTATGAATCTCCCAATTATGTCAATTGCTTTCCGCGTTGTTCTTTCTTGATTTTCCGGTGGCCTTGGCCTTATAGCCCTCGATTTCCACGTGGGATATCCTTCTTGACACCGGTCCATCCTTTTGTCAATCTCATCATCGAATATACCTTCGGTTCAATCCCCCTGGCCCTCTTTTTGTTGCACTGTCCCTGAATTGATATGGACCAATCTTGTGTATTTTGTGCGAACCTCAAAGCACGTTGACTATTACCAGCTCATTGCGCTTGTTCTTTCCTGACTTATACCCCTTTGATGTACTAGTCAGATCTCGTCTTGCATAATGGGAAAGCTGATGGAAAATTTTGAAATCATTTCTTGCTTGTTCTGACCAAAGAGACTCAAGAAGAGGAAATTACAAAGGTAAAAGGAACAGAGTAAAAGGCAAAAGAAAGAGATAACTCCTAACAAGAAAACTACGAAGTAAAACCTATCAGATGTGGATACCAACTCTATTGGCCATGACATGCACACGTGGCCTATCCTCTATCATTAATCGCCTTTCACAATTTTCGTCTGGTGCTTTCCTGTATGATTCTCAATCTTTATTTGACTTGTAGTGCCCGAAGGGTTTTCTCTATCAAGCCTCTCTCATTTTGATTTTTCTCTCGACTTATAGCCGCCTCAAAGTGCCTGTGAAGGTTTTCACCGATAATACTCTCTCTTTCTTTGGACCGTAACATAGGGTTTTGGATAGGGCTAGAAAGAAAGGGTATTAGCTACTCAAAATGAATCAATTTGGGTTCAAAATTTACAACCTTCGGAACCAGATTTCTTTACATCAAACACAACTTCTGCCCCGGTTTCTTGCTTGGGGATTTTTGATTTTTTTTTATGTTACACTATGACCGAGCCGTGAAGCGCCTACGTATCCTCTTTGAGGAATCAGGTCAAACGTAGTTCCCAATTCCTTTTTTTTCCTTTTCACTTATTTATTATTTTCTTTTCTTTTCTTTCTCTTTCTCATTTCTGATTTCTCATTTCTCATTTCTCATTTTGTTGTTTTGTTGTTTCTGTTGTTTTTTTTTCCTTTTCCTTTTTCTTTTTCTTTATCTTTCATGCTTGTGTTTTCTAATCTTTGCTACTGATTCTGAATGAGGGGTATGAAAGAAAACCAATAAGGCTCAAAGGGTTAACGAAGGATAAAGTGTTTAGATAGAAGAATAAAATGCCTTCGTCATTCCAATCTTCAAAACATGCCAAGCACAAACAAAATAATTAAACATTCGCCACATCTTCTGATTGTGCCGGACGTGATAACTATATCCACACACTCGCCTTTTCATTTGTCATTTTTAAAGCACCGTTGGGCAACACTCTCACTTTCGTTACCATGAACGACCCCCTTGTCAATATGGCTAACTTGCTTTTATGGTTTTCTTTATGTTTTACTTGCCCCAGTTTCACGTGGCTCGGGCTTCAAATGATCTCAAGTTGTTCCTATTTCCCTTAAGTGTCCCGATCATCTCCCAATGGCTTTATAATTAACTTTTAAGATTAGGCCTAAACTGTGCGCGTATGTCATGTCACTATAATTGGCGTTTGAACAAGGACAAAACAAAAGGATAAAAAGAACTAAACAAAGAAGCTGACTGGAGGTAACAAAAGACCGGAATTTGCATTAGACAAGCGGTGAAACGGTTCGTATAACGAAACAAGCAAAACAACTGGGGTACAACCTTGGAACAAACCTAAAACAATCCTAGACAACACTAAACAAACCACTATGACAAAAATGGAAGGATAAGAGGGTTTGACATAAGACAATGTCCGGATTACAACCTTGCACATAACCCGGGCAACAGAAATGATAACAAAATGAACCACCGAAACTCCTCTCTGACCAACCAAGAAAGGAGCGTCTTTCCAATTGCCAAGCTCGGCATCTTAGCCACTGAATTCGGCATCAACATTACTGGGACCTCCACCAACTTCCATCTCATTGTTCTTGGCACATTGCTTTTGGGTTCCCTTTGCGGGCTCGTTCTTAAGAGCAACCTCTGATAGCACTGAAAACTCCGCAACGCGCGGACCTTCGAGGATCTCAGAAGACTTCTCATATATCTTTTCAAAACAAGTCATATTCAACATATGTATCTTATTACCCATAGGCGACGGACTTTGGCTAGCGTCTGTTGCATCTGGATTTTGCATGACAATGTCACTTGCATCAATAAGCTTCTGAATTGCTTTCTTCAGCTTCCAACACTTCTCTGTGTCATGCCCCGGGGCATCTGAGCAATATGCGCACCTTCGAGAAAAATCAAACTTCTTTGACAGAGGGTTTGGCATTTTTATATGAATCGGCTTCAGCATGTCCAATTGCTTCAACTTTTGGAACAAACTGGCATATGATCCTCCAACAGGGGTGAAAGCCTTTTCTTTCTTCAGCAACCTCTCATTATTAAATGCTTGATTGGGTCGGAAACCTGATCTAGAGGGCTTTCGGTAGGCTTGTGAGGGTGGATAGGCATTTTGTGGAGCTGGGTACTGGGAAAGTGAAACATGTTTTTGGGAGTCCTGTGGAGAGAAGTAGCATTGGGGAGGGGAGTAGCGCTGGGAGAATATAGTTGGATGACGAGTGATGGAGCTACTCGGTGTAAGCACGTGATTTTTGCCCTATACGAGAATTACTCCCAAAAATTCAAAATAAAACAATTTTCCTTTGTGTGCAATTTTGAGAATTTTCGCGGCATTTTTGATAATTATTTGAATTTGTCTGTGCATGTTTATTTGTGAAATTAATAAAAAAAAATATAATACAAAATATGTCGCATTTGCATTTAGGATTTAATTCTACAATTAGAAGTAATTAAGTTTGTTTTACAAAATGAAAAAATTATAAAAATATGTATTTTGCATTTTTAGCATTTAACGTCCAAATTGTGTGATTTTATCGTTAATTGCTATTTAATTGTGTGTTAATTATTATTAGGAGCTAATTAGTATTTTTAGATAATTTTGGGTTTTATAATTTAATCTTAACATTTTAGCTTTATTAATTAGGAAATTGAATAAATAGAAAAAAACAAAAATAGACGAAAACCGGATTGGGCCTCTTCTTCAAAATTTTAAACCACAGACCCAAAGAACCGAACCCATACCGGGTCAACCCGACCCAGTCCGCCCCATAACCAAACCACCCGCCCAACCCCTTTTCTTCATTTTCATTTTCATTCCCCCCAAACCCTAAACCTAAAATCTACCCGCCCCGCTCCCTCTTCATCCTCTCCAAACACCCCAAGCTCCCCTCCAATGGCTGCCCTCCCCCGTCATCTCCTTAACCTCCCTTCTCGTAGACACACACACGCACAACATGAACACCCTCTTCCATCTCCCAATAGCCACACCATACATGGCTGCCCCTCAAGCTCGTCCATGGCTCAAGCTCGACCACAGCGTTGCAGCCCACGACCAGCAGCTCCAGCGGCGACCATCAACAGTCCGTCGAGCTCCAGCCATCGACGACCAAGCTCCCATGGTTGTTGCTCTTTCTTCTTCTTCATCCCCATAGGCTAAACGACCTCACATCCAAACGACCCCTCCAGCGTCGCCCAACCAGCAGCCCCATCGCTGCTGCCTCTTCTTTATCTGCTGCGTTGTTGCCTTCTTCGTCGTCCATCTTCCTTCAACCAACGGACAGCAACCATGAAAACAACTCCAAACACCAGCTCCACTGTCACGTCTTCAACACCCCAACTCGCCGGAAAAACCTTCGTCCAGCCATGAGCGACCACCATCGCTTCTGCTACGTCCAGCCATGAACTCGATCGTCACTACGTCAAAAGAAACAAAAATGGGTTGAGAACAGTGATGTTTGTTCAGGCGCGTTAAGTTTCCGTTCGAACCCGGACTTCAAACTAGTAGGTTTCCGTTCTCTTTTTCTTTTAGTTTTTCATTCAGTGAATTCATCTTCCGCTCTTTTTCTTTGTTCTATAGTTATGTTCGTGTTCCGATAGGCTGGTTTGAATTCGAACCCAGGTCTTTGTTTGTGTTAGATTTGATTCGTGTTCATTTTTTTTGTTTGAAATTCGTTTTTCATCAAGTGATTTAATGTGAGTTGTTTATGTGTTGGTTTTTTTAGTTTTTGATTTAGTTTGAATCATTCATCTTGGTTGTAATGTTGTTGGATTTAATTTGAAGATCAATTGATTATTGAGTTTAGTGATTTGAATCTGTTTATTTGTTCTGTTTAAGTTTAATTTGAATTTGAGCTCAATGATTTGAATATACTTGTTTGTTATTGTTGTTGAATCTGAAAGTAGATTTGTTGTTTAAAAATATTGTTCAGTCAAAATAATTCCAGTTGTTTCTTTGTTGTTCATCATTTAGTTTGAATTTGTTGATTAAATTTGATTAGGAATTGGTTATAACTGATGTATTTTGGTTAGAATTGATTAGTTGAATTGGTTATAGCTGATGTGGGTAGAATGGTAAATTGCAGTATTTTCAGGGGTAGAATGGTAATTTCAGTAATTTCAGAGGGGTATTTTTGGAATTGAAAATCTGAACAATTATTTATTTTGAGTGCTCTGTCCACTAAGCTAATAATATTAAAATAAGGTATTAAAATAATATAGTGGGGGACAAGACATGTGGTAGTGAGGAATAATGCATTTGTTTAATCAATAATGGGGGACAAGACATAATGGTAGGGAATAATGCATTTGTTTAATCAATCATGAGGAACAAGATATAGTAGGATTACGGGGCTCAATAAAAGTTGATTAAATAAATAATAATTGCATTTTTTATATAGTAGTGAGTTTGGTAAGAGAAAGTGGATGGTTTTATTATTTGATAAATTGATTAAGGGGTCTGTTATGAGACATAAATAGAGCAGACTTGGACAGAATTAAAGAGAGGAGAATGAGCTGAAAATAGAGAGAAAAAATTCGAAAAATATTAAAAGATTTTTAGGGATTCGAATTTGAAGAGAGTTTAAAAGAAAGAATTTTCTGAACATTAAGAGAGAATTAAGGGTTAAACATTAACTGGTCTTTCAATTTTTTTTAAAAAGAAAAAAGAAAAAAGAAGTTCACTTTGTTTTTGCCCGTTGATTATTGTTGGTGTTTCCAGATTTTCATGTGGTTTGTTTCTCGAGTTTAATTGGTTATTTGCTACTACTTCACTGGTTATTGCTGGATTTTATTCGGTTTTCAAATCTGTCACTGGGTGTTCCGTTTGTTGGTTATTGCTGGTTATTATTGTTGTTGCTGTGCTACATACTACTTTGCTGACTTTCCTCTTCTTGTATTGGCAATACCAGGTACACAACTGTAATTTTGGCATTTTGTAAGCTGAAATGTGAAAGTATGAGTACATATGAAGAATGGAACTTTAAAATTTTAATTTAGCTTTTTCTTTGTTTCTTTTACTAATTGTATTTAGGCTATTTCATGTATTATTATTCTGTAAATTTCTGTCGCCTTGCATAACTAGGCATCTTGTAGTGATGTATTAAATAATACTTTGCTTTAACTAGATTATTAGGTAGTATATATTTAAGTATGCTCATTACTGTCAAACTGTTTAATAATTGGAATAAGAGGAAAATAACATAAGTCGGTCTTTACTAAATTGGCTTGGCAAAGCTGATTAAGTTCACTAGTTATGAAGGTTTTAATATTGTCAACATTAAGTTAATCGAAAACATGTAGCTAAATTTAGTTAAAGCATAAATTTAAATTAATTTCGCGAATTAGGCATTATGGCATGATTTGAGTTCAAACAAGGCAAGTTAATGTTAAATTTAATAAATTTTCGAAATATGCATTAGTAATTAAGATTGATTCTAATTTTCAGTAGTTGTAAATAATTAATTTCAACAGTTCAAGCCAGCTAACAATACCAGTTTAATCTGGTTATGGGATAATTAGTTTCTTTTAAATATATTATTTGATAATTCCATATTGTATTTATTATTACAATTTTAGTAATATTCCTTTCCGTTAACATTTGTCTTAACCTAGCATTTAATATGTTATTTTTAAGTATGTAATTAATTAGGATTTTTCTCTTTTATTTTAGAGACGTATTTAATAGAAATGTAGTCATTTTAGGATATCCATAAAATAAAGGAGGCCTTCGCCAAAAATAAATACAAAAATTGCGGGGCCCTCAATAATTATTTTTTTAAAAAAAATACTTAGATTCCGGGACGGGCCATTTAGCAAATTTCACGACCCTACCAAAAAATAATAACAACGCGTTAGTCTTTAGGCGCGTATTTAATAAGGTTATTTTCCTATACTCGGGTGCACATTTATGTGACCCAAATCCAAATCTCAGCGGAGTCGAAGTATGTCGACGACCACGGGTACATTGATTGTGACGTGGTTCAAGATATATTTTCACAAAGTTGCAATTCTCGATAAAAAAAAATAGGTTGCAATTCTCGATAATAATAATAATAATAATAATAATAATAATGATAAAAGCGGTTAAAAGTTAAAATTCGCACATATGTTCAACATGTATTATATCAGATAATCAAGCCGAATATGACAGTTGAGCGACCGTGCTAGAACCACGGAACTCGTGAATGCCTAACACCTTCTCCCTGGTTAACAGAATTCCTTATCCGGATTTCTAGCGCGCAGACTGTTAAACAGAGTCAATATTTTCCTCGATTCGGGATTCAACCGGTCACTTGGGACGCCATAAATCTCCCAAGTGGCGACTCTGAAATAAATAAATAAATCCCGTTTCGATTGTCCTTTAATTGGAAAAAACTCCCTTCCGCGCCTCTGTTGTGGGTGGCGCGTGCGAAAAAGGAGGTGTGACAGCTCTGGCGACTCTGCTGGGGAGTAACCCAGAATCTCTGGTTCAGGGTTCAAAAATTCGAGCTTAGAATAATTGTTATTATTTGGCTTCATTTATTATCTGATTTTATTACATGTTTTGTCCTAATGTGCTAAAATGTTGCTTTTTACCGCTTTGATATTATCTGAACTGTATATACAAACTGCTATGAAATCCCTCTCTTCTCTCTCTTGAGGAGTGCACACTGGTCGTGACTTCTTTCTGTTAGCGTCATATCCCAAAATAGAACGAGGATTCGGAGGAATTGCAAAATCGGATGATCTTTTGGTTACCGGTACGCAGTTCCCATCCTCGGCTCGAGTTGTCCGCTCGGGTAAGCCTGGTCTAGAACAAACACCCAGGATAAACCTAGTATAACAAAACTTCATGTCGGATCTCTAGTAGGAACGCTTATTTGCATCATGTTGCATTTGACTTAGGGGACTCAACACAAGGGTTGGGTCCGTCTAGGACAAGCAACTTGAAATGAAAAAGACCATCCTGCTGCATCTTGTTTGTTTTACACGTTTATTTGCTTCAGATCTGCATGCTGACCGGTTTCTGAAATCAGGAAAATTGTGAAAAAGAGAAAAAGAAAAATATAGCAGTGTAGGGAGATAACTACTTATTTTTTTTAGAAAAATAAAACCAATGTCCAAGTAGTGTCAAAACCCTGCCGAAATTTTGATTTTTTTTTTAGTTTGATTTATTGGAAAAGAAAGGAGTATTGTTTACAAAGTTTAGTTTATATGGCCCGAACTACGCCGGTTTGATTCTCACCGGACGTGAGATACGTAGGCAACCCTCATCGGGTCCAACCTCCCCTTTTGCAAAAATAGCCAAAAAAAATGTCAAAAATTTTAACTTTTCGTCGTAAATAAGTCGGGTGATTCAATTCTTGTAAAAATAGTCGAATGTCCCTAAAAAGACGCCGGAAGGCTATTTTTGCGAGAACAGCCACTGTTGGTCATTTTTAAGGTTTTGTCCGATTGGTAAAACACAACCTTTAAATCTTCTTCGAAGTGCTGAAGGACCGTATTGACAAGACCGTAGTTTTAAATGTGTGTCAATTCTTCCTTTGAGTCCAATAAGTCTTAATCACCCCAAACAAACATGCAGAATGAGCACGGGTCCAAGTTTGCCGGTAACAGTTAGGAGCAAGATCCCTTTGGAGTTGCGCTTGTGGTGGGAGGATTTGGAAAAGTCAGAGCAAGATAAGATCAAACTACATCTGGGAGGTCTCACCAGTTTGTTGAACGTTAGACCCAGATGTGACATCATAAAGGCCTTGGTTACATTTTGGGACCCGACCCACAACGTATTCCACTTCTCGGATTTTGAACTCACCCCAACCTTAGAAGAGGTAGCAGGATATATGGACATTACTGAGGGGCTAAGGCATAAATATCTGATTGCACCGAGAACCGTCAATTCGCACAAGTTCATGGATCTACTGAAAATAAGCAAGGGAGTTCCGTACTCTGAATTGGATAGGGGGTTTTCTACTTTGCAGTTCATATACCATAGGTATGGGCATATAGGAGGGTTCGACGATCTGGAAAGCGGGGTTTGCAGCAGAGGGAATCGGATAAAATGGGATGAACATAGGCGGTACGCCTTCACGGTAGCATTTTTGGGCATTGTGGTGTTTCCTCGAAAAGACAGAAATATTGATTTAAAGGTGGCTGGAGTCGTCAAGGTCCTAATTACCAACAACAAAAGCATGTTGGTCCCTATGATAGTGTCCGAGATATATCGAGCTCTCACAGACTGTATAGCCGGGGCAGATTTTTTCGAAGGGTGCAACTTGTTATTGCAAATGTGGATGATCGAGCACTTGTGTCATCATCCTCAGTATATGAGCTGTAGATCTACAAACGAAGGTTGCATTGAAGGATATAACATGAGGGTTTCAGGGCTCAAATTGCCAGAAGGGTCTGAAGACTGAGTATCTCGCCTTCGCGCCATCACTGCAGCACAAATAGGGTGGACATTGGGTTGGCTTCCTGTTGAAGAAATTGTGTACATGCCCGCCACGGGTCCTTACTTTCTCTTAATGGGACTCCGAGGCATTCAGCCTTATGCGCCTTACCGGGTGATGAGACAGTTAGGGAGGTGCCAGGTGGTACACCCAGATGAAGATCTCAGTATTTATGCAGTCGAGGTTGGTATCCACGACCAATTTCATGAAGAAGTCGTTCGTTCTATATGGAATGAATGCCAATATTTAACGGTAAACACTCGAGTGCGCGACTTATCCCGAGGTGAAATCTCACCAGCTTATATCACCTGGTACAGGAAGAAAGATGTTGTAAGAGATGAGCCAGAACGACTAGCCAAAAAAGCCCACATTCAAGAGTTTATTGAGGCGTCACAAGAACCGTGGGAATGGTTGGCCAAAGAGCGGGAATATCGGGCAGAAATAGGCAAGCTGAAACAATAGATTAAGGATCTGAAATTTGAGAACAAAGTACAGGTTGCTGCCGACGAAGGAGAAAAGAACAAACTAGCCAGAGAAAGCGAGATCCTCAAAGCTCAGATCCGGAAGATGAAAATGGATGCCGACAACCCACGGAGAAGCCGGTCCGATAAAAGGTTGATAGCAGGGTTAAGGAATCATGTCGTTGAAAGCTGAAAAGACTTGGAAAGATCCGAGGCTAGCATAGCAAGAATACGGGCCAGATGGGCAAGAGGTACAACAGCGCGGAACAAGCACCTATGGCAAGTGAGAAGGGATTATGAAGGGAGCATTGCAATATTAAGAGAAATAAATTCCACTCTCAGTGATTGGGTCTTTAAACAAGCCCGAGATGCTAGAACGGACAGGGAGCGCTACTATGATTCAATAGCCCGAATGGAAGAACAAATGGAGAGGTTCCAAGATCAGCTCGTTGGCAATACTCAAGTATTGGGATTAAAGAATCAACGAATAGAATAGCTATGTATGGAAAGGGATAGAATCAGGGGTATGATCGATGTGATTGGGCACTACATCACCACGAAGTGCCTAACATGTGAGAAAATGCCTTGTGATACCCTTTTTTCCTCATTCATGGGTTATGTTCACCGGATCATGGAGGAATTAAGAAGCTTGCAAAGAGGCCTGACACCAAAGCCCGCGGAAAGGCCAAACGATGCCTCGCGGCACCCAAAATTCAAAGCCCTAATGTATCCTTAATTCAAGTCTGTTTTTGTTGTTTTCAAAAGTCTGTTGTCTACCCTTTTGTTCTCTTTTCATATCAAACAATGTTAATAGTGTGGAGTCTTTATTTTGTTTGTCCTTTTTCAAATAAGTAGCTTGTAATAGCATATTTTGGTAATAAAATGCAAAATTGTGTCTTTATTTTTACTTATGGCAGAACTACGCCCGGTCTGATTCATGCGGGGACATGATACGTAGGAAATCTACATAAGATTCGACCACCACTAAAAGAAAAGGCAAAGTGACTAAAGAAAGGACATAAGCCGGAATGACGCATGCAATCAAAGCAAAAACATGTTAGAAGTGGTTAAACTGCCTAGGAACATTGCATTCCCCAATGTGAAATTGCAATATGTGTTAAGCTCTAACACTAACAAGTTTGTTGTTTATACCAGAGAAAGAGATTTCAAAATAGTTAGCTCGTTAGAATGGTCTGGCAGATTACCATTACCACACAAGATCAAAAGGGCCAATTCCGGATAGTATGTCTGGTTCGGACAAAAGTGTTGTGGAGGAAAAGACGGAGATGCAAATAATGAAGGAGGAAGTAGACAGGTTGAGACAAGAGATAGCTGGGATGCAGCTAGCCTGGGCTAAGGGACAAACATCACCAAAACTTTCCCCTACTCCTTCCCTTTCACCAGCTCGGACTCCGGAACACCCTTCCACTGGTCCATCAGTGAGCTTCCCCATTGCCCAATACTATCAAGGGGAAACTTCCTATAATCCCCAAGCTTCACCACCCAACAACCCTCCTCCACCAGCTATTCCTATTTTCGTGGCACCTCCACCCGCCACATTGCAAAAATCACCTGATGAACCAGTGTTTCAAGTTCAAGACAATCAATATTATCCTACTGAACTCACCTTCAAAGCACCCGAGCCATACACTTACACCCCACACCTTCCGTTCCCAACAGAAACTGAGAGGCCAGCTAAGAATCCGGAGCAAGATGAAGTGCTCCGTAAAGTAAAAAGCCTGGAGAAATCCTTCAGGAATATGCATGGATTGGGCAGCCAAGTTAGTGTGGCCTACAAAGATCTGTGTCCTTTCCCTGATGTTCAATTGCCGGCAGGTTTTAAGATGCCAAAGTTTGACTTATATGAGGGACATAGTGATCCCATGGCACATCTACAAGGTTTCTGCAGTAAGATGAGAGGGGCAGGTGGAAAGGATGAGTTGCTGATTGCTTATTTCGGTCAAAGTTTAAGTGGGTCCGCATTAGAATGGTACACGAGACAGGATCCTAGCAGATGGTATACTTGGGATGATCTAGCAAAAGCATTTGCAGGTCATTTCCACTATAACCTCGAGATCGTCCCTGACCGTCTCACACTGTTAAAACTTGAGAAAAAGCCTGGAGAGAGCTTCAGGGAATTCAGATTCCGTTGGAGAGAACAAGCGGCAAGAGTCGATCCGCCAATGAGGGAAGGTGAAATGGTGGACTACTTTTTACAAACTTTGGAGCCAACTTACATTGGTCACCTGGTGACGTCAGTTGGTAAATCTTTCAATGAAGTAGTAAAAATGGGCGACATGGTTGAAGAGGGACTCAGGTCCAACAAGATAATGAGTTATTCGGTGATCAAGGCCACAACTCAGGTTATCCAAAGCGGCATGGGAGGTGCGCTCGGGAAAAAGAAGAGAGGGGAGGTCGCAACAGTCGAAGCAGGTACTTGGTCCAGATCAAGAGGTCCAGCCCCTCGCTACCAAACCAGACCCCATTACCCAAATTATCCACACAATCCATACAACCCTCCATAACCCTATTATCCACCACAAGAGCCCCATTTCTCCGTCCATCACGCCCAAACTTACACCCAGCCTCCGGCTCGTCCGCAATGGCGTGCGCCGGCTCCCCAACATACATATCCACCTCCACAAAACACATATCCCCCTCCACAAAACACATATCCACCACCAAGGGCCTACAGGAATCCTTCAGGGCCAAGCTTCCGCGGAAATCAGGCTTTCAGAAACGAAAGGATACAGAAGCCGAGAACATTCACTCCGTTGGGAGAAACCTATACTACTATGTTTCACAAGTTGAGGCAGATAGGCTTATTAAGTCCTGTTGAACCCAAATTGCCAAATCCCTTTCCCAGAAATCTGGACCATTCAATAAGCTGTGAATATTGTTCGGGGGCTCCCGGGCATGATACGGAGAAGTGTTAGAAGTTGAAGACTGTCATACAAGATCTTATTGACACAAATAGGATCGAGGTTTAGGCACCAGAGGCACCCAACATCAATGAAAACTCATTACCAGTGCACCATGAGGCCCACATGATCGAACTAGTGCACGAAGGAGGGAAACTTAAAACACCCTCACAAACGGTAATAATGATTCGTGCCAGTCCAAATGAAAATTCGACCAGTGGAAAGGTAGTGGTGCAGTTGGGAAAGGTAGATGACAAGCCATTTATGGTAGTAGGGAAAGGTTCGTCTGTTGCTGCGAAGAAGCCAGAGTCAGCCAAGGCAGTACTGCAGGGAGTATCAAACACACCAGTGTTGGTGGTAAAGGGGGTCTACATAGAACCAGTTGTTATCAGACCAGTCATGCAATTGCTGGTAACAAGTGAGAAAGCTGTGCCGTGGAGCTACAGTCAAGTGACAGTGATACATAAGGGAAAGGAGGTGGTGGAAGAAGTATGTAAAACTCAGGGACTAACTCGTTCGGGAAGGTGTTTTGTTCCCGCAGAATTGAGAAGGGTCAATCCTGTAACAATAAAGAAGCCAGTAACGGAGGAAGAAGTAGAGGAGTTTTTAAAGAAGATGAAGGCACAGGACTACTCAATTATAGAGCAGTTGAGGAAGACCCCAGCCCAGATTTCGTTGCTATCTTTGTTAATCCATTCAAGCGATCATTGGCAGGACTTAATGAAGATTTTGAACGAAGCCTATGTCCCGGACAAGCTCTCAGTGAAATATTTGTAGAAAATAGCGCACAAAATCTTTGAAGTAAATCGAGTGACATTCTCTGACGATGAGTTACCGGTAAAGGGTACTGAACACAACAGAGCACTCTACCTGATGGTAAAATGCGAAGAATCGGTGGTCACTCGAGCACTAATTGATAATGGGTTAAGTGCCAATATCTGTCCTTTGGCCACTCTGAACAAACTAAAGGTTGCTGATGATAGGATCCACAAGAACAGTGTCTGCGTCCGAGGTTTTGATGGGGGCGGTACTGACACAGTGGGTGATATCGTACTGGAATTAACCATTGGTCCAGTCGAGTTCACCATGGAATTTCAAGTGATAGATGTGGCGGTGTCGTACAATCTTTTGTTGGGACGACCCTGGATCTACGCAGCTAAAGCAGTGCCTTCTACACTGCATCAAATGGCCAAATTTGAATGGGATAGACAAGAGATTGTGGTACACGGGGATGACGGCACACATGCCGTCAGTGATGCTATTGTGCCCTTCATAGAAACTGACGATGACAAGGGCCCATGGGTTTATCAGGTTTTCAACGCAGTCTCAGTAGACAAAATTCCTGAGGGTGGGGGCCTTCCACTTCCTAGAATCACAGCAACAACCTTCATGATACCCTCAAAGATGTTGAACAATGGGTTTGTACCAGGGAAAGGTCTGCGGATTGATCTGCAGGGAATGATCCAGCCAGTTTCCTTGCCTAAGAACTTGGATACTTTTGGGTTGGGATTCAAACCTACCGCAGCGGATGTAAAACAGGCCCGCAAGTTGAAGAAAAGAGTCTGGGTCCTTCCTAAGTCAATCCCACGCCTATCCAGATCATTTGTCAAAGCAGGGTGCAGAAAGTTGACAGTCCTAGAAGTTCTTGGACCCTTGATCGGGCCAGATGGAGATTTGAATGAGGGCTTTGAAATAATGTTCGCAGATGTCAACATGATAGAAGTTGGAGAGGGTTCCAGTAAGGCAGACATACAGTTTGCGGGTCCTAAGGCCAAGGTCAACAATTGGATAGCTACTCCTCTTCCTACTCGGAGGGAGTCCTGGTAGTTGGTTCTAATTTTCCTTCTTGTTTTCTGGATTATTCCAGGGTTGTAATCCAGATTCCTTTTTATTGTGTTCAATAAAGTGTGAAACCTTGTTATCCCATAATTCAATAAAATGAAAAGTTTCTTCTTTATTTCTTATTTTATATGTTATATTTAATTTTGTTTCCTTCGTTTCTTTTTCTGAACAATTCTTTTCATACTGGTTCTAACGACATGGCATGCACAACGGATCTTCAACCTAGTATAAAAGTTCAATCTGATTCCGAACTAAATATACAAGAGGTCGATTATGATAATGAATCGGAATACGATGAGGATGAAGCCTTCGAGGAGATAAACAGGGAGTTAAGCCAGTTTGAAGAAAAATCCAAGCCCAACTTAAATGACACAGAAGCCATCAATTTAGGGGATGCCGGCGATATCATAGAAACTAAAATAAGCATCCACATTGCACCAAATATCATGGAGGAATTGATCAAAACACTTATTGAGTTCAAAGATGTTTTTGCATGGTCATATGATGACATGCCGGGGTTAAGCACAGATTTAGTGGTTCATAAATTGCCCACTGACCCGGCATGCCCTCCCGTCAAGCAGAAATTGAGGAAGTTCAAAACGGATATGAGTGTGAAGATTAAAGAGGAAGTAACCAAGCAGCTGCAAGCAAAGGTTATTCGTGTCACTCGATATCCTGATTGGTTGGCTAATGTGGTGCCGGTGCCAAAGAAAGATGGGAAGATCAGGGTGTGTGTCGATTACCGCAATCTGAACAGGGCAAGCCCAAAGGACAACTTTCCTTTACCCAACATCCATATCTTGATCGACAATTGTGCCGGACGTGAGATTGGATCTTTTGTAGATTGCTATGTTGGGTATCATCAGATTCTGATGGATGAAGAAGATGCGGAAAAGACGGCATTCATCACGCCATGAGGGACTTATTGCTACCGGGTAATGCCATTTGGTTTGAAGAATGCTGGGGCAACGTACATGAGACCAATGACCACTGTGTTTCATGATATGATCCACAAAGAGATTGAGGTGTACATGGACGATGTGATCATAAAGTCCAAGCTTCAGGAAGACCACGTAGCAGACTTAAGGAAGTTTTTCCAAAGGCTTCGAAGGTATGATATTAATCTCAACCCGGCCAAATGTGCATTTGGTGTTCCATCTGGAAAGCTATTGGGATTCATCGTCAGTCGGCGAGGTATTGAACTGGACCCGTCAAAGATCAAATCTATCCAAGATTTTCCACCGCCGAAGAACAAGACAGAAGTAATGAGTCTGTTGGGAAGGTTGAATTACATCAGCAGATTTATTGCACAACTCACAGCAACCTGTGAACCCATCTTTCGGCTATTGAAGAAGGATGTCGCGGTAGAATGGACGGCGGAATGCCAGGAGGCATTTGACCAGATCAAAGGATATTTATCAAATCCACCTGTATTGGTTCCACCTGAGCCAGGGAGACCGTTAATTCTTTATCTAACGGTTTTGGAGAATTCGTTTGGCTGCGTGTTGGGGCAACACGACATTACAGGAAGAAAGGAGCAAGCCATCTATTATCTCAGCAAGAAGTTTACAGTATATGAGGTTAAGTATACTCAACTCGTGAAGACATGTTGCGCCCTAACTTGGGTGGCCCAGAAATTAAAACATTATTTGTCCTCATATACTACTTATCTCATTTCCCGCTTGGATCCGCTAAAGTATATTTTTCAGAAGCCTATGCCCACAGGAAGGTTAGCAAAATGGCAAATATTACTAACGGAGTTTGACACCGTCTATGTGACGAGGACAACCAGAAGGCCGAAGCATTGACAGATCACTTGGCTGAGAATCCTGTTGATGAAGAATACGAGCCGTTGAGGATGTATTTTCCTAACGAGGAAATAATGCATATAGATGAGTTGGAATTACCTGAGGAACCAGGTTGGAAGCTTTTCTTTGATGAAGCCGCAAATGCAAAGGGTGTTGGAATAGGAGCGGTACTTATTTCTGAAACAAGACGTCATTATCCTGTTACAGCTCAGCTGCGTTTCTATTGTACCAACAACATGGTTGAGTATGAGGCATGCATTTTGGGTCTGTGACTAGCTGCAGACATGGATGTCCAGGACGTTTTGGTCTTGGGAGACTCGGACCTCCTGGTGCATCAAATTCAGGGTGAATGGGAAACACGGGATTGGAAACTCATACCATATCGACAATGTTTGCACGATCTGAGAAAGCGATTTCGATCGGTGGAGTTCAGACACATCCCAAGAGTTCACAATGAGGTTGCCGATGCATTGGCCACTTTAGCATCGATGTTACACCACCCAAACAAATTTCATGTTGACCCGTTACACATCCAGGTTCGTGATCAGCATGCCTATTGCAACATGATAGAGGAAGAAGTATATAGAGAGCCATGGTTTTATGACGTCAAGGAGTACCTTAGGATGGGGATATACCCGGAGCAGGCCACCGGAGATAAAAAAAGAGCCATTCGGCGATTGTCAAATGGATTCTTCCTTAGTGGAGGAGTGTTATACAAAAGAACCCCAGATTTGGGATTGGTGAGATGTATAGATGCCAATCAAGCCATGACAGTTATGACGGAGGTACATGCCGGAGTTTGTGGGCCACATATGAGCGGATATGTATTGGCGAAGAAGATTCTTCGAGCAGGGTATTATTGGCTCACTATGGAGCGTGATTGTATCAGTTTCGTGCGGAAATGCCATCAATGTCAGATACACGGAGATTTGATTCATTCTCCGCCGACAGAATTGCATACAATGTCAGCGCCATGGCCATTTGTTGCATGGGGCATGGATGTCATTGGACCTATTGAGCCGGCAGCTACCAACGGTCATAGGTTCATTCTGGTGTCCATCGACTATTTTACTAAGTGGGTTGAAGATAAAACTTTCAAGTCGGTAACCAAGAAGGCAGTGGTGGATTTTGTTCACTCCCATATCATCTGTAGATTTGGGGTCCCAAAAGTGATCATCACGGATAATGGTGCTAATCTTAACAGCAATTTGATGAAAGAAGTATGTCAACAGTTTAAGATTACACACCGTAATTCCACACCATATCGTCCTAAGGCGAATGGAGCAGTTGAAGCAGCCAACAAGAACATCAAGAAGATACTAAGGAAGATGGTAGAAAGATCAAGACAATGGCATGAAAAATTACCATTTGCATTGTTGGGTTATCGCACTACCGTCCGGACTTCAGTAGGTGCAACCCCTTATTTGTTGGTATATGGAACTGAAGCAGTAATACCGGCGAAAGTTGAAATTCCATCCCTTCGGATTGTCGCTGAGGCTGAGATTGATGATGACGAGTGGGTCAAAGCCCGGTTGGAGCAGTTGAACCTAATTGATGAAAAGAGATTGGCAGCTGTGTGTCATGGCCAATTATATCAAAAAAGAATGGCGAGAGCCTACAACAAGAAGGTGCACCCCAGAAAATTTGAGGTAGGGCAGCAGGTGTTGAAACGAATCCTGCCACATCAGGCCGAAGCAAAAGGCAAGTTCGCCCCGTATTGGCAAGGACCGTTCATTATAACCAGAGTATTGTCCAATGGCGCTTTATGTTTAACAGATATCGACGGGAAATGTGTCGGCATAGCTATCAATTCTGACGTAGTTAAGAGATATTATGTATGATTTCTTTTGATTGTAATTGTTGTTTGTTTGTGGTTGGCATTTATCGGAGAATGAAATGACAGAGTTAATTCTTTCTTATATCCAAATACTTTATCCTTTGCCTCCCCTTTTGAGCCTTATTTATTCTTTCATATCCCTCTTTTGGAATTGTGAGCACGTGATTTTTGCCCTATATGAGAATTACTCCCAATTAAAAAAAAATCAAAATAAAACAATTTTCCTTTGTGTGCAATTTTTGAATTTTCGTGACATTTTTTGATAATTATTTGTATTTTTTCCTGTGCATGTTAATGTGTTAAATTAATAAAAAATATAAAAATATGTCGCATTTGCATTTGATATTTAATTAAGTTTGATTTACAAAATGAAAAAATCATAAAAAATAATGTACGTTGCATTTTTAGCATTTAATGTCCAAATTGTGTAATTTTATCGTTAATCGCTATTTTAATTGTGTGTTAATTATTATTAAGAGTTAATTAGTATTTCCAGATAATTTTGGGTTTTATAATTTAATCTTAGCATTTTTAGCTTTATTATTTAGGAAATTGAATAAATAGAAAAGAACAAAAATGGAAGAAGGCCGGACTGGGCCTTTTCTTCAATTTTAAACCACAAGCCCAAAGAGTTTTCCCCATGACCCGGTCTATTTCAACCCGGGTCAACCCGGTCCACCCCATAAACCCAAATGAACTAACCCCTCCTATCTTCATTTCATTTTTTCCTAACCCTAAACCCATCCACCCCCCTCTCTTTCTCTCCATCCTCTCCAAGCTTCCTCACGCTCCCATCCATGGCTGCCCTTGCATCGTTTTCTTCGACACAAGCACACACACACACACAGCTCCACAACCATCCACACTCGTCGACCACCAACAACCCCGCCTCGTCGTCGAAGCCATGAACGACCAACAGCCCCGCTTCGATGAGCTCCAGCCATGGACGACCTGAAGCAGCCCCAACCAGCCCCGTCGCAACACAGCACCACCCCGCTGCTTCATCTTCTTCGTCGACCACCATGAACTACCAGCCATGAACGACCCCTCTGCTTCATCTTCTTCGTCGACCACCATGAACGACCGGCCAGGAACACCCTCCACCATCTTCCTCCCCCAGTCGCAGCTCCAGCCATGTCCGCCTATCGCAGCAGCAGCGATGTGAAGCAGCTCGTCGTCGCTCCATCCCTAGCACCACCCCACTGCTTCGTCTTCACGACCCAAACGACGACCAACAGCTCTTTCGACATCCATGGCTGCTCTGCGGCGTCGCCTTCTTCATCGCACATCACCCTCACCCATCGTCCTTATTGCAAGAGACGAGATCGTCCAGTCATGGATCGTCCGTTCGAGTTCATGTCCAGTCGCCAGTTTGAGTTCGGATCCGACGAGATCACTCGTTCGTTAGTTCCATTCGTGATTCAAAAATTGAGCTTTTCAATGGAGTTTCTTTGATGTTGAAAATAAAGAAGTTTCTATTAAGAGGTCATATTCTAACTTTGCTCATCTTTCGATTTTCAGATCTTGCGTCATGGGTATATGAGTTGTTTTGTTCGATTTTCTTCGTTCCAGTTTTATGACTCACGTGATACTTATATATTGGCCCTTTCATTTGTGATGTTTGTTTGTTTAATTGCTGAATCACATAAGAAGTTTTACATAGTCGTTTGTCTCCATTAATTGTCATATTATCTCATTTCCGTTAGTTGGTTTGTATATTCGTATTGTTGTAGTTTGCTATTTGTTGAAATGGTGCCAGTTTGCTCTTTGTTGTTGATCACGTTGTTTGGTTCCCTGTTCGTTCAGGTTTTGTCTAAGTTAAATCACGATTTTATTCCCAATACAGTTAGTTTAGTCCATTGCATCTGTGTGTCAATCGTAGTCTGAAATCTGCCCGTAGTAGTTCAACATAGCTTCGTTTTGAATCATTCATCTTTGTTGTAATGTTGTTGGATTCAATTTGAAGATCAATTGATTATTGAGTTTAGTGATTTGAATTTGTTTAATTGTTCTGTTTAAGTTTAATTTGAATTTGAGCTCAATGATTTGAATCTACTTGTTTGTTATTGTTGTTGAAATCTGAAAGTAGATTTGTTGTTTAAAAATATTGTTCAGTCAAAATAATTCTAGTTGTTTCTTTGTTGTTCATCATTTAGTTTGAGTTTGTTCATAAAATTTGATTAGGAATTGCTTATAGCTTCTATATTTTGGTTAGAATTGATTAGGTGAATTGGTTATAGCTGACGGGGTAGATTGGTAAATTGTAGTATTTTCAGGGGTAAAATGGTAATTTCAGTAAGGTCGGAGGGGTATTTTTGGAATTGAAAATCTGAACAATTATTTATTTTGAGTGCTCTGTCCATTAAGATTAAATAATATTAAAATAGTACATGGTGGGGGACAAGACATAATGTAGTGGGGGAATAATATAATTATTTAAGGTAGGCATGGGGACAAGATATAATGGAGGGGATAATGTATTTGTTTAATATAGTGGGGGACAAAACATTAGGTAGTGAGATTAAAAGGGGGATAGGTAGAAGATAGTGAGATTTAATTTTAAAATTCTGAAAGTTGGTAATAAATAGAGGGGACTTGGACAGAATTTAAGGAGGAAGGAGCTGAAAATAGAGAGAGAAAAAAAATTCCAAAAATATTAAAGGATTTTTAGGGATTCGAATTTGAAGAGAGTTTAAAAGAAAGAATTTTCTGAACATTAAGAGAGAATTAAGGGTTAAACATTAACTGGTCTTTCAATTAAAAAAAAAAGTTCACTTTGTTATTGCTCGTTGATTATTATTGGTGTTTTTGGATTTTCATGTGGTTTATTTCTCGAGTTTAATTGGTTATTTGCTACTATTCTGAATCATTTTGACATATGCATTGAAGCTGAAATGAAATGGCCAGAAGATTTATGCTTCTAATTATAGAATATTCATATTTTTAGTTAGATATTCATTATGTGTTTCATGTTATATGAATGGTAGAATTATGTATAATGTGAAGCGTTAAATTGCGGAACTATTAGATGGGTGTCGGTATGAACACCATAAGTATTACTTTCGGCTTTTTGTTAATTTTTTTAGTTTGAGATCGCATTCAAATCAAAATTGGTAAATAGTCAATATGGGAAACCGATTTAATTTTGGGGGGGGGGGGGGAAGGGTTAGTAAAAATCTAGATTTGAATTTGCAAATATTGGAATAAAAGCAATTTGAGTTTTTTTTTTATCTTTGAATCTTGTTAATAACTAAGATCCGCAAATATTAGGCCAATAATTTCGTAGAATCGGCACGCTTGATGCTTTTAATGTGTGACTTAACGTAGCAAGGTTAAGAACATTAATCCATTAGATGCGAGCTTGAGCAAGATGAATCAACGTTTAAGTTTAATAAACTATCTAATAAGCTTTAGTAATTATGGTTAAATCTAGTTTCAAATGGTTGTGAATAATTAATTCCAATAGTTTTTTTTTATATAACAATGTGAGCTTTTAATCTAGCTATAATTGATTTCTTTTGAATATTAGTTGGCGAATTTCGTATTTTATTTACAATTTCGAATTTTGTTTTTTTTTTAATAAAATTCCTTTCCATTAATATTTGTCTTAATCTGGCAAGTAGTATGTTACGTTTTTTCTTATTTTTTTTAAGCTCGTAATTAATTAGGATTTTCTTTCTTTATTTTAGAAGACTAATTTTAATAGAAAAAATGTAGTCATTTTAGGATAACAAAACTTCGTAAGAAAATATCTCGAGAACTCTATGAAGATCGAATTAGGTCTCAACGAGCGAATCGGTGTTTTACTACCAATCACAAGTTTCATGTTCAACACAGTATTCATACGGGAAATTATGATCAAAGAGTTCTTTATCAACCCCCATCTACTTCAGAGATCCCTACGGAAATCTTTTTCAAATACAAAAATTCAGTATCTTCCCCCGAATTAGTGAATTAGACAGGATTCCTTTGTCCAGAATAAAAAGTGGTGGGTCAATTTTCAGAAATTTCATCGTAAATGTGAAATACTTATATAAATAAAAATGCGGGAGAGATAAAAAAGATGCAGGGTCGTTTGTCTGCTTGGCTAGTCAAGCATGGGCTAATTCATAGATCTTTGGGCTTTGATTACCAAGGAATAGAGACTTTACAAATAAAGCCCGAGGATTGGCATTCCATTGCTGTCATTTTTTATGTATATGGGTACAACTATCTCCGCTCTCAATGTGCCTATGATGTAGCGCCTGGCGGGCTGTTAGCTAGTGTGTATCATCTTACGAGAATAGAGGATGGTGTGGATCAACCAGAGGAGGTATGCATAAAAGTATTTGCCTCCAGGAGGAATCCTAGAATTCCGTCTGTTTTCTGGGTTTGGAAAAGTGTGGATTTTCAAGAACGAGAATCATATGATATGTTGGGAATCTCTTATGATAATCATCCACGCTTGAAACGTATCTTAATGCCTGAAAGTTGGATAGGATGGCCCTTACGTAAGGATTATATTGCCCCCAATTTTTATGAAATACAAGATGCTCATTGAATGATAAGAAAGCTATTTCCACTTAGACAATTTCAGATATTCAAGGATTGCACGTTCTGTTCTAGATTAAGCAGGTCTAATTTAGGGAATTATCGATAGGCTAACAAAAAAAGACAATTAGGGATTCATTGGAATTCTCACATTTATTTGGAAGATACTTATTTCGGATGGGTCACACCAATAGGATGAACCAAATGAGTTCTGCATCATGAACTTTGTACTGCGCACATTACTTAGATGGGTTCTAGAAAGGCATATAGGAAGGAATGGAGAAATCCGGAATGAAGAAATCGAATATGAAAGAAAAGACAAAGAAATGAGAGAATATCGGATTCTATTTCTTTGGATCTGAGCTGAATCTTGTCTATTTCAACCCCCTAGATTCGGATTCGACTTTTGAGCCTTTCAACAATTAACCAATTGAACCTTTCGAATATGTATTACGTATTCAAATTCGGTTGAACGAGAGGAGAAAAAAAGAGGAGATAGAATCCAATTCTTTTAGATACTTTATCTAAGAAACTCTACCCATCTAGAACATAGATGGGGTATATCTCGCCAAACTGGATAAAGCTATTATTCTAATCTAGACTCTAAAAGAATATGTATGTTGATTCATATCAATTAATTAGAAATTAATTCGAGGGAAGAGAGACCCATACAAATTAATCATGTGCCAGGAACCAGATTTGAACTGGTGACACGAGGATTTTCAGTCCTCTGCTCTACCAACTGAGCTATCCCGGCTATTCCCAATGTAGTATCCTCATTTTATTAGAGAACTGGGGTCTATGTCAATTACAAGGACAAAAGTAGATTAAAAATTTTCTCAAAGCCGGGGAATTTCTTCGATCTTCAAAAAGATGACTTTGTAAGTTTCAGTATGAGTAATGATATTGATAGGGAATCATTCAACTAGGGATTCCTTGCTCAAAGACGTTCATTTCTATGTGTATCATATATATCACAAGACTTGTGATAAGAGAAAGCCATTTACGCTCAAATCCATTTCTAAAAGAATAGAGTGAATGAGAAAGATAAGGAATTTGGAACCGCTAAGGAAAGGGGGTCGGATAAATAGTTGGGGAGTGAAATAGTCTTTTTGGG